>NC_140754.1:6016250-7217500 GCF_051527215.1 Medicago sativa
GTGAATGAGTTTCTGAGGTTCCATGTTTTTGAGCTGGGGGTGACCATGGTGAAAGGGGCCAATGGAAACGACAGTGGGGGTGTATGCGTCTTCGTTGAGTTTGCGAAGTTTAGAGGGGACTTTGTAGATACAACAGTCACCGGTTGAAGGTGGCTCCGATCCGTCGAGCATGGCATTGATTTCATCCACCAAACCGGAGAATGACATCGTGAGAGGTCAGCAAGAAAATGAAAAGCTTGGTATATCCTTATTATATCATATGCATATGATTTGATGCTGCTTCTTGATTTTCATATTTCTTATCTTCACATGATGACATATGAAAAAAGCACGGTTTGTGGCCAGTGTGTTCACCAGCGAGAAAGAGAAAATTATTTTCATATTCCAACAATGTTGTGGTGTACAATTATTTGATGACTTTGACTAATTTGACCAATTATCATATGGACATAGTCACCAAAAGAAAGAGAAAATTTGTGATGTTTACCACAACATATGCACTATTTTTTTTACCATAATATTTGTACAAAGCTTCCACTGCAATTTATCAATGAGTAATCTACGTCGAAGAATTTGTGGAGCACACAAAGTGGGTTCTCCTCTCTCAACTAGATTTTTTTTCCATAACTTGTCTTATATTTATCGGCCTATATTCTTTTTGAGTTTTGGTGACAACTTCCTTTTTTTATTGGTCAAAAACAATAGAGAGAAAAAAAATAAAGAAAATACAACATAATGTAAGTATAAGAGAGTTGTTAAAAAATTGTCATAAATAGGTTGAATAAATATTATTTTTCTTCTTTTTTCTGCTGAATAAAATCAAATTGATCCCGCAAGGAACAACTCTTTCCAATATTTTCCACAGACCATTCAATAAGAAACTTGTTGCTTTGATTATTATGCTTTTGATGTTGTTTTACTATAAGATCTAGGTATAATTGTTGTTGATATTGTTTGAAGGAAGCAAGTAATAATAAGGAGAAGACAATAAGAGGTTGTTTGAGGGTATATCCTGTACATATATGAATATAATCATATAATGGTGTCGTATTGTTTTTATTATATTATTATATAAGATTCTTTGTTATCACTAAAGAGGATATGATTCCTATAAATTACGTTTAAAGAGTGAGATGCACATCATTTATTCTAGAACTCCCCTAAAGTTGACATAATAATAAAAATTATATATAAGAAGTGTGTTGAGAGTAAAATTTAACTGTTGTTCTTTATCTTAATTTGCAGTTGTTTATCATAAGGTAGTAGACATTTTTTAAAAAAAAAAATCAAAGAGAGTGCAATATATCATTGTTCAAACATCAAACTACTGATTTTAATTAGCTGACACCAAAAACAGAACCAATTGCTTGCTGCAACACCCTAACATATTATAATAATTAATTAAAATTAAAATACAAAGGAATTAGAGGGACCAAATAAAGTCTGGACAAACTGATAGTAAGCTTATTTTGTGAATACATTTCGATATCTTTCCATTGATATAAGCAAGAGATAGATAACAACCACGTAATTTCTTGTGTACTCCTGTTTAATTTCTTGTACTTATGGGTAATTCATATAATTGGTGATCGTTTTTTTTTTGTTGACCGAGATTTGAATCCCACACCTTGCATTTATTATGCATTGCCCTTACCAACTGAGTTAAGCTCACGAGGACATATAATTGGTGATCGTTTACTACAACATATTTACAGGTCAATATTTTTTTGACAAATTTAATAAAAGGTCAATTAAACAGACATTATTAATGTTTTTTAACATGCGTGAATATTTTTTTTTAAGAAGTTAAAATGAAATATGTTAAACAAAGAGAAGCTGTTGTGAATTCGATGAAAAATCACACCAATAATAAACTTGATGTGTGGAGCAAGTGATAGTCAAGCAACCAAAACAAAGTGTATGAGAGTTATAATCACAAACCAAAAGTAAAAAACAGCGAGAGAAAGAAAGAGAGAACACAAAAGAATTTGTTGACTTAGTTCGGTCCAAATTGACCTAGTATTGGGGAGAGAGCAGCCTTCCGTTTCACTATAATGATGAGTAACTTTACAAAAGATATATCAATGGGTTACAAGAATAAGTCTCCCGCCTAATTCTACCCAAAGCCTCAGTCTCTTCCCGTGACCAAGAGACTCAATCCTAATAGTGTTTCCCAAGGTGAATCAACTCAACCCTAGTGTTTTGCTGCCAAGAGAAAACTTTATACAAACCCTAGTTTGATTTCTAAACCCTTGTTTCAGCCCCCTCTATCTCAAGGTTTACTCTGATACAAGGTCTATATTTATAGTAAAGTATAACTCATAAATTTGGAACGAATATCACACTGAAAAATACCTTTCTTTCTTTTTTCTCCTAACATTTTCCACCTTGACTCTAAATTAGTGATTATTCCAATTTAACATCAACCACCATGCTCCTCTTTTCCTTGCTTCCCACTACACCATGTAGCTCCACAAGTTTACACCCTAACCTCTTCAACCATCGGAATGCTTTCGCCCTTTTGAAGATCCTTGTGTCCAAATTACTCAAGGAATTTTAGGTAGTTCCACAAGTACACACCTTAACCTCTTCAGCCATCAGAATGTCTTCCGCCTTCTCGAAGATCCTTGTATCCAAACTACACTAGGAATTTTAGGTAGTTCTACAAGACTATACCATACCTCTTTAATACGGAATATCTTTCACTTCCTTGAAGATCTACTTGTATCCAATCACCCTTGGCTTTTAGAGTAATCCACAAGTACACACCTGAACCCCTTCAGCCATCGGAATGTCTTCTGCCTTCTCGAAGATCCTTGCAGTCCAACTACACTAGGAATTTTAGGTAGTTCCACATGCATTCACAATAACCTCTTCAACACATAACATCTCCTGCTTCCTTGAAGATCACCTTGCATCCAATCACCCGTGGCCTTTTTTTAGGATAATCCTGCAAGCCGTGCTATACATTCTTCAACCTCCGGAATGCTTTCCGTCTTCATGAAGAAATCCTTTGCTTACCACTAGAGCATAACACCTTAGGTCCTCCATAGTTGTACCATTCCCGGTGTGTTCAACTCCACCTAAAGTTGAGCTTCCAATCTCTCAACTAGCAAATATGTACATCCCACTATGTCTTCAACCTTGAAACTTCACCTTAACAGGTAGATCATGAGTATTGTTGCCTCCGCCTCTCCAGACTGATCATGAGTATTCTTGCCACCGCTTCTCCAGGCTGATGTTGAGTGTTTAACGTCTCTCCAGGCGACCACTGCTCTACTAGGCATCATTCTCAAGGTGAGACACATCACCTTCTTCATCCTCCAAACAACACACCACCAAAACACCTACATCCTCATAACCCTCAGAGACAATATTCTCCAAGTCATCAAGGATTCTGTTGAACTCCGCAAGTTGCTCCATGATGTCCTTTGACTCCACCATCTTGAATGAGTAGAGTTGTTGCTTTAGGAATTGCCGATGAGCCAAAGACTTTGTCATATACAAATATTCGAACTTTGACCACATCGATTCCGCGGTTGGTTCCTTCGCTACATCTCTCAAAACTTTATCCCTGAGGCACAAGACAATGGCACTCCTGGCCTTGTCCACCATCTCGGTCTTCTCCGCTCGTGACATGGTGACCGGTAAATCACCTTCACCCTTCAAAGCTTTCTCACACTTTTAATGTATTAACACTGCTTCCATCTTTACCTTCCATAACCCAAAATCGTTATCTCCGGTAAACTTCTCAATATCCCACTTCGAACCCGTGGTACTTGATTATCCTTTGACCCTTGCCCCACGATGGGCGCCAATTGTTGTGAATTCGATGAAAAATCACACCAATAATAAACTTGATGTGTGGAGCAAGTGATAGTCAAGCAACCAAAACAAAGTGTATGGAAGTTATAATCACAAACCAAAAGTAGAAAACAGCGAGAGAAAGAAAGAGAGAACACAAAAGAATTTGTTGACCCAGTTCGGTCCAAATTGACCTAGTCTGGGGGAGATAGCAGCCCTCCGTTTCAATATAATGATGAGTAACTTTACAAAGGAGATATCAATGGGTTACAAGAATAAGTCTCCCGCCTAATTCTTCTCCCGCCTAATTCTACCCAAAGCCCTAATCTCTTCCCGTGACTAAGAGACTCAATCATAATAGTGTTTCCCAAGGTGAATCAACCCAACCCTAGTGTTTGTTGCCAAGAGCAAACTCTATACAAACCCTAGTTTGATTTCTAAACCCTTGTTTCAGCCCCCTCTATCTCAAGGTTTACTCTAATACAAGGTCTATATTTATAGTAAAAGTATAACTCATAAATTTGGAATGAATATCACACTGAAGATACGTTTTTTTTTTTCTCCTTTTGTGAAAGAATATTTGCATCGAAAATATAATATTCCCTTTCAAAATATATTTGCATCAAATCGTCCTTCATACGGTACAAAAATATATTTATTCTCCATAAATATATTATCAGCACAAAATATATTTGAAACAAATCTTTTATATTTTTGGCAACAATATTCTCCATCCATCAAATTTTGAATCATACTGCAACAGGAGATCCTAACATGCACAAGTAGTGCAAGGATATAGTTCAAAAGAATATAAATTTATGTTATATAAATAAAACACTGACACGAAAAAACAACAAAACCCTAACTATAACCCAAAACGTCAATAGTTAGGGAACAAGGTTCAAGCACAGACAATGATTTATCCACCAATGATAAAAATCAAAAGTTAAGTGTTTGTGTTTAGCTTTCAACCACCAAAACCATATATATAATTTCACTTTAATAAATTAAAAAACAAAAAGAAGATTTACAATATTATCTTCAAAATGTATGAAAAAGCTTGTTGTAATGGATTTTGAGTATCATTATTCTTTTATTAAGAAATTAAATTATAAAATAATATTAACTTGAAACTCTAATTAATTTATAAATTAATCATTGATAAGCTTATGTCAAGGTGTTTGGGTAAATGCATCACCAAACAGTACCTAGCCCTGCCCAGCCTAATTAACTAGACTCAAGCCAAATTGTAAACACGAGACTAGATGATCCATCTCCCTTATAAGTATGGCCTTGACTTCTTTGAGCAAAGGAACATAATATGCATATATGCATCAAAATGTTTATATGTTGAAGAAATGTTTAAGGACTTCAATCGTAGGAGAGATGTCACCTTCTGTTACTAATAGCATGATTGCATAACCAATTTCAACATGAGTTGTCATCTTTCTTCAACTGAAGTCCATATGCATCTTAATTTGTTTCATAAAGAGGTAATTAAGTAAGAACATCTTACATTTTAATTCCTTTTATTTTTCCTTCACATGCAGACTTTAGGGTACACATAGATTAACAACTACCACAACATCTTAATTCATCTGTTGTTTTGTTTGTGGTCGGTACATTACTACTTAGGTCAATATTAGAGGTTTTTAAATATCTTTTGTTTTCATGAGCTAAAAAGTTATTAGTTAGAGTATGAAATATGACCTTTTTATAGAGATGAAAGATCAAACAGAGGAATTACTATAATTAAGTCATGACAATGGTTTAAGATTATTGACTTATTTTTTTATAGAGATTAAGCAACGATATCAACATCATAAATGTTACATTTGTCAAAAGAAAAAACATTATGAATGTTAAAAAAAGTCATTAACCTTTTTTTATTTATCAAAAATAACTTAGGTGACTTGGATTGCATCATTGTTGATGATTATCCCTGTTAATCACTTTCACATATAAGTTCTAAAGCCTACAATAGTTTCAAAGGAATTTACCCAACTAGCTTGGCATCAACTATTCAACTTCTGTGATTTAATTACACATTGTTCAAAATCAAACTATAAATCAGACTAAGCATTTCAGGACAAACAAAAATTAGATCGATAATGAATTTATTAAAATACACTAAACCAAGCACAAGGTGTACAAGGTTTAAAATATAAGCTAGGATCACAACACCAATCAAAGATTCAAACCACCCCTAACCTCAAAGGTAACCTGTCAACTAACTTATACTATGAAAAACTCAATAGAACAGGTCTGATACACAAATCTAAGAAACTGAAAAACTGCCTAAACGGTACACCACAGATCGACAGAGTGGTTGATACAGCCCTGCAATCATACTAGAACCACCATGGACCTTTGGAATTTTCTGAGCGCCACCAAAGCCTCAAAACACGCTATGGATAACCAAAAAACTATTGTGAATAAAATGATAAACCTGGCCTCAACATTTTATTGATGTGACTTGGTAATCAATTTACCATTTACTCAAGCACTCTCTTATTTTATTAACGTGCCTCTTCTTTCTTAATCATTCAAACCAGTTTTGGTAAATTCACACTCAAAAGTTATTTTGATCTAAATTATCCAAACAACTTGAATTATGGGGAGACATTGATTAGCAAACTAGCACAGTTTAATTCATCTATTGTTTTGTTTGCGGTAAGTACATTACTACTTATTGGGTCAATGTTAGAGGTTTTTAAATTCCTCGTTTTCATGAGCTAAAAAGTTATAAGTTATTCGTTAGAGTATGAAATATGACCTTTTTCTAGAGATCAAGATCAAACGGAGGAATTACTATAATTAAGTTATGACAATGGTTTATGATTATTAACTTATTTTTTACAGAGATTAAGAAACGATATCAACATTATAAATGTCAAATTTGTCCAAAAAAATAACATTATGAATGTTAAAAAAACTCATTAACCTATTTTTATTTATCGAAATTAACTTAGGTGACTTGCATTTCAGAGGCTTGCAAAGACCAATGAAATTTTAAATTCATATTAATATTCTTCATGAAATACAAGTCTATGGGGTTTCTCACTTTCTCTATTTATTGGGATATAGGTCACATTTATCACCTAAGTTCATGTTAATTTTCTCTTCCCATTTTCTTTTACCATTATTTGAGGTATAAATGTATAATTGAACACTTGACAAATAAAAGTGTAAATTGAACAAGCTTATTCCCATGTCAAGAATGAGGGTCATTTGTTGTTCAATATTATTTTTTAGTTTGTACACGAAGTGGCAAACACCGCTATAATTGTGATGTCCTAATATTGAGTTTGAACCCAATTGAAGGCTATTGAAAGCTAAAAGCGAACCAAGCGAAACCAGGAAATGCTCAACCAGCCTCACTGATGAGACAGAAAAACCGCTACAAAACGAAACGGTCTCAGCGGAACACACATCTTGCAAAAACGACCAAATAAAAATTGCAGCAACACAACACCTCTCATCAGCTGACTAAGGCTGAGCACACCCCAACGACAACCAGAAAGCCAATACCCCGCAGAGCAGAAACAGACCTAAGTACCAACGGCTACTGACTATGCAGAGAAAAAACTGAAACACCCACCACTAAGACCCCGAAACACAAGCACCTCCTATACAGATAAAAGGATACACAATCCATTGGTTAATTGAATAAACAAACCCACTTGACTTAGATTTTTTTCTATCAACAATAAGACTTGTTTGTGATACTTTTACACAAGTGTTTAGAACAACAGCTGCTATCACCCATAACATGGACATCAATTTGCCATTACCTAAAAGGCTAAAACATCAAACAGAACAGTAGAATATACATAAACACACATGAGTCGTGACATTAGTTAGGAGTTTCTACCTGCACCCCTAGATTTTGCCAACTACACTATCAGACCAATTTTGTTCAACAACAATACAACATGATCAAGTTGCTTTATTTAAATGAAATTACAATTTCGATCCAACATAATAGACAAAATAATGAAGTAAAGTGAGAACAAGTAGTAAGATTCCAGCAATGGAAGCAGCAGTTTGCCAAGGAGTTTTGCAATAATCACGCCTGAGAGCAGCCTTCAACTTATGCCTAGGATTCCTACAAAAAGCATTCAAGTCTTCGCAAAGACTAGAGAAATGAGAACTGATATCACCATGTATAACATTTTTGCAAAGACCATTAAACAAGTTAGCTATAGAATCACTGTCTCCAAGCATATTATCCAGTATTTCCCTCTGAACAAGTATATCCGCATCCGTACCAGCATTTATAAGGTAATCCAAAACAGAAACATAATCAGTAATATATGACTTATCAGGGTAATGACACTGCTCCAAAGCAACCAGATTCCGAAATAAAGTTTCGGTATCATCCTGAACTCTTAATCGAGGAATTTCAAGAACTCCTCCCGAAAACCTCAAGTCAAGTAAACATTTACTTTTAGTGTTCACTTGAAACCTAACTCCAGCTTCTAACAATTCAGTTGCACTCGGTAGATGTATCACCAGTTCGTTGAACTCGTGCCTAATAGCCCGACTTTCAATAGGATGTTGCAAATGAAATATCCTAATCAGATCAGTGAAGTGCCTTATACTAATATCACCCTTATCGAAATCCAATTTTGATTTATTGTAATAATCAAAATAATTAGTAGTGAGTTTAAGAAAAGAAGGGATCGTAGTGTTAGGAACTCTAGCATTTGTAGAACTCAATGAAAGACTGTAAATTTTTTCAATAACGAAAAAGGGAAGCTGATTTTCAAGTAACAATAAGTCTTCTATTATACCATTGGCTAACCAAGGTTTAAAGGGAAACCCACCATGATAACATGTCCGAAAAAGTTGAATTATAAAACAGGAATCGATTAAGATTAACTGAACAAGTTCATCATGAGAAAATGGTAAGGTTTCAGAATAACAGCGTTTGAAATGAGGTAAGATAGAATCTATGTAGCTAACCAAGGTGTTTAAACATGCGTTGGTTCGTTGGAGAAAAGCTTTGAAGAGAATGAGTTTCTGACTTTCCATATTTTGGAGCTGGGGGTGATTGTGGTGAAAAGGGCCAATGGAAACGACATTGGGGGTGTATGCGTCTTCGTTGAGTTTGCGAATTTTAGAGGGGACCTTGTAAATGCAACACTCAACGGTTGAAGGTGGCTCTGCTCTGTCGAGCTTCGCTTTGATATCATCCACCAAGCGGAAGGATGACATATTGAGAGTTAGAAAGAATATGAAAAGCTTGGTAGTCGGTATTATGTTCAAGTCTTTTGACACTCCCTCTTATATCCCTCCGTCCACGTCACTTTAGAAGAAGAAAAAAAGTTGTTCCAAATTACATATCGTTTTACAATACTAATCAAACATTAATGTTAATTTTTCCATTATATATCTTTAACTATTTATTACTCTCTCTTATTTCAATTCTTTAATTTATCTTTCTCATACCATTTATTAAAGATAATTTTGTAAAACAACTCGTAATATCTATTTATTTCCCACACAAAATTAATTATATTTCTTAATACGTGTGAAATACCCAAAACGTCGTACAATTTGGGACGGAGGGAGTATGGTTTGATTTCAAAATGATTTTCATATTTCTTATTTCTTATATTTTTTTACTATATATTTGTACGAAGCTTCCACCTCCGCTTATTGATGACAGTCGGTCATTCACTATTTTTAGAGTCTTTTTAATTAAATTTTAATTCTATTTTTATTAATTTAATGTTTAATTTAAAGTCATTTTGAATAAATTTGTCAATTTTAATTTATTGAGGCAAACAGCAAAAGATTGAGATTAGAGGTTCATTATTGCTAAAGTTAGTAGCCACATGACCAAACAATAGAATAAAATATGTGTGTCACACATGAATAGGGTGGTGAGCCAATAAAAAGGTGTAAAGAATAGCATTTGAAGAAAACAATAGAAATGGGTCTGAGAATAAGATTCATTATTACTAAAGTTAGTGACCAAACAGAAGAAGAAAATATGTGTGTCACACATGAATAGTGTGGTGCGCCAATAAAAAGGTGTAAAGAATAGCATTTAAAAAGGAAGATAAAAAGGAAGATAATTGTGCCTTTAAAAAGGAAGATACTTGTGCCTTTATCCTTTTCCTTTGCCTTTGCCTTTGCTTGGTTCACTTATGTCAAAGAATATAAAAAGGAAGATACTTGTGCCTTTAAATTTGACCGTGTGCCTTTAAATTTAAATTTGAGTTAGAGTATCTTTTATCTATTTCTATCGTGGAAATAAAGAGCCATATATTTTTAATTTATTAAGATACGATTCTTTTTTTAAGAATTTTTTAGACGAGACTTGATTTATGAATGGTGGTACTGGTAAGAGTAAAATATAGTAACGTAAAAGAAGGAAACTCCTCACGAGATTGTTAAATTCATTAAATCAATAGAATGAAATCGTAATTAATATTGTGAAAATGATTTGATAGATGAAATCACATGATTATTAATAAGACATTAATCTAGTCCATTAAATTTAGATAAAATGGAGGGTGGGGATGTGGAGTAACTCTTTAGACTTACTCTTGGAGTCAATATATCCCTCCACTGTAACAAAATATAAAAAATGACTAGACTTTTGACCCGTGCATTGCACGGGTTTTCTCGACTATAATAGAGACCAATAAATAATCTTTAACCCGTAAGATCATTGATGTGGTAGAAAATATTTTCATAAAAAAAAAAGGCAAGAGGATAGGAATGAAATTTGTGTGTAATGCATTTTTTTAGATGGAAATTGTTAGGTTAAATAATTGCAAACCTAATAAAGCAAATGAGCGGAAAAAAATTAGGTTAAGTTGCTGCAGACGTAACAAAATTAATAAATAAGGATAAGGATGTCAAAAAAAAGAATGAAATTAAAAAAAAATCCAAAAAAAAAGTGTAAAGAATAGCATTTAAAAAGGAAGATATAAAGGAAGATAACTGTGCCTTTAAAAAGGAAGATTCTTGTGCCTTTATCCTTTCCTTTGCCTTTGCTTGGGTTCCCTCATGTCAAAGAATATAAAAAGGAAGATACTTGTGCCTTTAAATTTGACCGTGCCTTTAAATTTAAATTTGAGTTAGAGTATCTTTTATCTATTTCTATCGTGGAAATAAAGAGCCATAGATTTTTAATTTATTAAGATACGAATCTTTTTTTAAGAATTTTTTAGACGAGACTTGATTTATGAATGGTGGTACTGGTAAGGGTAAAATATAGTAACGTAAAAGAAGGAAACTCCTCACGAGATTGTTAAATTCATTAAATCAATAGAATGAAATCGTAATTAATATTGTGAAAATGATTTGGTAGATGAAATCACATGATTATTAATGAGACATTAATCTAGTCCATTAAATTTAGATAAAATGGAGGGTGGGGATGTGGAGTAACTCTTTAGACTTACTCTTGGAGTCAATATATCCCTCCACTATAACAAAATATAAAAAATAACTAGACTTTTGACCCGTGCGTTGCACGGGTTTTCTCGACTATAATAGAGACCAATAAATAATCTTTAACCCGTAAGATCATTGATATGGCAGAAAATATTTTCTTCAAAAAAAAAAGGCAAGAGGATAGGAATGAAATTTGTGTGCAATGCATTTTTTTAGATGGAACTAGATTGATGACCCGTGCGCCGCACGGGTCTTATGAAATCAAATAAGTATTTAATTATGTAATTTCCCAAATATGATAAGTGTAAGAGAAAATTAAAGTTAATGGGAGGAAATGGAAAAGTTGGGATAGCAAGTGGAGGGCGGTTTTAGAGGTTTGCTAATGAGGTGTAATTAATTAAAAATTAGTGTCGTGAATATATATTTTAAAAGCGAAATTAATTCAACCAAAACTTTTGTGCCGTAATGGTAAAAACAGAGAGAATGATCATCTGCAACCGGATTTAACTTTAATTACAGTTATGATAAATATGAAACAGCAAGATAATAATTGACATTAATAAAATTATAGGTATGAATTCAACACAAAAACAAAACAAAAAGTAACGTGTATTGCTATCATTAAACCTTAAAATATTAATCAATATTATCTATTTCAAATTGCAATCATTAAAGCTTAAAATATTGATCAATATTATCTATTCAAGCTTTTTCATTTTTTGCAAATTAATAGAAAAGTCAAATGATAAATATGAAACGATGACTTCATGAAAAGAATATTATTACCTTCACCAAATAATCTCTAATAGCCAAAAAAAACAAAGCTAATAAAGTTTTACAAACTACACCTTCAAAAATAAAAGAAAACAAAGCCAATAAAGTTATACGAACTACACCTTCAATGGCAGGTTGACAAACTCTAAAAAAAAAAAATTATTAAAAGTCATCTCTCAAGTTAATTAGCATTTTTTTTACTAAAGAAAGTAACTTAACAACCCCGTAAAAATAATTTAATCCAAGCTAAAATTTAAGCTGGCTCAAATAAATTATGCAATCCAAGACACCATCTAGATAATAAAAAATATATAGTTTTTTTAATCGTCAATGGAATTAGCAATGTTATCTTATTAGAAAAACAAAAATTGAGCTCAATAAAAACCACCTAGATAATAAGAAAAATGATTTAATTGGCATGCCTCTTGCATTCTAACAATGCTCTTCGAAGTGAAGGTATGACACAAAAATTAGGATTTGAGTTCTGTAAAAATAAAAATAAAAAGGTATGAAGTTACAAAGTAAAAAAATTGTCGGAGGAAAATCAAATCAGTGAGTATTTGCCACAAATTTAAAAGGGTTAATACATTTTTACCCCCCTGTAATATAGGCGAGTTCCGGTTTCCCCCCCTGTAAAAAAGATTCTTTCGATTCCAACCCTGAAATATGAAGATTCCGTCGAAAACACCCCTGGTCAAATCTGGCACACGCCAGGTGCTGATGTGGCGCGCCACGTCATCTTTTTTGATGACGTGGCACGCTGACTGTATATGCGAAAAATGACGTGGCGCGCCACATCAGCACCTGGCGTGTGCCAGATTTGACCAGGGGTGTTTTCGACGGAATCTTCATATTTCAGGGTTGGAATCGAAAGAATCTTTTTTACAGGGGGGAAAACCGGAACTCGCCTATATTACAGGGGGGTAAAAATGTATTAACCCAATTTAAAATTAGGTTAGTAATCTGCCATATACAACATTGGCAGCGAGTAAGCTACCAATAAACAAATGCAAAACATCAATTGCATGAAAAGATAAACAAAATGTTTGCAGGGAAGCTGTCATATACCTCATTGGCCTCTACCAAATCCTCTATTGTCATCATTTTTGTGTTTAGCATATTATTACACATAGAAACAACCATAGTAGAAGAAATTTGGCCAACACCTTGTCTCAATCTAACATCACCACCGAGCATCCTGCAAACGTTATTAAACATCACAACGCTGTTACGCTAGCTGGTGATTTTATAGTTAGAATGCTGAACAATGGGCATATATGAGAAAAATATATAAACTAAGTGTACTTATTCTTATATTCTTCTACTTCGTTTAAAACTCCAATAAAAATCAGCTTTGTAGCAGCACAAATTGAAGATACCACCGAAATACATTGACTGATTGACCTTAAATTTTTGAAGGACAACCAATTTTATGGCCACCAAAATACCTTGAATGAACCCTGAAGATTAGAAAAACAAAAACAGATTTAGTTCTAACTTTTGGTCTCAAATTGCAATTGAAACTGAAACATAACAATTTTAGAGTTTTCTAGCGTCAGAACTACAATTACGACCACACATCAGCCGCAATTTAATAGTTCATAGTGTAACTACGTTACAACCGCATTATAAAACCATGAGTAGAAAGCAATAGGACATAGAATGTTTACATGGAACAGTGAGGGTGATGGCAAAGAAAAGAATCAAGTGGCAACCTTTGATATAACTATTGTAAAGAGCATTTCAATTCATCATGTTTTGACTCCAAAAGAATAGAATCTAGACAAAATAAATAAATAACAATAATTATATTGAATGATTCATGTTCGTTGTAAATTAATGATAAAAGATATCAAATCCTATCAAACATATTACCAACACCAAAAATGCAATTCTATCTCCAAATTAAAATGTATATTTGCAAGGTTTGACAACTTACGAAAAATGGCAGAAGAACTTCAGGTGTGGCTACCCCATCTTCAAATGATATGAGAATAGTAGAAGAATAAGATCACTATGGAGGTAAACCAAATAGCAACACAATTAGTATAAGAGATATATCTAAGAAATATATTGCATACTCATTACCAATGATGCAAAAGTTACTAAAGCTAAGTTTCAATCATTGCATAACAGGTGCTACATATGACATAATTTAGTGTTTGAGTTACACATTTTGAAAAAGCTCAGTGATTTTCTCTCTAGTTATAACTTGTTAAGCATAGTGTTTCAAAGCACAAAAGTGAAAATGAAGAAACCATATCATTTAACAGCAATGAGGATGTTCCTCTACAAACATAGAGTCAACAAATTGAATGCATGGTTTTAAATACATGATCCTTTATGCTATGCATCAGTTATCATTCTTTTCCTTTATCTTCTCCTTATCCCAAATATTGTGATACAACACCAAGTTGAGTTAAGTTTGGAAACATACATGTAAAGGATAAATTTATATATAAATTCAAATGCATCCAAAACCATACCAGATATGAACATTTGTAACAACCATGAGTAATATTGCTACAAACCATATCATAAACCATGTCAAAAACACCACAAACCAAAACAAACAAAACTACATACGCAATACAATTCATTCTAATCGTGTTTTAGTGTATTCCTTTATGAAGAAGAAAAAACACTACTTGACAAAGATTTCAAAAATGAGTCTAGAAAATAAAAGTGAGAAGTATTTTACCATTGAAAATGTATAAGCAACTTCAACTTTTTTTTTTAAGCGAGAAAAGGTTGGAAGCAAAGAGCTAACCAACCCAAAATTCAATAAAAGAGTGAAACGAAATACAAAGGGAGGGGACTAGGCCAAAACTCCCAAATCAAGATGAAATTCTAAAAGAGGGCCATCCAGCTTTATCTCTAATAAAGCTACTGGTAGCAAATTGAGGGATAACTAACCAAGAAGTATAATTGCTCAAGGAAATACCATGCTTAGCTAAAGAATCCGCTACCTGGTTCCCTTCCCTATAAACATGAGAAATGACGCAATTTAACTTATTGAGAATCAATACCGCATTGTCCCATCTATTTCTTAACATCCAAGGAATCTTTTGGGAGTTTTTGACAGCAAGCAGAACCAGAGAGGAGTCTGTTTCTATCCATATGTTATTCCAGTGATGTTGATCAATAATCTCTATTGCTTTCAAGAATCCACATAATTCAGCCTGGTAAGAAGAGCAAGTTCCAAGAGGTTCAGAAAAACAGAAAAGTACCTCTGAGTTGTGATTTCTGAAGATTCCCCCACAAGCAGAAATACTAGGGTTGCCCTTTGAAACTCCATCAATGTTGCTCTTTAACCAATTATTTTGAGGAGGGTGCCAAACTACCTCTGTAGTAACTGTTGCTTTTGGTTGATGAATAACACAATTGAAAGCTTTAAGGATAGTGAAGTCTACAATGGAATTATTAGATGCTTTGGAGGTGTGATTTCCAGAAAGGGAAGTAGAAGCTATTACCATTGCAATTGTTGATCGCCAGTGGATGCTTTTGTTGTTGAATCTTGCTTGGTTTCTTGCATGCCAGATGATATTGATAAGATTAACCAAAGCAGCCTTGATTACCACTTTACACTGGGGAGACCATGGCCTATAACACACGTTCCAGATGTCTTCTTTAGAAGTGAAATTAAAATCCATGTTGATGGTGGCAGCTAGCCAATTCCAGAGATTTGAAGCAAAATGACATTCGAAAAAAAGATGAAAGGAAGATTCTGATGATAGCATACAAAGACTACACATTGATGGAATGTTACAACCTCTAATCATCAAGTTTTCGTCGGTGGGAACCTTGTTATGCATAAATCTCCAAACAAAAAGTGATTTTGCTGGCGGGATGTCTTTACTCCAAATGAATTTGGTCCAATGCAAATCCTGATAGCTCTTAGTTTTGAAAACATAAGCTTCCTTCAGTTGCATATCACCAGAAGAAGTATGCTTCCACAAAATTTGATCTTTCTTGGAACAATTTGGAATTGTCACTTGATGGATCATTTGAGTTATGTCAGGGAAATATTCAGTGAACCGAGGAGGAAGCTTCCAATGACCATTGGAAATGTATTCATTGACAGTTGATCGAAACAGACATGATGTTGATTCAGGAATGTTGAGCAGGTCAGAAAGAGGAGTGCCACACCAAGGATCATTCCAGAAGCTTATGTCTCTACCATCCCCTAAAAGCCAAATAGAATTCTTTTTAAGGACTACATACTCTTCCTTAATGCTACTCCAAAGTGAAGAGAAGATATGATGTTTTATGACTCTTCCATTTCTCAAGACCCTATCTTTTAACAGCGCGGCCCAATGAGCATCACAGTTGATTAAATTCGAGCAAAATTTCAAATTGGTGGCATGATTCAAAACTAATGAGAGACCTAAGATTTAATCCACCCTAACCATATGGTCTACAGATTTTGTTCCAAGAGACAGAAACCAGCTTTCTTTTTTCTCTATCCCCACTCCAGATGAAATTTCTAATTTTTTTTTCCAAATCTTTAAGCAATGTAATTGGCCAAGAATAAATAGAAATGATGTAGATGAGCATGCTTTGGATTACTGACTGAACTAATTGCACACTACCAGCCATTGAAAGTAAACTAGCTTTCCAATTTGATAGTTTGACTTTGATCCTGTCTGCAATAGTTTGTAAATAACAAGTCTTTGGTTTACCTTTAAAAATAGGAACTCCCAAATAATTAAAAGGCAAAGAACCAATGTTGAAGTTCAAGATGTTATTTATGTGGTTCAGCCTGATTTGATTGATGGATCTAGAGAAGATAGTAGATTTGGCATTATTGATGACCTGACCAGATGCTAACTCATATCTTGCGAATAAATCCTTGATGGCATGAATGGTAGAAATGTTACCTTTACAGCAAATCATTAGATCATCTGCATAAAAAGTGTGAGAAGGAACTCTGTAATTTCTGGTACCTTTAATAAGATTCAGCTTTCCTTCATCAACTAGTTTGGTTAAGCTTCTACTGAGAACATCTTCTGCTATGCAAAATAAGAGGGGGGATAGAGGATCCCCCTGTCTGACACCCCTTGTGCAATTAAAGTATCCATGTGATTCTCCATTGATAGAAATAGAAAGAAAAGTTGATTTTAAAATCACTGCAATCCAATTGCAAAAAGTGTCATTAAAACCAAAATGTTTCAATACTTGCAAGAGAAAGGACCATTCCATGGTGTCGAAATCCTTTGTGATATCGATCTTTAGAGGTAGGTTTCCCCCAAAAGACATGTTATGAAGAAGGTTAGCAGCCTCTGAAGCGGTACAGATGCAGTCCTTAATATCCCTACCATGAATGAATCCCATTTGATCCTTGGATATGATAGAGGGCATAATCTGAGCCAACCTATCTGCAATTATCTTTGAAATAATCTTAAATTTGAAGTTAGCCATAGCTATTGGTCTGTATTGATCAATTGAGATAGCATTTGGAGTTTTAGGGATCAAAGCAATGATGTTGGAGTTGTATCTAGGTAAAATCCAGCTAGTTGTAAAGAATTGAAGCACTGCCGCAATGACATCATCTTTAACAATGGACCAAAAATTTTGGTAGAAAAATGCACCAAACCCATCAGGGCCAGGAGCACTATCTCTGTTGAGGGCAAAGATGGCAGCTTTAATCTCTTGGTGAGAGGGTAACATAGTAAGCATTGAATTAACTTCATTTGTGACCAGATGGGAGATGACTTCCTCAGCAAGAGAATGGTCCTGCAAAAAAGTGTTAGTGCAAAAAAGATTACTATAGTAGTTAACAATATGATCTGTTATCTGAGATTTATCCGTAAGCACTTGTTCACCATCTTGTAAGGTTGTTATGAGTTTGGTGGAGGATTTGATTTTGGCTGTTCTATGGAAAAATTTAGTGTTTCGTCTCCCTGTAGATGCCAGTTTAATTGAGCTTTTTCTTGCCAGAACAACTCTTCTCTAGCCAGAGCATCTTCAAAAAGTTTGTGAGCTTCTTTTTCCTCATTCAATAAACTTTCACTGTGTCCAATGGATTGGATCTGGTCTTGAATCATATTGAGTTTCATTTCAGCAAGCTTAACATTTTCATGAACATTTCCAAAGACAAGTTTGTTCCACTCTTTCAGCTTTGATTTCAAGATTTTCAACTTCTTATTTAGAATAAACATGGGACAGCCAATCACAGTAGTATCCCAATAATCTTGCACAATGTTCTTACAATCAGTATGAGTGGTCCACATCCTCATGAATTTAAAACTTGATGCAAAAGTAGATTTGGATATATGGAAGTCAAGAAGCAATGGGTAATGGTCAGATTTGTGCTTGACTAGAGTTGTAACTAAGACAGAGGAGAAAAGATCAATCCATGCTTGATTGCAGATAGCTCTATCAAGCCTTCTCTCAGTGTATCTGTTTCTATCTCTCCCATTGGCCCAAGTGTAATCTGCACCTCTAGTGGGAATATGAATCAAGTGATTATTTTCAGACCAAGCTTTAAATTCTTCTATAGGCAGCCTAGATGGAGAGGTATTACCTCTATGTTCATGTGCTCCTAATATGGAGTTGAAATCTCCAATGAAGCACCAGGGCAAATCAAGTTGAGTTTGTAAATTATTGAGGGAGTTCCATAATTGTCTTCTAACAATGTAATTGGTTGAAGCATAAATGACAAATAAAGCAAAGTTTTGATTATTATCCGAAATTATGAAGGTTAATTGTTGGCTATCTGTGGCAATGATCTGTGGGTTAAGATGAGATTTGCAAATGCACCAGAGATTGGGTGGAAGATTGTGTCTAAAGTTGACTGCAAAAAGTTTAAGGTTCAAGTTTACTAACCATCAACTATTGAAGTTTTCAAAGTTCATCCAAGGTTCAGATATAAAAATAAAATCAGGGTGGTATTGTGTAATAAGATTTTTAAGGGCTAACCTTGAAGGGTTGTTAGCTAACCCTCTAATATTCCAGAAAATGCACTTCATCGAAAAGGTTTTGGAGAAACCTTTGATCTGGTTGGATATGCGCCACTGGTGATTTACAATGATTTCTTTTGAGTTTTTTTCTTGTTCTTGGGAAGCACCATTTGGAATCCCTCTTTGTCCACAATATTCTGAGGATGAGGTTTTGATGTATTTGCTGCCACTTCTGGGATAACGTCCTCTGCTTCAACTTCTGACATATTTGCCCATGATTTTTGCAGGAACATCATATCTTTCATAACTCTGACTGAAGTATTATCAATCTGCTCCTCCTCTTCCTCATCTGTCTCTTCCTGTGAGTTTTATTCTTGACTGTCAGCAACAAATGAACCTTGTGAAACTGGTTCAGTCTGCTCCAGAGTCAGCACTGGCTCAAATCTAACAATACTCATCTCATTTGTTTTTGTCGCATCTGTTTCATTCAATTCTTGCCCTAGCTGGTTGTCTTGCATTTTCAACTGTTCTTCATGACTCAAATTAACCTCATCTGCTTTGCCTTTATCTGCATAATTCTTTATTGTCATTCCATCCGCAGCCACCTCTTGATTTATTTCAGTTTGTTCCTCCACATTAACAGCCGGTTTGTCAACATCCGCGGCTTCCTTTGATATGTTCAGGTCCTTCTTGCCATCTCTTTTCTGAGCATAAATCTTTTTAGGTGGATTCTCAACATGCTTCAGCCCCAAACTAGTTTTATCTTGTCTGGCTTCAGATTCAGGGTACCATTTTTTTACAATAATCCACATGATGACCAATAATTCGACAGTAAGAACAATAATCTAGAAGATTTTCATATTCCAAATCAACATAGAATGCAAAGCCCTTTCTCTCTACAAGCAGTGAATACCTAAGGGTCTGTGTTTGATCCATATCAACTAATACCCTTGCATAAAGGCCAAAGGTTCTCTCTATCATTGGTTTAGCTGTGACAGTATCAGTGCAAATAGGTGAACCTATTCCACTAACTATAGAAAACAAAATATTCTTTCGCCAATATTCTTGAGATAATCCATAAATTCTGACCCATACCTGAGCATTGGTGTTTTGTTGAGATTTAGGACTGATATCCGGTGACCAGGCAAACAGTTTGAGAAATCCAGGGCTTAGGCTCCAAGAAGAGACTGACCTAACCCTTCTAACATCCTCTAAATTAGTAAAAGTGAATTCAAAGTAGCCTTTTCCTAGAGTTTGAATCCCCCATCGTGAAAGATCCTTCCAGATTGATTCCAGCTTCTTCCTTAACGAAACCACCGTCAGTGGTGTAGAGCCTTTTGGCCAGAGAACCCGACCATGTAAATTAAGCTTGCAATTATCCATTCCAATCTCGTATTCTGCATCTGGTATCGGGATAGCCAGGACATCTCCTTTGCTCACTGGTTGTGGAAGCTGCGAAACAGGGATTTCACAGATGTTAGACAAAGCTTGCGCAAAAGTTTTGAATGGTTTTGGGTTATTAAAGGCTGGTGTGATTGGTTTTGGATCAAGATCCAGGAATTTCCAAGGGTGGATGAAGGTTGACATGATGTATCAGAAAAAGGAAGGAGGTGATTGGAGACGGTGTGAAGTTTTAGGATGATGATGAACAGTGCTCACAAAAAATCGCCAGACTCTCTATCACTAGAAACATTCTCTCTCTCCAACACCTTTTCAAAATATCTTTTTGATGTGTTTCCATAAGCAACTTCAATTGGAACAACCTGCAAACAAAAAAAGTAGTGAACTTCGACAATCAACATGACAACATAAATGTCCTTCCAAAAATGCAACTTAACAAAATAAATATGACAGAGACACGGTTTAATATGAAAATGAAGCACCTATATTTTATATGTTCCCATTTCCCTGTTCAATAATTAGCAACCAAAAAAAGGTATATGTAATATTTGGAAGAACACTATTGTTAAAACTATTAACTCCTCAATGATAGTTGTATAAACAAAAGCAGAACCAATAGAGAATCCTCGAAATATTTTCTAAAGAATAGGGGGAAAAAAGACTAAATAAATTCGAAAGCAAAAGAATATTTTCCATAAAAGGAAATAGACAACATAGAAAGAAGAATAGACAATTGAGGAAGTAGGGTTTCACCGATATAATGCGCCAATTGCGCAGTAAAAGGTGGAATGTCAAACCTGAGGTAAATAAAAAACCTTTAATTTCAAAGGGTCACAATTGGTTTTGCACATCACCGAAAAAGTGAAAGATAAATAGACAACATAGAAAATTCATAAGCAACCGGAAAAATGAAATAGAGAATGGAACAATTCACAAACCTTCGATTCTTTCTCTTCCCTCTGTGCCTTAAAACCCTATCTTTTCTTTCCACTGCTGTCTCTGGCACGACCTCTGTGGTCGTAGTTCCGTAACCAACTTATGATATCTCCTACGTCACGTTCCTGTCCAGTACAACTCCAACCTCCATTGACGGCTACGATACCTTAAGAACACAATAAAGAAATAATAACATTCAGATTTCTAATTGAAGAGGTAAATTCAACAATCCACGACAAAAATTTCATAAATAAAAAAGCAATATGTCAAAGATCAACATTAAAAAAAACAATGAATAAATTAAGATTCTGATACCCATGACTATATTGTGAAATAGAGGAGAAGACATAGAAGAGAAAAATGAACAAACTGAAGACAAATAAAAAAAAAGAACTTACTTGAAGTTAGAAGACAGTGTCACTTGAGATTGATGTTATGAGGTATGCTATTTTTTCTCGTGAGAGAAAGATATGGATTGGATGAGGGAGAAATGATTGAGATCTAGAAAATGAAGGGAAAAGAAGAAGGAGAAACTGAATAGATAGAAAAAGAAAAAGTAGCGTGTGATGGAAGCAGTATAGAGGAGCGTGTGAAGGAGAAATATTAGCGTATTTTATTAGGGTATTTTGTTGAGATTGTTGACAGAGAAGATGAGTACAAAATTATTAGGGTTAAAACAGAAAATTTAATCTGTATGGTTTAGGTTAAAATTAGGGCTAAATTATGCTTCCGTGATAAATTTAATAATATAATAAAGATAATAAAGATAAAGATGAAATAGTTGTTTAGGAAAACAAAAGAGATAAATATGAAATAGTTGTTTCGGAAAAATAGGGCTATAGATAAATATGAAATAGTTGTAGGGCCAATTTGTTTCGAAAGTAGAGATAAATATGAAATAGTTGTTTCGGAAAATAGAAGAGATAAATATGAAATAGTTGTTTTGGAAAATAGAAGAGATAAATATGAAATATGATCAATGGCTAAAATTAAATGGCGCCTAAATGTGCAAGATCCAATGGCTTAGAAAAGTGGAGGGAAAAATGGGGGGAAAATATTAGGGTTAGGGTTAGCTTTAGGGGTTAAGCTTTAGTAAGTAAGATAAATATGAAATAGTTGTTTCGGAAAATAGAAGAGATAAATATGAAATATGATCAATGGCTAAAATTGAATGGCGCCTAAATATGCAAGATCCAATGGCTTAGAAAAGTGGAGGGAAAAATGGGGGGAAAATATTAGGGTTAGGGTTAGCTTTAGTTGCTTCGAAAAAAATAAGGCAATAAATAAAGAGACAGGATCCGTTGACACCAGGTGTAAGTCCAAAGACTTACACCAAATCTCAACCATTCAATCTAATAATCTGTTGGTTCACAATATTCCATATGTGGAACACAAAGTAAAGAGGCGCACAGAATTTATTCCCTCTTTCCCCTTTCTCCTCTATTTCACATGTTAGTCTATCAATTTTCTAGAGAATCATTATACAGGTGAAACATAAATTCATAAATCAATCAAAGATTAGCCGATTTTCTTTCCCATGTGCCTGCCTCTGTTTCATCTATATGATCCATTTTTATCCAGCAAGTGTTTATTTGCGATTAAAATTCCCCCAACGTGAATTCACGTGAATTCAACTGTCTGTACACAATTATTCAAGTGAAATCAATATTTATGGCGTGTTCTTTTAAGCTTTATTGATCAATTGCATATATAGAAGAAGAAAAAAAAACGTTTTATTGATCGGTGGCAAAGAACTGTTGATGACTGTGAAAATTATAATTTAAGTGTGATTAGATCTAATGTTGTGAAAACTTACTTGATTCTTTTAAGTTTGTGGATTACTATTTGATCGGTGGCAAAGAACTGTTCATGGAAGAAGAGCAATTTTAGGAACAATTTTAGGAATTAAGTTGAAAACGTTTTATTGTGTGTTTTGTTTTTGAAGGATCACCGAAACATTTGTTTTCATAATTAAGACCATTGGATTTATTAGATTGAATGGTTGAGATTTGGTGTAAGTCTTTTGACTTACACCTGGTGTCAACGGATCCTGCCTCATAAATAAATATGAAATAGTTGTTTCGGAAAACAGAAGAGATAAATATGAAATACTTGTTTCAGAATAATAGGGCTATAGATAAATATGAAATAGTTGTAGGGCCAATTTGTTTCGGAAGAGATAAATATGAAATAGTTGTTTCGGAAAATAGAAGAGATAAATATGAAATAGTTGTTTCGGAAAATAGAAGAGATAAATATGAAATATGATCAATGGCTAAAATTGAATGGCGCCTAAATGTGCAAGATCCAATGGCTTAGAAAAGTGGAGGGAAAAATGGGGGAAAAATATTAGGGTTAGGGTTAGCTTTAGTTGTTTTGGAAAAATAGGGCTGTAGATAAATATAAAATAGTTGTTTCGGAAAACAGAAGAGATAAATATGAAATAGTTGTTTCGGAAAAATAGGGTTATAGATAAATATGAAATAGTTGTAGGGCCAATTTGTTTCGGAAGTGGAGATAAATATGAAATAGTTGTTTCGGAAAATAGAAGAGATAAATATGAAATAGTTGTTTCGGAAAATAGAAGAGATAAATATGAAATAGTTGTTTTGGAAAATAGAAGAGATAAATATGAAATATGTTCAATGGCTAAAATTGAATGTCGCCTAAATGTGCAAGATCCAATGGCTTAGAAAAGTGGAGGGAAAAATGGGGCGAAAATATTAGGGTTAGGGTTAGCTTTAGGGGTTAAGCTTTAGTAAGTAAGATTTGTTAGGTTAAATAATTGCAAACCTAATAAAGCAAATGAGCGGGAAAAAATTAGGTTAAATTGCTGCAGACGTAACAAAATTAATAAATAAGGATGTCAAAAAAAAACATGAAATTAAAAAAAAAAATCCAAAAAAATAGTGTAAAGAATAGCATTTAAAAAGGAAGATAATTGTGCCTTTAAAAAGGAAGATACTTGTGCCTTTATCCTTTCCTTTGCCTTTGCTTGGTTCACTTATGTCAAAAATATAAAAAGGAAGATACTTGTGCCTTTAAATTTGACCGTGCCTTTAAATTTAAATTTGAGTTAGAGTATCTTTTATCTATTTCTATCGTGGAAATAAAGAGCCATAGATTTTTAATTTATTAAGATACGATTCTTTTTTTAAGAATTTTTTAGACGAGACTTGATTTATGAATGGTGGTACTGGTAAGAGTAAAATATAGTAACGTAAAAGAAGGAAACTCCTCACGAGATTGTTAAATTCATTAAATCAATAGAATGAAATCGTAATTAATATTGTGAAAATGATTTGGTAGATGAAGTCACATGATTATTAATAAGACATTAATCTAGTCCTTTAAATTTAGATAAAATGGAGGGTGGGGATGTGGAGTAACTCTTTATACTTACTCTTGGAGTCAATATATCCCTCCAGTGTAACAAACTATAAAAAATAACTAGACTTTTGACCCGTGCGTTGCACGGATTTTCTCGACTATAATAGAGACCAATAAATAATCTTTAACCTGTAAGATCATTGATATCCTTTAAATTTAGATAAAATGGAGGGTGGGGATGTGGAGTAACTCTTTATACTTACTCTTGGAGTCAATATATCCCTCCAGTGTAACAAACTATAAAAAATAACTAGACTTTTGACCCGTGCGTTGCACGGGTTTTCTCGACTATAATAGAGACCAATAAATAATCTTTAACCTGTAAGATCATTGATATGGTAGAAAATATTTTCTTCAAAAAAAAAGGCAAGAGGATAGGAATGAAATTTGTGTGCAATGCATTTTTTTAGATGGAATTTGTTAGGTTAAATAATTGCAAACCTAATAAAGCAAATGAGCGGGAAAAAATTAGGTTAAGTTGCTGCAGACGTAACAAAATTAATAAATAAGGATGTAAAAAAAAGACATGAAATTAAAAAAAAAATCCAAAAAAAAGTGTAAAATTCTTGACAAAAAAAAAGTATAAAATAGAAGGATCATACGTGATCATTGATATGGTAGAAATTATTTTCTTCAAAAAAAAAGGCAAGAGGATAGGAATGAAATTTATATTATCTGTACTCTTCTGATACGTATCGGGAAATATCGGAAAAGTATCGGATAATTATTTTTAAAAAAATTAAAATTTAATGATCGTATACATACGTATCGGAAAGTATCAGACAGGTATCGGTGCAAGATACGCAGGGGATACGGTACGTCACCCATTTTAAAGTATCTAGGCTTCATAGATGTCATGTAATCAAAAATACACAATAGTTTGGTTTATTTGCATAATTGTATTCTATCCCAACTAAACAAACTTACTTGTCTTTGAAAGGGAAACACAAAAGTGCATTTGAAATCAAATTTCTATTTGCGGTACACAAATCAATCACGTTTCAGAGTCTTGCTCCAAACTACCGAAAAAATTGGACAGTTGAGAAATAAAGTCAACATATGATTTATTTTTAATTCTGCTAAACTGAGTTGTGAAAAACTATATATAGTATGTAATATATAGTATGTAATATATAGTGTTGTCAAATAGACGCTATAACTGCGCTACAGTGCTAGGGTCGCAGAATTTGAACAATTCGACATTAGTGTGAAATGTTTAAAGACCTCTTTTGTTACAAAAATGAACTATCAGAGTACTTAATCATGTACTAGGAATTTGTATTCAAATAATGTCACTTCAATATGAGATGATTTACGCTCGTTACTGTTCTACTTGCATCTTTGTTGATGATTTACTGTTCTAAAGCCTAAAATAGTTTCAAAGAATTTACCCAACTAGCTTGGTATCAACTATTCAACTTCTGTGATTTAATTACACATTGTTCAAAATCAAACTATAAATCAGACTAAGCATTTCATGACAAACAAAAATTAGATCGATAATGAATTTATTAAAATACACTAAACCTAGCACAAGTGTACAAGGTATAGATTATTATAAAGTTCAAAATTACAAAAAATTGAGTGATCACACAAGCTAGGATCACAACATTAATCAGAGATTCAAACCACCACAAACCTCAAAGGTACCCGATCAACCAACTGATACTAAGAAAAACACAATAGAACAGCTCCAATACACAAATCTAAAAAACTGAAAAACCGCCGAAACAGTACACCAGAGATTGACAGACTAGTCGAAATAGCCCCTACAGTCATACTAGAATCACCATGGACCTT
This sequence comes from Medicago sativa, assembly GCF_051527215.1. Lineage (NCBI taxonomy): Eukaryota > Viridiplantae > Streptophyta > Magnoliopsida > Fabales > Fabaceae > Medicago > Medicago sativa. The sequence goes on from NC_140754.1 coordinate 6,042,674, forward strand.
TGGAATTTTCTCTTTCGCCACCAAAGCCTCTAAACAGCGTATCGATAACCAAAAGCCACAGCTAAATAGATATGAAACAATGCCAAAATCCACTACTATTGTGATGATCAAGGCTAGACATGGCCAGCACCACACAAGCAGTAGCAACCATTCCCTGAAGCAGAAAAATGAAAACTGCACAATAACGGAACCAAACGTCTGAACAATCAAAAACAGTTCCCGATCCATAAACTGCACAGAAACGGACCCTGCACAAGATCAGACGACTGCACTCAGATGAAAAACTGAAGCCGGATAGTGATGTGACAAAAGGAACCGCCCAGACACAGCCCTTTAAAATGACTTGATTGAAAGTCATATCGTTTCTAACCTTTAAAATGGTAGAGACGTTTGAGAACCAAATTACACCGAGGCTCTCCCTAATCTTCGTATTACCAGACACAGCCCTTTAAACAGATTAAGATGAGCATACCTACCTTCCACAAAAGCAACCGTGACACCAAGCTAATTCACGGTCTCGCTCCAAACCACCGATAAAATAGGACAGCTAAAAAAGCAATGATTTATTGTTTCAATCGTACCTCACCCACCCAAACAAAGAACATAGGAGTTCAAATAAACGCCTCTTTTGCTAAGATTATCCTTAGAATGAAGCTTATCCAGGAAAAGCCTCCAAACTAACACCGACAATGTAGTGGGAATTAATGGATTCCACACATCTTAGGCCAACTCTACTTTTTCCAAGTCTACTGCACTTATGCTGTGTTTGTTGTAGCGGTGGAAGTGAAAAAAAACGCCTGTTTGCACCGAAGCTACCTTTTGTAGCTTTGTTATTTTCACGGTAAAACTGCCTAGGGACGCAATATTTCTGCTTTTGCCGCATATCCAAACAATCACTTAATAGATTGTAGGCTTCATCCCCCTACTTCCGAACAATCTTCCTCTCCCTCTACTCTAGCAACCCCCAAAACCAAACCACTACATGAAGTGGATAAAATAGTCACAAGGAAGGGGGTTTGAATTGTGACCCTTTAAAAATTAACCTGCAACTTAAGAGTGATTCTCAAGTAGTTTACTTGGAATAGTTAAGTTAACTTTCTGACTTCAGAACGTTCTGACGTTCTTGTGCAGATTATGCAGAAACTAATTTAATCAAGTAACTGTGTTGTGTGTGTTTAGTGTATACTGTATTTAAAGAGTAAAGGGAAGAGAGAATCAACACACATAAGTTTATAGTGGTTCCCCCAATGTGGGTTAGTCCACTTCTCACAATCTTGTGAGAGTTTCCACTATGATGCTTGAGATAACCTCTCAAATCCTGCACCTTACAATCTGTGTTCACCTGAACACTTACAACTCTGTATTCTCTAAGCCTCAGCAGGTTTGCACCTTGTTGCTAAGTTAACCACTTAGACTTTTACAACCACTGCTCAAACTAACACTTTAGTACCCCTAAAGCTAGATGAGACTTTGTTACAATTTGTATGAAGGTTTGAATGTTTGTGAATCAAACAGACAAGAAGAAAGAAAGAAGAAGTTATCTTAAAGATAACAAAGAGTATTGATGTGCACTAAGTAAATGAAAGCCTTAGAGATTGATCAATTTCAGTTTGCAAAAGCTTCAAACAAACTATGTTGTTTTCTTGTATGCTTTGCAATTTGTGTGGAGTTTGAATGTTTGAGAATCAAACGGAGGAGGGGGAAGAGAAAGTTATCTTTGCACGAGATAATAGAGAGTATTGATGTGCACTAAGGAAACAAAAGCCTTAGAGATTGATCAATTTCAGTTTGCAAAAGCTTCAAACAAAATCAAGTTGTTTTCTTGTATGCTTTGCAAATGGTGCAAGTAATGTTGAGCCTTTGATCTCTATTTATAGAGTTTTTGGGCTCATATAGCCGTTGTAAGGTGACCAATGGTGTTATGCCACATATCCTGGGCCCCACAAGCTTTTACTTGAAAATATGGGTGAACATTCTGACCATCAGAATGTTGTTGCGTTCCCAGGATGAACATCAGAATGTTGATGTGTTCTTCATCAGAATGTTGATATTCATGATGTTCTTCATCTGGGTTCATTAAAGATGAATGTGTGATGAGTTTCTGGGCTTGTTCAAGGCGTGACATGAGATTTGTTGGGCTTTATTCACCAAAAGGTAACTTCTCCATATGCTTCAAAAGTTGCTGGAAAAGTAGGATAAAGTTTGATTCAAATCTGCCTTGGATATTGTGCAGGAAAGAGAGGATAGTGGGTCTGCAGCTTCAGGCCCATGCTTCTAGGAGATTTGCTTGATTTTGTTCAGAGTACAAGTTATCTCTGATGCAAGATCTCCTTTTGCTACCTTTTTTATCTTTCCACCAATTACACTGTTTATAGCTGGAAGCATGTGCAGAAGTGAACATTCTGACCATCAGAATGTTTCATTTGCTCTTACTTTAGGATGATTTGTAAGACTACTTTTGATGTAATCAATCCTAATAGTAGAGATACAACTGAAGTGCAGTGAATGCAACATCTAGGATAATATTCTCATTGGAATAATCCTAGTACTTTAATGTTCATAGTCTTAGATGAACATTAAAGATCTTTTTGACATAGTTCCTTATCCATGCCTTTATTGTTGATAGATCCATGCAGATGTACTTTTCTGGACCTTTTATTCATGTCAAGTGTACTTGCATGTTCTTCACGTTCTTGATGATTCTGGGTTTGCTTATCAACACCCTTCTGAACTTCCATCAGAATGTTCTGATCAACTCACTGATCAACATTCTGAACAACATTCTGAACTAACTTTTTGAACTCAGAGTTAGTTCATGAATTCAAATGTCCTTTGATTTCTTGTATCTTGGTATGATTTAAACTTTGTTTGTTTCTTGGCTAATTACTCACGAACGCACAAATACCAAGAACCATCAAATTCCATTAATCCTTTAATCACCATAGATGTCTTTAATGATTTCTTGATCCAAAGTCAAAATCATTGTCTGCATAAGATATGTTCATGTCAAATCTGTTCTTGCATATTCTTGGTGTGTTCACTGATTTATGGGTTTGCTCTAATGAACCTTCTGAGCAACCTTCTGAACAACCTTCTGAACTCCTTCTGGGTTCAAACATATAAACTTCATAATGTTTCTTCTGGGTTCCTTCCTTTTTGACGGTTGTACTTTGTGCTGAACATTCTGATGTTCTTCAACACTTTGAACCTTATGAAGGTTGTTTATTTATTTCCTTCAAGAACTACTTGAAGCATATAAATGAGAGATCATTTGTCTGGACAAACAAGATGATTCTTTCTTTGAAGTCCAAAAGAATATTTCTTTGCATCTAGTTCATCATTGCATGTAACTGATGACTTTAAATATTCTTGTTTATCCATGAAGCAATCCTTTAATATTTCTGGATATATTCAGGGTTAATGTTCATGATTGTTATGAACTCCATTCACATGAACATTCTGATCTCTGTTCATATGAACATTCTGAACTCTGAACTTCTTATCTTCAGAAGCTTTGGAAGTGTGATACTTTGAGGAGGTTCTGAGAATCTTCCTAACTTGTATGCATATTTCCTTTTATCTTCTTTACCCATGGTGGATCTTCAAATCATATAACATAAAACTCAATGTGAGTTTTGTCACATAACTTCAAACACAATCTTGTACAGCTTGTGATGTAAGTTCTTCCAGCATGATTCAAGTTCTTTCGTCATGATTCTTGAGCTATGAATCTTCATGGAGATATGATCTTGTTGTTTCAACTTCTTTCATTGTTGAGTAGATATGATGCACTTATCAATGTGGGTGGCTTCTAGCTTATCCACTTATGTGATTCCTGTTCTTTTAACAAAAACTCAAGTGCAACCATCAGTAGATCACCATTCATAAAACTTATTATTTATTCCACGAGGTTTGTTATCATTAAAACATTCATCAAAAAGATTTTTGCTTCAACAATCTCCCCCTTTTTGATGATGACAAACCTTTTGAATAAATATTAAGTTTTATGATGGAAATAATAATAAATGTAAGAATGTTCATGGATATGCAATTAAACTCCCCCTAAACACATGCAAGAGTTTAATTCTTATCAAGCTAATTAAAATCCCCCTCAACATATGGAAAAGGTTAATTCATAACATTCTTCATTAATTAAATCCATTTTAGATTTTTCTCTCCCATAATACATATGTCTCCCCATCCTAGGTTTTTCTCCCATCATATATATCTCTCCCCCTTTTGTCATCTATCAAAAAGTAGTGGGGGTGATATGAAGGAAAAGTGACATAATTTTGGAAGGTAAGAATCACAGGACATTGCATGTAATTCACAAGTGCATTCATATATTAAACTCACGGTTTAATTAAAACACAATGCAAGGATCATGAGCAATCATTATTTCAATCAGTTGTGTAAACAAAACATGAAAAATGATAACATATGCAAACATATTCAAAATATGAGATATTTTTCTCAAAAATTGATAAAAGAAAAAAAAATTTGTCCTTGGTTTCAATGTTTTCGAAAAGATTGATATCTTCAAGTATAGAAAACTCCCCCTAAGTTTTAAAGATGAATATCCTATTACATTTCAAATCTTTTGATTTTCTAAGAAAATAATTATTTTCTTTTACTTATTGTCATATCAGATAATTTTTCATCTTGACAAAGTCATGCTCATAATTTAGAAAATGATTAACTAATCTAAATTGAGTCTTTAACAGAGAAAAGATCAATTAATCTTATTCAACAATTTTTGAAATTGAGAGAAAATGAAGTATTTGTGGAAGTGGTGAAATCAGAGTTTAGAAAAGATCTTTCTCTCTTTACAATATTCACATGTTGGAAAATATTGCTGAGTTTTTTTCAAAAGATGAAATGCTTCAAAGTATCATTTGATGCAAGATAGTTTCTTTAAAAGAAATCAATTACAAGCAACAATTTTTGACACAATTTGTGGAAAACACACATGTTTACAATCAAGTATATGCAGCAAATTTATGCACAAACACATATTGATATGTCATTGATGTTTACAACTCTATCTTTGTCTTCAATTTTTGCAATTAAAGTAAGATAATTATTCAACAATGTTTAAAACAAACTTTCATGCTCAAAGCAAGGCCAATATAAGTTTAAGAACAAAATATGCAAACCTTAGAGCAATATTTGAAGATTATAACAAGATCACACACAGCATCAACATGAAGATCAAGTATATAAAAAATCTTCTAATGCTAATTCAAACATAAGATTCATTTAAAATCATGTTCGAGGAATGATATTTTCATAAACTACATCAAAAACAAGTGAATATCTTCACGTTTCAGATTATTCTGAAGTTTGACAAATTAAGCCATTTTTTATGTTTCAAATCAATGAACAATCATGATTCAACATTTATGATCAAACATAAATCTTCCTATCAATTATTTAACAACAATGATGATTTAGTTTGCAACACATGTTAATAACTCAGATAGAAATGCATCATAATCATTTATTTCAAGTGTGAAAAGATAAGTATTCACAAAATGATGTAACACATTTAACATGATAATTAAGAAGGGATTTGGGGCAAACAATGAGAGATTATTATGCATAAATTTATACATAACAGAAGCAACCCCTTGTTAAATTATAAGAACTCTAATTCATTTTGAATGCACCCTTAATATATCTTGTTAAAACATAAGACATCATGCAATGATTTTAATCATCAATTATGACTTGTGCAGTTGCAAATGAGTATAATACCATCATGAAAGGAGTATAAACAAAGAGTGAAAAAAGTTATTGCCTTTAGGGTTAAACATTTGATATAAGCACATATTAAACATGACATAATTCGATGCATTCAATCATCATATTTATTATAGGTCAAATAAATGTGTACCTTTAGGATGATGTCCCTCACTTTGAGATTCAATGAATAGAGCATGATTCTCTTTCTTTGAAATACTTTCTCATCTGGATGGAGAAGTCCAAGCATCAATAAGCATAACCTTCTGAAGCAGTTTAATCATCAGTAGCTTTCTCTTCTTCTTAGTCTTTCCATCTTTCTGATATGAGTGTCTTTTAACATATCCAGATGTTTCAGGATCTGCAGGCATATGATCAATAGATGGAATGCTTTGTTCATGATGAATGTTTCTTTGAACATTCTGAACTTGAGTTGAAGGAATTGTTCCATCATTTTCCATCTGAGAATCCTCAAAGACACTTGCATTGAAGTCTGAGCTGAATTCCTCCATATTCAGATCAAAACCAGCTTGATTTCCAGCTAGCTCATCCTCATTAGATTCCTTTGTGGTAGTGTTTTCACTAAGCATGTTTGTAGCTAGAGCTTTAGCAACATCATGCATATCTTGATCTTTTAATGGCACAGGATCATTTCCCATATCAGATTCTAGAACAATTTCTTGTTCATCAAACTGGAGGTCACTCATGATGTTTGTAACATCACTTCAGATTTTGAAATTGTTTCAGCAGTAGAAGATTTAAGGGATCCTTCTCCAATAAAAGCTTCTAGCTTTGTTAGCTTTCTGAGGTATTTTTCAGAAGCTTCTTCAATTTCATTAACCTTCTGAAGCTGTTATGCAGAAACTTCATCAACTTTCTGAGTTCCATCTTTTAGTAGCTGCACCAACTTTTATGAATTCATGTTTCAGTAGTTGCATCAGCTTCCTGAACCTTATTGGTTGCAATCTCAATTTTTGAGGTATTGCTTCAACTTGCTGACTTTCATTCTCAGCAACATCAACTTCCTTTTGAAGTTCTTCAACATTATGAGCTTCATAAACTTTCTGAACAGCTTCCTTAGCAATGTCTGCAACTTCTTGGAAGGTTTCTTCAGGGATGTCTTGATCCATTGTTGGAAGATTCTCATTGTTGTCAAATTCTTTATGTTAAAGATTTGATAATCTTTCTGATACACTTCACTTTTTCAGAGACATCTTAAAATGCTTGAATGTGAGTGTGAAAGCCAATTCATATAAAATATGAGAAGTTTTCTTATTCTTCAATCATATATTGCAGAATCATGTGGTTGAGATTAAAAGACAATCTGTTGAGAACATGATATATGATACATGATCAACATTAATGACATTCTCAAACACTTCCAGTCATTGTAGTGAGTGAATGCAGAGATTGTTTTAGAATCTTAGGTAGAAATTTGATATTGGAGGACTTGGATTTCTCCTTGTTGTTTGATCCAATATTCTCTAATCTTCCAAAGTTGTTGAATCTTCTTTGAGTAAGAACTCTTGTTGACCAATTTTCTCAATGTCGACTATTTCTAGCTTGCTTGAAAACAGAGGGATGAACATTGAAGCTTTCAATTTTTTTTTTTGGATTGAGTAGCTTCAGCATCAGGAGCATTTTCTTGAACATTCTGATCTGCAGACACCTGAACATTCTGATCTTCAATTTCAGATGTTTCTTGAACATTCTGAATTGCAGTCACTTTGAACATTCTGATCTTCAGTTTTAGATGTTTCTTGAACAATCTGGACTGTATCCTGAGCATCTTGAAACACATCAGTGTTGAAGTATGAGTTTAGATCTTCTATGTTGAGATCAAAACCAGATGAAAATTCCATGTGTTCATCTTTTTGTACTTGCGCATTTCCTTGACTCATTATTTGTGAAGCCAAGATTTCTGCATCTTCCTGAGTGTCTTTATCAACTTTGTGAGAAGCTTGCTCAGTATTTTCTTCAACTTTCTGATCTTGGTCAGAAGGGTTTTCTTCAACATTCTGAGGTGTGTCAACCTTCTGATGTTCTTCTTCAGCATCATTCACTGGAGTTTCTACAGCAATTTCATCTTTCTTATGAAGAGATACATCATCAACCTTCTGAGTATCATCTTCTGTGATTGAAGCAGCCATATGAGCTTCTTGAGGTATCTCATCATCTTCTATTCGAGATACAACCTCATCTTGCACATTTTCTTCTCTAACAACTTCATCTTCTTTCTGAAGATGTTCTTCATTCTCACCAGCAACAATCTGAACTTCTTTTCTTGCAAGCTCAGCAACTTGTTAAAACATCTCCAGGACTGGAGGAGAATGAGATTCATCATCTTCCATGCTTTCAGGAGATCCATCTCCTTCTTACTTCTGTATGCTGGATAGGTTTTTAACCTTCTCAACTCTTCTTTTCTTCCTAGTTTTTTGAACCTTCTGATCTGCATATCTTTTCACAGATCCAGATGTTCTTGAAGTTGGAGGAGATGGCATGTTTGAAGTGGTGATGTGAAGTTGTCCTAAGGTTTTGGTTGTGAATCTCATGAAGGTGTATTTACTTTCTTCACCTTCTAGGGATACGTGTGCAACCTTAAAGATGAGAGTCATATGGATCCCATATGACAACTCAACAACTTTTTGTTTGACAGCTAAACAAGAATCAATCATGTATTGAAGGATTATATGAAGCAGAGGTTGAGTTTTGTTTTGATCATGAGATGATACATAAATTAGTATCAGCATCAAAGGTTCCACATCTAAGGAGTAAAGTGTGCCTAATTATGTTATGGAAGATTTTAGGGACATCTTTAAGATTTGTGGAATCATGATCAGGTTTGGTGTATTCTAGGATAGGTTGTGGTTCATGTTTAGGTGATGACTTTATACTTCCAATGCAAGTTTGTTCAACTCCTTGTCGGAGTAAGAACCTCGTTGGTGGGGAGTTGTAAGTACCTTTGTCGGTGGTCTAGGAACAATGAGGCGTGCCCTGCCCCTTGTGAGCCCTAGGGAAGGGAGTCCACTTACCTAAACCTTTTTATACCAAAAAAAGCCAATGCAATAGGATAATAAATGCTTACTTGATTTTGGGGTAGAAGTTGACGTTGGTTGACTTAAGATTGAAGGAAATCGCACAATTTGGGAGCAAAATCGTATTTGAAATTTTGAAACAAAATAGTTTATGTTTCTGCCTTTCCTGTTCTATACCAGAATGCCACGTGAGTTAACTCACATTGGTATGTACCAAACATGACTTAACTCACGTTGGCTCAACGTAACTTAACTCATGTTGATGATGCTGAACGTGATTTAAGTTACGTTGGAGTTATTTTAGGGACTTTGAGGTGGGAAAGAGCAAATGACAATAGAAAAAAATGGTTTCCTATCCACTAATGCATAGTTTCAAATATGGTAAACATAAAAAGTATTTAATAAACGCTTCCTAAGATGAATCGTTTGAAAAAAACTCAAGTTTAATTTCTGATAGAAAAAATTCTTAGTCAAACTTTACTTTCATATCTACCGAATTCCAGATTATTAAGGTCTCATTCCATTAAAAACTGGAGAGTTAACACCACAAAAAATACGCTAGACACAAGCCTTTCAATTGTTTATGATTTTTTCAGGCAAAATTGTTTATGGTTAGTATTTAATAAAATTAATGTGCATTGGTATCTACATGTTTTTCTTCAATTGTAATCCCTATGAATAACATCGTTACACGTTACTCATTAGTAATAAATAATATTTTTAGTGAATATTTCAATTATGCATAAATACCTGATGGTTAATCATAATATTGGAGTATACAAGGTCATGTATCTTTGAAAATACTATTATTTTTTAGATCAAATTGTGAGCCAGTTATAATATAGCTATATTTTAGTGGTAGCTACATTACCAAAATAAACTACTAAGGTAACCTGCGGAGAGCCATTAAAACATTGGCAAATCTAACAAACAATCTAATTTTATTTCCACCACAATTCATGCAATGTCACCCTCTTCCCTCTCATCTCTATAAAACCAAGAACAAGAAAAACAAAAGGTAATACCCCTTCAAAGAAATAAAGAAAAATTAAAAACAAAAAAATTGTGAGAGTGAAAGAGAAAATGGGTTCATATACCTTCTTCTCTTCCATTCTCTATTTTTTCCTCCTAGCCACATTGGTCTCATCTTCCCCATTCATATCTGGTACATTAATTTCTTCAAGTGGCAACATTTTCGAATCATGGAAATAACGTTTCATATGATCAATCATGAATATTTAGATGTTCATATTTATTAAAATTGGTTTATTTTGGTTTGAGTTTTTATTTTTGTTTCAATTTGTTTTGACACAGATGACATATTTGGGCCTGGAGCATCTAGTGGCCGTGCCCTCCTACAAACTAAGAAAGGTAATTAACATTTTTTGTTATGTATGTGTCTCTTTTGATTTTACTTCTAGTTTTATCTTATAAAGGCCACCATGAATTTATTTATGATTTTCATTCATCTTTAATATGGGTTTCCTTTGAATTAAAATGTGGAAATCATAATGTAACAAGGTAGCTTAAATGATGTTAGTTCCATTGATGATAACTTGATTTTTTTAAAAATAAGTTTTTCGTCCCTATAAATATATAAATATAGTGAATTTTGATTTTAGTCCTTAAAATAAAATTGAAATTTTCATCCTCACAAAAAAAAAAAATCGTCCTTAATGGCCAATTTATATTCATATAATGTGAAGATTATAACTCTTTTATGGTAAAGATGTATCCATGTTATGTTAGTTTATTATGTTCAACATTTATATGGTTCAAAAAATGTCAAAATTATATCCATTAGGGACCAAATATAAAACAAAAAAATTTGTGAGGATGAAAACATCACATTTTATTTTTTACGGACTAAAATCAAAATTCACTATATTTATAGGGATGAAAAACTTATTTAACTTTTTTTTTGGTTTGACTAAAATATGAACATCTAATTTCATTAGCAATATAATCATAAACTTGGTACTTTTTCTCATGATATGTGCAATTAACAAAGAGTTTTTGACGCGTGAATCAACACAAAAATATTGACATTTTTAATATTTCATTAAAAAAAATATGTTAAAAATAAAAATGAAACTAGAAAATAAAATAAACTACATATTTACTCTATAGTCTATACTTTCCTTTTCATTTTTTCAATACCAAACTTCTTATGTAGTTTTCAATCAATTATTGATCCAATAAGTGATTTATTTTTTATAAACTTCTTGAATTGTGCAGCTTGTAGAGTTAATTTTGAGAATTTTAAGAACTACACAATCCTAACAAGTCAATGTAAAGGACCAAAATACGCTCCAAAGATTTGCTGTGAGTCATTCAAACAATTTGCTTGTCCATTTGCTGAGGAGATCAGTGACTTGACAACTGATTGTGCTAATGTTATGTTTAGTTACATAAATCTTCATGGAAAATATCCACCTGGCTTATTTGCTAAAAACTGCAAAGAAGGGAAAGAAGGTCTTGATTGTGGATATTATTAAAAAGTTTAGGCACAGTCACACATATGTTTCTTTGTAAAGATAAAATGATTTGAAGATGTTGAATGATGTAATCAATTTCTTTATCATTTAATTTTTGTCATTGTTGTGTGTGTCCTAATAATTTTATTTGTATTTGTGGCTATGTAAGTCTGAAACCTTGATTGTGACCAAGTTAAGTTAACCAATAGTATTAACCGTTTTAGTAGTGACCAAAATTGAGCTGTTTGATTGGGCCTACAAATTTAGCAACTATAGCCCACTATTTAGCTCAATTTCGGCTTTTTTATATGTGATTTTTTTTTAATAAATGAGATGATAATAGTTATTGAAAACTCACATACACATAAGAGTCGGTGTGTGAACCCGATCATGTTGTTCGACTTAACACTTTTAGCATTTTGGCTAATTTTTTATTTTGAACGGCAAAATTTATTAATCAAGTCCCTGCACAAGACGAACAAGGACCAACAACAAAAATTGCTTCCTATTCCTAAAAAAAAAAAAAAAATACTTCTCTAAAAAAACAACAAAAATTACGAAATAAAGACAACGTATATAGACAGAACACCCAAACGAAAACTAATAAAAACACTAATACAAACACCTTCTAATCGAGTGCTACACCAAAACTAAAATCAACACTCCTTAATGTTATGTGATCAACCTACCTTTTTGAGTCTAAAGAGTTCAGTAACTCAAAGCCTAAGGCCTGATAAGTTTGTTGGCCCTACCAAATCATCTATATTGCCTGTCCCTGATGTTTGCTCCAAGGTTAATGAAAAAATTGTTTTATTTGTTTGTTGGTAAAAGAAACTATTAAATTATTTAGTACAAAATTATTTCCCTCTTGTTCAAACTTTTTAATCTTGATATAGAAAATACTACCGTTCCCTTCCTTTGTTTTGCATTAAAATAAGGCAAGTCATTACAATACCATGCTAACCAGAGGTCAAGGATTCTACAACTAACAAACCTAGACAATCTAATATATGAAATTTGAATTTTTGAAGACTTGTATATCATAACATACAAAAAAGTTTTGCAAAATCTCAAAAGACATTTTCATAATCTACGTTGATTTCATTCAAAAAATAAAGACTCCTGCATGTTGTTCTGCCACCCTTGACCGTAGTAAACTAGATAATCTCTTTTGAACATAGTATCAATGGTACTTTTTTAATCTGGTTATGCTATGCTAATTTGGCCATAAACTATTCAACTTCTATGATTTAATCACACTAAAAATCAAATTTCTATGATTTAATTTTACTGTCTAATCTCACCACCTACCTTACCTTGTATATAAAGCAAACCTTACTCCCAAAAAAAATCTTCTCTTATACAGATATACCAAACTATACTTATATTTTTTTTTGCATCAAACTACATCCCTCCCAAACAAAATTCACAATTTTACTGTTAGTAAAACTTTAAGTAGAAGGTGTAGTGTCACTTGAAGCGTTAAAATTTAAACTAACAAGTAATGACTTAAGCAACAACAAATGTGAAAAACTAATCCTCTAGTAACAAAATATGTCTCATTGATTTTTGTTGTTGAGGTGTCTTATCGAAATTATGAATTAGGAATCGAACTAATTCCGAAACCAAGAATTATAATATATTTTTTCATAACAAAATTTAGATTAAAAGAGGTACATTTTATATACAACTTACCAATTACGGATTTTCAAACTAAAACTCAAGTCACAATGGTTAGTGAGCAGAATATTCAACCATATGTGTCAACTGCATTTGGGAAAACCACATATTATTTACCAATGCAAGTTTGTTCAACTCCTATTATCGGAGTAAGGACCTCGTTGGTGGGGAGTTATAAGTACATTTGCCAGTGGTCTAAGAACTTTGAGCTATGTCATGCCCCTTGTGAAGGGAGTCAACTTATCTAAACATTTTTTATACCAAAAAAACCATGCACTTCCTCCATTTCACAATGAGTGTCATTTTAACAAAAAAATAATTGTATCAAAATGAAGGTCACTTTATATTTTCAATGCAACTTTAATTGTTGCGGATTCCAATGAGAAAACCACACCAATAACAACTTGATGTGTGGAGCAAGGGATAATTAAGCAACCAAAAATCAAAGTGTATGGAACAGTTATAATCACAAGCCAAAAGTAGAAAACAACAGCGAGAGAAAAGAAGAAAAGAACACAAAAGAATTTGTTGACCCAGTTCGGTCCAAATTGACCTAGTCTGGGGGAGAGAGCAGCCCTCCGTTTCACTATATGATGAGTAACGTTACAAAAGAGATGGATTACAAGAATAAGTCTCCCGCCTAATTCTACCCAAATCCCAGCCTCTTCCCGTAACCAAGAGACTCAATCCTAATAGTGTTTCACAAGGTGAATCAACCCTCAAACCCTAGTGTTTGTTCCAAAGAGACAAACTCTACACAAACCCTAGATTTGTTGTTGCCTTTCTAAACCCTTGTTTCAGCCCCTCTATCTCTCCAAAATAGTCTGATACAAGGCCTATATTTATAGTAAAAGTTTTGCTTAAAATTTGGAACAAATCTGCACCAGAAAATACGTTTCTGTTATTTGCTGCCAACGCACCATCGTGCCACGATGCGACCCCATCGTGCCACGAAATTTCCAGTGACTTGCCTCAAAAAACTGAAACTTCCATCGTGCCACGTTGCCCTTCCATCGTGCCACGTTGCTTCTGCAGATCCTGATTTTAAGTTAACTCTCACATTAATTTTTTTTCAACTTTGTCCTCAATAAATACTCTAATTTTTCTCTCAACAATTTTCCAATGCAATCTTTCTCCAATTTTGTTGTTCCACGATTTCAAAATCACTCAACATATCATTTTGACATGTGATGCTATCACTGGTATTATAACTAGAAAAAACACCACAATCACATGTGTCACTAGTGCAAATTGTGCAATTCAAAACGATTATATTTATTAGCGATGACACCAAGAGAATGTATATTGTGTTATGGGACGACATTATCTTAAGCTTCACACTATTGAATTCTATCCAAGCTATTCAATAGAGAGAGAAAACTTAGTATCAATTTTGTTAAACAATTGGCCGATCATTGATGCCGTTATATGCAAGATGAAATCAATAAGCAGCTCACATTACATATATTTCACGTTTGCCTTTTGATTTGAAGGTAAATGTAAATGTGTGATGTGAAATTCTTATCAAGCTTCACCTAGTAAGTAATAGCCCTAAAAATCAATCAGTTACACAACATAGTTGATCCTAAAATTTTCTCCATTTAATTGTTTAGATTATTTGAATCCAAACAATGCAAATTATATTGTTTCATTGTCCCATATCACTATATGCATTCTTATTGTGTCCCAAAGTAGAATTGTTTTGAAATGTATATCCTACACCAACTGTGCATGTAAAGGTGAGTTTTTTTGTTATTATATCAATGATATCATTAAGTGTCAAAGTGACATTTTGATAATTTTGAAATCAGAAACAACATATTCGAATGTAAATCAAAAGGAAAATATATAGAACTTTAAAATGAATGGGATGCAATACCGTTTTTTGCCTCTCTTTTGTGGGATTGAGTGAAGTGCTTTCTAATAATCAGAGAGAGGAGGGAGGAACAACGTTGTGAGAACCGTATGATGTATGTAGCAGTTAGAGGGACTTAATCTTCGAAGAACGGCTAAGATTAACAGAGCAAATGTTCGACACCATTAGAGTTGAGTGACTTGACATCCGTCTGGCATAAGAGTTTCCATCGTGGGACGGTTCTTATCTAAATAAAAAATTATTATCAAGGCAAAAAAAGTATTAAAAATGCAAAGAGAATGAGGGGTAACTAATTTGAAGAAAGGGGGAAATTTTTTTTACCTGTGTTGAAGAAAATCTGAGAATCAAGACAAAGCAAATGTACAAAAATAGTCTATTGAAGGAAAAAAAAATTGAGTTGTCGAGATCCATCCCTGCCATGGAAGAAAATCCGAGACTCCAAGAAAATTTGTTGATGAAAAAAAGATGATGTTATGAAACTCCATCACAAACTCATCGCGCCCTCTGTTGAAATCTATCACAACCTAAATTTTGAGGGTTGATAAAAAATAATGAAGTTGTCACCAAAGTTTATCAAATAGGGAAAACATTGGAAAAACTTTTTAAAATGAAAAAAAAATTGTTGTTGAACCAATACTTTAGGTTTGGCTCTACACGGAAGATATTAACGCCCCACAACAATCGTTCGAAAACTTACCTTTAAATAATTGTTCAAAATTTATGTTAACTTTAAAATATTTATTACTCATACATTATAATTCAATTTTTAAAATATTATTAAATACAAATTAAAATTCAATTTTTAAATGAAAACAGAGAATTTAATAAATTGGAAAATACAAAAGTTTTATTATTGTATTTGGCAAGAGTGGTCTTCTGCTTTTACTCTTCTGGTAAGGTGAAGAATTCAAAACTACTTAGTTTTTCGGTAGAAAGTGATTGTGTGTTGGTTGATTTTTCTCTGCCTTTCTCACTTTTTGCTGTCCTATATATACTAAAAACTTAGGTTAAAGTGTGAGAAAGATGACAAAATTGTAAGTTTGGTGGTTGGAGAGCTGAAACACTAAAATAGATAAGAGTAAAAAGTAAATAAAAAGGAAAAATTGGATTGTTGCCAAAGAAGAAAAATTTACCGGTTGTATTGCTGTAATTTTTCTTTTAATTTTTTTTTCTTTCTATTCTCTAATTTCTTTGTATTTGAAATAGAGATAATCCCTTCTTCTCCATTTTGCGTTGTTTTTGAAATAGTGGAAACATGGTAGGCATGAGCATGATTAGTTTTATGGTGATAAAGATTGATTTTTGACTAAATTGATTTTAGAAAATTGAATCGGACTAAAAATGATTTATATTTGCATACATCTATGTAAAAATGAATTGAACAATAATTTTCAACGTGAAAATCAATTTAAAATCAAAAAATTTAATTTCTACCTTCAAGTTAGAATCAATTCATGGGAGCAAAAATAATACTATTGGAGAGCAACTAAATATGTCAAAACCAATTCAACATCTCTAAGATTAATTTGACTTTTCTAAAAGTGGTACCAAATATAGACATAAAATGAGAATTATGTGCGCCTTTTTGTGACTGTAATTTTTGTAATTTTTTTTAAGGAAATAATTTTTGTAATTAATAATTGAAATGAAGGGGAAAATTTTGGTTTTTTAGGTTTTATGACAGGCTTAACAATGATGAAAAAAAATGATGAACAACATTAGAAATGTAAAAGATGTCTTTAAATCAAGCACATGAGGACTAACTTTAGAGGGAGACATCCTAACTAATTTATGGGATACTACTTAGTTTTCTTTTTAGCAAGTTAAACAATTATTTTGGAGCAATATTTTCCCTCCTCTTTTCTAAAATGGGTACATCCCTAATAGAATTAGGAGGTGTAAAAAGTTCATCACTAACTTTACTGACTGTCGCCAGAACAGTTATATGACCCATGAGTGGCCCATTAAAAATTTAGGCCGAATTTAACTTCTTGTTGTAGATAGTTGCTTTTTAAACATCTCAAGTTCACTTATAATCAGGTCGTAATTTCTGATCAACTATTTTTATGTGTAAAATTCGATTGAGTCGTAACTCCCGACCAAATTTTTTCATCAAAGTGAACAGTTTTAAGTGCCTGAGGTTTAGTTGACTTTCTCCTTGATTAAACCTAAACTACTTAATTTTTTTTTATTGTTTATTTCAGACAGCAAAAATTTCCTATATGGTTTGATTTTCTTTTTCAAAACAAAAAATGGTTAGATTTTATATTAATCAAACTATGGAATTTTCTCTAACAATCATTTCCTACTTTATTAGCTTCGATTGTCATTTGGATGATATTTCTTGCACACTCTTTCTTGCGTTTTGATTATGAGCACATGTCATTGTAGAAACTTTGTTTTTCTTCACATGTATCAGCTTGATTAGCCTTTGTGTTAATAGCACTTCACAATTTTAAAATTAAGTAACACAGTTTTATTTCTGCATTTTGCAGAAATCATGGGTGTGCATACAGGGCCGGACCTTGGGGTGTACAAACCGCTCAATGGAACTGGGCCTCCACAATGTATGGGCCTAAAAAAAATTATAGCCTAGTAGTACTACTAAGTACTACCCGACTACTCTCCAAGTTTCCACTTTCCTTTTATGTTGTCTTGTTTTAGGCATATTAGAATTGAGACCTTTTGCTTTTGATGTTAGGTGAGTTTTTTTTTTTTGTGGTGGTTTGAGGTTCCTCATGTGTACGGTGGTGATTTTCACCTTTTGGTGTACAACATATATACGACACCATATATTTATCTTTTAAAAAATTTAAATAGAACATTGTTCTTTTAAAAAAATACATTTTTATTTTATTACGAGCCTCTTTTCACTTACAAAGCCGAACCATCGGATTCGTAGGAACGACTCTGGGTGCATATACAAATAAGGTTGTGCACTTGTGCTTTTCTCGTAGTTTGACTCCTTTGAGTTTTCTCATTTTCCTACGATTAATTATCTAAGTATTACACTCAAGATCATTTTTTTTCTTTTTAATTTCCTTTAGTATTTTTATAATTTAAGTAAAGGTAAAATTATTCCATTGGATCTTTATCTTAATTTCTACTTTGAAATTATTAATTTATCTTCTTTGGTTCAATTTAGTTTTGCAAAAGTGTCAACAAAATTTGACTAATTGACATGGTTATAACTTTCTACACCAGGTTTTTATATTTGATTCATGGCATGATTGATGGAGTAGATTGTGTACGTTGCACACTTACATTTCTTGTTGTAGTTGATTCAACAAGTGGTCAACAATTTGATATTTTAGAACGCATGCCTCGGCCAAAATTGAAACAAAAATGACATAAACTAACTTGAAATGGACATTGGTAAAAGAAAAAAAAAACTTGAAAATAGGACTTAAATTTACAATAGAAGATTAAACTATCGAAAAGGATTAAACTTATATGATAAATTAATGTTTAAATTTTAGATAGAAGTATTCATATTTTGTGCATGTGTCTCAAATATGATTATTTACCGTGGAGAGCGCTAATAGGAAGAAAAAAAGGTAAAACCATTGTCCACATTTAAAAATGAGTTTGAATGAACACGAAAAATAATAATTTTATGTCGCCTAAAAGCAGGGCCGAACTTTAGGGTGTGCAAATAGCTCAATAGAACTGGGTCTCCTCAAGGTATGGGCCTCAAAAAAAAATTATAGCCCAATAGTACTACTAAGTACTATCCCACTAAAAAAAATTCCTTATTCTCTTTCTCTCTCTGATACCAGGCGTTTCATCACCATCACTCCATTGGACTTTGCTTTTCTTCTTCCCCGATTTGATTTCCTTTTCCTCTTATGTTGTCTTGTTTTAGGCCTATTAGAATTGGGTCCTCTTGCTTTTGGTGTTAGGTGGTGTTTTTTTGACCGGGTGGTTTGAGGTTCCTCATGTATAAGGTAGTGATTTTCACCTTTGAGTGTATCACATATATACGGCACCTTGTATTTATCTTTTAAAAAATTTAAATAGAACATTGTTTTTTTTAAAAAAAAATGTTTTTATTTTATTACGGGTCTCTTTTCACTTATAGAGTCGAACCTCCGGATTCGTAGAAACGGCACTGCCCCAAAGTATAGTATCAAATCATTTATATACCCTAAAAGTACACTCTTTTTATAGAAGAGAGAGATGAAAAATAGCACCAAAATGAAGTGGTGTGAATTAGTTTGTTAGGTATATATCATAAATTTTCTCATAAACAATAGCAGCATTAATCTATTTAGCCATCTTAGGCTACACCCTTTCTTCCAATACAAGGACCATGATTGGCTCTATTTAAGCCACCACCTTGCTCTCTCTATGATTCCATTGACCTATGAACAAGAAATCTTGCAAATTGTTCAATATGCATTTAAATTAGGAATTTTATCGTTAGCGTATGCTAAATGCTAAATTAAGCCAGACACAATTTGTGAGCTATGATGACTACCTCTAAAACACGTCGAAATTATACCAAAATGGAGGCCTAAATAATGAAGAATATTTCAAAGTAATAGAAACACAATCAAGTAGGCAATTAGGCATATCATAGTCTTCTCACCAATCCTTCCACGTTTATAACTCAATTAGAAATTAAATTCCAACCATGACCAAAATCGACACGTAGAAATTAGTGGCTAAATTGACCAATCATATATAGACAATTAATTTGACGTGTTCTATACAATTGTTTAAAACTAATTGAAAGGAAAATAAACGAAGTCAAGTCAACTATATAGATGTAACCAAAGCATATAACAAAGGAGTAGAAATTTAGAAATTATTTCAATGTGTTTGTTTGGCACCAAAGCATAACAAAGGATCCATTGATTGAAGGACAAAATAAAAAGTTTCCCTATAAAAAAAGCTCAAAAATCTTTTACGTTTCTTAATTTATTTGTGTTACAAGTTTCACCTTTTAATTTAAAAAAGAGTTACTTTAATTTGGATTCATTTCCACTAGAAGATATGAATAGTTATAGTGGTGCTAACGAATCAACTGACATTCATGGTTGATCGTTTGATTGTATGAAAAGATATTTGAATTAGAAGTTTGAACTTTGAGACTTCCACTTGTGTGTGAGAATTTACTTTGACTTTGTTATTTCGTCTATCTATTGAAAAAGGGGGGACAATGGTTTATGTGATCATAACTTAGTTGGTTGAAACATTGCACTACGCAGAAACGGGATTCAAATCTTAGATTGTTCACTTATTCACCCCAATAAATGAATTTATAGTCATTAAACTGCTTGATAAAAATGAGACGGTTATCTTTTTAATAATATTTTAACCGTAGATAGCATTTATATATTTTTAAGAAAAGATAACTAAAAAATCTATTCTCTTTGTCTCTAATCATATGATACACTTTTCATATTTTTAGTCACTACAAACTTTAAGATACTCTACAAACTTCCACACATGTTAATTGAAAAAATGCAAATTTGTTTTCTCTATCCTATTAACAGAAGTTAACAAGCGGCACCTCAAAAATAAGTTAAAGTTTAATTTATATATATCGTCAGTGTAAAAAAGTTTTACAAATACATTCAAGGATGTGTTGTCATATCAATTAATGAGATACGACAACTCATGTGTTTTTAACTCATTATTGATGTAACCACATATCATTGGATGCATGTAGATATATTGTCATTAGTTTTGTAACAACTTTTCCAACATCCTAGAAATACTAGTTATCCAAATACCCATATGATATATCGACACAGTGTTTTGAAGATTTATTTTCTTTTGCTTTTACAAAAATTCTCCTATGTTAAAAAATAGATGTTCAAATATCATTTCTCAGGTATAAAACGTCGCTGAAAGTATATATAAATTAAACTCAATAAGTTAAGAAACTAAAAGATATTCAAGTAAGAAAAAAACAAATGAATATCCATTTCATTTCACAAAGTTTTAGTCCTTGTCTAACACCACCACATCCCAAGATTCCATCAATGTCTTATTTCACATGTAAAAAAGAATAACAAAAGTAGAGTATCATCAATTCAGTGGTCACTGAAATGCATGATTGAAGTCAAGGCAATTGAAAGAGTCTCATATACACCATACATTACAATCTATGATTCAACAAACCTTGTAATCAATCTCATTTTGCACTTAAATGTGTCTCATTTTGCACTTCTCAAAATTAAAGACAAAACAAACATGTATACTTTAACTATTTTCTTTCTTCTACTAGAAAGAAACACTAATTCAATGATCATGCTAACTAAACTTGCACATATATAAACTACACAGCAAGTGGCAGGTTAAAATAATCTCAAACAAGACCATTTTTTTTGCATGTTGGTTTGTCTCATACACATTGTCTAGGCCGGAAATTTTCGTTCGACATCAATTTGGTGATTAACGTTTCGAGCCTTTTTGAACCATTTTCTGGTCTAAGGACAGTAGTGTTGCCAACTACCAAGCAAGGATCGGTCCCGTTCTCCCTGCTTCCTATGCACCAACCGCCAGGAACAGGCATTCCAGGATTTCGGGATAATAGTTCGGAGTCGATTCTGTCCAAAACAGGGTCTTCTCGATGGAACTTCCTTGCAAAGGGAGCATTGCTGTCGGTCATAACTTTCATATCAGCAACTGTGAGGTAGTGAGGATGTTGCTTCGGAGGATTGTCCCATGCAATGAAGTGTAGATCACTGTTGACGGTTGTGTTTCTGAACTCTTGAGCATTGCAAATAACTGTATGGAAGTATCCTTCAGGAGAAGATATGAAATTTGAATAGTACATGAGAACGGTTCTCGGTAAATTGTCCCATCCCCATATGACGTAGTCGATGAAAGGTCTAGAGAGTACCATCCAAGCCGAACCTAACAAGACAGAAGTTTTAGGTAATCAATATATTACAATTTGTTTGCGTCTTCAGCACATATAAACCAAACTTCTATGCATTTTCAAATTCCAGAGATTAGTCACGACACGTAGAAATTTTAAGAATACACAAATTAGTTCAAATATAGCAAATAAAAGAATTTCAAAGCACTGAAAATGGATCTATGATACAATGTACAACAGAAATGTACCAGCTACATTTATCACAGCTCACTTAGCTTAGGATCCAATTTAAAACTGACCCTATGTAAAACCGATAATGCATCAATATTGTCCTAGGACGAACAACAGATCCTAAACGGAGTAAATTGATTAATAATAGAAATTAAGAATTAATACAGTTGAAAAGTAAGTACCACGAATCAGTCACGCTGCTTACTACCTAGCACAATAAGAAAAGATAATTACATAGTCGCAACAAGTGATTCTTTCCGACAGACACATAAAACATAGAACATAACTCATGACACTATGAAATGAATACAAAAAAAAGTTTCATAAGCTTTAACTGCCTCGCAAAGAATTGAACTAACGATAACATGAAATGAATACAAAAAGGTTTCTTAAGCACCAACACTTTAATTTTCTCACAATCTATGAACTTTTGGAATAGTAGCTTCTTGTATAAGTTGACATTAGTTTCTAATCTCAATTTTCTCATAAACTCTATCATTTAACTTCTATGTGAACACCGAAAATAAGCTAATCACTTTTCCACAAGTGATGTACCGTAAACTCATGTCAATTGAAAAGCTCCATAAGATATGACAATGTTCAAAAAAGTTGTATAAGTAAGTTAGTTTTTTATCTTGATTTTCTCATTTAACTTCTCTATAAACACCGAAAAAGAAGCTTCTAAAACTTTTTCACAAGTGATGTACCATAAACTCAGTTCAATCGAAAAGCTTCGTAAGATAGGCTGAAAATGTTCAAGAACGTACAAAACCACTATGCAAACATGAAGAATATCTATAACCACATGAACATAAGAAAATTGGAAAAGTAAAAAAGTAAAAGGAGACATAAACCAAGCAGACAAGAAAAAGAATCTTCACCTGTGAAAAGCTTGAAAGCAGTTGGTCTACTTCTCCTCTGTGTAACCCAAAACACATCTTGCTTCTTATTCATGTACAACCCCGGATCAACGATTATCGGCCTCGCACGCTGATGACTAATAAACAACACAAACACATCAAATAATCAATCTCCATCCCCAAAATAAAACAAAGCAACAATAATGGATAAATGAAAGGAAAACTCACTCTTTCCATCCAATGTCACTGGTATGATCGATGAAATTAAGATCGCGCGGCAAGAAGCTAAATGTGTGAAGCAGATCTACTCATCCAAAAACAACAAAACAAAAACAACAATCAATTCTCTAAACCAAACATCATCAAAAACATACAAAATCTTAAATTTCAATCCTTGATGTAAGATTTCATCTTACTAATCACCACAGCCACATTTTCGCGACATCAATAACATTAAATCTGTCTCAATGTCAACAAGTTCAACTAAAAACTTAAACAAAACAACAACCAAACATCATAAAAAAAAAACATATAGAATCTTACATAACAGTCCTCAACCTAAGATTTCGATCTACAAATCTCCAGAACCATGTTTTTGCAACATCAATTACATTAAATCTGTCTCAATTTCAACTAAACCTTAAACAATGTATCAAAAACACAAAGTTGAAAGAGAAAAAACACAAACATCATAAAAAAACATACAGATTTCATTCTACTAATCATCACAACCATAAACATAGCAATCATTCTCAAAACCAAACACCATCAACATACAAAATTCTAAACCTCAATCCTCATGCTAAGATTTCATTCTACTAATCACCACAACCATAAACATAGCAATCAATTCTCAAAACCAAACATCATAAATCTGTCTAAATTTCAATCCTCAACCATAAAAAAACATACAAAATCTCAATCTCAATCCTCAACCTAAGATATCATTCTACTAATCGCCACAACCAACATCAATAACATTAAATCTATCTAAATTTCAACAAATTCAACTAAACCTTAAACAATGAATCAAAAAGACAAAAGTTGAAAGGAAAAAAACACAAACCATCTTGAGTAACAAGTGGATAATCAGAAGCACTAAGATTGATAAACCAATCCCAATCACCACATTCCTTCAACAAAATAGCAGCAGCATGAAGAGTATTAGCAACCATAGTAGGACCTCTATAAGTAATAAGATTCGCCTTAGTAATCATCTTAACATTCTCAAATCTCTTAAACAACTCATGATTCATCACAAACTCAAACAGATCCGCACGTTCTTTTGCAGAACTTTCAAGATCAAGATGAACAACATAACGGTTATGTGGATGATACATAGCAAGAAGCACCCTTTTGACAGAGCCACCGTCTCCGGCGGAGCCGGAGATTAAATAAGCAAGACGTGGTGGTGGAGGGAGGGTTGAAACTGGTAAAGGCTTGATTTTATTTTCAACAAAAACTGAATAAGAAGCTGAAATGGAACGGTAAAATGGTAGAATGTGTGTGCCTTGTGGTGATGTTAGTGTTGCAATGAAGAGAAGAAAAAGAGAGAGAATTGAACCAATTGCAAGTGGGAAAATCCATTTTCTTTCTGGTGATTGATGATGATGATGATGGTTTTTGAAGTGCATGTAATAGTTCTTCAATTTCTTCATTGTGTTTGAGATTGTTGTTGTTGGGGTTTCTTTTTCTGATGTAAATCACAGAAAAAGAAAACCCTTTTGAAGATTTCTTCACCAATTTGTTGTTTATGATGTTAGATTGAAGAAAGATTGGATTTTGAGATGTGGGTTGTCTGAAAAATTTGATTTTTTTGATGTTGGTGTGGTTGTGTTTTAAGGTGGTTTTTTTTTGTGGAAAAAATGGTTTTTGTCTTTGTGTGTTGTGTGTGTTCTGTTTTGATGTTCTTGTTCTTTCTTACTAGGTTGCTGGATTTTGGAGAGAGATAAAGAGAGATGAGAGAGAGAGAGAGAGAGAGAGAGAGGAAAATAATCAAATATAACTTATATGGATTTTTGGAAGGGAAAATATAACTTATATAACCAATTGAAATTCAACAACAAGGATATAATATATGAATATACATGAATGTAAGACAATTTATTTTGGTCAAAATGAATGTAATGACTATGTATTTCTTGAAGAAAAAATATGAGTTTTTATTTTTATGTTTTTTGTTGTGTTTTTGGTTAATGTTTGAATATTTTGTGTTTCAATGAAAATGAAGGGATAATTTGGGTATTTTGTATGTGAATGTGGTGACTTTGAATACACTCTTGTTAATGAGTTTTTAATTAATTTTACAGTTATGGTTTGGTTTAGGGTTAGTATCACTATGAGTGGGTTAAGGGGAGGGTGGGATGAGAGTGAGCCTAGGTTAGGGTTAAGAATTTATTTAAGATTATTAAGAAGTTTAGATGCAATGAAAGATAGAGTACATATATTGAAAATTTTTTGCTAACACACTTTTGGATATCAAAATTGTAAATACGATATCAACACACATTTGAGTTGTTAATATGGTTTTGAAATATAATATCAGTTTTCATACATTTAAATAAATATAAATATACATGTACACTTTATCGTCTCTTATTAAAGAAATGCACGTAGTATGTAGTAATATATTTGTAAAGATGCTATTTTTACATAATTACCTTAAATTTAATGATATAATAGGAGTGTCAAAACTTGAAACAATTGGTGAGTCAAAACAATAATAGGATAGTCAAAACAAATTTATGTTTCCTAATTACAAATTGGTAGAGTATTTTGTTAGTATGTAGTAATATATTTATCTAGAACGTATGCTACTTCTACATAATTACTTTAAATTTAATGATATAATAGTACATAATTACTTTAAATTTAATGATATAATAGGAGAGTCAAAACTTAAAACAATTGGAGAGTCAAATCAATACTAGGAGAGTCAAAACAAATTTATATTTCCTAATTTTGTTAGTATGTAGTAATATATTAGTAAAGAAGTATGCTTTTTTTACATAATTGCCTTAAATTTAATGATATAATAGGAAAGTCAAAACTCAAAACAATTGGAGGGTCAAAACAATAATAGAAGAGTCAAAACAAATTTATGTTTCCTAATTTCAAATTTGTAGAGTATTTTGTAAACAAATAATAATAATTACATGTGAAGGTTTGATATACAAGGATTACAAGTATGGAAAGTGAGTCTTATAATCAAGTAAGAAAGGAAGTTTGGTGATTTGTTATCTTTTTTAAGAAAACGTTAGTGTTTGTATTAAAGGGGAGAAAAGGAATACAAAGGTAAGGTTATCTGTAGTATAATTTAGTTTAGTAGGAGTTATCATTATTAATCTAAACATGAAAACGGTCCATTAAGATTTTGTGTGCAAAGAAAGATATGGTTGCCTTAAAAAAATAAATTAGTTTGGTGTTTAAACAGTTTTAGCAAAATTAATTTGAGAAAGTAACAGTTTTAACCTTTGAAGTGATTGGAGTAGTGTTGTGAGTACGTGATGTGTCAACCGTTTGTTGAGGAAGGTGGGAGGTGGTTTTACTAAGAAATTATTGTGAATAAATAAATATATTGTCTAAAAATAGTTTCTTGTTTTTCATCAAAAAAGTATAGTTTCTTGTTCTTACACCATATATAATCTATATAGATTTGGTATATTCTAGTAAGTCAAAAAAATATTTAGTCAAATTACCAAAAGAAAAATTAGACAAAGAAAAAGGTCAAGAAATATATTTGGAATTTTATAGTTTTTTCAAAATTGTTTAAAATAATACATATATTGGTATCAAAATAAATAGTGTTCTATATATTATTTATTATTAATGGTTATACAAATTTTCATTTTCTAATTTAAAAGATATAAATATTTCACTGCAAAGAATATATAAAAGTTATCTTAACAATAACAAGATTATAATTAAAAAAATCAAAATGAGTCAAAATTATACATTGACTTTTTTTTTTACAGAATTATACATTGACTTTTTTTTATTTTAAAACATTCATTATTTTAAGATAAAATAAAAATACCAAAACCACTAAAGTTTTAGAATGGTTGGAGCATTATTTTGTGTTGGAGTTTTTTTTTTTAGGTTAACTCATGTTTTACATAATTTTCGAACGAACATTAGATTACCAAACATCAACATTAGGAAAAATTATTGATAAAAATAAGAAATATTTTATTTATAATTTTTTCAATCAATTTATTTTTTTGTTTTTTTTATAACTCGGTATCCGGTTCAAGAATTGACTAATCTGAATGGATCAATCCCACTGTCCACTTGCAGAGTCTCGTTTAAAACTAGAGCATAGTTTTGTATGGACTTAACCCACCAAAATTAACGTAGGAGGAAATCGAACCTGAAACCTTAAATATATATTTCAGATTATTAGTCTTTAAAATTTATTTTAATTATTACGTTGAACTTATTGTTACACAAATGAGACAAAAAATTTATCCACAATTTTCTTAAGTTGCACTTTAGCTTCATACTTATGTACGTAGGAGAATAATGAGAACTAAAATCAATGATAAATAAGACAAAAGTGGAAGATTGAATCCAAATCAATAAAATTATTTTTATATTTTATATGGGGGACAAACTATTACATGAGATTATAAAAATAGCAAAAAGGATGTTGAGGAGTATCAAGAGGTTTGTGGGCTAAGGATAAAGAGTCTTGTTGGGAGAACAAAAGTGTTTCGGATGAAATTAGAATCAAACCATAATGTTTTAAAGATTGATTTAGGTGTAAAAATGTTAAATACCAATCCTTAGACACCAAGGAGGGCAACAAATATATACATAGGCTTGCTAAAGGATGGGAAAGAAAGTCAAGATATGTGGATCAAGTAAAGTATATCGAGGATGAAGAGGGTAAAAGTTTTGGTTCATAAAAAAGATATAAAAGATAGATGGACTTAAGAAGTATTTCCACAACTTATTTATCGAAAGATATGAGATCTTATCTTATTCTAACATGCTAGATATTAGAGACGATGATAGAAATTATAACTACTATCGTTAGAGTGCACGAGGTAAGAGAAGCGTTGACGAGGGTGGATAACAGCAAGGTTGTTGGGTCTAACAATATACCTTTTGAAGTGTGGAAATGTCTTGGAGATGAAGGCGTTGTGCGACTTATCAAACTTTTTAACAAAATTATGAAGTCAAAGCAAATGCCAGATGAGTGAAGAAAAGACATTAATTATGATATATAAGAACAAAGGGATGTACACAATTACGCTCATTATATAACTTGAAGTTTATGCGAATGGGGGCTTGAACATAGTCTAAGAAAATAAACCAAAGCTATATAATCAATATGCTTTTATTCTTGAGAAGACAACCGTAAAAACAATTTATTTACTACAACGTATGATGGAGTGATATCCGATTGATAAAAAATACTTGCACTAAATTTTTATTGATTTGTAAAAGGTGTATAATGATAGAGTGTCTAGGGATATTTTGTGGAAAGCCCTAGAGAAAAAATGGGTTAATACTTCTTATATTCAAGATATCAATGATATTATTGGTGAGGATGCAAGATGTGACCACCAACGATTTTCCCAAAACAATAAGATTGGCTTAAGGGTCATCCCTAATCCGTTAATTTTCTTACCTTAGTTTTGGATGTACTTACATAACACATCCAAGGTCAAACACTGAAATGTATGCTTTTTGTAGACGATGTAGTCTTGTTTTTAGGGTTGTGGGAGAATATGAATGGGATGTTGGAGTCTTTAGAAGCATGACAAAGTATATGAAGTGTAATTTTAGCAAAAGATGACACACTTCTAACTTAGAGGTGAAAATTGAAGACCATATCATACTACGAGTTACATTGTTTAAATATATTTGGTCCATAGTACAAAACAAAGGAGAAATAAAAGAAATGTAAATCATTGAATTCAAGATGAGTGGTTTAAATAGATAAGAACTCTGTGTTTTACGTGATACAAAATTAACACTAAAGTTAAAGGGGTAATTTTATTAGGCAACTCTAAGACTAGCGACGTTGTATGGAGCAGAGCACTGGATAGTAATGATCAATCACATTAATAAAATATACGTAGAAGAGATAAGGGTGTAGTTTTGGATGTGTGGTAATGTTAGATAAGATAAGATTAGAAATGACTACATAAGAGAGAGGGTCGGGTAGCACCTATTGTAGAAAAGATGATGGAAACTAAGATCAGGTGTTTTGGGCATGTGGAGATACACCATGTAGTTGTAGTAATAAGAGTAGACCAAATAGATGATAATCATATCACTAGAGGCACATGACGACATGGAAAAGCTATAAGATAAATTATTAAGAAAGATCTAGATATTAATGGGTTGGATCAAAATATTGTTTATGATTGAACATTATGATGCAATTTGATCCATGTAACTAAAGATAAAGATGAGTTATCCCAAACCAACCCACTTCGGCCAGATGGGCCGTCATAGATAAATGAGTTAGAGCAGGGTAAACTTGTTTTCATAATGGGTCACTAAAAGCGAGTTTGATCCAAAGAGTAGTGGGCTATGCGGCTCGCTGGGCAAGCACGACCCATATACACATTATTGTTTTGAAAGACAATATTTACTAAACATTGTGTCTTACATGTGAAATTTTGATTGGCAAAGAATTAACTATCATTATGGTATATGCAAATCAATGCAAATACACTCCATATAAATTAACATCAGTCAAATATACCACATACCTTGAAGGTGAGAAAAACACAAGAAGGGGGGGGGGGTTGAATTGTGTTTTGAAAAATTCTTCGTTTCTCCTAAAAACTGAACACACTGATCAGAAGCTAAGTGAGACAGCTTCTGAAGTGATAATCAGAATCTAAATGCAGCGGAATAAAACAAAGAGAGAGAAGAAGAACGACACAAAGCAATTATACTGGTTCCTTCCACCATCCGGAAGTAGTCCAGTCCCCCTTGCACTTCCAAGGAGATTTCACTAAGAGTAATATCTGATTACAATTGCTCAAGCACACAAGCAAGAGACTTCCTTTGCTCAAGCACACAAGCTAGAGACTTACTTTGCTCAAGAACACAATCAAGAGACTTCCTGCTCAAGCACAACTACAAGAGACTTCCTAACTAAACAAAATTACACAGAAAATTGTTTAAGGTTGAACACTTGATATACAATCAGAGGTGCTCACAATACAAATCAGATACAGACTCAATGGACTTAAGAATTTCTAAGATATGACTTTGAGACACAGAAATTCTAAGTGAATGCAGAACAATTTCAGCAGAGATTTGGCACTTGTAAAAGTATTGAGAGTCTGTTGTTCAGCATTACAAAATCTCTAGGTCTTCACTCCTTTATATAGAGGTGTGAAAGAGACGTTGTGAAATTGCCAGCACCCAAAGAGTCGTTGTTGAAGCTTGATCTTTCACCTTTGATCTTTTGCCTGATTTGGTTGTTGTCCTATGAAGAACTAATTTGAAATCCATTCCTTATCCAAAGGAACATCTATGCAGGCGAAGCCGTATTCTGGAGCTGTTTTCTTGTCTTGTAGCGTGGACACAAAACAGAGTAGTGGAGAACGTGGTTGTACAATTCGTACAAATGTCAACGCTTTCGTCCAAATTGCAAGCACATGCCTTCAAACACCTTTGAAATGACCGTTGCAAATTTCCACTAATCCTTAGTAGCATTTTCGAATCCAATAGACAGCTTTTGCAGTGGTAATTCTTCAATTCTTGAATCTTTGCAAATCCAGTTGATATTCAGCTTCTGGTGAAATAACTTCTGATGAGGCAGCTTCTGATGATGCAGCTTCTGATGATATGACTTCTGCAGCTTCTGATGATGCAGCTTCTGATGATATGACTTCTGGACCTCTTGTCTTCAGGAGCACTATTCTTACTTCAGAAGCGACTTAACTTCAGGAGCACTATTCTTACTTCAGAAGCGACTTAACTTCAGGAGCACGTTGCCTTCAGGAGCGTCCAAGCTTCAATTATGTTGTTTCCTTTGCTCTTTATTTGCTCATTCAGAACCAATGATGATGTAACTTTTTAATTATGGTCCTGTACACTTGAACAAATATTAGCTAGTCCAATTTACAATTTTTAATACCTTGTTATCATCAAAACTCTTTAAGGTTCATTGTTAAACACATTTTGTTCCAACAATCTCCCCCTTTTTGATGATGACAAACAAAAGTATTTAAAAATTGATCAATTGTTGTTAATCTAATTAACAAGTTGACTTTGGGGTTCTGAGGTTTGTAAGCTCAGAATCTGAGGTTTGTAAGCTCAAACTCCCCCTGAGTCTGATAGTCTTTAAGGTGAGGTTTGTAAGCTCCCCCTAAGTTCTATCCAGGTTAATTAAATTCATTTTTCGCACAATAAAATTATCAGAGCTTTAAAAAAAATGAATCATTGAAAGAATTAATTTAGAGATAAGAAGAATGGTTCAATTAATTTTACTTGAATTTTGATACTCCTTCTTTCGTTCATAGCTTATACCAATAAGGTAAAAAATGATAGAAGTTTTTCAAAAATTTCAAATGCACTTAATGGGGCTCAGAGCCTTTAAATACTTGTCACATATACTCCCCCTTTTGTCATTATCAAAAAGATTAAAAAAAATAAGCATAAAAGACAAAAAGATTTGAGAAAAATTCAAACATGAAGAGAGTATAATAGGAAAATAATTAAGTCAATCAGAGCAATGTAAATGAACAAGAATATCCAGGCATTATACATAAATCAGAAGTAGCTAAGCAGTCAGAACCATTAAGCATTCAGAAGCATAGAGAAATAAAACAAGATGGTTTCAGAAGCAAGGACTAAGAATTTAAAAACAAGCAACAAACAAAAGATAACACTAAGGTGTGCAACTAAGGGTTGGTTTGTTGTTGTTTCTTCATCTTCTCCATTTCTTCAATTTTCTTCTGCAACTGGTCTTCAAGAAATTGTTGCCTTTGGAGAAGAGCCTGTTCCCTTTCTCTAGCCTCTTGCTGCCGCTGTGCCATCTGTTTCTTCAGAAGCTTACACAACCTTGCTTCTCTGGTCAAGTAGTCCATTTCTAAGAAGAAAGGCTGGTTTGCCAGGAGCAGTGTAGGATTTCTAACTCTGAGACTCTGATTCAGATTTTCCATAAGCCTTCTGACTGAAGCTTGCTTGACTCTGATGCACTTAGCCTTTATGTTTTCAATAAGCTCAGTTGCTCGGTTCTGAAGAGATGCCCAGGAGTCTTCATATGCGTTGGTGAGATCAATTGTCCTCCTTTGATCCACCAGATTATGCATTTGAGAGAGAATAGAGAGTAGCTCAGCATCAATATATCCAGATTCCAGGGTGTTTGTGGGTGGTTGTTCAAGAATTTCAGGATCAGAATCACTAAGTTCAAGGTCTTGAACAGGGCTAGAAATTGGAATGGTGATGTGTTGAGTTGGGGTTGAGGTTGATGGCTGGTCAGAAGCAATGCGTGCGGTAGAGGTTAAGTCTTGGACATTGACTTGAGAGTTGTCAATATCCATGGGAGTTGGTTGGGGTTCAATGTGCTCTGGTTGGGTTTCAGTTTCAGTTGGTGGTTGTTGTGGTGAAGTTGATGTTTGAGTGTTTAATTGGGGGTCAATGGTAGCTGTTGGTGATTGTGGGGGTGTTGTGGGTTTATGTGGTTCAGGTGTTTGTTGATGGGGGTTTTCTAAAACAACATTTTCAGAAGCAGCTGCTTCTGGAGTTGTTTCAGAGGCTTTTTCTGAGATAGACTTGTCTATAGGTAACTCACCTGAGTAGTGGAGAGCAAGACTGTCTAAGACAGAAGTGTCTTCTTCTTGCTCAGTTGCTTGTGGTAAAGGGGGTGAAATGGGGGTAGAGGTGACTGGAATCTGAGATACCTTGACTGAAGAGCTAGCTACTGAAGTGGTAGCACTAGGTGCTTTCAGAACCGCTTCTGAAGCTTTAACAGCCACTTCCTTGACTTCTTCAGACTTCTTCTTGAAGAATTCATCACAATTCTCCAGTTCTGAAGCCTTGAGCCTTTGATCCCTTTCCAGATTGTGCTGAGCTTCTTTCCTTTTTATCTCAGCTAGCATCTGAACAGCTTGCTCATCAGCTTCTTTCTCCATATCAGAAGTCACTACAACCATTGGAGTGAAGGTTAGTTCAGATACCTTCTCTTTATGCTCATTACCCTTTATCCCATCAAAAGCTTTGTTCAGATGCTCTTCTGTGATGATGGACTTTGATCTGCCCTTACTTCTTTTCTCGGGAATAGAAGCAGCCCTAATTCTCTTCTTCTCCTGTAAATCTGCTAACTTAAAAGCAGCAATTTCCTTAGCCATTCTGGCCTTGGCAGGAGTCAGCTCAACCATAGAGCTTTTTATATCAACAGGTGCCTTTTTCTTCTTCAGCTTGGGTTCAGCTTCCTCTTTTTCTACTATATCCAAAGCTTCATCCAGTTTTTCCTTGTGATAAACTGTTTCAGCTTTCCCCCTCTTTCTTTTAACATCCTTCATTTGCTTGCCTTTATCAGTAGCTGCTTCTGATGCAGTAGCACTCTTAACCTTCTTCACTTTAGCAGGAACAGCTTCCTCCTGAGTGCTTGCATCTTCTTCCAAGACATACTCAGCTACTGATTTAGCCAAGATTTCAGGATTACTTTCCTCAAAGATTGAAGGAAAGTTCCTGATAATCTCAGTTTCTTCTGTGGTCATCTCCAACCACTTTTCATCTTCAGGAGCCTTCTTGATAAACTTCATAGAGAATAAGCTCCTGCTACTGATAGTCCTTTCAGCAGTAGACACTTCGAAGCAATTATCAGAAGCACTCCTTGTATTTCTCAAGAAGTCCAGCACTCTTCCTTGATGAAAGATCTCAGACAATAATCTTCCATAAGGCACTTGCTTCCTTCCTCTGATAGTGCTTTCATTTATTGCCCAGCAGAGATGATCCATTACGTATCTTGGGAAGTTTATCTTTTCCAGAATAGCCATGAAGTAAATTGCTAGCTTCTGTTGGTTGTTAGGTTGATCAGACCCTCCTGCTCTTTGAAAGAAGCAATCATTACTGAATTTCACCAACATCCTGTTGTGAATCTCCATTTCAGAAGGCTTGGCATCTTTCTTCCCACCCAGAAGAGTGTTGTAATAACCTTGTAGCAGGACATCTTCCTTTTTGACTATTTCTTGGAATCTTCCCTCTGCATTCATTCTACAAGCTTTAGCTATAACGTCTTCAGTGATGGTTATAGGAATGCCCATCACTTCAGACCTTATTTCTAAGCTATCAAATGATGTAGGATTCATATCCATGGTCATTTTCCCTTTCTTTGACCCAGCTTGTTTGCTTACGACTTTTGCAGGCTTTTCATTGTACACTTCAGCTCTTAACCAAAAGTCCTTGACCAAGTTCACATACGTTGGCCCATTTAGCATCTTGAAATACTCAGACAGCTTCTGAGTTTCTATCAATCCTTCCATTTTCACTTCGTACTTCTTGAGTGAAGCAAAGTCCACCGGTGACTCTACTTGAACTATTAAGGATTTCCATGGAATATCCATAGTCTTTTCTTTGTAGACTGACCCAGATTCTGGTGCGCTTTGCATGTTTGATGTAGATTCTGAAACTTTTGAGCTTGATGATGCCATTTGATGATTGACGAAGATTTGAAGAAGATGAAGATTTTAGGGTTCTAAGGTTGAGAGAATGCGCTTACTTCGCAAGAGGTTTGAGAGCAAATGTGTTTGTTGTGAGTGAGTAGTGTGTGAATTGACAAAGTGTTAAAAGTAAAACGATTGCAATTCAGAAGAGACAAACAAACATAACATTAATGACAAAATTGGGGGCGCGTGAAAAGTACTTTCAAAGCTATTAAATCATCATTGCCCTTTTAGTTATACACCAATACATACAGGCCACGTAAGAAGTTCACAGAGTAACTACCAAGTTAGTGGGCCAGAAGTTACTTTTTAAAAAAAAATAACTCCCAACGTTTCCACTAATTCAACTATTCAGAAGCAATAAATCCAGCTTCTGGACTTCAGATGCTGACGTCATCATCAGAAGCGAGTTTTCCTCAGAACCTCAATAAAGAGCTTCTGATGGACTACTGCTTCTGAACTAACTTCAGAACCTAAAATCCTATTCAGGAGCAAGCAAACATCTAATCAGACACGTAGTGCATGTTCAAATTTTTCTTTATAAAATCAAATCTTTCAACAGTTAAAGGCTTAGTAAATATATCAGCCCATTGATTTTCAGTATCAATGAATTGTATATCTAAAATTCCTTTTTGAACATAATCTCTGATAAAATGGTGTTTGATTTCAATGTGCTTAGCTCTTGAATGCAAAATTGGATTTTTAGACAAACAAATAGCAGCAGTATTATCACAATAAATGGGAATACTGTTAGCAGTTATCTGATAATCTTCCAACTGATGTTTCATCCAAAGTAGTTGTGTACAACAACTTGCAGCTGAAATGTATTCTGCTTCTGCTGTAGACATAGCAATAGTTGTTTGTCTTTTGCTAGCCCAGGATATAAGATTATCACCCAGAAATTGACAATTGCCACTGGTTGACTTTCTTTCAATCCTATCACCAGCATAATCAGCATCACAGAATCCAATTAGCTTATAATCTAAGGATTTCCTATAAAGGAGTCCAAGATTAGTTGTTCCCTTCAAGTACCTGAAGATTCTCTTGACAGCAGTCATATGAGATTCTCTAGGATCTGATTGGAATCTTGCACACAAGCATACACTGAATAAAATATCTGGCCTAGATGCAGTGAGGTATAACAAAGAACCAATCATACCTCTATACAGCTTCTGATTTACTTTAGCTCCTTCATCTTCTTTGCTTAAGGTGCAAGTAGGGTGCATTGGAGTGTTCATCACTTTACAATCTTCAAGTTTAAACTTCTTCAAAAGCTCCTTTGTATATTTAGACTGATGAACATAGACTCCATCTTTGCATTGATTAATTTGAATGCCAAGGAAGAACTTCAGCTCTCCCATCATGCTCATTTCAAATTCATCCTGCATTAACTCAGAAAATTCCTTGCAAAGAGATGCATTAGTAGAACCAAATATTATATCATCAACATATATTTGCACAACAAGAATATCTTTCCCAAGGGTCCTTCTGAAGAATGTAGTATCAACCTGTCCTCTTTTAAAATCATTCTTGATTAAGAAATTACTTAGTCTATCATACCAAGCTCTGGGAGCTTGTTTCAAGCCATATAGTGATTTCTTCAGTTTAAAAACATGGTCAGGATATTTAATATCCTCAAATCCAGGAGGTTGCTTGACATACACTTCTTCTTCTATGACACCATTTAGAAATGCACTCTTGACATCCATTTGATATAATATTATGCCATGATTAACTGCATAGGAAAGAAGTAACCTGATTGCTTCCAATCTTGCAACTGGAGCAAACGTTTCAGTGTAATCAATGCCTTCTTGTTGACTATACCCTTGTGCAACAAGTCTGGCTTTGTTTCTTGTTACTTCACCTTGCTCATTCAGCTTGTTTCTGAATACCCATTTTGTTCCAATAATGTTCTTGTGTTGAGGTTTGGGTACCAGATCCCACACATCATTTCTTTAAAATTGATTCAACTCTTCTTGCATAGCTAGGATCCATCCATCATCTGAAAGTGCTTCATCAACTGTTGTAGGTTCAATCATTGAGATTAGTCCAATCATTGACTCTACTTGTCTGAAATGTGATCTTGTTCTTCTTGGACTATCTTTGTTTCCAATGATTAGCTCCTCAGGATGTGAAGACTTGTGTTTGAATGTGTTTCTGGGAGGATCTTCTTGATGTGAGCCATCTTGTGCTTCATCAGAAGCAGCTTCATCCTGCGCTTCTGATGTGGGTTCAGCTTCTGGACTATCTTCAGATTCAGCTATCTGATCAGGTTCTGGAGTAACTTCAGGAACATGTATCTCTGCAAAACTTTCATCTTGCTTTGAAGTTTTATCTTCAAGCTCCTTGTCATCAAATTTAACGTGCATAGATTCTTCAACACAGAGTGTTTCTGAATTATACACTCTGTATGCCTTTGACCTTTCAGAGTAACCTAAAAAGATTCCTCTTTGGGCCTTGGCATCAAATTTCTTTAGGTAGAGCTTGTTGTTCAGAATGTAACATGTACATCCAAATTGATGAAAGTAAGAGATATTGGGTTTTCTTCCTTTAAAGAGTTCATATGCTGTTTTCTCCAAAATAGGTCTGATATAGATCCTGTTTTGAACATAGCATGCCGTATTCACTGCTTCTGCCCAAAAATGTTTTGGTAAATTGTTTTCATGAATCATGGTTCTGGCCATTTCTTGTAAAGTTCTATTCTTTCTCTCTACAACTCCATTTTGTTGTGGTGTTCTAGGAGAAGAGAATTCATGGAAAATTCCATGTTTTTCACAAAAAGCTTCAAATGGCTCATTTTCAAATTCTCCACCATGATCACTTCTGACTTTCAAAAATTTTGATTCTTTTTCAGATTGAATTTGAGTGCAGAAGCTACTGAATACATCACACGCAACATCTTTACTCTTTATGAATTTCACCCAAGTCCATCTGCTGTAATCATCAACAATGACTAATCCATATTTACTTCCATATAAGGATGCAGTACTCACTGGTCCAAATAAATCAATATGGAGTAATTCTAAAGGTCTTGAGGTTGAAACGATGTCTTTGGTTTTAAAAGATGATTTCACAATTTTCCCTCTCTGACATGCACCACAGAGTGCATCTGAATGATAGTCAATGTCTGGTAGCCCTTTCACAAGTTGCAACTTACTAAGCTTAGAGATTAACCTCCAGTTAGCATGTCCCAACCTTCTGTGCCACATCCATTTCTTATCATTTACTGATAGTAGGCAAATTACCTTCTGATCAGCCAGTTCAGAAAAATTGATTTTATAGACATTGTCAACTCTCTTTCCTTTGAACACAATGGATTTGTTTTTCTTGTTGATTACTGTACAGTTGGGTTTTTCAAAAAGCACATCATAACCATTATCACAAAATTGACTAATGCTCAAAAGGTTATGTTCAAGACCATCTACCAACCATACATTATTAATTGAGGTAGAGGAATTACCAATAGTTCCTGTACCTATGATCTTGCCTGACTGGTTGCCTCCAAATTTCACATTTCCTCCCTCTTTCATTGTTAGGCTGAGGAACATGGACTTGTCTCCTGTCATGTGTCTTGAGCAACCGCTGTCTAGGTACCATGATCTTTGCTTTGGCACTGCTCTTAGACATACCTGCATCATTGACATTTTTAGATTTAGGTACCCATTGTTCTATGGGTCCTGGAAGGTTAGTACTTAAGGCTTTACTCTTCACTTCTTGTACCTTGTGCTGTGAGTTGGGTTGCTTCTGATTAACCATCACCTTAGGTTTTGGTACTTCAGAAGCAGTAACTGTCTTCTTCTGAAACTTAGACTTCAGAACCCCAGATTTTGGTTTCACCAGACTCTGAGGAATAGGTTCTGATCTTTTCAGGATCCTAACCTTTGAAGTCTTGGAATCAGATTTGATCATAGCCTTTGACTTAGAGTTCTTTGGCTTTGAAGTAATCTTAGCCTTAGAACTAGAAGCTTCAGGTTCTGATTGAACAACAGTTTCCAACTCAGCCCCTTCTGGTACAAAGAAGGTTTTCAGACCTTCCTTGATGCATTCACAACAAGATTTTAGATTGGTTTTCTCAAGTTTCACTTCTGGAAAACCAATTCCTCTGCCATTGTTCTTGTAAATGCTATAAATCGTAGAAGCTACTCTGCTTCTGTCAATGCCAGATATAATAAAATCTTCAAGAGCAATTTCATGGTTACTTAAAGGTTTTTCATTACACTTTTCTTGTAGCTTCTGACATAAGAACCTGAGCTGATCTTCATATGTTTTACACATGAAGTCAAAGCCCCTAAGTCCTTGTTCAGAAGCTTTCAGATCCAATAGAGTTGATTTTTGCTGTTGTACCAAATCAACATATTTTTCTTTTAAATCCTTCAACTCATTGGTTCTTACTTCAAAATGTGTAAGAAGTTCTTTAAGTGACTTAACAAGTTCATCTCTGGGAATTTTGGAATATACCTCGTTTTCATCTTCTGAGTCTGAATCTGATCCAGCTTCTGAAGTTGCTGTTGCTACCAACCCAACAGCTACCTTTGCATCTTCATCAGCTTCCTCTTTATCAGATCCAGATTCACTACCCAAATCATCCCAGGTTGCCATTAAACTCTGCTTAATCTGCTTCTTAAATTTGCTTGGTTTGAATGTAGACCTCTTTGACTTGTCCTTTGACTTTTCTCTTTGAAGATCAGGGCATTCAGCAGTGAAGTGTCCCGGCTTCTTACAGTTGAAGCATCCCTTCTGATCTTCTTTCTTTGAGCTTCTGGAGTTACCCCTTCTAGAGAGAAACTTTCTGTTCTTCTTGGCCAGATATTGAAGTCTGTTTGAGAGCATGGCCATTTCAGCAGCATCTGGTTCAGAATCTGAACTTGACTGTTCTTCCTCTTCAGATTCAACCACTTTGAGAGCTTTTGATGACTTGCCTTTGGATGGAAGAGCTATTGATTTACTCTTCTTAGTAGACTCATGTTCATTAAGACTTAACTCATGAACTTTGAGAGAACTAACAAGATCTTCGACACTTAAAGTGTTTAAATCTTTAGCTTCCTCAATGGCAGTCACCTTTGGTCTCCATCTGGCAGGTAAGCTTCTGAGTATCTTGCTTACATGATCAGAAGCAACATAGCTCTTCTTTAGAATCTGTAGCCCAGAAACTAAGGTTTGAAACCTTGAGTACATCTCCTCAATAGTTTCATCATCCTTCATCTTGAATAACTCATACTGATGTACAAGCAGGAGAGCCTTTGCTTCTTTGACCTTCTTGCTCCCTTCATAATTTGAACAAAGAGAAGCAAACATAGCTTTAGCAGTGGATTTGTCACTCATCTTCATGTATTCTGCTTTGGGTATGGCAGTGACAAGGGCTCCTCTGATAATATGATGCTTCTTGTAAAGTTTCCTCAGTTCTGGAGTATATTTCTTTCTATCCACAGCAGCTCCTTCTTCATCAAGGACTAAATCACCAACACCATCTTCCAGAATATCCCATAATTCTTCATCTAGGCTCATGATGTAACTGTAAAAGTTGGTCTTCCACCAAGCGAACTCTTCAGCATCTCCATTGAACTTTGGAATTTTTCCAACACTGGATTTCTTACTATCACTATAATCATGTGAGACATGTTTATAGCTAGTATCACCAGAACCAGTAGGAGGAGGAATAGACATGTTTTTCTCAGATCTTTGACTGTTGCACGGTTAAGTGTTACACAACAGACCAAAGCTCTGATACCAATTGAAGGTGAGAAAAACACAAGAAGGCGGGAGGGGGGGGGGGTTGAATTGTGTTTTGAAAAATTCTTCGTTTCTCCTAAAAACTGAACACACTGATCAGAAGCTAAGTGAGACAGCTTCTGAAGTGATAATCAGAATCTAAATGCAGCGGAATAAAACAGAGAGAGAGAAGAAGAACGACACAAAGCAATTATACTGGTTCCTTCCACAATCCGGAAGTAGTCTAGTCCCCCTTGCACTTCCAAGGAGATTTCACTAAGAGTAATATCTGATTACAATTGCTCAAGCACACAAGCAAGAGACTTCCTTTGCTCAAGCACACAAGCTAGAGACTTCCTTTGCTCAAGAACACAATCAAGAGACTTCCTGCTCAAGCACAACTGCAAGAGACTTCCTAACTAAACAAAATTACACAGAAAATTGTTTAAGGTTGAACACTTGATATACAATCAGAGGTGCTCACAATACAAATCAGATACAGACTCAATGGACTTAAGAATTTCTAAGATATGACTTTGAGACACAGAAA
The DNA here is from genome assembly GCF_051527215.1 of Medicago sativa. Classification (NCBI taxonomy): domain Eukaryota; kingdom Viridiplantae; phylum Streptophyta; class Magnoliopsida; order Fabales; family Fabaceae; genus Medicago; species Medicago sativa. The sequence goes on from NC_140754.1 coordinate 6,083,311, forward strand.
TTCTAAGTGAATGCAGAACAATTTCAGCAGAGATTTGGCACTTGTAAAAGTATTGAGAGTCTGTTGTTCAGCATTACAAAATCTCTAGGTCTTCACTCCTTTATATAGAGGTGTGAAAGAGACGTTGTGAAATTGCCAGCACCCAAAGAGTCGTTGTTGAAGCTTGATCTTTCACCTTTGATCTTTTGCCTGATTTGGTTGTTGTCCTATGAAGAACTAATTTGAAATCCATTCCTTATCCAAAGGAACATCTATGCAGGCGAAGCCGTATTCTGGAGCTGTTTTCTTGTCTTGTAGCGTGGACACAAAACAGAGTAGTGGAGAACGTGGTTGTACAATTCGTACAAATGTCAACGCTTTCGTCCAAATTGCAAGCACATGCCTTCAAACACCTTTGAAATGACCGTTGCAAATTTCCACTAATCCTTAGTAGCATTTTCGAATCCAATAGACAGCTTTTGCAGTGGTAATTCTTCAATTCTTGAATCTTTGCAAATCCAGTTGATATTCAGCTTCTGGTGAAATAGCTTCTGATGAGGCAGCTTCTGATGATGCAGCTTCTGATGATATGACTTCTGCAGCTTCTGATGATGCAGCTTCTGATGATATGACTTCTGGACCTCTTGTCTTCAGGAGCACTATTCTTACTTCAGAAGCGACTTAACTTCAGGAGCACTATTCTTACTTCAGAAGCGACTTAACTTCAGGAGCACGTTGCCTTCAGGAGCGTCCAAGCTTCAATTATGTTGTTTCCTTTGCTCTTTATTTGCTCATTCAGAACCAATGATGATGTAACTTTTTAATTATGGTCCTGTACACTTGAACAAATATTAGCTAGTCCAATTTACAATTTTTAATACCTTGTTATCATCAAAACTCTTTAAGGTTCATTGTTAAACACATTTTGTTCCAACATACCTTTGAGGAAAAAAATAACCTTTCCCCTAAATTGGTTTCCTTGTACATAACAATCCTAGGAAAAGATTTGAACTGAAACACTCTCTCTCTCTCTCTCTCTCACACACACACACACACAGAGACACACACACACACACACATAAACATATATATATATATATATATATATATATTCATACATAAAATACATTTATAAGCTGCTTGAATTGATGATGTTACAATAGCATCTACAGAAGATAAGGACTCGTCTAAAGCATGAACAAGGAAGACATTTACGGCTATTACAACATTATGTTGGTGTCCATCTCACATTGCTCTCTCTCTCTCTCTCTCTCTCTCTCTCTCTCTCTCTCTCTCTCTCTCTCTCTCTCTCTCTCTCTCTCTCTCACACACACACACGTGTACGCATGATCTCTCACACTCACATAGTAGCAACCCTCTCTCTTTTGCAGCTTCTCTCGCACGAACAAGAAAAATCGAGAGTCACACACACATACACGACCAATTGCTGAGTGGAAGAATAAGGGAAGAACTTCTAATTTTTTAGTTTGAGCCTATTATTTTTAAAACATATTAGTTCAAAACTATTTTTTAAACAAAAATAAAAGTTTTCAATTATATTTTTAATGAGCTGGTCCAAAGTCTAATGACCCAGTTCAGTCTGACCCATAAAAAACGCAGGCCCGATATCCCAAAAATATAGTATCACTTCTTTTATATGCAGAGTAACTTGTGAATTTGAGTAATTTACAAGAAACTATATTTTAATGTCAAATAAATAAAGAAAATCTTTTTTAAATGAATATTTCCTTGTAAGACAATTAACTTTTACACTCCGGACTTGTGTATTGTTAAAGTTATTATTTGACTTTCTTTTTCTCTCGAGCATGGTTTAATTGGTACGGACATCATTTTATATGTGCAGAGGTTGAAGTTTAAATCTCGAGCTCCCCGTTTATTCATGTTAAAGGTAAATTTCTAGTCAATAGACTACTTGACGAAAATAGAGTTATCATTTGACTTTATGTCTCGTAAAAGTTATGAATAATAGTTGATATTTTATTTTGAGTTTTTTATCATGTGCCAATTTGCACATGTTAGTAACTTTGATTTGGAACTTGTGCAGTTTATATTAAATATATAGCTTTTTAATAAATAAATGTTGTTTTTCAATAAAAAGTTACTACTTTTATTTGCTTTTAAGATATAACATATGCAATATTGCACAATAAACCTTTTATTTTAAGCTTGAAGTCAATTTTTATTATGATTATCAATTTTTACCTGATTTGCTTATTATCCCTGGAAAATAAAATTATCGGTTTTAATAATTAAAAAAAATATAAATGTTTGCTTAATCATTGTCAGATTTAGATTCTGTATTTTAAAGAACAACAGGATTAAATGTTGACTAATCAATTGCTACCTATAAGAGTACTAACTACATCCCCTAAAAAAACAGTACCAACATTATGCTTATTGATCAACCAAAATCAAAATTTTATACATAATACAATGAAGTTAATTATTTTTTTCATCCTATTCTCTGTTTTCCTCTATTCTATATCAACATTATAGATTTGACTCCTCTAAATAAAATGATCACGAAAGAGAATAATATCAAATGTTAATTAATAAATTAAAAGTAGATATCGTATATATATCATAACAAATCATGAGTTTATTTAAATAACAACCCTTAATTTTTTTCATATAACAATGTTTTTTTTTCTTTCCATTTTACACTTTATTCACTTTAGAAGATCCATATTTCAACATTATCATTATGTTTCGTTCCATTTACTCTAGGATATTCAAAGTATCTCGTCAGATGATAATATAGTTTTTTTTTTAATGGGATAATCTAGTTGTTTATATTTGGTAATATTTTGAAGAATATGATTTTTTTTTTGGCGTTTTATCTGCTGACAGTTTGTAGATACCATATTTATGAACTGTTTTTTGTCCGTAAATATTACTATATTTGATGGGAAAAAAGATTGATTCATGTCCCTATCTTTGTTCCCAATCTTAAACCATGTACAATGGTTACTCTCATTCAACACCATTCAACACCAACTTTTTCAATTTCCAACACTCCACATCATCTTCTCTCTCTTAATTCAACACCCATTCAATTTTTACTCTCTAATGGTTTTCATTCAACACCCTACCCCACCACTTTTTATTTCTTATTCTTATTTAATTTTTGTTTTTATAATTACATAAAATTATAATTATCGATTATAATTAAATTAAAGTAATACAATTAACAATTTATTTTTTAGTTTAAAATGGAAAAACAAAATTTTGTAAAATAATTTATTTTTATTTTCTTAACTTAAAATGTAATACAACAAACTAAGCACGCGACACACAAATAATAAGATTAAGAGAGTGAAAAACTTGGTTTTTGTTTATGTATCCAAATGAAATGATCCAAGTCTCTATTTGTAGAGAAAAAAAAATTACGAATTTTAGTAAAAAAATAAAAAAATAAAAAAATTATTTGCAACGAAATAATTGAGTCCAAAGCATTAAGAAGATTAAAAATTGAAACAGCCAATCATGTTGCACCACCTGTCCCTCCTTCCCACAGAATTCGTTTTCTCTCTCCGTCCTCTGCACACTCACGCTCCTTGTCGGCGCGTGTGCTACACGCGCCAGGTTTTGGCCAATGAAGCAGCGCCGCGTGGCATCCGGTGCAGGTTTCAATTGTGTTGAATGGGTTCATCATCTCTCTCATCCATGTCTTCATTCAACACACATTAAACACACCATTGCAATGCTTTTGCCTGTTGAATGTCAGATTCAACACAACCATTGCAAATGGTCTCCTCCACGTGACAACCCAATTAAAAATGGAATGCATGCACAACAAAAGAAGTCCATTTCAATCGTGGCAACCCTATTTTAAAAAAATTAGCTCTTACTTTTGTTTAATAAATGTGTGTCAAAATATTGGATATTCCAATAGATAAATATTAATAATTTTTTATAAGAGTAAGTAAATCCACTTGAATAAATGATTAATTAAATTTTTTGTTTAAGGGAACTTTGATGGCTTTGATCGAATCTGGAGGCTAGACCTATTCCTCAACCTTTCCAAATTATTAACTAATGATGATGACGTTTTAGTTAGTAAAATAAGGGTCTTGCGCTTACAAAACATTTGTTAAAGATTTAAAAAGTAAAAATAATTGATAATTTTTATGTAGTATTGATTACACAAAGTTTTAAGATAAAATTTCAACTAATCTTTTTATCAAATGCCTTCAGGACACTTATTAGCTTTCCTATAAAACAAAGAGAAATATTGATTATCAATTTGTTATGATACATAGGTGCAAAAATATGGAAGAATGAATATACACGGTTAATTATTGAAGAGTAGCAATCTGTATATGGATGGAAGGGGTGAAAGTGAGGCAGCTAGAAAAGTTCATTGATAAAGTGCACTACTACAAAATTGGGTTTATATAGCACTTTTTTTTAGCTTTAGATAGCGCTTTTGAAGCGCTACTATTAGGGCTGGGCAAAATTAACGGTTAACCGAACCGAACCGGTTAACCGAACCGAACCATATTAAAATTAACTGAACCATTTCACAAATTTATGAACTGAACCATTATTTTGATAACAGTTAATTAACCGAACCGAACCATTAATAACCACAGTTATCCAAACCGAACCGAACCATTAAGCATATCTATTTAAAACCAACTTATTTAAAAAAAAACAACTTATTTTAAAATAACTTATTTTATGCAAAACAACTTATTTTAAAATCAACTTATTCAAAACAGCTTATTCAAAATAACTTATTCAAAATAGCTTATTTATGTCAAACAGCTTATTAGGATCTCTTTTTTCAAAATAACTTATTCAAAACAGCTTATTTATACAAAACGGCTTATCAAGATCTCTTTTTTCAAAACTACTTATTCAAAACAACTTATTTATGCAAAACAGCTTATTAGGATCTCTTTTTTCAAAATAACTTATTCAAAATAGCTTATTTATGTAAAACAGCTTATTAGGATCTCTTTTTTCAAAATAACTTATTTATTTATGTAAAACAGCTTATTAGGATCTGTTTTTTCAAAATAACTTATTCAAAACAGCTTATTTATGTAAAACAACTTATTAGGATCTCTTTTTTCAAAATAACTTATTCAAAACAGCTTATTTATGCAAAACAGCTTATTAGGATCTCATTTTTCAAAATAACTTATTCAAAACAACTTATTTATACGAAACAACTTATTAGGATCTCATTTTAAAAAACAACTTATTCAAAACAAGTTGTTTCGAATAAGTTATTTATGCAAAACAACTTATTTATGTAAAACAGCTTATTAGGATCTCTTATATCATATGCTGCTACACATCGTATATTGTCCTATTTTGCCTTGGAACTCACGGAAACAATTTATTCAAGGCATTTAGACTTTGCAGTTTGCACTCATTTCCGAGACAATTGTGCATGAAATCTTGACAAGTATGAATCTTAGTTCTTTATATCTCTCTTAACTTGAAGGGAATTATTTCTCAAAAATAACTAAAGCGCTTGAGTTGTTATGTACTGGCGGTGGTTTGTAGAATTGAAATTGGCATTAGGTGAGAGCAGACATGGTCAGACAAGTGGTGGTTATAAAAGATATTTCAATCATGGAGGGATTCAAATATTATATTTCACTATGCCAGTGCTAATTATTATTTTAATTTATCTTCTACTATATTTCAATCATGGAGTAATATTAAAATAAACAAAAACAATCATCCATGATCTCGTGTATTTCGTGCGTGCACCTTATCTTCTTTTAATAATGTTATGTGATATGAGAATTCTCCACAAGCAACAATGGCTTCTTCTTCCTTAGCCAAGTCTTTGAATTATGCTTTGCGTGCTCGCCGTATCAGCCACAGTTTCAGCTCAACCAGGATCTTTTCATCTTCCCCTGTCTTTGTCGAACCCCAAACCAGCAACGATGATCTCAATATTGCCAATGATATTACACAGGTCGGATTCATACTATTTTTTGATTTGTTTTTTCTTATTTCGTAGTATGCAATTCAATGATGAATCTCCTTGTTTTTAATAAGTTATTTTGAAAAAAAGAGATCCTAATAAGCTGTTTTGCATAAATAAGCTGTTTCAAATAAGTTATTTTGAAAAATGAGATCCTAATAAGCTGTTTTGCATAAATAAGTTGTTTCGAATATAGAAAAAGAGATCTTAATAATTTTTTTGCATAAATAAGTTGTTTTGAATAAGTTATTTTGAAAAAATAGATCCTAATAAAATGTTTTGCAGAAATAAGCTGTTTTGAATAAGTTATTTTGAAAAAAGAGATCCTAATAAGCTGTTTTGCATAAATAAGCTGTTTTGAATAAGTAGTTTTGAAAAAATAGATCCTAATAAGCTGTTTTGCATAAATAAGATGTTTTGAATAAGTTATTTTGAAAAAAGAGATCCTAATACGCTGTTTTGCATAAATAAGCTGTTTTGAATAAGTTATTTTGAAAAAATAGATCCTAATAAGCTGTTTTACATAAATAAGCTATTTTGAATAAGTTATTTTGAAAAAAGAGACCAAAATAAGCTTTTTTGCATAAATAAGTTGTTTTGAATAAGTAGTTTTGAAAAAAGAGATCTTGAGAAGCCATTTTGTATAAATAAGCTGTTTTGAATAAGTTGTTTTTTAAAAAGAGATCCTAATAAGCTGTTTCTATAAACAAGTTGTTTTGAATAAGTTGTTTCTTGAAAAGAGATCCTAATAAACTGTTTTACATAAATAAGTTGTTTCGAATAAGTTATTTTGAAAAATGAGATCCTAATAAGTTGTTTTGCATAAATAAGCTGTTTTGAATAAGTTGATTTTAAAATAAGTTGTTTTGCATAAAATAAGTTATTTTAAAATAAGTTGTTTTTTTAAAATAAGTTGGGTTTAAATAGATATGCTTAATGGTTTGGTTCGGTTCGGTTAATAGGCAAGAAAACGGTTAACCGAACCATAACTTTGGTTCGGTTCGGTTACTTCCAAAACTTAAACGGTTCGGTTCAGTTATTCCGAACCATTTCACCAATTCGGTTAGGTTCGGTTCGGTTAATATGGATAACCGAACCATGCCCAGCCCTAGCGCCATTTATAGTAGGCTACTATAAATGGCGCTGGTAAAGGTAATATAGCGCTTTTTTTTGTCTAAAGCGCTAGCAAAGGTTCTCCTTAGATAGCGCTTTCAAAAACAAACGCCAACTAAAAGGGGTTAAAAATAGTGCTTTTAGTTTTAAAACGCTATGTAACACTAGGTTTAGATAGCGCTTTATACAGAAAAAAGCGCTAGGAAATGCATTTAATTTATATTTTTGCCAGGCTTTTTTTTTAAAGTAATATATATATATATATATATATATATATATATATATATATATATATATATATATATATATATATATATAGGGTTTTGTTACAAGCCACCCTTTGGTGGTGTCTTTTAACAAGTCACACCTTAAGGTGTGATTTTCACTTTTTAGTTATAACTTTGCTAAAAGACACCTTCATAAAAGTAAGTTGGTGTCTTTTCGCAAATGCCCATAGAGTAACTTGATAAAAGACACCTTCATAAAAGGTGTCTTCTATCATAACCCATATATATATATATATATATATATATATATATATATATATATATATATATATATATATATATATATATAAAAATTTTCTAAGGGAAATATATATATTTTTGACTCATTATAATTGAGACTATTATTTATCAAATAAAACTTAGATATATCATAAAATGTATGTATATAAAGCATAAAAGTCAGAAATGTATAGCCACTAATTTGGTAATATGGATATCTCTAAGTTACAACTAATTAGTTAACATAAAGATCAAAATATTCTATATGGTAGCGTGCAGCACTCTTCATCTATCTTCTTGGTCGTCTCAACATTTTTATCCAAAACAAGCAGGCAAATCATTATTCGTTTCCAAATTTCGTTAACTCTCCTCCACCTGAATATATAGCAGAAAACATCATTAAGCAATAACACTATATTATATTATATTAGAGGAAAATTCAAAATACTCATGAGTACAAATTCAAAGTACTACTCATGAGTACAAATTCAAGCAAAATTATAATGTAGATTAAAACCACTAGTCCACTACCACTTCTAGCAAATATATTTAGAAACATGAAACTCACTTTACCAAAAATATATCATATAACTCTTAGGCTGATCATGAACTAACACCATTCTTCTTGGATTTCTATTAGTTTATCTTTTGAGTATGTCAAACACTTGAAACCATCAATGTACTGCATATATTATAACATCAAAAATAACCATGTTACTTAATAAAACTTAATTATATACAAATAGAGTCAGAATCCGTTGACATCAGGTGTAAGTCAAAAGACTTACACCAAATCTCAACCATTAAAGACTTACACCAAATCTCAACCATTAAATCAAATTAATCCAATGGTTCACAAATGTTTCCTAAGAGATGCATGATAGTCCTTTTTCTCGTTATTCATGGTAAAACAAAAAACCCTAGATTTACAACAAATTCAAAGAAATCATACACCACTTGTGCAGTTTAATCTTGATCAATTTGTCCTGTGCAGTTTAATCTTGATCAATTTGTGGCTAAACCTCAATTTTCTTCCCTACACTTTGTTTCTCCATCGAGCAAACCAGATCTTCGTGATGGAAAAAAAAATCAAATTTGAATACGTTGGAACCTAATTTGCGATTGATGCAGTCAAGTTTTTTAGACGAAAATAATATTAGTTTGATCAATTAATCATGAGAGAACAAACCGTATTAAAATTAAGCTTGGATCCTAAGCTGCGGTTTTCACTGTGCACATGTGTTGGAAACAAATGGGCAATAAAAGGGAAATAGAAACAACTTTGTCACAGAGTGGGTTCACATAGATAAATTAAGCCATATGAATTAATTTGTTCCCATGAATAACGAGAAAAAGGACTCACATACTTCTCTAATGAAACATTTGTGAACCATTGGATTAATTTGATTTAATGGTTGAGATTTGGTGTAAGTCTTTTGACTTACACCTGCTGTCAACGGATCCTGACTCATACAGATATTATACTTTAATATAAAAATAATATACCAGCTTTGAAATCTCATTTAGATTAGAAATGAGAATCTCTTTCATAAACCTCATCACAAAGTACCCGCAATCTATACCATTTTCTTGGCGAGGATACTACAAAAAATAAAATAAGTAGTTGTATCAATAAAATTATTTATATTTATACACAAATTTTTTAAAGTGGTTATGTTATATTATTAACACCTGATATCACCTACACAAATGTCCCCTACAACAATAGTTTCTATACCAGTAAGTCCCAACCCCATATTCCATACCTTGAAGCACAAATATAATAGATGACATCATAAGATTTTCCTTAACATGGCTCTCCCTCACACTATATGTATCACACCTTTCAATATTCAATTTCCTCAGCATTAATCAATTCAAATATGCAGAATTTTCATAGTTATAGTGGACTTAACATCAAGCTACATCTTCTTAATATCTGGCTTGTCACATTCAATAGAAACTATTATCAACCAAGTAAAAACTATCCACAATTTTCACTTTTCAGACAATAATTATTCACATATCATATCATCACTTAGTAAGTATGATTTGTGTATTTTGCTTCTCTACTTCGTTATGTATTTTTACAAACAATATGGATACTTGATGTTTTCTTATCCAAACATCAATCAACAAAAATAATATGAATTTCCTATTTAAATTAAACAATCAATGAAATGAGCAACCACAAACAGTCAATGAAATAAGCAAACATAAAAACCCAAATTAAGTTTCACAACAGAAATTCAATTTCACAGCAAAAACCACATTCAGTTTCACAGAGAACAAATTCAATCTCCTGTTGTCAAATTCATCCTAAATACTAACACTGTGATCTTAATTTTAGTGTGAACCCTAAAACAACAATATGAAAAATTGAAGAGTAATTGAGTGAAATTGACAAAGGAAATGTAAGGAAAGAATGAAGATGATACCTAGAATGAAGAATTGAGTATTGAGAAAGTTGGAACTCGAACAGGAACAGTGAGATGATGAACTGTAAAGAAGACTGAGATAGAGGTGGTGCTCGTAAGATCTCATGAGAGGTCGTGGTTTTGGAATGAATCCGAGGAGACGATTGATGGTGATGAATGAAAGAACGAGAGAAACGTGGTTATGGAATGAGAGTTGCACGATCTGTGAAGGTTTTGAGGAAAAGAGGTTTGAACTTATCTTAAGAAAAACAATACGTTTTATAGTTGATTTTGTTTTTTTTTGTTTAGGATCCAAAATACTAGCACTTTTTTTTTTTGGGTCAGTCAGGTAGCCTAGTGGCTAGAATTCACCTTATAAGGTGAATAAGTAGGGTGTCTGGGGTTCGAACCCCGGCCCCTGCATATAATAATGCATTGTCCTACACCAACTGAGCTATGCTCACGGGACAAAATACTAGCACTTTTAGTTAATATATAAAACATTTATTTTTAATAAATATATGATAAAAAACCAAAGCATAAAACGTAGGCTTTTAGTTAATGTATAAATATAAATTGCGTCAAGAAAAAAAAAATTACTACCCAGAGAATCGAATTGGTGACAAAATTTAATGTAAATAAAAAACACAAAAGGCCGGCCCAGAGATAAATTTAATGTAAATAAAAAAGAACAGAAAAGGCCTGCCCAGATATTCGAACTGGTGACAACAGGCTAACTGAACATATACTATACCACTCGGCTATGTAAAATCAATTGATATATAGCCCAGAAGGCTGGCCCAGAGAATCGAATTTGTGACAAAATTTAATGTAAATAAAAAACACAAAAGGCCGGCCCAGAGATAAATTTAATGTAAATAAAAAAGAACAGAAAAGGCCTGCCCAGAAGAACAGAAAAGGCCTGCCCAGAGGATTCGAACTGGTGACAACAGGCTAACTGGACATATACTATACCACTCGGCTATGTAAAATCCTATGTAAAATCAATTGATATATAGCGCTTTTCTTAAACTATAAACACTATTAAACTCAAACCAACCATAGCGCTTTAAAAGCGCTATTTAATAGTTGATCCAAAAATAGCGCTTCCTATAATAAGCACTATCTAAGAGAAATATTTTTTCTTTTTTTAATATTTATTAATTTTATTGAATCTAAAGTGGCGCTTTTTAAAATTTTCTATATGAACTAAATATCAAAGATAGCGCTTTTTTATAAAAACGCTAGCTAAAGCCTCCGTGTTTTGATTTATAGCGCTTTAGTGATAAAAGTGCTATTAAAGAGGCGCTATATTTTCTCAATTTTGTAGTAGTGGTGGGATAAAGTGTGTCTTGATCGAGAGAGTGAAGAGACGGGGGTGTGCATAGTGGGATAGTTTAATTTTACTCTGCTTGATAAATGGTGATCGAGAATACATGCGGAGTAGGAGTGATTATGGATTAAAGTTTTGGTGGTTCATCATGGGTTGGCTTATGGGATGGTAATTGGTTGGATGAAAACATGTACAAATAGTGGGTAACAAGTTCAACTTACTTTTTTGGATTCATATGTGGTTAGAGAGTGATCCTTTATGCGGCAAATCTTGAACATTTTTTTTTAGTTAGTTGAGAATCAAATTATGTCATGCGCAATACTCCGCATTACATACCTTGATTTGAATTGTTGTTAATTAAAAATTTCAGAATCTACGTTGTGAATATTATTACTCGATAACGATTTAGTACACTTGTTAAATCTAAAATCAACCAACCTAGGTTAAATGCTCGGGAAATTGTCAATTTAATTGCTATCTGTTCAGAACTTTATTACAAAATTGACTACTTTTTTCCATGAAGAAATATGACCTCTTTTTTTTAGAAAGTACTTGTTTGATCACAAGTTTTTTGACACTTTATTTAGGCACACATACACAATTAAGTAAAGATAGAAAGGGATATAATTAAATGATATTTATTCTAAAAATTATTAAATGAAATGTATTTTTATTTGTGTGTACTCATAGCACTCGTGATAAATTCAATTTATTTACTAAGGAAAAATATATGCCCAAAATTTGCGGCCAAGCAAGACTTCTCTTTTTTAGTCTATACTTTGATATGTGAAATTATAAGTTGATTATTTGGTATGAGAGAAACCTCGAAGAGAGAAGCCAATTTTTCACAACTTCCCCTGAGGCTGATGATGGGTTCTAAAAAACATAGCATGGATATGAGGTTTGAGGAGAAACATTCAATAGAGGCAGAGAATACTATGATGAACGATGCATGCAATAAAGTCCATAGTCTCATAGAAAAATTAGCTATTTCCTCAAGTTTTTGTGTGTAATTTAAGAATGATAAGAATCAATTTGTGGTTTGATACAAAGAAGGCATGGTTTTTGTGATAGGTGGTTGAGATGCACCGAGGTCGAATCTTATCGTGGGAGGAGACGATGATACATTTTGTTTTTTTTAATGGATGATGAGTTCGTGAAGTGTAAGGTGAGAGAGTCATTAAATTCGTCATCGATGGACCATTTAATTTTGCCATTAGATGAGATCAATGGTTTAAATGTATTAAAATTAAAAAAGATAACAAATAGAACTATCCACACACAATCTGTTGTACCTCACATTCTTGATTGCAAGCACATGTTTGTACAACGAGTTGTTAACAATGATTGTATAAATATCATTTCTCTTTGATATTCTATGCTTATACTAAATTTGGTTTTAATTTGTGTTGGTGATTAGACATCTTTACAAGTTCAATATGAAGTTGTTTACAATTTCATTCACCAAACGCGACAACTTCATCGTCTTTGATTGCGGATTCCGACAAATCTTGTTAACTGAAAATCCTCATCCAGAAAATGGCCTTTTAAATTGTTGTTCAATCAAGGAACGCTGATGTGCATTGATTTAATTTGATTTTAACGACACCCATAATAGAATGGGATGTGGAAAATAAATCAATAATAGAAACTTAATCCAAAGGGATTTGGAACTCTATAACATGAAACAATTTCAGATCTAAAATGAGGAATCAATTTGAGTAGTGTTAGACTTTAGAATTAATTTGAGTAGGGTTAGACTCGAGAATCCTTATATATACTAGTTCATACATATAATAAGATAACTAACACAATTATACAATAACTACTCAATTATACAATAACTACGGAGTAACTAACTAATATAATATATCTAAAATTCTTATAAAATAAACTACTGAGTCATTATTTTTTCTTTTTTTTTTGAACATATGTCATTATTTTTTCTATCCTTTAAGTTTGACAAAAATATCGGGTTGATCCTTTAAGTTTTTTAAGTTTTAAATATGTCATTGAAGTTGTTAATTTAATTCATTTATTTGAAGTTTTTAAAGTTTTCACACAAACTCGCCACAACTTCTTGCAATTGTTCCGCCATTTGTATGTTGTTCATTCGTAAGTGTTGCTCGTTACAAAGCACCCACAAATAAGTATCTTCGTTAGTACCGTCAAAAATCAAAATCGTCATATCCATTCTTAAATCAGCGTAAACAAAAACGATGATGAAAACACCAAATAGCACGACCCAAGTTGAGTAGAATCAACCTCCAAATTTAATTTATAGGGAGAAACCGGAGACAAAAGAAGGAGAAATTGAATTATTTTCTTTCATATTCATAATGAAGCTATACAATCCTTATATATACCAGTTCATACAAATAATAAGATAACTACCATAACTATACAATAACTACTTAGAAACTAACTAATATGAAACACCTAGAAGACATCTTATAGAACAAACTACTAAGTCATTATTTTATTATCATGGATCTTATGAGAATTTAAGTAAAAAATTTATCAATTTTGCAGAGATCTTAAATCTTGAATCTGTTATGTATAAGTGTAATATCCCGCTTATTAGGAACCGAGGTAATATCTGAAAACAATAAAATGCGCACGTTTAAGGCAAGGGGTATTTTTGGATTTTCACGCTAAGTGGTACTTAAGCATGTTGGGACCAACATTCTTCACAAGTTTTTTCTCACTTCTCTATCTAGGATTTTCATAAACTCATTGCTCTCCCTTCTCTCTAGAATTGTCACCACTAATCTTCACCAAACTTGAATTCTTTCATCCAATCTTCTCTCAATCCTTCTCTAAGTTAGAGATCAAGCAAGAATAGAGTTCTATCAAGGGTGTGGGTAAGGAAGTTGGAAGCAAGCTTCACCAAAATAGTTTCTTCTTATCTAGGGTTTTCCTTCCTGGAGTTTTGCTATCAAGTTTAGAGTGTTTGAGCTTAACTTCAACTTCATCAAGGTGAGTTCCTAGTTAGTTCCAACCATGGGATCTTGTGTTTATGTTTGTAAGGAAAAACATATATTTTTAGGGTTTGTACATAGAGAATGTTACCCCTTTTTCATGCCATGCTTACAATACTTGCTAAGACTTGTACATAGGACCCTTTATATGATCAATATACTTATAATATGCCTTGGGATGCTTGGATTTGAGGTTTTTGGGTCAAAAACTCCAATTTTGCAGGTGCTGGACTGTCACAGCTCGCCACATCGAGCAGACAGCTCGCGAGGCGAGCTAGAAGTCAGAACAGGGGGTCTTGCTTGCCCCCAACTAGCCATAGCGAGTGAGTCTACTCGCCTAGGCGAGTGAGCAGTGCATCAGCGCACTGTTTTGCTCGCCTCAAGCCCGACAGTCATCCTTCGAGTTGATTTCTCATTATGCGGTATTTTTCAAAATTAAACCCCTCATAACAAGACTCTAAGGCATAGGCTTTTAAATGTTTTCTTGAAAGCAAACAAGTATTTACAATGTATAGAGAAGCATGGCATACGAGATATATAGCAAGTGGTGATCTGGTAGCAAGTAATACCTAATGGAAGTGAATGGAACTAGAGCCTCGACATAGTTTGTCGAGAATTAGAATGATAATCATGAATACATATATATGATAAGATGCGATGAATATTTTCTATGCTCATGAACAAGAATGAACTTGTATGTAATTTACTACCAAGGGATCGATCAAGGGTATAACTCGTATAGTTTAACCTTACATGTATGCATAAGAACAAGACTATTACAAGAGGTAGGTGTTCGTGTTTCTTGTTATCCACGTCAGGGGGATACGAGAAGTTCTCCAAGGGGAATGGTTCAAGCCGCAAGGGACCCGCATGACACTGAGGGAGTCCGATGTACCCTAATTAGGTTTCATCGGTCATGTATGGGATTGTACTCGGGGTTACTCCACCCGGGGCTCTCCGTAAAATGAATTAAGATAATATTTGTTTGAACCATGCTAACATAATGATTAAATGAATATAACTATGCATGATTATGATTATGTTCGATGTTAGACATGAACTAGTATTGGAATAGAGCAAGGAAAGAATATTATGTCGTAGACGATCTTAAGTTACCCTATTCGTTCGGTATAGGTTCGTGCAATGATTATTACATGTTTAGGCTTCGATGCGTTAACGTATCTTAGCAAAGCGGTTCTAGGATCCCTCGACCGCCTTGGCATGCATGGTAATAGTAAGCCTATAACAAGTTAAGATAGAGTTAAGACGGAATCTAGTATACACATCCGTCTAGACAAGTATGACCACACACATATAATCAACCGCTAAGTTGTATTCTAGACACGTGATAACCATAGGTTTTCCCCGAGGTTATCACTAGCCTAGGGCTAGAAAGAACTCACTGAGGCATTATGTCTCATCCAACTCCTTATTTTGTTCAGGTTCACAGGGTTCTCGAGGAAAAGGTAAAGAAAAAGCTTTGGATTGATCATTTTCGCATGGGATCAACTTGTCATCGAACTAGTGGAAGCATATGTTATATTATCAGATGTTTAATTATGTACTTTGTAGCTAGACTTGTATATCAAACTTTGGCGTGTAATAATGTAACATAAAAACTTTGGGATGTCATGTATCTAAACTCTCGACTCAATGTCGTTATCCATAATGTATAATTAATGTATCCAATATCAGTTTTAGCGCACATTTGAATATTCTAGACACTTTCAAATTGGGCGTTACAATAAGTATGACATAGTGGTACATATAAATTTGTGCCGTTATACACTTGAGATTGTAATAAGGCAAGTTTACATTTTTTTTTTATAGGGAGAACAAATCCTATTTTTTTAGTTTAATGGTAGTGGGGTGATAGTTCAAAATAATTTTACACACACAATCAATCAAAATATTTCGAATTGCAACGTAAACTAAAAACATCAATTTATGTGACAATTCTAAATATTTTGATTGGTTGTATGTGCAAAATTGTTTTGAACCGTCAACCCACCACCTTTAAACTCTTTTTTTTAGAAGCCAAAAAAATAAATTTCTCAATAGATGCGAGATGGACCTTGAAGGATGAGACTCCTTTTATATATATATATATATATATATATATATATATATATATATATATATATATATATATTAAGGATCCTCTCCGTTTGGTTAAAATAAATTAAGAATGTCATTTAGTAAGAGATATATACAAAAATGAATAGATGGTGGGTCCTACTACTACTTAAGTTCCACCACCATTAATTATTTATATATTTTTTCAAACTTCATTGTGTCTTTATCTATCTAAATAAAAAAAATAGAAAAAAAATGGAGAGAGTATCAAATAAAGAGGAGCATAACTCCTTTTTTATTTTATTTTAATGACTATGTTTAATTTGATAGAATAAGATGAAGTCGAATGGAATGAAGTCCTTTCTATTGTTTGGATTTATAAAAAATAAAATGAAATGAAATGGAATATTATGGAACTCATTCCATCCGGTTCCAAAATTTTCTTCAATTTCTCATTCCACTCAAATCGAAGGGTATGCAAAGGATTATGGAACCAACAATTTCTATAGTGATGATTTCTAAAAATTGTTCCACAAAAAAAATGGAACTTGAGTTCGTTTGAACGATTCATCATTTTATAAAGCTCATTGACCATTCTTTCAATACATTAAATATAGTAAGTTTTTAAGAACTTTATCTTTCTCTAAATAATTTATCTATTCAATATATTAGAAATTGTGGTGTTTGACCTGTTTGATTAATTATTTATTAATTTAGAATGTTTAAAGAGTATCACTTAAAGCATTCGTTAGAGAGATCCTTAATTCACTAGAGAGTTTTTATCAAGAATTTATCAAGAAAATGTTTCAACCAATTAAATTCGTTATTTGGCGGAAATCAAGGGAGATAATGGTGTGTAATTAAGGAAAGGTGTTAGCAAATACACTGTCTTGAAATTTTCTTGATAAATTTTATCACTGTATCTATCATTTTCCATAAATAATTATATGTAGTTTATGTGTGTGCCTATTAATATTTAATTGAGGTTGTGATCAATTAAGCATTTCCGCTATTAATTATGTAGAGTAGCAATAGTTCAATCCAAACAAAATAACATATTTATTCTTCAGATATTGATAAATACGCCACTTCAAATATTCATTTCGCTTACACGTTGAGAGATGTAAAAACCTAGAGAAATAATATTTGTGCAGTCATTTTAGGAAAACTTTTGGACTATTCTCTTTCGTACACTCATTGTGTTTTTATTCTATCTCTATTATTTTTTTCCAACAAAAAAAGAGAAGAAAAACGTCGTTCCAAAAGTTGTCATGAAATAATTGTACAAATATCATTACTCAAAACCTATAAAACGTTAATACAAACACAAAGGAATGCACATTGATAAATGGAGAAAATCGATAAATGGAGAAAATACAAGAAATTAAATGTAAACAAATGTCGGTGTCGGCCAAAAATACGCGTCAGCAAAGCTAATCTTAAGATTTTGTGGTCCCTGGATCAACTAAACTAATAGGTTCCTTCTTAATCATGTTTTTAGATTTTTTTGGATTGCTGCCACCACGCCATTGGTTCTATTACTCAAAGACTAGTCACACGGTGCGAATCTTCTGGTTGTGGATTCTTTGCTTGGTCAGAGTTTGATGTGCTCGAAAGGGCTTTGATACTTGTTGTGTTTATTGCAGGGGGCTGTTGGTACGTGAATGCCCGTGGTGGCGGTCGGCTCATACACCATTCCATTGCGATTTTCAATCCGTCTCAATCATTTTTTGATTGAAATCAGATAGTTTCAAAGCCCTCGTAGGTCTACCTGTTTGATGTTGGACTGTTTGGCTCGAAAGAGACATTAGGTTTGTTGTTGTTGCAAGGTGTTGTTGGTTATTGGACTTGTTCCGTGTTGACGGTTGGTTCATACACCGCATTTTAGACATCCACTAGTGTTGTTTTCATTTTTTGGTATCACCTGGTTGGGTTGACCTACGCTTTGTGTGAATTTATTAGGTTAGGTTTATGTCCCCCAATTATTATTTTTTATTTCTTTCTTCCTTTTTTTTAATAATATATATGAGCACTGACATTTTATGTCATTGTGCTTTTGGCTTAAAAAAAAACTTAATTAAAGAATATAAAAACAATTAATATATAATTAACTTATTACATTAAAAAATCAATTTTTAATATTAAATAAAACATGCATATATAATTGATTTTATCTAACTGTCATGAATAAACAACAACATCAAGTACATGCATGAACCACCCATATATTTGGAAAATAATACATGTTTATGGTATTATTCATGTGTTAAATATTGCTCTTCGAGTCATGCAATTAAATCACAAATAACACCACCAACTACATATACAAACCACCAATATATCTTATAAAGAGTACACATTTTTCTTAATTTTCATATATTAATTATATATTTTGAGACATGTTTGTCATGTGAGAATAAATATTATATATGTTAGAAATAGATAGTGATTGTACATATTAACCTCAAATACACTTATGTGTAGTATGTATTTTATGAAAAATATATAAATTATATTATTTACCACTTTGAAATTAGACGAGAAAGATCAACAACGTTAATTATTTATTTAGTCTCTAGTCTCTTATGTATTCTTTTGTATTTTTGAATTTTTGCATCTATATTATATATAAAGAAAACACCCCTTTCAGCTCTTTTGGGCTAGCTTTTTCCTTTCCGAAAATACCCTCAATTTTCAATATAAATAACACATGTAACAAATAGATAAGAATAAATTGAAATATTAAAAAATATAACAAACACGATATTAATATATATATATATATATATATATATATATATATATATATAGTTTTTTTCCTTTATAGATCATTTAAAAATTGTAACAAACTAGATATAAGTATATTTATTTATACTTACTTTTTCTTTATTTCAATTATACCCTTAAACAACTTTTTATATAATAAAGATTGTTGTTGGTGTCATTAAAAAAAGAATTAAGAGTATATTTATTTTGTTATATTGTTGGTGTCATTAATATAGATAATCATGATTAATTTGCTTTGTCATAACTTAAAAACAACAAACATTTATATTTTTAGTTTGAATCAAAATCACAATTTATTTAAAAAAAACACCGTTTATAATTTTCAAACATTAGCGCAATAAAAAGAGCGGAAAGACGGGCACGTGAGTGTCTGTCTCTTCGCTAGTAAATACATAAAATAAAGTCAGATTTGCAAACGTACGAGTATCAAAAACCATATTCCTTTGACTAATACTCCAATCGTTCCTTTTTAAATGTCGTTTTAGAATAGTAACATCAAATTAAGGAAGTGCATTTTTGCTATTGCTATTGCTTCGATCACTTCTCTGGCAATAGCAATATCTTGTACGAATCAAAGCAAACATAAGTTACTGGAATCAAAGATTAACAAGCAAACACAGGTTATGGAATCAGAGATCAACAAAGCAAAAATAGGTTATTGAATCTACGTCAAAGATTAACAAACAAACACAGGTTATGGAATCAAAGATTAACAAAGCAAAAATAGGTTATTGAATCTATGATTAACGAAGCAGACATAGGTGATTGAAATCAAAATTAACAAAGCAAACATATAGCAACTTACATGAGTACCGAATCCGGCGAGGTTGCCGACATCCACAGCCGGCAACACTGTACGGTAAATCAGTTTTGTGTTTTAGTTTCTATCGGATGTAGAAAAACCGAATGGAATACACTTACCTGAGCACCGACGTCAGCATCCACGTTATGTCCATCGTTATAGAACTAAATGTTTCAAAATATATATTTAATCTTGAATTAAAAATAACATGTTTCACTTCTTCTTTATTTTATTTTCTTTTATCTTATTCTTAGTTTGCTTATCTGATGCTACCTGCACACTTCAATACACGTTTGAAGAAGATAAGTTGTTCTCTATTATTTGTCATCATCAAAACCACATAAAAGTTACAATGTTCTTGAACAAATATAACCATAGCAATCAAAACTAGTGTACCACATTTCGTATTCAACTTATATCCTACAATACCCTCATTCAAAAATGGACCACATTTGGCGTTTTTTTCTTTTTTTATTCAACACACTTGATTCATGCATAAATATGTTGTCTAACAATAAAATTCATGATTTTCCTTTTCCTACCATGAAAGGTTATAAAATAATGGATATTCATTAAAATAAAATAAAACAATGTATTCTTATGATTGTTAAGTTTTTTATGTGATCTCTTTACTAAGTGTGTTAAAGGGACAAACACAACACAATGATGTACTTAAGAGACATTTAATAATGACTTCAATTTTAAGAAAGATTTTTTACAACTACATAAGTACTATAAATTATGTAATTGGTGTAAGTGGAAGATGAGCTTTATAAATTAAAGTGATAAACCTTTTTGCTACATGTAAAAAGGGAAAATATGATTAAAATTATGATTATCTTTCTTTTCATATTTTGTTTTGCAATGAACATTGAGGGTAAGCCATTTTTTATCCCTTTCATATCTCCTTATTTACTTTGTACTAAATATTTTTTATGGAAAATGTTAACGAGTGCCCCCGGGGCACTCTTTAAGCACTTTAAATGGTAAGTTTTTAATGAAAAGTTGTGTATTGAATGCATTGGAAATTGTAATAGTTAACTTTTTAAAAGAATAATTACTAAATTTGGGATGCTTAAAGAGTGCCCCAGAGACACTTGTTAACAAGATCCATATTTTATTTATCCTTTTTGCACTCATTTATTTCTATTTTCATTACAGCATTTAAATGTAAAAGTGATGCCGATTGTCATTGCGAGCCTACTTTGAAACCAAAGTGTAAGTGCACAAAATGTGAATGTTTAACAGTGTGGATTGGCCCACAAGATTTTGTTCCCACATGATTCTCTATATTTTTTTTGAAAGGATGATTCTCTATATATTTAGTCGAAGACCAAATTTCATGGGTTATTTCATAAGCATCCAACAATTTGAATTATTGCTATTTTTTTTTTCAATTTGAAGAACCAGGATTTGTACTCCAAGATGATTATAAAGAAATGAAATAAAACAACAAATAATAATATTTAAATTGTCTTTTATCTCTTAATTTTAGAGATATTGTCATGACCTTCAGTTTAGATATATCATGTTTTCCTTCAAACCTTACCACCTAACAAAATATATTTAATATTAGTTAACAGTGTTTATGTTTTTTCAAAGGCTAGATTTTATATTTATGTCATAATATTGTTACACTTGTGATTTTTCTAACACTTGAATTTATGTTTTTCTTACATTTTAATTTTTTAACAACCACAAAGTTTGTGTTTCGTTTTAAAAATATGGATAACTAGAACGCCAAGCTCAAATTTCCTTTTTCTATATAAATAAAGTGTGATCAATATATTTTTTCCTTCAAAAATAAAACTTTCATAGCAAAAGTCAATATGATTATGTAAAGTGATATTTTATCATAAAAATGGCATACATCTAATTTAAAATTAACACATATTAGTATTTGTAAATGAAAATCAGAAGTTATTGTTTTTATGCATATTTAAATGCTGAGTTTGATAATGTTAACATCCATTTGAATTTAAGATCACACTCCAAATTAATGTATAAGAATAAAGTTTTTCCATCTCTTTAAATCTTTGAGCTTTCATCACTAGTATTATTTGAGAGAGATCTTGAGCTTTCTTTTGAGAAACATGAATTTTGCAATTTCCCACAGTTTTAGGGAAGGTTACCAATTGGACGACAAGCTGGCCAATTTAGGGTTATGTGTTCAAAACTCAGTCTGGTTTAATGAAGTTCATTTGATTATTCTCCAAGATCAACAATGGAATAGTATGATTGCTCTATTTTAGACTTTCTTGATAAGGAAGGGTTTTGGTTCTTGTCTCCCTCCTTCTTGTTTGTTTATTTCTTTTTATTTTTCAATTTGGTGTTCGGTCTCAACATTTGCTTTAAAATGTGAGTGTATATTGTTGTAGAAGTGACTGAAAATTGAAGAAATTGGAATTCTGGAAGCAGAAAATCGATGGCCGATTTTCAGAGCACGGTGGCCGATTTTCAACTCTGTTTTTTTTTGTCTGTTGGTTCGGCAAAAATCGGTGGCCGAACCAACAGCAGAAAATAAAACAGAAACGTATTTTCAGGCCTAGATTTGTTCCAGTTTTATTGAGGATTCTTTTACTATAAATATAGACATTGTATCAGTATAAACCTTGAGATAGAGGGGGCTAAAACAAGGGTTTAGAAAGGCAACAACAAAACTAGGGTTTGTATAGAGTTTGTCTCTTGGCAACAAACACTAGAGATATAGGGTTGATTCACCTTGGGAAACACTATTAGGATTGAGTCTCTTGGTTACGGGAAGAGATTGGGACTTTGGGTAGAATTAGGCGGGAGACTTATTCTTGTAACTCATTGATATCTCTTTTGTAAAGTTACTCATCATTATAGTGAAACGGAGGGCTGCTCTCTCCCCCAGACTAGGACAATTTGGACCGAACTGGGTAAACAAATTCTTTTGTGTTCTCTCTTCTTTTCTCTCGCTGTTTTCTACTTTTGGCTTGTGTTTATAATTGTTCCATACACTTTGTTTTGGTTGCTTCATTATTCCTTACTCCACATATCAAGTTGTTATTGGTGTGAGTTTTCATCAATATTGGATATTCCAATAGATAAATATTAATTAAATTTTTTATAAGATTAAGTAAATCCACTTGAATATATGATTAATATTTTTTTTTGTTTGAGGGAACTTTGATATAGCTTTGATCGAATCTGGAGGCTAGACCTATTCCTCAACCTTTCCAAATTTTTAACTAATGATGATGACGTTTTAGTTAGTAAAATAAGGGTCTTGCGCTTACAAAACATTTGTTAAAGATTTAAAAAGTAAAAATAATTGATAATTTTTATGTAGCATTGATTACACAAAGTTTTAAGATAAAATTTCAACTAATCTTTTTATCAAATGCCTTCAGGACACTTATTAGCTTTCCCATAAAACAAAGAGAAATATTGATTATCAATTTGTTATGATACATAGGTGCAAAAATATGGAAGAATGAATATACACGGTTAATTATTGAAGAGTAGCAATCTGTATATGGATGGACGTATGATTCTTTTGAATCAGTCGTGCTCTTGTTATTGACCTATTTTCTTTCTTCAAGGTGCCCACAAGTATAATATCCTATATTTAATTTTATATAAATATTTCTTAAGGGGTGAAAGTGAGGCAGCTAGAAAAGTTCATTGATAAAGTGGGATAAAGTGTGTCTTGATCGAGAGAGTGAAGAGACGGGGGTGTGCATAGTGGGATAGTTTAATTTTACTCTGCTTGATAAATGGTGATCGAGAATACATGCGGAGTAGGAGTGATTACTGATTATGGATTAAAGTTTTGGTGGCTCATCATGGGTTGGCTTATGGGATGGTAATTGGTTGGATGAAAACATGTACAAATAGTGGGTAACAAGTTCAACTTACTTTTTTGGATTCATATGTGGTTAGAGAGTGATCCTTTATGCGGCAAATCTTGAACATTTTTTTTAGTTAGTTGAGAATCAAATTATGTCATGCGCAATACTCCGCATTACATACCTTGATTTGAATTGTTGTTAATTAAAAATTTCAGAATCTACGTTGAATATTATTACTCGATAACGATTTAGTACACTTGTTAAATCTAAAATCAACCAACCTAGGTTAAATGTTCGGGAAATTGTCAATTTAATTGTCTCATTATGGTCCTGCTATCTGTTCAGAACTTTATTACAAAATTGACTACTTTTTTCCATGAAGAAATATGACCTCTTTTTTTTAGAAAGTACTTGTTTGATCACAAGTTTTTTGACACTTTATTTAGGCACACATACACAATTAAGTAAAGATAGAAAGGGATATAATTAAATGAAATTTTTTTATTTGTGTGTACTCATAGCACTCGTGATAAATTCAATTTATTTACTAAGCAAAAATATATGCCCAAAATTTGCGGCCAAGCAAGACTTCTCTTTTTTAGTCTATACTTTGATATCTGAAATTATAAGTTGATTATTTGGTATGAGAGAAACCTCGAAGAGAGAAGCCAATTTTTCACAACTTCCCCTGAGGCTGATGATGGGTTCTAAAAAACATAGCATGGATATGAGGTTTGAGGAGAAACATTCAATAGAGGCAGAGAATACTATGATGAACGATGCATGCAATAAAGTCCATAGTCTCATAGAAAAATTAGCTATTTCCTCAAGTTTTTGTGTGTAATTTAAGAATGATAAGAATCAATTTGTGGTTTGATACAAAGAAGGCATGGTTTTTGTGATAGGTGGTTGAGATACACGGAGGTTGAATCTTATCGTAGGTGGGGACGATGATGCATTTTTTTTTTTTTAAACAGATGATGAGTTCGTGAAGTCTAAGGTGAGAGTCATTAAGTTCCTCATTGATGGACCATTTAATTTTGCCATTAGATGAGATCAATGGTTTAAATGTATTAAAATTAAAAAAGATAACAAATAGAACTATCCACACACAATCTGTTGTACCTCTCACATTCTTGATTGCAAGCCGTGTTTGTACAATGAGTTGGTAACAATTTTTGTGACAACTTCTCTCTCTCATTAGTTAGAAACATTAGAAAGAGAGCTAGATAGATAGACAGATAGGTAAAACATAGATAAATTAAGAAAGAGAGAGTGACAAAATAACATGAGTATGAGATATCAAGTTGTCACAAAAATGATTGTATAAATATCATTTCTCTTTGATAGTTTATGCTTCTACTAAATTTGGTTTTAATTTTCTTTTATGCATTGGTATCAAAATAATGGGTGTGGTGATTAGACATATTTATAAGTTCAATATGAAGTTGTTTACAATTCCATTCACCAAACACGACAATTTCATCGTCTTTGATTGCGGATTCCAACGAATCTTGTTAACTGAAAATCCTCATCCAGAAAACGTCCTTTTATAAATTGTGTTCAATCAAGAAACGCTGATGTGCATTGATTTTAATTTTTAACCACATCCATAATAGAGTGGGATGTGGAAAACTAATCAGTAATAGAATGTGGGAAAAAGATGGGACCAAGATTTGCTACAATGATAAATACCGAGTTACTTGTAGTTTTCCTCAACAAAGGGATTTGGAGCACTATAACATGAAACACAATTTCTGATTTAGAATGAGGAATATGATAGTCCCAATTTGAATAGGGTCACTCTAGAATTAATTTAGAGGGAGAAATCAAAGATAAATGAAGGAAAAATTGATTTATTTTCTTTCATATTCATAATAAAGCAATACAATCAGTATATATACTAGTTCATGCATATAATAAGATAACTACCACCATTATTCAATAACTACCACAATTAAACAATAACTACGAAATAACTAACTAATATAATAGAGTCAGGATCCGTTAACATCTAGTGTAAGTCAAAAATTTTACACTAAACCTCAGTCGTTCAATCTAATTAATCCACTAGTTCAAAAAACTTACACACATAATTGATTTTATCTCATTCTCATGAATAAACAACAACATCAAGTACATGCATGAACCACCCGTATATTTGGAAAACAATACATGTTTCTCGCATTATTCATGTGTTAAATATTACTCTTCGAGTCATGCAATTAAATCATAAACAACACCACCAACTACATATACAAATCATCTTCAAAAAAAAAACTACATATACAAATCACCAATATATATATCTTATAAAGAGTACACATTTTTCTTATTTTTCATATATTAAATATATATTTTGAGACATGTTTGTTATGTGAGAATAAATATTATATATGTTAGAAATAGAGAGTGATCGTATATATTAACCTCAAGTACACTCATGTGTAGTATGTATTTTATGAAAAATATATAAATTATATTATTTACCACTTTTAAATTAGATGAGAAAGATCAACAACATTAATTATTTATGAGTAAATTACACTATTCTCACCTCTAAGATGCTTGAATTACATTTTCCTCCTCTCTTATGTTAATATATACACTTTCCTCCCCTCTTATTCAAAACATATTAGAAAACTTTTCACTCCCCTTCCTTAAGAGAAGCTTGAATTACATTCCCCTCACCTCTTATGTTAAAATCTACACTTTACTCTCTCAATATTTTATTTTCATTTCTAATAATCTAGCAAAAAAAATAAATAATCTAACAAACTTCTAAAAAAAATAGTATTACAGGTCTATTTTAATATAATAAAAAATTTAATACATAATTTTCTCTATTTTTTATTCACAATTTCATTAACATGTAGTTTTCAACCCTATTATAAAATATGAAACAACCCAAAATAAAATTAAAATATGTGAAAAATTACTAAAGACAATAAAGCATGATTATTTAAAAGTTAAGTTTATACTCTAAATTATAAAATCAATAGCAAAATATTTAAATTTAATTATCATTGACATTTAAATTATAAAGAAATGAATTATTTTTTCTTAAATAGTGGTTCAAAATTAATATATATCATAAAAATATTTTTTTATGTTAAAATAGATTAAAGTGTAGTGTATATTTAATTATTAAGGGAGGAGGTTGTAATTCAAGCATCTTACAAGGGAGGGGAGTACAAATTTTACTTTGCAAGGGAATGGAGTGTATATTTTAGAGTAAATTACACTCTCCTCCCCTCTTATGTTAAAATCTACACTTTACTCCCTCAATAATTTTTTATTTTATTTCTAATAATCTAGCAAAAAAACCAATAATCTAACACACATAGGAAAAAAAATAGTATTGCGGATCTATTTTAATATAATCAAAATTTGAATACATATTTTTTACTTTTTTCACAATTTCATTAACATATAGTTTTAAACCCTAATATTAAATGTGAAACAACACAAGATAAAATTAAAATATGTAAAAAATTACTAAAGACAATTAACTATGGTTATTTAAAAGTTAATTTTATACTATAAATTATAAAATTAATAGAAAAATATTTAAATTTAATTATCATTGACATTTAAATTATAAAGAAGTGAATTTATTTTTCTTAAATGGTGATTCAAAATTAGTATATATCATAAAAATATTTATTTATGTTAAAATAGATTAAAGTGTAGTGAATATTTAATTATTAATGGAGAGGGTTATAATTCAAGCATCTTATAGGGGAGGGGAGTGTATATTTTACTTTTTAAGGGATGAGAGTGTATATTTTAACATAAGAGGGGAGGGCAGTGTAATTTAAGCATCTTTGAGGGAAGGGGAGTGTAATTTACTCTATATTTTAACATAAAAGGGGAGGGGAGTGTAATTCAAGCATCTTTGAGGAGAGGGGAGTGTAATTTACTCATTATTTATTTAGTCTCTAGTCTCATATGTATTCTTTTGTATTTCTGCATAAATACATAAAATAAAGGCAGATTTGCAAACATACTAGTATCAAAAACCATATTCCGTTAACTAATACTCCATCCATTCCTTTTTAAATGTCGTTTTGGAATAGTAACATCAAATTAAGGAAGTGAATTTTCGCTATTGCTATTGCTTCGATCACTTCCCCAGCAATAGCAATATCATGTACGAATCAAAGCAAACATAAGTTACTGGAATCAAAGATTAACGAGCTATGGAATAAAAGATTAACAAAGCAAAAATAGGTTATTGAATCTATGATTTACGAATCATGACATATGTGATTGAAATCAAAATTAACAAAGCAAACATATAGCAACTTACATGAGCACTGAAGCTGACGAGGTTGCCGGCATCCACATTCTGTACACCGTCGTTGCCAGCAACAAGGTTGCCAGCATCATTACCGACGGCAATCTGTACAATAAATCAGTCGTAAATCAGTTTTGCGTTCTATTTTCTATCGGAGTCATAAAAACCCTATGGAATACAACCATATAGTAATTACCTGAGCACTGATGCCAGCATCCACATTCTGTCAATCGTTGTTGCCGGCAACAAGGTTGACGACGTTGAAAATTGTCTACTATATTTCTAAAATTATAATTGCGTGCTTTTTGAATGAAATTGAATGCAACTGTTATAATCTTCAGTTGTTTTGATCTATGTATACCTACACATTTTTGCATCTATTTCATTTTTAATTATTGTTGTTTTTTTATTTTATGTTAATGTATATATGTATTAACTTATATGGAATGGTTTGGTAAGTTGATCTTGAATCTTGATTCACTAATTCATAGTTGGAAGATTAACAAAACAAGGTTGGTATGTTTTAGGCATAAACCTTATCTTGGTAAACTCTATGCTCTCCAACAACGTCCTTATCTAGAGGGACAAATAAGACATTTACTCCATCTTTGAATCAAATATATTTCAAAATGTTTCTAGAATTAATATATTACAAATGGGGGAGTTACATTACTTACTTATATTACAAAGAGTCTGTTCATGTAGGATATGATAGAGTCTAATAATATAAAATATTCTCTTCAAGCGAACCGACCTATACTCCGTAGGGGACTGGCAATGTGGTTGGAATAAATACACATTTAATTGTGAATTCAAATGTGGAAGATAAGATCAAGTCATACGACCCAATCAATAGTTCAAGTCACACACACTCTCATCATCTATTATTTTTTCGAAGAGTTCCCTTCAACTATTCATGCATATCAAATAAAGAATGCAATTTATTTTGTTAAGTTGAAGGGAAATATCCAAATACATGTCTTATTATTATTTTTTTTAATAATGCATATTTGTAGCAATGAAATACTATTACTTCTCTCCAAAATGGAAGATAATTTTTTAGGGCAAATCAAGTTTTGAAGTAGCCATACCATTTTTTGAAATATTTCATAAATAAACCCATAAGGTGTAGAAATTAGATTGAACTTATGCAGTATTCAACATAATTAATTTAGTTGTTTCATCTTTTTGAAAGCTTGAAATACTGTTATAGGTAAAAGAACGTGTACATTTTTTACTGTCCCATATCATTGGTGCATTCGATGGCGTAGTCAGGTCAATTCAATTTCAAATTTGAAATTTTTCAAGGTCTTTTTATTTATGGAGTAACTCTTAGATCTTCTATGTTCTTAAAACCCATAAAGTTCTCATCAATATGTTTGATTATTTTTGGAGTGTGACACACCTCGTTTCTCCTTCTCTTTCAACAAACTTGATGGTCACATGGACGGTAACTGCCTCCGGTACGAAGGTAATGGCTTCCGGTTCCATGTGATTTTTATTTTAGTTTATGTCGTTTCCTTCGATCTTTCTTGATTTTGCTTCTAGTCACATCATGGTTTTGGGTATGCTGTATTCTGACTGCATGCATAGAGCACTTTTTACACAACAAAAACTAAACAAAAAGGTCCTTGTGCTCAAGCACTAAAGTTTCAAATCACTTTTTACAAACCCTAGCTTACAATACTGAAAATTGCTTAACGGTTTGAACTTTATCATGTATCTGTTGATCGATAGTTACTAATTCATTGACACATCAATAAGACTTTATCCTAAAATAAACAGTACTAAATAACTTGCCTTAAATCACTTGCAAATTTTAATTCATCTTAGAGAATTAAATAAAAAATCATCTTAGAGAATTATAAGGGCCTACTCACATTTTTTATTAGTTTCACCTCAGTAACTTTTATATACACCTCCTCAAAAACCATAATTTCTACCTATGCATATACGAACCCTAAAGACACCTTAAATACATCATTAAGGCCTAAAAAAGTTACCGAGTACTAAGATACCAAACTTATCAAATAATATCGTCATGCTGGTCATATGAGGTCTTCCTTTTGTTGTGTAGACGTGACTAACTCAATCTTCGTAACTCATGATCTGTGTTTGTTTTTTATGCTAACACGAGCATGCTAACACTATTTGCGTAACTTATATTCATAACAATATGATGAGTACCAGATGGTTCTTTTATCATGCTCTTAATACCAACTACCCAGGTCACTTGAGGAATACTTGATAATCTTCATATTTAGTGTGATTATAACTCAATTTGTTGATTCATACATCCCTAGATGATGAGTAATAAATGGTCCATCCTTTATCACACATTCAATATGCACTCCTCACAACATTTAGTACGTGGACACTTGTTAAGGAATATTATATAAGGAAATATTGTCTGAGAAACCAATTAACAAGACCCTTTTCCATTTTATACCCTTATTTTATTTTCTTTTGTTTCTTTTCTCTTTCTTTAATTTTATTTTATTTTCTTTTGCTTTGTTTCACTTCTTTATTTTCTTTTCTTATATCTTGTCTATTCTTAGTTTGTTCATCATATACTACCTGCACACTTCAATACACGTTTGAAGACAATAATTCTTATATGGACACAAAGCTTTGGTCTCACTCACAAAAAATAGAAAATTTAATAATTTTTTTTTGGTTACAAGAAAATTTAATAATTAAATAATGAGTGTTTTTTAAATAATTATGTGATATTCATTTTTATGAGTGTGTGATCAAATCATATGTCTAAGGCCCCGTTTGTTTGAGATTTTTTTAAAAAAAATCTATTTTTTGAACTAAAAAATCACTTTCCATTTTTGTAGTGTTTGTTTAAGATTTTAAAAAAAATCCATTTTGTTAAAAAAATTCATTTTTAGCCTCAAAATGAAAATCTATTCCAAGTAGTTTTTTCAAAATACAAGGAACTTAAGTGTAAGAGCTTCAATTTTTTTTAAAAAAAATGAATTTTATGTTAGTAAACAAACTGAAATAGCTTTAGATATTTTTAGAAAATCTTTATAAAAAAATCTCTAGATTCTTTGAACCCAAAATCTATTTTGTTTAAAGCTGAAGCAAACACACCCTAAATCTTTAGGTCCACACAAAAATGGCTTATTTGAAGATAAGTTGCTCTCTACCATTTGTTATCATCGAAACAATAAAAGTTACAATGTTCTTGAACAAATATGGTTCTTATAGTAGCCATAGCCTAGGGTTTGTTCACATGAAGCAATCAAAACTAGTGTACCACATTTCGTATTCAACTTATATCCTACAATACCTTCATTAAAAAATGCACCACATTTGGCGGCTATAATTCATCCGAAGTCGGCATCCACATTTTGTCGATCGACGTTGCCGGCATTGTTACTGGCGACGATTTGTACAATAAATTTGCATTTTAGTTTCTAACGGATCAGGCAAATATATCAATATCGTAAGTAAATCAGTTTCATATTCTAGATTTTATCGTAGCAAATAAATCACTAACGGAATCAAACACAACCGTACATTAACTTGCCTGAGCACCTAAGCTGGCATCCACATTATGTCCACCGTTGTTGCCGGCAACAAGGTTGCTGGCATCGTAATCGGTGGTGATTTGGACAGTAAATTCACATTTTAGTTTCTAACGGATCAAGCAAATAAATCAATATCTAAATCAGTTTTGCATTCTAGATTCTGTTGGATCAAATAAATCCCTAATTTACACCACCCGACAAAGTCGGTAAACGACAGACGCAGCTGGAGGGAAAGAAAGAAAGCGTTAAGCGTAAAGAAAGAAAAAAAGAATAGTTAAAGCACGATGAATGAAAGAAAGAAAGCATACAGCCGTTAATGACTCCCGTCGCTGTCGGCGTTTACTCCAGCTGCATTGTCATTTCCAGCAATCGCGTTGTCGGTAATCAAATCATCACCTTCAGCATCTTCAACGTCCACCTTCTTTTCCGCTGCGTAACTGAACTTAATTTTCACTTGACTGAACTATGTATGAACGAACTTTCTGTAACTGAGTGTGACTCAATGACTTGTAGAAACCGTTAGAATTGACGCCAAAAACAAAATAAAAAGAGAAATGAGTTTTGGGTTAAATCACTTTTGCATTTAAATTACTTAAATAATTGTTACATTTCATTCATGGCCATGATCACTCTTACACATTTAATTTTTGGGTTAAAATGAGTATCAATATTTCAAAGAAAAAAAAAAGAGTATCAATCATAGAAACTTACATATTTAATTGTAATTCTTTTTTAGCGGTACCAAAAACAAATGCAAATATTTTAATAAAGAAATATATTTTATGAAATGTAAATAATTTTATGAATAAGATTTAACATAAAATTTTAATAATAATGTATTAAATATTTTATTAGTACTTTCATAATAATATTTATAACATCCCCTCACAAAAAAAAAAAAACTCTAAATAATTTAATAATAAACAAAATCATCTATATTCCATAACAACTCATATTTTTTTTCTTGAAAACTAATTTTCATTATGTTGAATATTTTTGTGCTACAAATTTTCTCTTCATAATATTATAAGAATCTCTCTAAAAAAAATTAGAATTTTTAACAAAACATGAATTTAATATGAATTTTTACGGTTAAAATTCATATTTAATTTTTGTTTTGTTAAAAAATTCTAATTTTTTTTTGTGATTTTTTTTTACAATATTCTACACATTTCTGCACAATTTCATTAAAAAAATATAAAAATTAACTTAAAAATAGGGAACAAAAGTAGTTATTGAAAATTTTATAGGGACTAAAAGTTGAAGGAAAATTTTAGAGGGACTAAAACGAAAAGTTGGTATATTTATAAGGACCAAAAACATATTTAACCCTATTATTTATTATACCATATAAAAAACTAATACATGGGGAGCCAAAACCGGATGAGCCATGTTGTCAGCTTAAATGTGATGGTGGATTGGGGTTTAAGAGACCACATTGTATGAATGTGGGTTTCTTGATGAAGATGATGTGGAACCTTACAGAAAAATCGGATGAGCTATGGTGTAGAGTTCTTATTAGCAAGTTTGGTAGAAATAACGATCTTATGATTTCTTGCAACTCTCGGCCTTATGATTCCCCCCTGTGGAAAGCTTTGGTTGGAGTTTGGAATGATTTTCAACGCCATGTTTTTTTGGCAAATAGGGGAATATGGAAGACATACAAATACTTGGCTTGATGATAAGTGGGTCCCTAATAAGAGCGAGCTCCTCCCATCAACTTCCAAAAATTTCATTGATACTACCATTTTTATGCAGGATGTTTTGAATGCAGAGGGAGATTGGAACCTAAGTTTTTTTGTGTGAAAATTTGCCAACTAATATTGTGAATCAAATGCATGCTTTACCAACCCCGATTGATGTGGATGAGCCTGATGTTATGGGACGAGAAGACACTAGTACTCATTAGTTTACCATTCAAAGTGCTTATAGGTTGCAATATGGAGATATTCATGCCTTTGAAGGAGATTAAAATTCTTCGTGGGACTGAAAAGGACCTAATCGTATTCAAACTTTCATCTAGCTTGCGACCCAAGAACGCATCCTTACCAACTTTCGTAGAAGCAAGTGGGGAGTGGGTATATATCCCCTTTGTTCTAAAAGATGAAACTACCATTCATGTGCTCTGGGATTGGGTCTATGCAACTCAGGAATGGCTTCACCTAGTTCCATCTAATTTCATAACTAATTTCTTTACCTTTGATTGCAGGGACTGGATTTTCAACAACATCGACAAGCTTGGCATATGTGCTACTACTAAGAACAGAAAGACCATTTTCATGTCATCTTGTTGGTTCTTATGGACGTGGAGAAACAAAGCTATCTTTGAAAATAATTTTCACCATCCAAACAACCATGTCATGGCGATCCAAAACTTTGCCCAACTCTTCCACCTCATCATAATCTTCAAATAAAAGAGACAATCTACGTAGGTTGGGACAAACCCTCTGAAGGTTGGATAAAACTCAACAATGACGGTGCTTGCGAAGGTGGTGGAGAGAATTCTGGATGTGGTGGCCTTTTTCGCAACTCATACGGAAGATGGTTAAAAGGATACTTTAGAAAGATTGGAGTGTGTGATGCGCTTCATGCTGAATTGTGGGGTATGTATCTTGGTTTAGATATGGTTTGGCGAGAACATATTCCACAACTTATTGTGGAAAGCGACTCTAAAACTCTTATTGATATGGTTGCTCGTAATTGTAAGTTTAGTGGAGCCATTCCCATACGTCGGTGAGGCATATTTGCATCCTTTTGGCTTTAGGTTGACATGTCCAATTTCGTCATACTTGGAGAGAGGGCAATCGTTGTGTCGATTGGCTGGAAACCTTTAACCTTTCTTTAGACTCTTTTGTTGTTACTAGATTGGAGTATCCATCCATCTAGTGAGCTCCATAGGTTTCTTTTTGATGATATTTCTCTTTGGATTTGTCTGTATATAATGGTATAAATATAATTAATTTGTTAGTACCTTGGAGTTTTCTTAAATATATCTACACAAAATTAATTCAAAATTTGACTTTTTTTAACTATAATTAAATATAAAAAAACATGTTATTAAATCATTAAATGTTAGTATTTGCCTGCACAACGAATTTGAAGTTACAAAATATTCACCTATACCAATATCTAGAAAAACCTTTATTAATAATTTCTAAAAGGTTAAAATATGTCTTTAGCCTTGCACTTTGATCATATTTTAACATTTGTCTTTGCAATTGTTTTTGTTTGGCATCGATCCCTAAACTTTGTAAAAAAATTGCAATTGATCATTCTGTCAAGTCCATGTTAAAAAAAAATTAACGTTGTGCCACGTGGACCAATTATTACACGCCATGTGGCGCACTAAAAGTCAAAATATTTAAAATTAAAATAATCCTTTTTGAAGAAGGATTAAGCTTTAATTGTATTGCGTCGTCTTGTTTCTCTAACTGCGATGTCTGCAAACTGAGTTATGTCCATGGGGACTATTTGTCAAATTATTAAAATTGATCAAATAACTGATAGGCTAATTAAAATTATATGTTATATTCTAAAATCATAAAATTAATTTAATAACAAAAGATTTAAATTTTATTATCATTGAAGAATATAATTTTTTTCATATATATTTACTTTTTAAGGAAAGATAACGTATATTTTAGCATAAGACGGGAAGGGAGGATAACTTAAGGTTCTCTTATAAAAGAAAAGTGTAATTTACTTTGAAAATTATTTGCTAGTAATAAATAACATCTTAAATATTTAATAGGCTTAAATGCAATTTTTTTTTGACAAAAGGCTTAAATGCAATTTTGATGCATCTATTTTGAAAATTTTGGGTCCCCCAAAATTCAAAGCATTTTTCTGGTCATCCTATGATTTAAATGAAGTGGCGCAGTCATTAATGACGTGGTGTTGAAGTGAGATTGGTGAGTTGGAAAAATATTTTCCTTATCATTATTGGTTCACTACAAGAAACATTACATTTTGCCAGGGGCAAAATCCCTGGGAAAAGGACAGAATCCCTGGCAATCTGGACGTTTGTGAGGGAATTTCCCAGGGGCACAAGCACTCGCAAAAGCGCTCGTCGCTAACCCTTTGCCAGGGGTTACACCCCTGGGAAAAAAACGAGGGCCTAAACCCCTGGTAAACGGCCTGGTATTTTCCCTGACATAATCCCTGGCATTTTCCCTCACTTTATTCTGCAACTCTCTGACTCTGACTGCCATGACTGACTGACGACTGACTGATGGGAAGTCAAGTCAGTTCGAAAAAAACCAGGGACATGCGAGGGGTTTAACCCCTGGCAAACGTCCATATTATTTTTTTAAAAAAAATGTTTTATATATAAAAAATATTTTTTTATTAATTAACTAAATATTTTAAAAATAATTTTAATTAATAAAATGCATTTAAATTAATTAAAAAATCGATTTTTTTTAGAAGTTGTTTTTTAAATACAATTAATTGTTTAAAAAATCATTTTTTTAATAAAATATAATTTTAAAAATATTTAAAATTATATTTTAAAACACAATTAAATGCATACAAATAAAGCAACATAACACATACAATATTGTATTGTTTTATTTTATAAATTGATAAAATATAATAATAGATTATAATTTATTAAAAAAACAGATTTTAACATAATTTTAATTTTAGAAATAAAACTGGTTTTTAATACACTATTTTAAAAAAATGTTCTCCAACAATAAAAATTTTTAGTATATTATTTTTTATGAAGTATTTTTATTTTAAAACCAGTTTTTAAAATTAGAAAAATTTAAAAAAAAAACAGATTTTTAACAAACAGATTTTATTACACAAACTTAAACAGATTTTAAAATTTTAACAAACAGATTTCATTTTAAAAAAATTCAGATTTTTTTACTATGCAAATTTTAAAACAGATTTTGGCTAATTTAAATTTTTTTTTAAAACCAGTTTTATTAAATTAACAATTTTCTGTAGTAATTAAAAAACATGCATTTTTTAAAAACCGATTTTGGAAAATAAAGGAAATTCCGAATTATTTATTTCTATATAACATTCTATATAGTTTTCTTTATTTAGTTAAATTTCGAATTAAAAAAAGAAAAAAAAACGTTTATACATTTATATATTTAAATTCAGAATTAAAAAAAGGAAAAAAAGTGTATTCTTTAATTATACAATTTTAAAAGTAATTTTCTTTAATTTAAATTAAATTAACAGTATTATTATTTTTTTCTTTAATTATACATTAAATAATTTTTAAAATTTATTTTAACAAATAAAAAACTGATCTTGGAAATCCAAAGAAGAACAAATTTACTAACTTGTTGAAGCTTGATATGAGAGAAGAACAAATCCAGAGAGCAAGCTTAGCAAGGATCCACAGGAGGAGGCAAATACTTGAACACTGATGAAATAAAATAATTTATATATCAGTAAGTAGTAAAAAATAAAAACACAAATAAAATAAAAGAATAGATTTTTACCAAATTAGAAAGTTTCTTGATGTTGAATAAGAGTAGAGTGTAGAAGTGAGTAGAAGTGTATGAAGAAGATTGAGTTGTATAAATTTTTCTAAGTTTGAAATATGGGCACAAGGTTACGTTGGTTTTTATAGAAGCAAATAATGCCAGGGGTATTCCCAGGGGCTGCCCCTCACAAATGGCAATCAACACATAGTTGTTTCTAGGTGCAGATAGGTGCAGAATGGTAGGAAAAAAACCAGGGATTTGTGCAATATCCCAGGGGTTTAACCCCTGGCATGACAACTTTTGCAGAAGCTTTTCAGGCTCATGTCAAGTCAACAGAGAAATTGCAGAGATTTATCACCTTTTTGTCCATCCCAGGGGCTTTCCCTGGCATATTCCCTCGGTTTTTGCCTGACAGCCACCTACTTTAGTCACTTCAAGCCTGCATGCAACAGATTTTTGAATTTCAATTTCCCTCCTTGCAATAAGTGAGGGGTTTTGCGAGGGCAAACCCTTGTGTTATATGCCAGGTGTTGTCCTTGGCATTTTCCCTGGCAAATTTCCCAAGGGTTCCAAACCCCTGTCAAAATCCCTGGCAAAATGTCATATTTCTTGTAGTGGTTGAATTAATCATATTATTTATTTATTTATAAATTAAAATATTAAAAATCAATTAAAAAATTCATCATTCATCGTGCATCATCATAAACACCAACTTATCATATAATTAACGGGAAATTACATTAACCTCCCTTGAGGTTTGCTTAAACAACATATAGACCCCCTCTAATTTAAAAATGAACACTAACCTCCCTTATTTATTTCTATAATTGACACACACCTCCCTTATAAGTTAACACTGTTGGTCTTTTTCTAACGAGAGTTTGAATAAGTCGGATTTCTCCTTCTTTTACCGTCAGCATACATAACTCCCTCGAGGTTCAAGTCTGCAATTTACAATAGGGATTTGGTTCCTCCACAAAATTAGATTGTGGTCTTTATGTTTGAAGAGGCTTCAACTTACATGTATCCATAATAGAGAGAAAGATTATTTATGTTTAAAATAAACGTGAATGGATAATGTATATAAACATGTTATTATGGATGATGGAAATAAATGTTGAAAAAGGGGAAGATGAGTATATATTGGCAGGGGAGAACCAGGGTTAAGTGAATATTGAAGCACAATGATCACAGTAAAGCAGATTTGTGCCATGATGTAAGGACATTAGAATTGTTAATAAAGAAATTAGGAAAATTGATGTCTAAACGGTGTTAACAGTAAATTCATAGAGGGGAAGTTAGTGTTTTTTTATTAAAATAGAGGGGGTCTATGTGTTGTTCAAGAAAACCTTATAGGAGGTTAGTGTAATTTCCTCTATAATTAATTTCATCAACACCAACACCACCCATACTCATCATCATCCACCCAAATTCCTTGTTTGGGATTCATCTTCTCCCTTGAGTTTTTGCTGCATCATTAAAAATAGATCACATCCTTCATTACCATCATCATCTTCAACTTCATAAACCATTACGACCCTTGATTAACCCTAAAACATAACCCATAAATTAATCAAGAAATTTAAATCGAATGGGTGGGCTATTTAACTTCTTAAAAAAAAAAAAAATTTAAATCGAAAAATTATTTAACCCAAAACTCAATTCTCTTTGAACATCTGAAGCTAGTGTTTTCTTCTCCTCCATGAGAGTTCAAAGAACTGCTAGATCTAAATCATGTACAAATCGCAACTTTAGAATACAACCCACCATCCACGAATCCCAAACAAGAAATCTTATTATATGGCTGCACCATCAAGTTTTCACCATAGATTCTCTTTCTTAATGAAGGAGAGATATGAGCTCGATTTCGTTTAGCTTGTTTCTTAACAATCAAATATGATGATTCAATTATGTTCGTAATTTTTAAAAATATTAATTAGTTTAATTAATTGAATTTTTATGCATTATTGTAATTAATAAATGAGATGAAAATAAAAAAAATTACATGGAAAATATTTTTTCCAACTCGTTGTTGCCACCTCAACGCCACGTCACTTAAATGAGAGGGGGATTAGAAAAATGCTTTACCATTTTAAATTGGTGTAGACTTGTGATTTTGGAGTGTGCTCCTCTCAAGATTTTAGTGTCGACTAATGTCAATTTCTATAAGCTAGTCTATATAAAACTTCTAAATTTAAATGGGTCATTCATTGATGAACGATGAGATCTGTCTCATAAATTAATCGGTCCTTCGACTGATACCAATTTAAACAAAATGGATTGAAAAATTAATTTTATTAAGAAAATATTTAATTGGTCAAATTTATTTACATACTACTATATAAAAAATAAAAAAAGCAAAGAAAAATTACGTCATAATAAATGACACTCTTATAGTATCAACTAATAAGGCTGAGGATAAACATGATAATGGTTGATGCACCATCAAAAAAGACTTTGAATGATTAACACCTAGTTTTGCAAGTATATATGCACAAGAGTTTCCTTCTCATAAAATATAACTAAAGGAAATATCCCATTCTTTAACCAACGGGTCTTGTTAACCAGTGTCCCCAGGGCACTAGTTAAGGAACTAAAAGTAGAAAGAAAAGTCAAGTTTTGCACTGAAAAAAACACTTTTTTAACTTTCAAAAAGTAGAATACACAATTTCCAAGATAAAATTTCCTTTTATAATCTAGTGCCCCCGGGGCACTAGTTAACATTTCCCTTAACCAAATACATCTGAATGAGCTCAAGGTTCACAAAGTGACACATCAATAAGAATTTATCCCAAGGTAAACAATGCAAAGAGAGCCTAATGTTATGAAACATGACATCCGTGAAAGGAATGAGAGAAAAGTTATGAAAGTATTGTATTCATGGAAATGAATATTATTACCAATGAGAAAAGATATTACAATGTGGCACCTTAAGCCTATTTATAGTCACTAACTAACTAGTAACTATATGACTGACATATATCTCTAATACCTAATTCTTAGAGAGAATGAAAATTTCCGAATAAATGAGTTGAGAGGGGTGAAATTGGTGCTACGTTGATATTGCGGACCAATAAATTGGCATGTGGCCTTTAATATGCTTAGAAAATTACCCCATGCTTAGAGAATTTGCCTTAAATCACTTGCAAATTTTAAATCATCTTAGAGAATTAAATAGAAAAATCATCTTAGAGAATTATAAGGGCCTACTCACATTTTTTATTAGTTTCACCCCAGTAAATTTTATATACACCCCGTCAAAAACCATAATTTCTAACCTACGCATATAGGAACCCTAAAGACACCTAAAAAAACATCATTAAGGCCTAAAAAAGTTACTGAATACTAAGATACCAAACTTATCAAATAATATCGTCATGCTGGTCATATGTGGTCTTCCTTTTGTTGTGCTAGACGTGACTAACTCAATCTTCGTAACTCATGATATGTGTTTGTTTTTTATGCTAATATTATGAGTGTGCTAACACTATTTGCATAACTTATTCATAACAATATGATGAGTACCAGATGGTTCTTTTGTCATGCTCTTAATACAAACTACTTCGGTCACTTAATGAATACTTGATAATCTTTATATTTAGTGTGATTATAATTCAATTTGTTGATTCATACATCCCCAGATGATGAGTAATAAATGGTCTATTCTTTACCACACACTCAATATGTACTACTCACAACATCTACCATGTGAGCACTGGATGCTATTTTCCATTTTATTTTCTTTTGTTTCTTTTCTCTCTCGCTTTGTTTCACTTCTTTATTTTCTTTTCTTTTATCTTGCCTATTCTTGCTTATCAGATGCTACCTGCACATTTCAATACACGTTTGAAGATAAGTTGTTCTCTATTATTTGTTATCATCGAAACAATAAAAGTTACAATGTTCTTGAACAAATATGGTTCTTAGTAGCCATAGCCTAGGGTTCACATGAAACAAATCAAAACTAGTGTACCACATTTCGTATTCAACTTATATCCTATAATACCTTCATTCAAAAATGGACCACATTTGGCATTATCATTCATCCAACAACACACTTAATTTATGCATAAGGAAAATGTCGTCTAACAATAAAATTCATCTTTTGTGATTTTCCTTTTCCTATCATGAAAGGTTATAAAATAATGGAAATTCATAAAAAATAATAATGTATTCTTATGTGACCTCTTTACTAAGTGTATTAAAGGGACAAACACAACACAAAGATGTACTTAAGAGACATTTGATAATGATTCCAATTTTAGGATTTTTGTTTTTTACAACTACATAAGTACTATAAATTATGCAATTGGTGTAAGTGGAAGATGAACTTTAAAAATTAAAGTGATAAACCTATTTGCTACATGTAAAAAGGAAAAATATGATTGAAATTATGATTATCTTTCTTTTCATATTTTGTTTTGCAATGAACACCGAAGGTAAGCCATTTTTTATCCCTTTCATATATCCTTCTTTGCTCATGTACTCAATATTTTCTTTATCCTATTTTAGTTGCACTCATTTATTTCTATTTTCATTACAGCATTTAAATGTAAAAGTGATGATGATTGCCATTGCCCGCCACCTTTGAAACCGAAGTGTAAGTACACAAAATGTGAATGTTTAACAGTGTGGATTGGCCCACAAGA
The DNA here is from genome assembly GCF_051527215.1 of Medicago sativa. Classification (NCBI taxonomy): domain Eukaryota; kingdom Viridiplantae; phylum Streptophyta; class Magnoliopsida; order Fabales; family Fabaceae; genus Medicago; species Medicago sativa. The sequence goes on from NC_140754.1 coordinate 6,125,035, forward strand.
TTTTGTACCCACATGATTCTCTATATATTTAGTCTCCTAGACCAAATTTCAAAGGTTATTTCATAAACATCCAGTAATTTGAATTATTTTTTTTTTTTTTCAATTTGAAGAACCTCGATGTGTACTCAAAGATGATTGAAAGAAAATGAAATAAGACAGCAAATAATAATATTTAGATTGTCTTTTATATCTTAATTTTAGAGATATTGTCACGACCTTCAGTTTTGATATTTCTTTTCTTTCAAACCTTACCACCTAACAAAATATATTTAATATTAGTTAATAATTTTTATGTTTTTTCAAAGGCTATATTTTATATTTATGTCATAATATTGTTACATCTGTGATTTTTCTCACACATGAATTTATGTTTTTCTTACATTTTAATTTTTTTAACAATCACAACGTTTGTGTTTGCTTTTAAAAGTATGGAAAACTAGAACACCAAGCTCAAATTTCCTTTTTCTATATAAATAAAATGTGATCAATATATTTTTTCCTTCAAAAATAAAACTTTCATAGCAAAAGTCAATATGATTATGTACAGTGATATTTTATCATAAAAATGGCATACATCTGATTTAAAATGAACACATATTAGTATTTGTAAAAGAATGATAGTAAAGACTAAAGATCTAAATCTCCATGATCAGATACCTAGATCAAATGTTGTACAGATAGAGCAACTGAAGGATTTCCATGTGTTTCCTCTTATGGAGGAAAGTTTGGCAATTTTAGGGGATCTTTATTTGAATTTTTTTGACCTTTTTAATGCCTTACAAGAAAAACTTTATGGTGTTATGTATGCAATTGAGATTAATCACGACAATGGTTGGACCAACTTCATGTTAAAATGTGATTTTATGGTTATGGTCAAAGCTTTCACCAACACCTCTATTGTTGCTTGGAGATTACAAAATATACGACCTAATTGTTTGATTTTGGTTAGAAGTTTTCGATTTAGGAGTTCATATATCTTAGAGATGCCAATGGATGTGGAGACAAATTGCATAATCATGTATTCCTTTCTTTCATTTTGATTGAGAGTTGCTTTTAATAGGTATCATATCATATCATATTATAGAAAAGAAGGATGTGTGCACGCATAGATTTACTAGAAAGGTGAATTGAGTTTGGTCTAGTCCAAGGGGGTGTGACTAACATAAGACAAATCAATAATGGTATGAATAGAAGGACCAAAAGTCACTTAATCTCATTTTTATCACTTTTATAATTAAAAGCGACTTTCAAATATTAATCATATCTCAACATAAATTTTAATAAACATAACTAATTAAAATGAAATGGTGGTTTTTTTTAATGAAATGATATGGTTGTTTCGAAATAACTATGCAAACACTTATTATTAATTTAATGCATACAATCATAAAAGAATTATTGGAAATAGTAACGAGTGTTCACGAGACACTGTTTAAGTTTCATGAATAATTTCTAAATTTAAGATCTTTAAACAACGTTTTAAACGCACCCGATAGCATGACTCAAGAATTATTACCAACACAGATACACGGGTAAAATCATCTACAAAAATATATACGCTCACATTTTAAAGCAAATGGTGAGACTCAACACCAAATTGAAAAATAAAAAGAAATAAACAAACAAGAAAGAGGGAGACGAACCAAAACCCTTCCTTATCAAGAAAGTCTAAAATAGGGCAATCATAGACTATTCCATTGTTGATCTTGGAGAATAATCAAATGAATTTCATTAAACCAGACAGAGTTTTGGACACATAACCCTAAATTGGCCAGCTTGTCAAAACTGTGGGAAATTACAAAATTCAAGTTTCTCAAAAGAAAGCTCACGATCTCTCTCGAATAATACTAGTGATGAAAGCTCAAAGATTTAAAGAGATGGAAAAACTTTATTCTTATGCATTAATTTGGAGTATTATATATCTTAAATTCAAATGGATGTTTAACATTATCAAACTCAGCATTTAAATATGCAAAAAAACAATAACTTCTGATTGCGTAAGAGAATTTTGTTTCTTTGCTTGTTTTGTTCGAGCTTTGAATCAAGGATACTTTATTCTTGTTTTCTCCCTTTGTTCAGTGGCTTTTTGTTAAATAGAGAAGGAAAAGATGAATTCGGTGAAGCGAGATAATAATTAACAATTATTTCGGTACACGTCACTTTGTTGTACTAGTACTATCTAATTAAAACCTTTTTTTTTTAACTTTATTATTTTGCAAGAGATGTTCCTTTCTACAAGTTTCATAGAGATTTTCTCCAAAATTTATTTGCACCACTTGAGGTTTTCCTTTATTTTTTTATCTCCTACTCAACTTCTTCTTCCTCTTTCTTCAATCTTCACCTACTTATTTCGGTTAGGAGGTTTTGAGAAATTATAAGGGAATTTGTGTGAACCTATTCGCAAAGTACCAGAAACTGATACACAAGTAACAATACGCGGCTCGCAACATATCAAGAGAATAATGTGACTATGAGTATATGATCATTAAGCTAGATTTGGACAAAGCTTACGATATTCTTGAGTGATTTTTTGAGAGGCTTGACAATATATATAAATTTGTAAATCTCCAGTGTTCTTCTCTAGTACCGTGTAAGAAATCCATGCTACGTACTCTCAACTCGCATATTGGTTTTAAATCACTTATGATTTGAAATAAAGCTTTACCTCCATCGAAATATCTCCAGATTCGGAGATTAATTCTTAATAGTTGTCTACAGTTGAATGTTTGATAAGCATAGGTTGTAATCTCCCCTCTATCTGTACATTGTGCAACAAACAAGCAGACTCTTCTCAAAATTTATATTTACAATGCCCTTTTGCTTTGTCATTGTAGAACTGGTTTTTCTCTAAAATCAATATCTGCATCAACCTAAACTCAGTTATGGAGGTTTTAGAGGTTACAAATAGATATTGGAGCCCACACTCAGAGCAAGATTATCATACTTGCAACTATTCTCAAAATTATTAAAGTGATCTTGTTCATCATAAATAACTAGAGATTCAATGACATGAGACTTAATTGAAGCAAAGTCAGAGGTACAAAGATACTCTCTACCGTCGCATGTATAAGCAAAAATATTTTTCAAGTTCATTAAATAACTAATGTATATAGTCTAAGAAATCTTTGGTTATATATGAGATAAAAGGGTGTATACAAACCATAAAGAAAAAAATGGAACACCAAAAAACAATCAAATCTAAATATAACCGAAGGGCGCCACTCCCGTGGCTTAATGTGAAAATATCGAGATAGTTTTATGATTGTACTCCCTTCAAAGACAAATATTAGGGGAAAAAAATTCAAATCATGTTGATGTATTTGATTAAAAATTTGAGTCAGATCCATCAACTTTGTTTAACTTTTTTTTGTTGCTTATATTTGAGACCAAGAATATACTAGTACACACCTTAATATATGAAAATGCAGTATATTGTTTGTATTGCAAGAAATGTTGTGTCAATTTATTTGAACTTACAACAAAACATAAAACTAAAGATACAAGTAATTCCTATGATCTTTGTTGGTAATCTAATTCTACCATATACACATTTATCATCGTGACGTTGGTGTTATCATGGAGATTCAAGGTATAGAAAACGAGTATCTGAGAGAGATGGCTAGCGCCCTGCTAGGGCAAATATGGTAACTGAAATTGCTTGCCTCTGAGAGTTAAACCCATGACAATTGTAATGCCAAAGCGCTACTTTAGTACCAGACCATCATAATAAATCTAATATATTTGCGCATTATTCCTATATATATATATATATATATATATATATATATATATATATATATATATATATATATATATATATATGAGGTTTGCTAGGATACACCCACTAGTTTTTATTAAGGTGTGTTTTAGCAAAGATATAACTAAAAAGTTGTTAAATACACCTTAAGGTGAATGTTGCTAAAACACACCTTCTAAAAAATAAGTGGGTGTATGTTAGCAACTCCTATAGGCATTTGCTAGGATACACCCACTTATTTTTTAGAAGGTGTGTTTTAGCAAGTTATAACTAAAAAGTAGTTAAATACACCTTAAGGTGTAGCTTGCTAAAACACTCCCACATAAAAACTAGTGGGTGTGTTCTAGCAAATATATATATATATATATATATATATATATATATATATATATATATATATATATATATATATATATATATTGTATTTTTCCATATATAAAAATAAAAATCTGGGCTTCTACATTTGGGAGGCCCACCTTGGTAGAGCTGTTTGCACCCCCTAATGGCCGGCCCTGCATATCATGATAGGTCCTTAAAAGGATAATAAGGTCCTTAAAAGGGTAAAAAGAACCTTATTACCCTTTTAACCTATGTGAAACTTAAAATACATAAAGAACTAACCTAGTATTTTTGTCAAACTTAAAAGACTAAAAGATGTATTTGACCTTGTATAAAATAAGAAAGTTCTAGTAACCAACATTATAATTATTCTCTAAAAAAACACTATAAAATTTCCTATTTTTTGCCTTTGTATTAACTAAGGAAAATATCAACCTAAAATATTTATAAGATTTTCGTTTGAAGTTGTATTTGTATATTATTTATTAGAATATGAATCTTTTTTATTTTAGTTACATGACTATATATTATGTTTACGAATGTTATTTTCAATTAAATAAAATATTGTTCTTTGAAAAAAATTATTTGATTTTATTATGGGCCTATTTTTACTATGAGAGTAAAGACTCCAATTTCATAGGAATGACCTTGTGTACGGTTGTAAGATTGAAATTCAATTCAGTTAGCTGATTTCTTTCCCTCCGATAAAAACAAAATTTTGAAAGATGATTTACTATATTCGTTTACAGATCGCTGACAATGATGCCGAAAACGGAAAAAGTTAGCCCAAATTCATGTTTGTTCTTTATATATAGTCTAAGATATAAGTTATTAGATAGAGGAATATGGTTATTGATACTCGTACGTTTGCAAAACTACCTTTATTATGTATTTGTGCAAAAAGAAAAAAATAGAAAAGAATAAATTAAAGACGAGAAACTAAATAAATAATTAATGTTGTTGATCTTTCTCATCTAATTTCGAAGTAGTAAATGATATAATTTATATATTTTTCGTAAAATACATAATACATAAGTGTACTTGAGGTTAATATTTACAAACACTTTGTATTTCTAACATATATAATATTTAATCTCACATGATAGACATGTCTCAAAGATTTATATTTAATAATGAAAAATAAGAAAATTGGGTACTCTTTATAAGATATATTGGTGGTTTGTACATGTAGTTGATGACGTTGTTTGTGATTTAAATGCATGACTCTAGAGTAATATTTAACACATGAATAATGAAAGAAACATGTATTATTTTCCAAATATATTGGTGGTTCATGCATGTACTTGGTGTTGCTGTTTTTGATTCAAGTGCATGATTCCAAGAGTCGTGTTTATTCATGAGAATAAAATCAAGGGAAATGCTAACCGGTGCCCCCGGGCACTGGTTAAGGATATGAAAAAGTCAAAAACAGTTTCCTTTTATGGTAATAATTGCCTTTTATGGTATGCTTAACCAGTGCCTCGGGGGCACCGGGACCCTAAAATCAATTATGTGTGATTTATTTAATATTAAAAATTGATTTATTAATGTAAAGTTAATGATATATTAATTATGTGTTTTATCTTCTTTAATTAATAAAGCATGCATTCATTTCATCGTAAAAGAAGATGCATTCATCATGATTTGATATGTTTATAAAATGTTTCTCTTTGTCAAGTGATTCAAAAACAAGAACATTAAATGTTGTAATGAGTAATGACTGGTTTTTTTACTAGGAAGTTGTTTACTACTCCCTCCGGTCCTAAATATAAGCAAATTTAACTTTTTAGGTTCATTCAATTAATGATGTATGTGGTTCATATTATGGACCACATACATCATTAATTGAATAAATCTAAAAAGTCAAATTTGCTTATATTTAGGACCGGAGGGAGTACTTCAAAAAAAGTTGTTTACTTATTTTTTTGGAAAAAAAAAAGTTGTTTACTGTTAAGCCATTTATATCAACAAAAATAATACTCCCTCCGTTCCTTTTTAAGTGTCACTTTTGGAGAATTTTTTTGTTCCTATTTAAGTGTCACTTTACATAGTTTAATGCAACATTAAATGTTATTTTACTAATATTACCCTTATTTATTATTGTGGAGAGAGAAATATATGTAATGAGATATTAAATAAATAAGGTTATTATAGTAAATATAGAAATTATTGTATCAAAAGTAGCAACATTTATTGATTGTCTTGGTTTGTGTAAAATGTCAAAATGTGACAATTAAAAAGGAACGGAGGTAGTAAATTTAGTTGTTTATTGAGACTATGACTTATTATGTTTTGAGAAAAATAGTTGATAGTGTTATCTCATTTTGTTTGTTGTGACGTTTTTTAGATTTTTTTATGCCACTCAATTATGTATCTTTTATTTATTTTAATTGATTGTAATTTAGATTTTGTCTTATTTTGTTTATTAAATTTGCAATTTAAATTTTTTATGTTCACTTTGACACCCCAATTTTTTGTTTAAATTTCACGCTTGTGCATAGAATGTCTTTAAATAGTGGTTAATGAGCTTTACAGAATGAAAAATCGTTCAAGCGAACCCAAATTCCATTCTTGGATGGAACAATTTATGATTAAACTATACTTATCTTACGATCGAACTTCAAATTATCCGGGTCGCTATCCTTTAAAACTGGAGCTTTAACACACAAAAAAAGCTTTAAAAGGTGCTAAGAGACACTCATTAGCATTTATTTCTCTTTCTGCCTTTTTATTTTTTTTTTTGTATTTGTGCCTATATGTTGTGACTAAATCATAAAAATTAGAGAAATGATATTTGAACAACCATTTTGCAACAACTTTTTGACAACTTTCTCTCTCATACCCACATCATGTTTTTATTATCTCTCTTCCTTTTTCTCTCTCTATTATTTTTGACCAATAGAAATTGAGGAAAAGGAAGTTGTCAACAATAGTTGTTCATATATCATTACTCTAAAAATTAACAACATATAAATGAGATGAACATATACATGATCCAACATTTGAGTGAAGACTTGATGTCAAGTTCTCTCTTATGTGGACTTCCCATACAACCAACTTAATAATATTCCTCTAAACTCTCTTCATGACCCAACATTTGGTTCATGCTTGAAATTTAGGATTTAGGGACTAACATGATTTTATTTTACCTTAATTTTAAAAATCTAAGTGGAAAGCCTTGTCTCACTGAAATCATGTAAGAGAATTGAACAACAACTGAATATAGATGCAAGTACATAGTCTCATCAATGGTTTAAATGTCTTAAAAAGATCAATGGTTCAATTTAGTCAAAAAACTCGGTACGTAGAGTTTTCTGAAACTCACAACTAAGGGTGTTCAAATCCAAACCGATCCAAAATAAAACCACAAACCGATCCAAAAAAACCGAAAACCGTAAAAAAATCAAATATTTTTGGATGTGTTTGGATGTTGTTTTGGAAAAACCGCTATGATCGGATCGGATTTCAGATTGCCTTTTCCAAACCAAACCGAACCAAACCCAACCGCAAAAGTAAATTTTTATACTTATTTATTATTTTATTAGTATTATATATTGCATTAATATATTTCTTATTGGTATTTAATCATTAATTTAATCTATATTATTACTACTTCATCTATTTCAAATATAATCAATCATTTTCATTGTGTAATGTTAACTTTTTAAATAAATTTGTGTCATATTTTATATCAAACCTATTATTTTACGGTGTATGAGTAATATTAATATTAATAAAAAAAAATTACATGTTGCACTTTGGATATCCAAAAACCGATTCAAATTAAACCGCATATATTTGGATCGGATCGGTTCAGATTTTTTTAACATGATCATCCAAACCGAACCGAACTGCACGTGATTTTTATTTTGGATCGGTTGATTTTTTACCTCAAAACCGATCTAAACCGAACCGCGAACTTCATGAGAAATACACAATCTAAATCTTCAATAATATATTCCTTGACAAGCAAAATTCCTTGGCGTATTCCTGCAGCGATCCGCCTTAGTCCGGAGGACGTTTGGTCCATGTGTCAGAGTTGGACTGGCGTTTTGGCTGGTCCAAAACATATTCAAATTCACCTAAAAAAGTCCTTAATTGACCAATAAATGCAGTATAAGGACTTGAAATTTGGTTTGCATCTCAATCAATGATCAGAAAAATATCTTGCATTCACCAACTTGAAAGACACTTTACATAAGAATCACAACCAATGGACCAACAAGCACAACCAATGGACCAACTCTAAATATTTTTGTTTTCCTAAACATTTTGCATCTAAAGAATAACTTTGTCCAGAATCCACCTTCACAGGAACTTGATCAGTAAGTAAGCTGGACCAATCCCATGAAACAGCCTGCTAGATAATAGCAGAAATATAATTTAATTTATATTAGCGACTAATGATTGTATAAGATATACCTAATTCTTTGTGGCGAACATTTAAGAAATAAATCCTGCTATGTCATTATGTAGTGTCTTTGTATTGGATCATGAACATTAGAAAGTAAATTGAGTTTGCTTACTCCGCAAGTAAATACATTATGTAAACGTTTGTTCAATCAATGAATTCACTCTGTTCATTAAATTCATAATACTTTGAAAACTTCAGTTGTGCTTCTATGGTACCAGTACTATTACTTACAACACCATATGAAACAGCAGAAAAGATTGAAAATTTGCATTCTAACACTTTTATCTTGAAACTGCATTTTTCTGATGGATAAAGTTACACAAATACCAAAACTTCCATCCACAAAGTACATATTTCAAGAGTAACAAGTCATTGATTCCATTGAGCCGAAGAATTGAACTGAGAAACAAATAACCTCACTGATTCCATTGAGCACAATAATATATCTTCAATTGCAAATAGAAAACTACAAAACTTCCAATTATCATTGCACGACCTTGTTGTCTTTTACCTTGAATCTAAACAACAAACTCTTTTTACTATTATTATTATTAGTATTCACCTTGGTCGCCGATGTTTCATCAATGTCACTAACTTGTTTCTCTATCTTGTCATTATCCACAATGGTTGAAGCTTTGAGTTTTTATGTAGGTGACCATGATCATCACCACCGACAGTAGCGCAAGACATATCGAAGAGTGTCTGTGCTCCATTAAGATGTTCATGATCAATGATATTTCTCCTCTTGATAGACCGTTTATTGGTTTTATGGGACTTTGGTGGCGAATACTGGTTAAGTCAATCACTGGTGGTGCAATACCAACTTGAAATTTAAATTGCTCCAAGGATGTGGTTGGAGATTGAATACTCTTGGAACCCTTTTCACGGTGCAATATTATATGTCGGCAGAAAGCCTTAATAGATGAAAAAACCTTGTTGCAAACAGGACAACTATGTTTCTATTTTTTATCATCGTCCTTATTAATAGCATGATTGCGTCTTTGTTTCTTGTGTAGAGGTTGTGAGCGGCGGTGAGATGTTGTGGCCACCTAGTGTGTTGCCAGAGTTGAACCGTTTGCCACACAAATCACACTCATACATTCTTGAACCTTGAGATTTCTCAATATCATTGAATGAATGAAAAGGAGAACATGGATTATAAAAGGAACAAGAAGGAGCACCTTTCAATGACATAAACTCAAATTATTATACATGAATATAGACCTAACCGTTATTTCTAGAGTAATAGCATCATGTCCCTTAGATAATAAGGCAATCTCTTGCTATATAATAAATCAAAAGTTCAATTACGAAAGAACTTGAATGCATGATATATATGGAATCAAAATCGTTGAAAAGTGACAACAACAATAACAAGCCTTATCCCATTAAGTGGGATCGACTACATAAATCAAACGACGACATAGTGTTCTATCCAAAATCACGTCTTTCTCCAACTCATTTAACTTTAGATCACTGAAAAGTGACTATCTAAACTAAAACACCAAGCCAGAAGATAACGGACTAATGGTAATGTTATAATAAATGTTGCAAGGGAAACATGGCTAAATGGGACAATGCTGCAGGGCATGTAGTCCTGGTCTTAAACAGAAAGAGTTACAAGCTTGGCATTTGCACCAGGGTCCAGGGCCGTCAAACTGAAGTGGGCCTGGATTTCCATAAATTTCGTCCACCAGAAAGCTAGTCGCATTTCTACGGAACAATCTGCAAACAAGAACATGCAGCAGAGCACTGACTACCAAGAACAATATTCCTCTCAATGTAATAGTAGTTGGATGAAAAGCTGGTTTTCCTACTGATGTTGATCCTGGATTTCAAGACCAACGCTTCACTGGCATTATAGCCTAAAATTCATTGTAATTTCAAACAGGCAAAACTATAAACATTGTATAAAACAGAAAGCTTTGATATATAATATAAAACAATCGAGTATAACCACTGCATTGGGATGAAAAGCAAAAGAACAAAACATATATACGGTCATTGGAGCAGGCGCAGCACCAAATTTCCACTTGTTTGCAGATTCTTCAAGTTATGTTGCCATATATTCATTCTTCTTATAGTCGAAGCTGAATCGGTTCTGGAACGAGTTCCCTCTTATAACGGTACTTCAGTCTCTTCTCTTTCATATACACACTTTTGTAGCACTAATGGCAAAAATTCCAAGCTGAAAAGCTTCTCACCGCTAACAACAGCGAGCATAACATGGAGTGTGGGGATTGGATTGACTGTGTAATATCCAGCTGAATTTGTAATAAATTGTCGTATTAGTTACATGTCAAAAGATAAATAATTGTTAAAGGGGTTAATTATTTATTGAGAAATGAGACATTAGTCTGTAAATGTCTCCCTTATTATTCCAATGAACTCGAAGAATTTAATGGTTACGTATTAATAGAGGGTAAATGTGTCTTTTTCCTTGAAGGGCATTTTGGTCATTTGGGACTCAAGATTTTTTTAAAAAGAAGAGGGGACCATTTATTTTTATTTTTTTAACCATTTTCTTCATTTTTTCCAAACCATTCTAGAGAATTCTCTTTCCCTTCTCCTTACCAAAAAAACCGGTCCTTTCTCCCTCCTACACCCAAATCATCATCTTCATTTTTAACCATTTGAAATCAACATACAAGCATGAATCCTCTATCCTTGTAACATAAGAATTCAATTGACAAGTTTATCCCATCTTTTCTCCTCCTTCAGCTGATTCTCCATCACCATCACAATTTGTGGAGTTTTTTTATCAAGCTTGAATTGAGGGTTTTTGCAAGTGCTTGAAGCTGAAGCTACAGTCCTTGTAAGTGAGTAATTAGTTGTGATGTTGGCTTTGTGATAAATATATCATGATAATATGTTGAAGTTGTTGTATGAGTTAATTAAGAACCAATTCTACATGTTTGGATAAGTGGAGTAGAGATGGGAATGATGTTGAAATTGGTAGAAGCTACAAGTTGTTATTGAGTTATTTAAGGTGTTTGGTTATATGGGCTGTTATGCATATATGTTTAGTGCTGTTATAAAGAAGGAATGAGAAGCTTCTACATGTGTAATTTTGGTACTAGAAATGCACGTTTGAAATTGTGGGAATCATATGGCTGAATTTCATGAAAGTTAGTAAGCGCGGGTTCTGGTTTTGTATTCGTAAATCTGGTTGTGTAACTTGGAATGAAGTGATTGTTAAAGTTATGGATTCCTCATTTAATTCCCTACAGTTTGGACACAAACTGTGTATGATTCGGATTTGAAACGAGTTTGGAAAACGCGTTTGAAGTTGGACAATGTTGCTGGAAAAGCTGCAGAAAAAGGCTTACGGGTTTTGTCATGATTTTTGCGAAATGAGCTAAATTGTGGATTTAGACTAGTTAGAAAGGTGCAGAATTGAACGCCTATGATTAATAAGAGTTTTGATCAAAGTTTGGAATGAATTCGGAACACGCAGAAGCCATAAGCTACAGTTAAGATGTTTAGGATAAAAGTGCTTACGGAGCACACCGAGAGCTTAACTAGGACTCAAGCAGCGCGGAGACTTCAGAAAATGTTAAGGTGAGTTGATAACGATCATTATCACTTATTTTTACTATTAATATTATTGATATTTTGATAATGTTCTATGTTAAAGTGTTTATAAAAATGGGGAGCACACCCTTTGAACATTTTTCTTCTCAATGATAGTTATGTTTAAAGTCATCGATATGATTATGGTCTCTTTTTGAATTTATCTATGACTTATTGAGCGAATGATTTGAAATAGAGGTTTGATTGCATATAATATGACATGAGTTTTGAGATATGGAGAAATACGGTTTTGAGATATATGTTCTTGAGAATTTTCGATGTTAATATGCGCTCCATTTGGATTTGGATTTTACTTGTGATTTTATAAAGTAAAGAAATTGAAACGGAGGATTTGATTTTATGTATTTTCGTAGTTGTTTTGATATGTTGTGAAATATGGTTTTGAAATATGCGTTTTGAAAGGATTTGATATTAATATGTACGCGATTTGGATTTGGATTTGAATTTGAATTTGGATTTACTTATGATAATTGAGTTTTGATGAATGTATTTTGATATAAGTTTCGTTATGTTTCAAAATATGGTTTTAGACGTGTTTTAAGAATGAGGTTTTGAAAATTACGGTTATAATGACGACGATCTAGGTGCACCTAGTATGTGATTTCAATTAGGTAGAGTTACCCCGTTAGATGGAGCCGCCCCTATGGAAAGGCCGCCATTAGGAGGAGAGGGCTATCAACGAGAGGTAAACTTCCTAATTGAAAATGTTTTACATCTTGTTTTGAGTCGAGAGAAAAGAGCTATCCGTTAGATGGAGCCGCCCCATGGAAAGGCCACCATTAGGAGGAGAGGGCTATCAACGAGATGGAGCTAGTTCTCGATTCACCCATTTGATTATTTTCACTAAAGTTTGATTTCTATACTTTATTTAACGTTGATTATTTTGGTATTATGAAATTGAATATGATTTTATATTTTATTTGAAGTGATTACTTTGATTCCATTTCATTAAGTTTGATTTTTATTTTCTATTTGGATTTGATTATCTTGATTTCTTTTCATTATAATCGATTTCTATATTTTATTTAAAGTTGTGGATTTGGTTTCATCTCTTGACGACATTGAATTTTGATATAGTCTTATTTGGTTTGATAAAGTTACAAAGTTTTCCGAATCTTCACGGTACACTTGATTGTGAGTTTATCATATTTTTACACGGGTACTAGCTTTGTAAATTAAAGTTAGAATTGAGAAAAGCAACTATCGTGCTCTTATGTGTTTCCCTTCTAGTTGGTAGTGGTTGTTGTCTCTCACTAAGTCCTTGTGACTTACCCTTTTTCTTATATTTTTACAGATTCAAAGTCAATTGTGTAGAAAGCTTCTAGCAGGGTTAAAGATCTATCAGTGTCAATCTTTTGGTAGGTTTCCTATGTGTATAAATTGAATGGTTAATGTATCTGCAGCTATTGGTTGTTTACAAATGTTTTGTTTGTGTTGTACAAACATTTAGTTATGTCGCTTTGAGATTCTAATGGTAATACTAGTATGAGAAAAATGTTATTTGAGATACTAAATGATGAAACAGGTTTTTAAAATAGGATTCATATCTTGGAAATGTTGAATTTACAGAGGAAACTCTGTCGAAATTTCAGTAAAAATTTTTTAAAGTGAAAACCGAATTGGAATTGTTTTTATTTTATAGTTTGTCAAGATGAATCAATAGGCTTGCCGGGCTAGAATGTTCTAGTTCGTGCGCCGGTCACGATTAGTGTTTTTGGGTCGTGACAGACTGCTGACAATGATATTCCGCAGTCATGAGTCCGTGCCATTTGATTAAGATCGAACAACTAATTATGTCATGATTGTGTGAATGAGTGTAAAAGTTAATCAAAAATACTACGCATTCTACATAGGAATATTATTAAATTTCTATTTGAAAGCATCACAAGTTATTTTCTCTTTGTTGCTCAACTTTACTTTCCGATGCCATAATTTTTTCACATCTACATAGGAGAAACTGTTTGAGCTGGAGGCTCTAGCGAAAGACTTAAAGAATGGATATCTTTAAGGTCTGTTATATATGAATCCAATGGAAAAATGTTGGGTCACGAGGAGAAATTTTCAGTATCATTGACGTAGAGCTCAGAGCAACCACACGATTGAGTTGGACACGACACTTTAACTCAAATTCTTGCGGCTTCATACGAGCTTAATCGCAATAAGCATCCACTGTACGTGAGAAGTTAGGGTTTGCTATAATAACTTTTTATTGAAGGAATAATAACTCTAACTTGTCATGTATTTCTTTGTAGTGTAACAATGTCTCTCGTTTAATTTCTTATATCATAATATAATACACCAAACAAAGAAGGGTTAAATATGTTTTTGATCCCTATAAAATTGGGACCTTTTAAGTTTAGTCCTTACTTAATTTTAATATTTATTTTAGTCCCTAAAAAAAATTTCTACACTCAGTATTAGTCCCTCCTCAATTCAAATTTGTTTAATTTATGCTTAAACTCTTGTGTTTTTGAACAATTTTTTGCAGACGTGTTAAGAACATTACTAAAAGTTTCTCTGCAAAAAATTGTCGCAAAATTTGATTTCTACGTCTAGATTTTGTTAATTTTATCTTTAACTTTTGCCGTCTTAAAAAATCCATATTTAATTTGTTTCATGTTAAAAAATTCTAAATTTTAGTTAATGAACATTTCATAGTATTCTAAACTTGTATAAAAAAAATTGTACAAAAATTTAAGAGGTTAAGGATGGTTAAACAAACTTTGTTGTAAGAGGGACTAAAATTAGAAGTAATTTTTTTTTATAAGGACTAAAAAACCTATTAAAATTAAGTAAGGACTAAACTTAGATGTTCCCAATTTTATAGGGACCAAAAACATATTTAACCCAACAAAGAAAAAGATACCACTAAATATACCACAAAAAATGAAGAAGATTCCACTAAAGAATTAAATTAAATCCATAAATAAAACTATCCACATGATCATCTTGATCCATTGTTCAGAAAATTATATACAGGGAACATTGAATTTAAATAAGTATTCACAACGGGACATATCAGATTTAAATGCCAAAAGCTTCAGATCAGTTGATTTGCTCACTTTAAAGTCATGCTTGCATTGAATTCTTCAGCTGATCATCCTGCTATAGGTTTGATTCAAAACTGCAAATTAAATTCACCAAATTAAATATATTACGCATCACATACTATATATATCATTATTTCAAAACAAAAAAAAAAAATACTATATATATCATTACAGCCTTTATTTCACATTAACCAAAAATTGAGCAGGAGATAAAAGTTCAAACCTATAAAAAATGTAAATAGAAAAATGCAAGAAATGTAAGAAAAGTGGAGGGATATAGGCGTGTAACAAATATTGAGCAATGCATCATATACTCATGAGGTAACTTCGATTAAAATATAATAAAATTCAATAGAGATGCAGATATAAAAGATAATTTACATACAACTAACAAAAGAATAAAAAATTATATTAACATGAATATTGAACATTTTTTTCCCTAATAGATTCTTTCCACTGCATTTTTTTTTGTTGAAATAGAGAATTAAATGTATAAGCTGAATGCAATGATCATAAAGGGGAACCCTACCTACCAAACTATCGTTCCAAAACTTTATTCTTCCTCCATTTCCAACCTTTTTCATCACCTCACATATGAATCAATTTGCACCAACCACATTTTCCGAAAAAGCTAAATCCTTTCCACCAAATTGAAGCATATATAGGCCAAGAAACACTTCCCTAATCGACCAAACTTGTAATATATTCCCCATATACGCCATCAACACCACCTTCCAAAACGAGGACTCCGTTTGGATCAACTCCCGTCTCCACTTTGTCAAAAAAGGCTCAAATTAACCAATCTAACATCTCTCACTCCTAATTCCCCATTGCTTTTCGGTTGACAAATCGTTCTCCACGTCTCCCAACAAATTTTTGCACTGCCTCTTACCCCTCTCCAAATAAATTCTCTTTGAATACACACTATCTTACGCCACACCTTGATCGACATCTTCCTAAAAGAGAGACAAAAAATGGGGATTCCATTTAGCACTAAAGTCGATAAAACTATTTACCCACCAAGACTAATATACTTTTTCTCCCAAGAATTCAATCCTATTAAAGTGATCCAATGTAGACAATTTTCTTGGATTAGCCCCAACCGGTAACCCTAAATATTTAAACAGAATTGAACCTTCACTACAATCTTAGAAATAAAAAACCATCACCATATATAAAATATATTGGGACGTTCCCCACCAAACAACATTTTGAAAAGTTTTCATACAAAATAAAAAAAAAAAGCTTTTTGAAAAGTTAAATGTCAAACCGGATATCATCTCTAAACCTATCAACACGGCCGTTAACGTCCAATGGTTATCTAAAGTTTCTTCTCCTATGCTAGCATTATCCAAATGCAATCCTATTAGAAGTAACTCTTTATGCCAAATTACACTATCTACTTTTCTTTGTAAATTTCTAGTTGTCCCATAAATTGTCATATAAATGGTTGTTCAAATAACACAAATCTTTTCTTTTAGTTAATCTCCCTCAAATACTCATTGAACAAACACATACCATACATATACTTAATTATAAGGTAACTTATATTTGACTAAAAGATATGCAATAAAGGATATATAAATAGCACTTTATACAATACCAAAGTTAAACAAAATAAATATATTGAAAAGAACAATTGATACCTTCTGAAGTCAACATCATCCATGAGGTCATCTATGTTGAAAAGAACATCATCATCCAAACTATCAAATTTATCGCCATCAAATTCTTTTATGACATCGACATCACCACTGTTGCTAACCCTAGTTGTATTCATAGGATTTATATTCGGCTTTGTATCAATTAGAGTATTATTAACATCATGAGGGATGATGTCACTAATATAAGAAGAAGATGCTATCATCATATTATCACCATAATTGTTTGGAAATTGAGAACTAGTATAAGGTAGAGAGGAATGAAGATTTTGTTGTTGTGAATGGTTGTTTCGCTTACAAAAAGCTAGTAACCTATTTGTTAGATTTAACTCTGCATAAGACTCAAGTAACATACCTTCATATAGCTTAATAACATCAAGACATCCATTTACTGGAAATTTTGCACGAATATTCGACTCAACAATAATTGATGTCATAGCTTGATCTCTTTTACCTTTGTCCTTGATTTCGTTTAGTATCTTTTGTATGTTGGAAACACCAAACAAACGATGAGCGTCGCCGAACATTTTTGGTCTATCTGCTGGAAAATAAGGAGCTAACATACATTCCCTTGTACACTTCCTTCTTTGATACTTGCATGCTGCACAAGCCTTGTTTGTTTTCATGATCGTCATCTCCAAAGTAAATAGGATTTCAAAAGAGACAAAAAAGAGTTTTTAATTCGATCTAATTGAGAGCGAGGGAAGAAAGATTCTTAATAACTTAAACTTTTTTTCCTTGAAGAATAACAACTTAAACCTTTATTCACTCCTAATTATAAGGATAAGCAGAATTGGTCAAACAAAAAAATGGATAAGCATATTATTTTGTTTTATTGTTACGGGAGAGCTTAAATTTTTTTGCTTTCAAGGGAGCGTTAAGTATTAGTATTTTTTTTTTTTGAAGAAAGTGTTTTTTTTTTTTTTTTTTTGTTGTTGAGAGGTTTTATATAGTAATCTTATAAACTATATTTTTCCTTCTAGTAAAATTCGGCTCCTCTAAAGTCAACAATTTACTTTAGAGTATAAAGTGAACAATATCAAATGTTAACTAACAAATATGATGTTTTGGGCTGATTTTTTTCTCTTTCCAATTATATCCTTAAACAAATTTGAATATATTTGTACTATATATAAAGAAAATAACCATTTTTTTTGGGCTGGTTTTTTCTCCTAAAATTACCCTTAACTTTTGGTGCAAATAACACATAACAAATAGATAAGAGTAAATTCAAATATTAAAACAACAAAATGTAACAAATTATATATATTCGATTTTTTCCTTATCATTTTAAAAAGATAAAGGATGAGAGTGTATTCAAATATTAAAAAAATGTAACAAACACAATATTTTATTTGTTACCACACAAAATATATCGTGCAACAAACATGATATGAGTATATGTCCGGTGTTTTTTTCTTTATCTTAAAAAAGTGTAACAAACTAGATCAAGTATATAACACTATAAATATAATTAATAAGAAAATGATCGTTATTTTATTTTTATTTTATATACATACAAACCAAAATACGCCGAGTTTAGAAATAATTTTGTTATATGATTTACGAATAATTTGCATTAATTTTTAAAATTATAGTCAAAATTATACAAACATACATAATAAAATATTGTATCTCTTGAATAAATTATCTTAGATGGTACTGATATCGTCTCTTTTGAGACCAAACATTAGTTAGAGTTGCAGTCTATGTCTTTATAGGATTCGATCGGACTGCATCTAAATTATTTTGGTTTCAAATGCTTCACATTGCTCTACTTCACCTAGTTATTTTATATAATCAAAATTTGTTGAATCTTCATAGACACCAAATAATTTCAAGCAATTTACTGAACTCTAGGATAATTCAGATTATAGAAACCGAAATATGTTTCGACTTCTATAATCGGAGCAAAGAGTATTTTGAAAAATAAAAAATAAAAAATAGGGCGGGAAGCTTACAGATAGGATGAAAAAAGTAATTACTTAATAATTATTTCAATACTTGTAATTAATGCCCACTAGTAGCCACACCAATGATTCAAAAAACAGTAGCCACCCCAACCTGAAACATAGTCCCTTAACGATAAATAGAAAGACACAGTAACAAGACTGCAACAGCTGCCAATAATTCAAGATAGCACCCTTCAACTGCCTAAAATGTCATCTTGACTATCATGGCCTTAACCATTAAATTAAAGGGTCATGTTAACTAGTGCCCCCGGGGCACTGGTTAAGGAATCTAAAAAATGAAGTTTTAAAATGAAAAAAAACACTTTTTATGCTTTTGAAAAGTTGACAGCACAAGTACCAATGCAATACTTATTACATTTGATTCCATAACTAGTGTCCCGGGGGCACCGGTTAACATTACCCTAAATTAAACTATTTAGTATTAACCTCTACTACCAAGTGACGACGTCTGTCATCGTTGAGATTAAAAATATTTTAGTATAAGTGAGTATCGGGTTGCAAAATAGAAGCTAAATCAAACTACATAACTTATAACGACTCTAACTTATCATGTTTTCTCTGCAATGTAACAATGGCTTTCTTGTAATTTCTTATATCATAGTATACACTATTCAATAAAAAAGAAACTACTAAATATACCAAAATAATTAAAGAAGAAATTGCAACTAAAGAATTAGAATAAGATTGACTAGTTAAATCCATAAATAAAGTTGCCACTATAGAATTAGAATAAGATTGACTAGTTAATCAATTGTTCAGAAAACTATATTTACAATGGGGACAAAGAATTTAAAGAAGTATTCACAATGGGACATCAAATTTAAATAAATATTCACAATGGGGACATCGATCAGATTTACTCCCTCCGTCCCTTAATGTAACCCCCCTTTGCATTTTTCATATTTCTTAAGAAAAGTTGTCAGTGTAATTAATGTGTCTGTTTTGTGTATTAATATTACCAAATTGTCCTTTGTTTGTATGTGTATTAAATTTGATTATTCATAATTCAAGACACGTTAGTAGTATTAATTAGGGGTATGTTTAGGAAAAAAGTAATAAATGCATCTAGTAATTTGAAAAGGGGGTTACATTTAGGGACAAAAATAAAATCAAATGGGTGGTTACATTAAGGAACGGAGGGAGTATATGCCAACAGCTACAAATCATTAGAGTGCTTGTTTTCATATCCAAAACATGCATGCATTGAGTTCTTCAATTGATCATTCTGCCACTGGTTTATTCCATGCTGTAAATTAAAGTCACCAAATATATTACACATTATATATATATATATATATATATATATATATATATATATATATATATATATATATATATATATATATATATATATATAGGGGGCTGTTAACTTGCACCCACCTAAAAACACTAAGGTGCAAGTTAACAAGCTGCACCTACTTGTACTTTACTAAAACACCATTTTGTCTCTATTAAACTTTATTTTAATTAAAATGACATTTTTGTAAATAGCATAAATAATATTTGTTTATAATAGAAAAACATGGGTGTTTTGGTAAATAACTAGTAGGTGCAGCTTGTTAACTTGCACCTACTTGTACTTTACTAAAACACCATTTTGTCTCTATTAAACTTTATTTTAATTAAAAGGACATTTTTGTAAATAACATAAATAATATTTGTTTATAATAGGAAAACATGAGTGTTTTGGTAAATAACTAGTAGGTGCAGCTTGTTAACTTGCACCTTAGTGTTTTTAGGTGGGTGCAAGTTAACAGCCCCCATATATATATATATATAAACACTACAACCTTTGTATCACACCAAAATAAGGTAAAGATAAAAGTTCACACCAATAAACATAAACGTGTAAATAAATAAATAAAATGCGAGAAATGTAACTAAGTGAGGAATATAGGTCTTTCTCGTAGACCAAATATTGTGCAATGAGTAAACCACCCAGTTAATCTCTAACTTTGTAGGAGACACTCAAACAAGTCAGTGAGATTATGATTAGTTCAAAAGAGGTCTCGACTCTATTAAAATGTCAATTTCATCCTTATATTTTAATATTTACTATCAATTAAGTTTCTATATTTAAAAAATTACCATCAATTTGATTTTTAAGTTTATCCAATTACAATCAATTTAGTATGTATAATATTTAAACTAATATGAGTAAAAATATAATGCACGTACAAAAGATGATTTACATATAACTTACAAAAGTAACAATATATTCACATACATATTGCATTTTTTTCTTTTTCCTAATAGATTATTTCTACCGGATATATATATCCTATTGCAAGTAACATTGCTTTTTGTGTGGGAATTTTCAGAAACAAGGATGCTTTAATTCTTAGCTGCTTTGCTGAAGGTCTTAGATCTTGTAACTCTTATTATGTTGATTTTTTTGTACCAATTTTCTTTTGCTGGTGCATTTGTAGCACCCTACTACACACCTTGCTTAAAAAATAATTATTACAAGTATCACTCTCTGCCGAATTAGAACCTAAGTCGTTTATTTTTATTAATCTCCCCCAAATACTCATTCAACAAACACATAACATACGTATACTTAATTATAAGGTAACATGTAAGGGTCTTGTGTGTATTATAAGTAATTTTCAAACTCTCTTAGTTGTATTCTTTCTTAGTCTCTTTATTGTGTAACTCTATGGCTAAAGTATTATTTGTCCTTCTATCATTATTATCTAATATACTTAATTTTGTCGTAATAAAAGGTAACATACATTGATTAAAAGATATACAATGAAAGATAGGTATATACAAGGCGTGCAAGTGCAACAACTTGGAATAGGACATCAAACTTAGGGGCCATTTGACAACAAAAAGAAAGAAAAATAACTTATACCTACGGAAAAACTCTTCACTAAATGTCATTTTTCCGTAGGTAAAAGCCTGGGATACAACAATTTTGTTGTCAATATATATGAATCATTGCTCTATAAGTGGTGTTGAATTTGTTTTTTTTTTTCTTCAATACTTTTTAAATGAAAATTGTCAACCCTAGATATATAAGTACCATTTATATAATAATCATAACAAAGGTAAACAAAAAAAATAAAAAAACTAATATTTAAAAGAGCAAGTTGATACCTGTGTTGAATTCAGATGCATCCTTTCCCACAAGTTCATCTTATTGTATTGGACCATTCATCTATATTAAAATCCGAACTAGGTAATTCATCAGTTTATAAAAATCCTTCTGTTTCCTCCCAATCAAATAGTGTTCTAATTTGTATATCAAAGTCGTCCAAATCTTCATTATTGTCCAATTCTAATTTGACATTGTCCCCACCAGGGTTGCTATCACCACTCAATTTTGCAACCCTTGTATCCATAGAATTTATATTCAAGTTTGTATCAATTGGAGAATTATTAACATCATGAGGGGTGGTTTCACTAACATAAGAAGAAGATGGTATCATCATATTATTTTCACTATTGTGATAATAATTACCAACATCACTATAATTGTTAAACACTTGAAAACTAGTTGAAGGTATGGAGGAATAAACATTTTGTTGTTGTAAATGGTTGTTTTGCTTACAATAAGCTAATAGCCATTTTAATTGTTTTAACTCTTTAGAAGAGTCATTTATCATACCTGCATACATATGAATAACACCAAGACATCCATGAATTGGGAAATTTGCACGAATTTTCGACTCAATAACAATTGATTTCATTGCTTCATCTCTTTGATCACCATCCTTAATTTCGTTTAGTATCTTCTGTATGTTTGAAACACCAAACAAACGATGAGCATCGCCGAACATCTTTGGTTTATCGACCGGAAAATAGGGAGCTAAAACACACTCTCTAGTGCACTTTCTTCTTTGATATTTGCATGCTGCACAAGCCTTGTTTGGTTTGATGATATTCATTGGGAGAATGAATAGGTGGTTTTTCAAAAAAACGATAGAGAATGAATACGTTTTCAAAAAACCATAAAGGAAAAGAGGAGGGTTTCTAATTAGGTTGAGAACCCTAATTGTTTTGATGAATTAGGTCTATAAATTAGGATTGAGTTTCAAAAATTCTTTTCCCTCCTTCGCCGATAAGCATGCTTATTGCTATACTAGATAAGAACATATGGTCAAAAAAAGTGGATATGCATAACCTAATTAATTAATTAATTATTTTTTTGAAAGTGAAAATGATTAGTTGTCTCATTGACAAGATTTTATTTTATTTATTTTAAAGTGAAAATGATATACACACTTTCCTCATTCAAAAGCAGTCTCCCAATGAGTTTAAAAAAGTGAGTTTTCCTTCCTTCAAAAAAAAAAAAGTGAGTTCTCCCTTTTGACATTGATTTTTTTTTTCGGTTACACCCTTTTGACATTGATAAAAAAAAAGAATATTTAATATTTCTCTAAAAAAAAAAAGAATATTTAATATTTAAATGGCGTCTAAAAAAATATTTAATGAAATTTTTTAGAGTACATTGATAAATTGAAGTGTGTTGCTATTTTTGTTTTGACAATTTTATTTTTTTGGATGGACCAAATTCATAAGGAAAAACTTCGTACCTTGTTATTTTCGTATTATTTAGATACAAGGAATTATACATTTTCTTGAAAGACTAGTGGAATTCGTAAAAAATATATATAAATATATTTCATATTCCCTAAAAAAAATATTTCATATATGAACCGCTCAAGATAAAAATGCTTTTTTTTTAAGAACAAGAAAAAAATGCTTGTTTATGTGTTTTCAATTACAATGGATTTTTTTTTTTTGATATGGACATTTACTCAAAAAATAAAAATTAATTTGGACATAAACGTTGTGTATATTCTTACAAACTTGACTTTCCTATCTTAATTCATATTTTATGTACTCGGGTAATATGCATCGGAGAGAAATTGATGGTTATTAATAATTTTAGGTCAGTAATGATAAGTTAAATTGGCTTTGGTTTATAAAGCATGTAATCCATCCGTTTTTTTTTTTAGTCTAGTGGTTAGAATTCACCTTTTTCAAGGTGAATAAGTGGGGTGTCCGGGGTTCGAACCCAGGCCCCTGCATATAACAATGCATGTCCCTGCCAACTGAGCTATGCTCACGGGGACCCATTTGTTTCTTTTTATAAAATGCGGTTTAAATAATACTTTCAAACATATTTGGGTTGGTCTGGTGGTCTTGAGTTTGATTTTTTCCGACGTGAATTTCGATGAGTTAGTTTGACTTGTTAAAAAAAATTAACTCACTCAAATTAAAGAAAGGATTTTACGATCCTCCTCATCATCCTCCTCCTCCTTCATATCTCCATTTTTAATAAATTTGATTCTCATCTTTTCTCCCATACAAACAATTGTGATACATTATAGATAGTGTAGTACAATAGCTTAGTTTTATGTAGTACACCATAGATTAATCTAGTACAAATAACATTGTATATATACTTGTACCTTCCATTTACAAATTAATGAAATCATCTGCATCTTTTTCACATTCTTAATAATCGAAGAACCCTTTCATCTCTTATTGCATTTCAGCCTCACTAAACATAACATAAATTGGGATGAAGAAACATTAAAAAATTAAAACGGGGGGAGAGTTTGGTTTTCTTGTTGGGTGTCCGGTTTACTTTTGTTTGTAATTGGGTGCCATCCTCTTGGTGTTTGGTGGTGTTTTCCTCTTGGGAAGAAGAAACGCAGATGAAGTGTGGTTGTCGATTATCAGATTCTTTGAGACTTTAGTAAATTCTATGTACGAATTGTTGGGTCATGAGCATATTCGGAAACAATCATAAAAGTTAGTTGGACACCACACTTTAAACTAAAACCTTAAGCTATTAGGTTTATGGGTCCGAAAAATACCTCTTGAAGTAGTCTCAAAAAATAACAATAAGTTAGTGGAAAAAGTTATAAACTTTTGAGAGACTAATCGTTATTAAACACTCATTTTCTTGACATACAAACTTACATGTTATACATTATCTCGTATAAGTTATCGCTACAAGCTAGTAGTTAGGCGTTGCCAAACAGTAGAGCCTAAGTCTAACTATATAGTGACTTTCAATGACTCTATAACTTTTTTTTGAGAGATACAATGACTTTAAATTGTCATGTATTTTTATTTATTTTTTTGTTAATGAGGTGCAGAAGAAGAACCAACTGCAACACCTTAAATATATTATAATAATAATAATAATAATAATAATAATAATAATAATAATAATAATAATAATAATAATAATAATAATAATAATAATAATAATAATAATAATAATAATAATAATAATATACAATACACGACACCAAGAAAGAATCAAAGTATGCTTTGATTATTTGAATCCTGAAATAAAATAATCTAATCTTGATCAGTTGATCATAAAAACATAGACATTAAGAGGTCTGGAGTTTCAATTTCAATTGCTAACATTTTCCTATTGAATAAAAGAACTTATATTCACAAGGCAAAGACCAAAATTTTTAAGTGTTAAAAACTACAAATCAATTGATTTGCTCACTTAAAGATCAACCACTTGTTTCCATTCCAAAGACATTCATCAGCCGATCATTTAGCAATTTGTTTGATCTGCATTGAAAATTAAAGTCATCAACACAGAAGCACATACACTAAAACTAAATAATCTCCATGTATAGAACTTATAAAAACTATATATTCTCACGCAGCAAAGAAAATGTACTTGAAATTCATGAGATAAAAAAATAAAAACACAATGTGTTAAGGAAAAAAAGCTTATAACATTCAAAGTACTTCATATATTTGAGTTTGATTACAGCCCCTAATTTGATTAGTTTTGATGTAACAAGGAACCTAAGGCAAACTAGAGGTTGTTAAAGTGAGACTAGATTGTGGAGAATAGGGTAGAAAGACGACCAGTGATCGACACACTTCATGAGTTAAACGTCTGATGGACTAGCTCACCAAAATTGTTTCAGATTGATCTTTTAATCATTATTTTTTCGCGATGATTCTTTTAGTCCTTTTTAGGTTAAAAATGTTAAAAAACACAGCAACGTTTAATGATCACGTGAGTTAAAGGAAATTCAAAAGAAAGGACCAAGATGTACAAGTTTTGAGACATGAGCCAATCTGAAAAAATGGTTAAACTTAAAAGATCACAAGTGTATTTTTGCTAAAAAATTTATTATGGAAGAGAATGTGCACGGCTGAAAGGTATAGGTCTGGGAGATTTCCATGGCAGAAAACCAAACCTTGTGTTAGTTTGTGCGGACAGTCGACAATACTTAAATAACTTGGAATGAGGATAAAACCCTCAACCTTCTTATCATGTGAGAAATTTACTCATGAAACAAACGCAGAATATTGAATACAATTATAAACCTATATTGATTAAAGATATGTAATTAATGAAGGACATATTTCTATAATAAATTTACTCATAGAACAACAAGCTCATAACATATACTTACATAAGAACATAAATAAAAATAAAAAAAAAATTACCCAAAAATAATAATAATTAAAATTAAAAGAACAAATATGTACCTCAGTTACTCCTTTATCGGCATCTGATATTTTCTCCTTTTCCCTTAAATCAAATTTTGTACTACCATTAAGATCCAATAATTCTTCACAATGGAATAGTCCTTGTGTTACCATCAAGTTAGATTTTTCTTCCATTGCATTGCCACCACCACTATTGCTAACACCACTAATCAATTGTGTAACCCTTGCTGCATCCATAAAATTAGTTTCAAAGTCTTGTTTGGTATCAATTGGGTTAATAGTAACATTACGAGGGATGTCATAATAAGAATTCGGAACTCGAGTGCTACTAGAAGGAGTGGAAGAATGATCAATTGATAAGTAGGGTTCAAGATTTTGTTGTTGCAAAGGGTAATTTACCTTACAATAATCTAGTAAGAATTTAACAGAATTTAGTTCTTGCTCAGAGTGTTTGATCATACCATAATACATCATAATAACATCAAGACATCCACCAACAGGGAATTGAGCACGCATATCCGACTCAAAAATAATTGATTTCATTGCTTCATCTCTATATTTTTCCTTAACTTGCTTTAATATCTTCGATATGTTGGAAACACCGAACAAACGATGAGCGTTGCCGAACACTTGTGGTTTATCAGCAGGAAAATAAGGAGCTAGAAGACAATCTTTTGAACACTTTCTTCTTTGGAATTTGCAGGATGCACAAGCCTTGCTTGTGTCTCCTCTGTTGATATTCATTAGGTACGATAATAGGAATATTAGGGTTTTTTTACGGTAGGAGAAGAATGAGGGTTTTTGTTTTGTTGGAGAGGCGGTGATATAGAGATCAGTATATAAAGAAACAAAGCTAGCGAAAATTAGGTCTATAAATTAGGATCGGTTAAATTAAAGATATGTTTAGTAATATATATTATTAAAATTTAATTTAAAAAAAAAACATATCTTAAATAATATTTTTGTATAATATAAGTGTAACATTGTGTATGTATTCGCCGCTAGTTATAATAGGAACAATTCCAGTAAAATAGGAACAATATAAACTAAATTTTTAATTTAAGTAAACATAAAATAAAATTAACATACACGGTAGAAATATATGCCATTATATAACTACTATAGTACTGTTTTGTCGGACAACTCAATCTTTTTCAACTTTGAATTTAAATTTAGTGTAAACCATAATCATAGGAAACTTGTAAACTGATTCTCTATTTTCGTGTAACTCTATAACAGATTTTTCATTGACGATGTATTTTTTCAAAAACATTAAAATTTAAAAACATATGTATTGAAATTCAAAGTAAAATTTAATAATTTTAGATTATATAAATAAATAAATCAGGACAGTTTCTCTTTCAAAAAATAAATCAGGACAGTTCCTATCATTTTATGGGTCTTAGGTCAAGTTTGAGGAAAGGGACCTTTAAATAATACTCCCTCCGGTCTCAAATATAAAAAAAGATTCCTTTTTTAAATAATGTATCTGCTTTACAATGTAGACCACATACATTAACTACTCAATGAACCTAAAAAATGAATCTTTTCTTATATTTGAGACCGGAGGGAGTACTTCATAATTATTTTCTCTGATAAAAACGATGAATGCAACATGCATTAATTTTGGTGGTTGACATCTCAACTATGTTTTTTTTTTTAAGGATACATGTCAACTATGTTGAAACCCAAGTTACCATAATAACATCTCAACTATGTTTTTTTTTTTTTTTTAAGGATACATGTCAACTATGTTGAAACCCAAGTTACCATAATAAAATGTTTTGAAATCTCAACTATGCTGACATCCAAAACATTGTAAATCCAACAAAGTTAAGTAAAACGATATGTAAACATATAGGATAGATATAGATACAGTCGATAATCTACAATTGTTTTACAAAATATCAACAACAAAAAAAGTTCGCTTTTATCATAAAGTCATAAGATTGTGGTTTCTCCGAGCATGTTGAGATGCAAAATCATTTCAAATGTTTTCGATTCCTTAAATCCATTTTTCACAAAGGTAATTGTTTTTTTTTTTTTGAAGAAGCTAAAATGAAATTTATTCAAAACGCAAAGAACCCTAGCAAGCACAAGGAATGCTAGGCTAGGAGACTTAAAAAGCAACACACAACGGAAAAGTGTGTCGTATATATGCGGCACACCCACACAGAGACCCATATGTATCAAATACAAACTTCTACAAACAAACAAAAAACACCCTCCACTTAGGGCCCTAGAAACCAATAAAAACTAAACACCATACCTAAAATTCATCTCCAAAAACCAAAGTCCAAACGTCCGCACAATAGTAGAAACAAATCTTGTGTCAAACCGTTGAAAACACAAAAACCTCCAAATTACTAACAACATAAAAAATAGAAACAGACTGGGCTTAAAGATAACATAGCCCATCCTCAATCCCTTACCAAACAAAAAATCAACAGGCCTGATGCAAAACCAGCACAAAACCAGTTGCTATCAGCACCCTATCAGCCCAGAAACACACCACTGTAGCAACAAAGTAGTAACAGAACCGCTACAAAACAAAACAGCAGCAACCTCCATCACTCCTCCCCTTCGTAAAAATAACCATCAAATCTATCAACAACCCATGAAGTCGCACCTTAAACAAGCCACGCCGTCTAACACCCATGTATATGAAAATCTCATCAACAACAAACTCATAGAAGAAAATACACAAAAAACATAACCACGACTAGCCACCACAAGCACCACCACAAAAATCAGTACCACACCAAAACTACCATTAGCCACCAAAAAAACCACCATTAATCCTCCCAACAAACCAGCACTAACCACCACAAGCATCACCACCAACAATAAACACCAACCACCACAAAAACCACCAAAAATCACCACAAAAGACTCAGTGTCAACACCACCATGGAAACCACCATGAAACACCACAAACTAACGCATTGAAAAATCCAACAAAACCATAACATATCATATGCCTCACAACTTTTGTGACCGACCCATCACCACCTACGTTGCGAGCAAACAGAACCTTCATTAACCATCACAAACCAAAAAGAAAAACTCAAGCCATCAGTGTTGAACGGCCAGAGAAACAGAGTCGTAATACAATTGACGACTCCACAAGAGGTCGATCGTCGAAACCACTGCCAAAACCGCCGTTTAGGACCATCGGCAGATCTGGAGGTAGGTGGTGCGGAGGGCTCAAGCCGCTCGTCGCACCACCATAAACGGCATCTACATCTCAGGAAGATATATTGAAATTTTGGGCGGCGGCAGCAAGTTTTGTGTAGAGAGAGGGCACAAAGGTAATTGTTATATAAACAACAATAAAAAAAAACAACAATAAAAAAAAGTAGTGGGTTCTTATGAATTCATGCTCAAATAATTTCCTATAATAAATATTATGTTAATTTAAATATATTATGAATTCTTGATGAAATAATAAAATGTGTCCAATTCTTGACATTTTGTATTATGTCTCTTTAAATTGTCATTTTCATTTATGTTATCTATACTATACTAGCAGAAATACGGGCACTATCGTGTCCGTCTGTCCGCTCTTTCTATTGCGCCAACGCATGTGATTATTTTATTATGTTTGTTTGTATAACTTTGATTAAAATTTTAAATTTCAAAATATTAATGGAAACTATTGATATATTGATTTATAAACAAAATATTGTCATGGCATATAACAAAATTATTTTTGACTCATAATCACTTATAAACCAGCAAAGTCAAATATAATCCATAAAATTAATCGACTTTGATTAGTTGTAACATGCAAGAAAAAGAAAAAAAAATTACAGGTTAATTCTGAATTCTGATGCAGAGGGCTGAGAGAGGTTGGGAAAAACTAAACAATGCGGGAACGAACTATGAACTGTGAGAACCCTACTTATTAATATTTAATGTAGTGCTAACAAATCTTTTTCTAAAATATTTTGAGTCATAATCTTTTTTTAGAGGATTTAAAGACCAATCTTTAGCAATATTTTTTGCTTACGTTTGTTACTAATCTTTTTTTAGAGTATTTAAAGTCCAATCTTTAACATTATTATTTTTTGCTCACGTTTGTTACTAATTTATTTTAGAGGATTTAAAGTTCAATCTTTAAAATTATTTTTTGCTCACGTTTGTTACTAATATTTTTTTAGAGGATTTAAAGTCTAATCTTTAACAATATTTTTTTGCTCATGTTTGTTACTAATATTTTTTTAGAGGATTTAAAGTTCAATCTTTAACATTATTTTTTTCCCACGTTTGTTACTAATCTTTTTTTAGAGGATTTAAACTCCAATATTTACCATTATTTTTTGCTCACGTTTTTTACAATTGATCAAAGGCCAAGGAAGAGTAACTTATATTAATAAAATAATAAAATTAAAATGGAAATAATGTTTTTTGTGGAAGGGATATGAAAATACTTGGCAATCTTTGTCGGTTGTATTGAGGGGAACAACACAGATGTACAACATAAAATCGGCTGATAAAAAAGTAACATGAGTTTTTGTTTTGTGCTAGTTTTTTGTGAGTTTGATATGTGGTTAACGGAGGTAAAAGAGGGTTAACAGGGACGATTAGTGACATGGATTAGTAAATCACGTGTTATTTTATAACTGGCTAACAGTAAGAACAATTCATAAGAAATTGTGTGTGAGTTTTCTCTTTAAATTAAATATATTCTTATTTATTTGTTACATGTGTTATTTGTATTTAAAATAAAATTAAAATTAAAAATTAAGGGTATTTTTGGAAAGAAAAGTCCAACCCAAAAGTGTATTGAAATGGGTAGTTTTCTTTATATATAGTGTAGAATAGATATAGTAGTTTTCTCTCCTACTTGCCCGTGTTGTGGAAATGAAGATGAAATTGTTCTTCATGTGCTTCGCGATTGTATCTACGCTATTCAGGAATGGTTTTACATCGTTCCATCTGATTTTATAACTAATTTTTTTTCTTTCAATTGCAGGGATTGGTTCTTCAATAACCTCAACAAGAAAGACATTGGGACGAACACTTTAAGTTGGAAGACAACTTTCATGACGACATGTTGGTACTTGTGGAAGTGGAGGAATAAAACTATTTTTGAAGCTGATTTTATTAGGCCGAACAACCCAATTTCTTTAATTTGGAGATTTGTCCAAGATATTGAAAATTGTAGCCGGAGCATGTTCATAAAGGTCCAAAGTTGAAGGAAATCATCTATATAGGTTGGAAGCGGCCTCGAGAAGGTTGGATCAAGCTTAATAGTGATGGTGCTTGCAAGGATATGGGGGTTATTGTTGGATGTGACGGCCTTTTTCGTGATTCAAACGGTAGATGGATCAAAGGCTACACTAAGAAGATTGGAGCTTGTGATGCCTTACATGCTAAGATGTGGGGGCTATATTTGGGTTTGGACATGGCTTGGAGGGAACATTACTCTCATCTTATAGTGGAAAGTGATTCAAAGATTTTGATCGACATGATTTCTGATAATTTCAAGTTCAATGGGAATATTCCTGTTTTAGTTCACCGGATCTGAAAGCTGCTGAAGATGAGTTGGAATGTTCAACTCAACCTTACTTGGCGTGAAGGAAATAGGAGTGCTGATTGGCTCACTAATTTAAGCATTTCTACAGATCACTTTAATTTTCTAGTGTTGGAGTCTCCTCCTTGTGAGGTCAAAAGAATCATTTTTGATGATTTATTCGGGCTTGCATGCCTAGGAATGTTCGATTAGCTTCTTAGTTTTGTTTTTTTTGGGCTTTGCCCTCTCTTGTACCAAAAAAAAAAAAGTAAAAATATAGTTAAGTCGAATACAAACAACAACAAAAGCTAAGTAATTACTTACACGAAAACAAAAAGAAACGGGGGGTGTGTATATAAAAAGAAAGAAATAATAAGATTTAGAATTAGGGCTCAACATGCCATTAAAATCAAAAGCCCAAGATAAAAACCTATAAATACCAAAGATAATTCAGGAAACAAGAATCAAAACCTGAACATCAATATCGTTCGCTCCCATTCGGTCATGACGTGTTGGTGGAATCTTTTCGTCTCGTTGCCTGATTCTTTTTTCTTCAAGAAATTGACGCTATGTTCTGTCCCTTTCATCTTCAGGTTTTGATTCTTTAGGTTTTGATTCTTGAATTTTCATAAACCCTATTATTCAATTGGTATATGTTGAGAATTTTGTTGTTAGGCTAGCCATTCTTTCATTCTTGCTTATTCAACAACCTTCAATCTTCTGCTTTAACAACAACAACAACCCTATACAATTTTGTAAATCAAATTTTTAACAGGTTTGGTTATATACAAACCCTATAGATGTGTGAAAACGCTGCAAGATGTCTTTTATGACTTTCATTGAATTCTATATTGTGATTGCCTCTATGAGTTGAAATCAATTTTTGTAATTTGAAAAGGGATGATATAATCTAAGTCCAATGGTATGAAACTATGCATATTATTTTTGCTCCTTAAATTTTGTAAAAGTTGGGATGCTTGAGTGATTTTAAAGAAAACTGCATTTTGTAGATGTTGGGATGCCTCGGTGATTTAATGATCTTGAGTGCAATTCTAGACTATGCATTGTCACTCGAATATGATACATGAGCCTGAGTTTTGAAATTATTATGATGCCTCGATGACCCGAAAAGAATTGACAGATTTTATTTGTCCCATTAAATTTTTAAATGTTGGGATGCCTCAGTGATTTTATGATCTTGAGTGCAATTCTAGACTATGAATTGTCACTCAGATATGATACATGAGCCTAAGTTTTGAAATTATTATGATGCCTCGATGACCCGAAAAGAATTGACGGATATTATTTTTGCTCCTTAAATTTTGTAAATGTTGGGATACCTCGGTGATTTTATTATCTTGAGTGCAATTCTAGACTATGAATTGTCACTCAGATATTATACATGAGCCTGAGTTTTGAAATTATTATGATGCCTCGATGACCTGAAAGGAATTGATGGATATTATTTGTCCCATTAAATTTTGTAAATGTTGGGATGCCTCTGTGATTTTAAAGAAAAATACATTTTGTAAATGTTGGGATGCCCCAATGATTTTAAAGAAAATTACAATTTGTAAATGTTGGGAATTGGGATGATTCGGTGATTTTATGATCTTGTGTGCAATTCTAGACTATGAATTGTCACTCAGATATGATATATGAGCCTGAGTTTTGAAATTATTATGATGCTCGATGACCCAAAAGGAATTGATGGATATTATTTGTCTCATAAATGTTGCAAGTGTACGTTTGGATGCCTCGATGACCCATATGATATATGAGCCTGAGTTTTGAAATTATTATGATGCCTCGATGACCCGAAAGGAATTGATGGATATTATTTGTCCCATAAATGTTTCAAGTGTTTGGATGCCTCGATGACCCTTAAGCAAACATTATGAACACTTTACACATAATGTAAAGGTTGGATGATGCCTTAAATGTGATATTGATATGAATTTATATTCATTCATAATGCCTTAGTGACCTGAAAAGAATTAATGGGTATAATATGTTTCATAAACGTTGCAAGTGTTTGGACGCCTCAATGACCCTAATGAAAATATTTTGAACACTTTATTTAGTGTAAAAATCGATGACCCTAATATGAATCTTTATTTATAATATAAGGGATCGATTTGTTGTGCTTTTATGACCGTGAATGCAGTTCTAGACTATGAATTGCACTATGAGATGGAATGTAGGATGCCTCATTGATCCTAAATAAATCAATGGAAACTATATGTTCCATAAATGTTGCAAGTGTGTGGATGCCTCGATGACCTTAAAGGAAACATTACGAATACTTCACTCATAGTGTAAAAGTTGTATGATGCCTTGAATGTTATATTGATATTAATTTTTATTCGTAATATAAGGGATGTTTCCATTGTGTGCTTTTATGACTCTGAATGCAATTTTAAATTGTAAATTACCACATTGAGATGGAATATAGGATGCCTCGATGACTCGAAAGGAATTAATGGATATTATTTGTTTCATAAAAGTTGCAAGTGTTTGGACGCCTCAATGACCCTAAAGGAAATGTTTTGAACACTTCACTAATAGTGTAAAAGTCGATATCAATAATTTGAAGTCTCACATTCAATGGTACATTTCTAACTCTATCTTGATTTTCACGTTTTCATTCTTGATTTTTTTTAACGGTAGGAATCGTTCAAAACTCTGTTTCTGTCCGGAGACCTTTTAGCATCGATGTTTTAAAAGACAATTTATTCCTTAGCCAAGGTAAGGGAATTTTCACAAACCCTTATGGTTTTATAATAATTGATACATGTTGGGAATTTTGTTGTTAGTGTAGCCAGTTTCTAATTCTTGAATATAAGAACATTCAATCTTCTTCCTTACAAGTTACAAAAAACCTAAATAAAAAAGTTAATAGGGTATCTATATACATATAAACCCT
Source organism: Medicago sativa (assembly GCF_051527215.1). Lineage (NCBI taxonomy): Eukaryota > Viridiplantae > Streptophyta > Magnoliopsida > Fabales > Fabaceae > Medicago > Medicago sativa. The sequence continues at coordinate 6,159,722 of NC_140754.1, forward strand.
ATGAAATAGCGAAACACTGCTAGATGAATTTTTTTCACAGTATATGAGAGATTTTGAAACAGTTAGGGTGCCTTGACAACTTTGAAGAAAATATAATGGACACTATTTTCATGATGTAGAAGTTGGATGATATCTTTTATGACCTGGCTGGAATTTTGTACTGTGATTGCCTCTGTGAGTTGAAATCATTTTTTGTAATTTGAAAAAGGGATGATATAATCCTAAGTCCAATGGTTGGAAACGATGAATATTAGTTTTGCTCCTTAGGAATTTGTAAATGTTGGGATGCCTCGGTGATTTTAAACAAAACTACATTTTGTAAATGTTGGGATGCCTTAGTGACTTTATGATCTTGAGTGCAATTCTAGACTATGAATTGTCACCCAGATATGATATATGAGCCTAAATTTTTAAACTATTATGATGCCTCGATGACCCGAAAGGAATTGATGGATAATTTTTGTCCCAGAAATGTTGCAAATGTTTGGATGCCTCGATGACCCTAAAGCAAACATTATGAACACTTTAATCATAATGTAAATTTTGGATGATGACTTATATGTGATATTGATATGAATTTTTATTCATTCATAATGCCTCAATGATTCGAAATGAATTAATGGATATGATTTGTTTAAAAAATGTTGCAAGTGTTTGGATGCCTCAATAACCCTAAAGAAATATTTTGAACACTTTACTCATAGTGTAAAATTGATGACCCTAATACATATTGATATGAATCTATATTCATAAAATACGGGATGGATCCGCTGTACTTTTATGACCCCGAATGCAATTTTAGACTGTGAATTGCCACTATGAGATTGGATGTGGGATTCCTTGATGGTCCGAAAGGAATCAATGGATATTATATGTTCCATATATGTTGCAAATATTTGGATGCCTGGATGACCCGAAAAGAAACAATATGAACACTTTAATCATAATTTAAAGTTTGATGATGCCTTACATGCGATACTGATATGAATTTGTATTCATAATATAAATGTTCATACTCATTGTGCTTTTATGATATTGAATTGACCTTTTGATTGTGAATTGCCGCTGTGGATTATGGGATGCCTCAATGATCCAACAAGAATTATAAATATTATTTGCTCGATGAAGTTACTTTGTGCTTTTATGATCCCAATTGTAACTCTATACTGTGAATGTGAATTGCAAAGAGATGGTATCTATCGTGCTTTTATTACCCTTAACTTTATGATAGGAGTTATACATAAGGATGAAATAACTGATTTATCAATAGGAAATGTGTAGAAGCTTTTCTTAATGTAATTATTTTACGATAAAATGTGATGTGTGGAAGCTCTTTGAAAAAAAGTAAATTTAACTTTTGAGTTTAAATACTTTGGTTGTTAACTTGAGATCTATATTTCGGGCTAATGCATACATCGTGTACTAGGTTCAGTAAGTTGTAATGCACATATTTGAATTAGAAAGTGTTTCAAAAGCTCAGATCTGTGGTGGCTCACACGTGTAAAATCTTCACAATCTTAGATTTTGCTGCAGTGGGTGGTAATCATCTTGGTTGATTATTTTTGTAAGAATCATTCTGTGATGGTTTAATTCTACTACTTTCTAACCATTTTTTGTATTCCTTGCTCACACATGTATGCAGAATCAAGAGGCGGATTCTTGTTTGCGGCGGTCACGCAATGACGACATTGGAAGGAAGTTCTCATTTCTTTTCCCTTCAATTGCAGGTTTAGAAAATGGCAGGGAGGAAGAAACTGAATGAACAAACTTAAGGGGCCGATCTTTGAAATGAAGTATAAATACGCACAAAGTTAAAAAAGAAAAGATTTAAGGATCCTAGGTGATCTTTGATTTTGTTTTAATGATTGGATAAAGTTTATATGTTGACATCCATGATGCTCAAGTTTACGGTCAAGGATTTGATTGAAGATTATGTGCTCACTCTGCAGTCCTTTGCTCCCAATTTTTCCTCCAATACTATAAAAGATGAACAAAATGGTATGCAACTAAATATGAATTCTAAAGTCACTCATTTGCTAAACTCTAATCTAATCTTTAAAATGGAACCTATACAAATGAAGCTAAATTATAATCTTTAAAATGGTACACAAATAAGGCTAAATGAAGCTTGAAAATGCTAAAATTTCTCATTTGGTTAGCATGCCGTGATGATGTCCCCACTTGTAGCTTTTGCTAAACCATCATGAAATGTTAGGCTCTGTCAAATTTGCCAGAGGAAGAGGGAATCATTTCCTTTGTCATTATATGTATCATAAAGATGGTATTTTTCCATTTATAATCATTTCGGAGTTATTTAGTTTCATTATTTGATTGCATTCCCTATAACCTCGGCTATTTATAACCTCGCGTATTTTATATCATATCAGTGAAAGATAAATTGTTCTCACATAAGATTTGGTTATGATCAAAATTACCATCTAGATTTACCTATTGTTTTAGGGCAAATTATAGTTTGGACCACCAAATACATTCCTCCAACTTACACCACCTCAAATATAAGCCATTGATATATATTATAAATTTATTCTAATGGTCCGGATCTTATGATGAAAAAGTTGTTACAAGGTGTTATTTTAGTGGTGTAAGTTGGGGCATTCTTTTTATTTTTTGGTGGATAAAGAGGGCTAAAAGCCCCAAGCGAAAAAAAAAACTACAAAGTTATATGAATATTCCTAGGCATACAAGCCCCGGAAATATCGTCAAAAAGGAGACTCGAAACCTCATTAGGAGGAGTCTCCATGACATGAATGTCAAAAGAATTTAAAGAGAAGGTAAAATTAGCAAACCAATCAGCACTTCTATTTCCTTCCCGCCAGGTATGATTGAATTGCACCTGCCAGTTTAACTTTAAAAGCTCTTGAATACGGCACACCAAGGTGGGGAATTCTATTTGGTGGTGTAAACTAAATGACACCTTGTTTTAGTCCAAGTTCTCATTGTCTTTCCATTCCCACTCAGTCTTTTATCAAATAGCTTCCCGTTTGATAAGGCATTATGGTAGGTATCCATGGGAAATTTTAATATCTCAAAATGCAGATGGGAAATGGATACTAACCTTTGCAATATATTATTAATGAGTTTTTTATTTATAAGAAGAGCATTCATTTTGGTCCTTTAAATATCACGATTGTATGACTTTAGTCCCGTCCTTTTCTTTTTCGAGTGATTTTAGTCTCTAAACTTTCCCCTTTCCAATTTGGTAGCCTCCCCATTATCCTAAACATATTATAGATGTAGCATCCAAACTTACAATGTATAAGTGTAACTTCTCATTAAAATTAGAATTAAAAAATCACATTATATGAAATAACACATGGCTACTTAGGGCCGTTTGTTTTAGATATAAAAAAAATGGATTTTCCTTTGTATTTTTAAAAATGGATTTTTTTGAAATTCATTCAAAAATAATAAAAGTTATTTCAAACTCATTTCATATAAGTTAAAAGAGATTTTGACACTCATTAACTTAAATATTCATTGTATGAGATTTTACTTAGTAAAAATCACATATTTTTTCAAAATGACATCTTTCAAAAATGATTTTTATGAAAAATTATTTGAAATAGCTTTTTTATTTAGAGATTTTTCAAAATTTTAGTATACAAAAAAAATTATAACTAAATGATGAAATACTTAGAATGACATTTTAAGATAAACTATTCAAACAGATTTTTCTTTTGAAGCTTTCGTTGAAAATTTCTTTGTTAAAAAAATTATAACAAAAATACACTACACTACCAAAATCTATTTTAAAAAAAGATATAACAAACGGGCCCTTAATACCGTCACTTATATCTTAGATTCTCACTACCAAAACAAAATTATCTTAGATTCTCATTTCTTCAACTAGTGACCAAAGGTCGTTCCCACACCGCACCATGTGTATTGTGGCCTTTCCTTAATTTGGTGTCGCTGACATATGAATCATGAGTATTGGGGAAGTAAAATTAGATGAATACAAAATAAAATGATGTTCTTTTTTGGAAATAATGAGGTTCAACGTTTCTGATTTTGAGATAGAAAACGTGGAACCATTATATTTTGTGTTTTTTTATTTTTATTATAATAATAGACAGAGAAATGATATGTGTATAACAATTTTGTGACAACTTTTTGACAACTCTCTCTTTCAGACTCACATTATGTTTTTATTCTCTCTATTCCTTTTTCTCTTTCCATTGTTTTTGACGAATAGAAAGATAGGAAAAGAAAGTTGTCATGATAGTTGTCAAAAATGGTTGTTCAAATATCACTACTCGAATCTCACTAACTTTCTGAGTTAGGTATCATTTGTGTCGGTTCGATGTAAATGGTGAATCATGAGTATTGGCGAAGAAGAAAAATTATGTGTACCAGTTAATCATGAGCATGGTGAATCATCAATTGAGGATGGTCAATTCATCCCCATGATCGTGTTTAAGAATGGTGAATCATGATTATTGGCGACGAAATTATGAATATTGGAGAAAGAGGCATCAACATTGCATTTATACCTTTCTGACGAAGGTTTGGACCACACCATATCTGCATCTTGTCCATATATGTTGGAGACGTGTTTTGCCGGACAAATTGAGCATTTTTCTATCTCATTAACAAAGTGGATGCTCTTACACAAACCTCATGAATTGTCTCATTAATATCGTTCCTCTTGAAACACTATGAGTGTCGAGGTGTGAATTAAAAAATTATTTTGTCCCAGTAAATTACACACATCACTAGTGTTTATACAGTGGAGGTAGGACTCCCATGGGTGTGCCCTTAGTGCTTGGTTGTGTGGTATGTATGTTTTTAATAACATGAAACCTTAAATTAATTATTTTTTTGGAATTTTTGGTTTCGGTATGCGTAAGCGTTTTGCACGCTTGGCGCGCGCCCTCCCTAAGTTAATTCTCCAATGAGGCGAGATCAAGTCATTTATTTTGTAACGGTTAAATGATCCTAACAATAGATTTTGTAGCTTATCTTTGGATCCTCGCCTATAAAAGGAGGCTCATCTCTCTCACTTCTACTCACACCAAAAGTTTTATTGAGTTATCAAGAATTTTTCTTTCTTCTCCCTTTGTCTGCTCAATGCAATTCCGATCCAACTTTTCCCTCTTTCTTTTATGTCTTTTCGGAATTGTCCCTTCGGAAGTAAGGGTGGTATAAATATCGTGTAAAGAAGAACGGTAGAGTGCAGTAGGAAATCTGATACACTTTTTTATTGTGTTGTTTTATCCTGGAGGCTACGTGATTGATAGTATGTTGGAGCAAATTTAGACGGTACCACGAATAATCTTAAAGATGACCCAGTACGCGACTCATCCTAAAAAATTCTTATGTGGCTGGAAAACTTTTTAAACAGTTTTTTAAACATTGTTCCAACAGTTCCTTACCTTGTTATTTTTGTTTCCAAATGCTCCAAAACATGACATTCTCTTGGAAAAGAAATTAATAATGAATTGAGATTGAGCTCTTCTTCAATTGTAGTATATAGCCTCACTCTTTGCCAACATTAATGAGTTTTATGGCTCAAGAATAAGACATGTAGGTTGTCTTCATTTGTCATAGTAAAAGATAAATATGGTTTGTTGCAGCGGCGAAGCTAACACAATTTTTACGAGGGGGCCAAATATAAAGAAGAAATAAAATATATTTTAAAACAAGAATTTTTACTTATATTTAATGAAACGGCGACGAAAAAAAACTAAACAATAGTTATTTATAAAAGTTGAGCTCTATTGAATTTCAAGAAGTAAAATTTATCAATAATTAACACTAAACATAATATATTGTCAATATTTATGTAAAATGATGTCCCTTTGAACCAACAAAATTGTTTGGAGTAGCCAACTAACATATTAATGGGGTTATTCAAGTTTTTTTTCTTCTTTTGGGTAGCCAATGCTACCCCATTGTAATGCAGGCATTCACCCCCGGTTTGTTGGGTTTGTCACAATATGAAAGTCACAAATATTTGTGCTTATAAATTTTAACAAAATCAAAATTTCATGTAAAATACCGTTCATAATTTACACGTGTTAACGAGATAAAAAAACGAAAAATATGGTAACGTGAGAAGATGTAAAAGGGGTAGTTGGTGATGCAAAGATGGCCCAGCCATCCACATCACCTCCTATGCGGTTCCCTCGGCAGCGGTTCTTTCGTCTAGTGGTTGCTGCTCCATTCTGGTGGCTACTGCAGCGCCGACGACATGGTGTGTTAGTCTTAAACACGTCGGTTTTGTTACTGGTAATTTGGGGTTTTTGAGGACTAGTTTGGTGTGACGCGGCAGTGCTGTTCAGTAGATTTGTCTCAAGTTTTTGTATTTTCCAGATCTAGGAGTTGATGAGGTTTTTCTTCCTTAAGCTGGTAGTAGTGTTGATGAGGGTTGGACCATGGGTGGCTAAGGTGGTAGTGGCAGTGCAAAAAGTTGTGGTGGTGCAAAAGGAGGTGGTGGTGGAAGCCAAGGAAAAATTGGTGGTACTGGTAGAAAATTTACGTATGCATCGAGGGTGATGATGGATCTTACTCATCATATGGGGCATTTGAAAGCAACCTTCATAGCTACTTCAATTTGTGGTATTCATGTTGTGCCAAATAAATAAATATGTTTACAGATAAGTGCCATAAATCAATTAAATATCATTTATATTTTAGGCACTTTAGTTACTTGTTTTACATGTTATCTCTCCAAAATAATGGATAAATATCATGTTCTGCTTTTTATATCTTATACCAACCTTTTGTGTAGGAAATTACTGGCCAAGGCACTTAAAGAGCAAAGAAAGAAGAAGATAAATGAAGCTAAGCTCACCATGGCGAGCACAAAGCGAACATAGGAAGAAAGCACCAAAATCCTGATTTTCAGGGCGTGGACAAGGGAGCCCATGGCGACGTCATGACGAGAGGCTCGCCACAGCGAGCCTACAGCGAAGGCAAGGTGAGGATAGGCAGAGAACAAGGTTTTCCATCAAAACAGGGCGTGTCCAAGCGAGCATTGACTTCGCCATGGCGAGCAAAGGCGGTTTTTGGGCCACTTTGCTGAAGTGGCAGAAACCCACTGGCGATGAAAGCTTCGCTCGCCATGGCGAGCCTGCCGTCGCTCAGTGAGCACACACTTTTCAGAAAGGGTATAAAAGGCTTCCATTCATTTTCCAGCTGGAATAATCAACTACTCTGGGGCAAAAAACAGAGAGAAACAAGAGAGAAACACCAATTGGCAAAGATTGAAGGTGGATTAACAACATTTCTTGAGAAATCAAGGCTTGATGGCAAATCAAATTCATCTCTCCTCATATTTGTAAAGCTTCCATGATAATGAGTAGCTAATTTATCTTTTGTTGGGATTAAATGTAATCAACCTTATGCACTTCTCTTGATTATGCAATTACATGATTCTAGCTAGTTTATTCATGATAATGATATTGTTCTTGAGTTTATTGCTATAATCATATGATTTGAGTGAATATTGAAAAGTGTTTTTTAAATCTAGATTAGGATAACATCTATTGAGTACTAAACTCTAGAAATAGAATTTGGTTTTGATATTCACTCAAGTATTGTATCATAATGCTTTATTATAGATTAATAGGCTGAGAAATCGTCGATTAATCAATACGATTGAAATCACGACGTTATTTAGACATAAATAACGTTTGTCGAGCAATACGTGAAAATATCGAATAAAACTAGGATCGGTAATTCTAAACATGAGAGTAAATATGCAATAGGTTGATGAAGTTTAATCCTGACAAACTTATATCTCTGCTAAACCATATTTTAATTATCGCATTATAGTTCGATTAGGTTTACAAAACAAACAATTTACAACCCATCACTTTAAACGATAACAATTGTTCAACTACTTTAAATATCGCACAAGTCCCTATCGAAACGATACAAAAAATATACTTACTTTTGATACTACATCACTTACGTGGTGATGATTTAAATATGTCACAATTTTGATGGGGTGGTGTCTTTTGTTTGGTGTTGGTAGTTGGTGACTAGAGTCTCGTTCTTTTGGTTATCAAATGAACTATGGTGAGGTTTTGGTTGTGGTGTTGATGATGAGGAGTTTGTGGGTAATTTTGTATTTGGGAGTTTTTTTCGTTGTTTGTTCATGGCGACCTCATAATTGGGTCTATCTCTGTTGCCACTTACTTACGTCGGTTCGGAGTTGTTTCTGTTTTGTCTCATGGCTTGATTTGGTGATTCGTTTATGGGTTGTTTTCGAGATGGTTCTGTTTACGCTACCATTTCACTTGTTGATTGTCTTATAGATTTGTCTTCTGGACTATGGTGGGCCGATCACTTTTGCTATGAGATCGGAAGTTAGTGTCCACTTTCAAGTTTTTCGGCTGGTTAAGGTGACTTCTTTGGTGGATCGAAAGTTAAGGGGTGTCTTAATGATTTGTTTCTTTACTTTAGTTTTATGGCTTGTTATGGTATCTTCTACGGCAGACTGGGGGTTGATTGGTGGTGCAATTTGAATGAGTGTTAGAATAAGTCATTTTCAGGTGTTTAATTGGGCTCATCTATGGTGATGAGAATGGTAGGCGTTGTTTTAGGGGGTTTTGGTCGGCTTGATAGTTTTTTTTTGAGGGATTTTGGTGTGAGTAGCGGACGATAAGGGATTAGATTTTGTTTATATCGTCATTCGTGATGGAGGTGGAGGTTTTGGCTCAAGTTTGGTTTAAGGTGTATGGGGGTTTAACTTGATTTTGGAGGTTTGTTTTTATTGGTGTTGGTGGTAGCCCTCCATCGGGTCACGGTGTTTATGTTGAATGAGGCGTATGAATTTTCTTTTGGGTGTTCCGCCTATATACGGTGCCCTTTGCTTTGTTGTTTTTAACTTGTTGGTCTCTATTCATCTTGTGCAAGGACTTGGTTATTAATAAATTTTTCCATAAAAAAAACATGTTAGTGTCCACTAGTTAACACAACCTTAACTAACTAAAAATATCAAGGCTCTGTTTGGTAACTAAAAAAAAAAGCTTATAGCTTTTAGCTCATAGCTTATATGCTCGTCTGACAAAAATTAGCTCTGTTTGGTAATGTCTCTTCACCACGAGCTTCTAGCTTATTTCACGAGCTTATAAGCTATTTTTCAGAAGCTATTCCAAGTAGCGTTTGAGCTTATAGCTTATAGCTTCTCATATTTTCTTCCATTTTTACCCTTATAATTTTAATTAAAACCCACTTTTACCCTTTATAAATTGAAACACATTTATTACGTTTTCAATGTTCCTACGTTTCCAGTTCCTCTATTTATTTTTTCCTAATTTTCCAGTTTCCTACGTTTTCAATCTTCTGCCTCTATTTTATACTTGAATTTTTTTTAAAGTATAAAAATGGAAATGGAATAAATTTAAAATAAAACTTCAACAAAAAAATAATATTTTTTTGAAAGAGAAAAAATAATAACTTAATAATATATAAAATATATATTAAGAACATAATTTAATAATTTTATGAATTAAAAATGTCCTTTTATGTCATTTTACATTTATCAGCTAGTTGAACCGCTAATTTTACCAAACACTTTAGTTAGCTTATCAGCTATCAGTCATTAGTCATCAGCTATAAGCTATCAGCTAAAAGCTATCAGCTAGCTTATCAGCTATCCGCTATTTTTACCAAACAGACCCCAAGTATCCATACGATTAATGTTAGCAATACACTTTTCAACACACTCTCTTTTATTGAATAATATTCATATGGCTCCCATCATATTTATATAGGACCCAAATAATTTGGTGGAGCCAAAATATATTTAACCAATCAAATGGTGTGTTAGAAAATGTGTGTTGCTATCATTATTCTTGTCCATGCTCATCGGTTATATATTATTTTTAAAATATCAATTATTTATACAACAAGTAATTTAAAACTACCTAAAAACATTAAGCATTAAAGTCTAAGTTAGCAAATGTGCATCTTTTCATTTGAGTAAAAAAAAAATTCACTTGCTTTCATTCAAACAAATGTAAAATAAAGCATAATTAAGTAAAGGGTTAATATGTCTTTACCCCCCTGTAATATAGGCGAGTTCCGGTTTTCCTCCTGTAAAAAAGATTCTTTCGATTCCAACCCTGAAATATGAAGATTTCGTCGAAAACCCCCCTGGTCGAATATGGCACCCCCAGCTGATGACGTGGCGTGACGTGGCGCGCTGAGTCAACATTTTCTGCTGACGTGGCGTGCTGACTGTATAATTATTTTATTTTTTATAAGGTACACGTGGCATTTGTCATTTTTTTAATTAAAAAATATTTTTTTTTAAAAAAATCTAAAAAACGAAAATAATTATAAAAAAATTCCGATTTTTTTTTTAAAAATTGGAAAAATTAATAAAAATGAAAATAAAATCTGGAAAATTTTAAAAATAAAAAATAAAATCAGGGAAATTTTAAAAAAATATTAATTTAAATTCTGGAAAAATAAATAAAAATTGAAAATAATGAAAAAATTCCGAAAAATTTAAAAAATTAATAAAAATGAAAAAATAGATTTTTTTTCGAAATTTTAAAAATTATAAAAAAGTTCAGATTTTTTTTGAAATTTAGAAGATATTTAAAAATACTGGAATTTAATTTTCAAAATAAAAAAGTTTAGATTTTTTTGCGAAATAAAAAAACTGGAAAATATTTAAAATTTTAAAAATCTGGATATATATTTTTTAAAATCCAATTACAATATGAAAATTAAATTTTGAAAATCATATAATCTGAAGAAAAAAAAATTGATTTTGAAAATCATATAATCTGAAGAAAAAATTCCAATAGTGAGCGGTTTGTTTATTTTTTATAAAACGAGCTGTTTATTTATATGTACACCTTATTTTAATTGGTGTAATACATATTATAAATTTATAATCAACAAATCAACATAGATTCTGTCAAAAATAAATAAATCAACCATACGTCATGGTTGTGTGCATAGAGAGAGAGATATAAACTTTTCGAAACAAATTTTTGAACCATTTTAGAACTACTAATCTATGTTTAATTTTTTTTTAGGACTTATCTATGATTTTTTTATAGGAAAATATGTGTTTATTGTTTACTACTCCAATTAGACGTTAATCAATGGTTTTGTCACGCGTAACAAACACGTCAAGTACATGCAAATATTCCAACTAATCCAGCCCCTTTTTTCCTGTCTCAATTTATATTACATCTTTTCTTCTACGTTTCTCTCCTATTATTTAGAATCAAATCCTCTCAATCACTGAAATTTCATTTTATTCAATTTCTCTCTTGATCTTTATTATCCTCATCGTCTTTCTCGTTTCTCCCTCCGTACCATCCAGGTCGTTTTGCACCTGAGAGGAAGGAGAAAAACGAGAGAAGATCTTATTTACCCTTTATTACATTCAATATTTTTTTTCTTCATCTTCGTCACATTACATTCTTATTGGTTTTTCTTTGTTATCACCTTTGACATCATATTATATATCATCATTGAATCCAATTTTCGTCGAATGGAGTTCTTCCAAAAGGCGAAAGTGGTGCGCCTAAGGAGCCACCATGATAAATACATGTTGGCACATGAAGATCAAGAAAACGTCTACCAAGACCGCAATGGTTGCTACGACAATGCAAAATGGACGGTCGAGTTAATAGAGAACAAATACAACAATGTGATAAGATTAAAGAGTTGTTATGGAAAATATTTAACAGCCTCAAGCATGCCAATTCTTTTGAAAAGCACGGGTAAAAAAGTGTTGCAAACTTTGCCTAAACGGTTAAGTGCATCGGTTGAATGGGAACCTATTAGGGATGGTGTTCAAGTGAAACTAAGGACACGTTATGGACAATATCTTCGTGGGAATGGAGGATTACCACCTTGGAGAAACACAATAACACATGATGTTCCACATAGAACAGCAACAGCTAATTGGGTTTTATGGGATGTTGATATTGTGGAACTTAGGCCAAAACAAGCAGGACATGTTCCTAAACCAAGACCTAGGCCTACACCTATAACACCGCCAAATCGTTGTCTAGATTATCCGATTACAACGACAGATAATTCTTCTCCTTCTTTTTCTTCTTCACCTTCACCTTTTTCGGATTCGGATCATGGACCCCTTGTCAAGATTGATCTAAGGTCTCCTCCTCGAACAGCCGAGGTTCGTTATATCAAAACATTTATCAAACTTATGGTTAATACGAAATCTAATGAGAAATCTAGAGAGCACCCAAATCTTAGCATCAAACACACATAGTATCGAAGAGTTTCTCATATAGGATGGAGTTGATGTAATGGCTGGATCTATGTAATATAATGAGTTTATAAATTCAATTTCTAATAAAAATGTTTTTTCTTTGTGTATTTTATAGTCTTTTTTTTTTTTGTGAAACTATTTTACGGTCATTATACACGAAATAAAAAAGACAAGGACATATTTTTTTGGGGGGAGACAAGGACATATATAAAAAAGTAAAATCTTAACTAGGCATTGTACATTTATGTCTTTCTTTGCAATGTGATATCATTCAAAATTATTTTTTCGTAATTGTGAAAAATATATATAACGTGAATTATTCAGCTAACATTAGTGATAATAATAATTATCAACAAAAATAAAAAATAATAATTATCAACAACTACATATCATGTTTGAATTCAGCTAACATTTTTCTTCTTTTAATTACCAGGAGCAACTTGAATATTTAGAAGATCCTTCTCCATCACCAATCAAAGAAGGTAGGGTTATATTTTATGATATTGGTAATGAAAATGGTGAAGTTATTGATGCAAATAAAGGGTCATTATTTACCTTTAAAGGAAGTAGTGTAGAAGAGTTGAAGGAGAAATTGATGGAGGAAACTGGACTTGTTGATATTCTTGTGTGTTGTCGCAATCCATTGAATGCTAAACTTTACCCCCTTCTTTTGCATCTACCTCCTAACAATATTGACATGCATGTTGTTGTGGTTCCTTCCTCATTTAGAGGTAAGTTTTCATGACCCTATAATAATTTATGTTTTAATATTTGAATATACTATGAGATTAAAAACTATAATTTGAATTCTGCTCTTCTCCCATCAAAAATTGCTTGCTCCCAACCAAACTTTGAAAATACTCTTGTGTGACTTAAGTTACGCTGCGTGAGTTAACTCACACATATTATAAACCCTGCGTAAGTTAACTCACGTATGTTATAAACCTTGCTGAGTTAACTCGCGTAAGTTATAAACCCTGGTGAGTTAACTCACGCTGGGGGTTCAGTGTGAATTTTCAGCGTGACTTAACTCACGTCAATAGCATTTTTGAAAGTTTGGTTGGGAATGAGCAAATCTTGTTGGCAGAAGTGCAGAATTCGTATAATTTTCCTCTTGCTTATGATTTTGTCTTAACAAAATATGTATTTGTTGCCAGCCCAATGATGCCAAGGACGTTTCTGAATTAAAACTTCAAGAGTACGAATGAGGCAACTAATCAGACACAACCAAACCACAAAGTAACAAGGCCAAGCAAAAGGCAAAAAATAAAATCAAGACTTCTATTTGTAATGTAATATGTAAATTGATTATTTCATGTTATTTTTATTCATTTATTTATTTACTAGGAAAGAAAAGAGAACTATTCATGTCCTTCGTCTAAAACCATAAATTTCTAACCCAAAAAAGTGAATTTATAACCAATATGGTTACAAACTCTAAGAACCTTCTAGTCGATTTGATAGTTTTTGTACCAATTAAGGCCATGTACGCAACAACTTTGTTCTCCTTCTATGACATTTACTTAGTCTTGCAATTTCTCAAAAAACCACAACAAATTTTTAGATGAAATAAAGATTATTTTATCTTTGACCTAAAATGAAATTTTTATTAAATCTTAAGAGAGAAGTACATGGAGTACTTGACCCAACAAACCGAAAAAGAATAAATGTAAGCATTAACAAATCAAATAAAAAATTAAATAATGCGAAATAGATTACACGGCTCGTTAGTATTTGCAAGTATCTAATTCGTTTTTCAATCATCTAGGATAAATATAAAGTCTAAAATAACTTTATAAAGAGTGACATCAATTACTTTAAGGACTGAGTTATGATAGATTAGACTCAATATAAAAGTTTAATATGATATCAGAACATATCAATCCGTACTAGCAACCATTTTTTTTGAATCGGCAAATATTATTAAACGCCATCCCCGCAAGACGCAAGGTATGGACGAAACAAGATACAAATAGTGCCGCATATAGACGGTACACCATAACCACCTAAAAACACACCTGGAGATAAACCCACCAAAACACATCACCACCTAAAACAGACTCCAATAAAAAAACAAGCACCGTAAACACGGTACTAGCAACCATTTGTATCATCATATCACACGTAATAATGTAGGGTGTGAGGAAGTGTATTAGAAAAAACTCAATACCACATCAGATAAAGACAAAACCTCAAATGATTTTATAAAGATGATATTCATAATTTTGTAAGTCAATTTTGTATGAGTGAATTAGACCTAGTATAAAAGGCTAATCCTTGTGTATATATACCCAACCCAATGACTGAGTGATTCATTAACTTAGTTCAAATAGATTTTGGGCCGTCAATCCACTCCTAAAGGTACAGAGGCCCTCCAGAAGGTCCCCTTGGACCTGGGTGTGTCCCTCCTAGGGACACCGCCTCTCAGCAAGCATCTAAGAACACAAATAACAACATATGACAACCAATCTTATAGATTCATCACTTCGTCTTATCCCCAAGACTCGTGCTTGGGGGCTGTGGATCGTCAATCTATTCCTAAAGGGCTCAGACACCCTTTAGAAGGGATTAGGCGCCTTCCCGAACGACCTTTGAATCTTAGGTGCATCCCTCCTAGTATGCCACCTCAGCAGGCTCCTATAATCTTCTAGAAAGCTTATGAAAAAACTCAAGGCCCATCTTACTTAAGACTTAAGTCACGCGAAAACAATCTCAACAAAACCATAAGAAAAACAATAAATAAATAAAAAGTATAAAAAAACATTTAAAAAAATAAATATAAAAAGAATTTAATTAATATGTGTAAAATAATTTTACACCATCATTTTAAAATAATTAAACTCATACATACACACAAAAAATAAAAATTGAAAATGATTAAACCTGTTGAACCGATAGCATATACATTTGGGATGAGAAAGACAGAGGATATCAATGGCAGCCGTAGTGTGTCGGACTCCGCAGAACACGGTAACCAACTGCTTCTCTTTCTGTCTTGGGTTTTCCTCACGTGTTCTTTTCAACCCTCTTGTCTTCACACCATGGAAAAGAACCTTCACTACCCATGTTCTTTGTCATGCTAAAAAGGTATGTTCCATTTTATTGTTCTTAATTATCTTCACTTATTGTTTTTGATAAATTTCTGAACTTTTTTTTATAAACATTTTTTGGTATCTACTGAAATTAGCTTTACATTACTTAGCATTAGTGAAATTAACTTTTCGACGAATAATTCAGGAGAATCTAAATTCGAATTCTGAGAGGAATAATTATTGGTTAGACTTACTTATGCATCCGGATTAACATGACCCTTTCTCCGGAGTTAACACGTAACAAAAAAAAAATTAACTTTACACTACTTGGCATGAATGAAGTATGGATTAAAGTTGTTATTTGTTTTGAATATGTTTGAAATTTGCATATGTGTTTATAAATGTAATGTGATAGAAGTTTAGTCTTAGAGAGAGAAAATTGAGAACCCAGAAACAATTTTTGAATGAATCATATTGCAATGTGTAAAGAAATCGCACTGGACATGGCACTGACACGTTTGACAATGATAATAATAATTTGAGAAAATAGAATAATTGAATGTGTTCATATGTGTCAGTGTCCCATATGTGTTGGTGTCATGTTAGTGTAGGACACGAGACACATCTCCAATTTGAAGTGTCGGTGTTACATAGGTTACAATTGGATTAAGAAGAGTGGTTGAGAGAAAGTAGAAAGAAGAATGTTGTTTGAGCTAAAACGATGATAATTTTCATTGAGGCTTACTGGTCAACTTAATGCCGCACAATATGCAAGAGAGAGGAATAATTAACTTCTAACAAACTACCACTACTAATTCCATCTCAGCAGAATATACTAACAAGGTTTTGAAAGGTAAAATGCTTACAAATCAAGGTTTTAGTGAAATTAAAATTGTTTGAGAAATAATCTAAAACAGTGGTAAAAAGTGCAAACTGAAGATGCTATAGTCAGGGTTTTAAATAGCGGTCGCGGTTGCGTCGCGATTCTGAATATTGTGGAGAGTTGCGGTCAAATGCAGTCTATGCTTCCTTGAAAACAGTCACACATTGCAGTTTTAGCAACATAAAAACGGTTGCATTCCGTCCCAAATTGCTAACGTCACCGACCTTTATTTGAAACTCTGGCTATAGTAGCAAACATATGCATGCATCCACATGTAAGTTTAATTAAATTTCATATTGCAAAATTTAGTTTGGTTAATTGAGTCTGCCACAACATGATGAAATAAACATGCAGTAACAATACGTTACTTTGTTTTTTTATCACTTAAAGGAAGAGAAGTTGGTGGTTGTTGGTGGTGGAGCAGCAGGGGTGTATGGAGCAATTCATGCTAAGACTATTGCACCTCACCTAAATGTGGTCATTATTGAGAAGGGAAAGCCTCTTTCCAAGGTCTGTGACTTTTGTCATAATCCTTTTAAGTTAACTGCATGTGAATGGTGCTATTGTGTTGTATTCAGTGTTGCTGTTTTCTTGTTATCTTTTATTTTGTTCATCTTCTCATGGTTTTATTGGCAGGTAAAAATTTCCGGAGGTGGCCGGTGTAATGTGACAAACGGGCATTGTGCCGACAATTTGGTAATCCTCCTTTCCTCGTGATGCAAAAAACAAATATATATTTTAGAGAATAATTTCTATTATGGAACGATTATCTTTGACTCCTGTGTTTTATTGGAGTCTGTTAACTACCATTTACTTGTAGCACAACTGAACAAAAAATTTCTCTCCAGTCATCACCAGCATTGTTTAATTTGTTAGTTTGTGTAAGACATGTCAATCATCGCACCAGAGTAGGTTGGATGAACTAGAGGAATCTTTTTAGTGCTGCATTTGACAAAAAAATACCTCTCAAACTTAAAGTGAAGTTCTATCGTGTAACATTGTTGTATGTAAAAACCAACAACAATTTAAACTAAAATGTTTTGTTCTGTCACTTGTAACTTGATGTTTGGAAGATGACTAGTTCATAGATTTTGGCAGAAAACTATCCAAGAGGTCACAAGGAACTGAGAGGATCTTTCTTTAATGTGCACGGTCCAGTGGATACCATGTCTTGGTTTACCTCTCATGGGGTTGAACTGAAGGTTGTTCTTCGAAAAGCCTTTTGTTACTCGTTTTTGCTTTTTGTTTAATTTTCTAATTTATGATCAACTGTTTATAGATTGAGGATGATGGCAGAGCATTTCCTGTCAGCAATAGCTCTTCTTCCGTAATTGATTGTCTCATGTCTGAAGTACAGCGAAGGGGAGGTATGTTGACTTTAGGACTATTTCAATTGATTCATTTGAGCATATCTACTAGCGTTAACATTTGTGAGAATGTTGAGAGAACTATGGAAACAACTTATGACATGTAGTAGATCTCTAAATGTCGTTCATATTTTCATGTTTCTGTATAATAAGCAGTTTTTTCCAATGGAAATCGCCATTATACTTTTCAAGTTATAATTCATAGTTTGTTAATTGAAGTTCATTATTATCTGCTCTTTACGATGTTTACATTAGTTCTACATTGACATGAAGTATCCATTTCACAAAATGGATAATTTGTTGTCAACACGGTATATGTTCCAAGTTGAAAATGTTACATTGCATAATCCCTATCGACATGAAATTCAGTGATAAATTATTACAAGTCATAAACGTTCATTTCATAAATTTCCAATGATGAACTTTCAAATTTTAAATGCTGAACTGTTTGTTCTCAATTAGTTTCCATGCAGACCAAAAAAAATGTAACTGCGGTGTCTGTTTTATCTGGTGGGAAATTCCTTCTTGAGATTAAGCAGCTACCGTCTGGTTCTTCTGAACACGTTGAAGTTGATTATTTATTGATCGCTACTGGAAGTAACCGACAGGTTGTGGTCTATAATTGACTAATTTGAATTAAGATTCATGAATTAGATATGATTTATAAAATCAGTTTTTTCTGTCATAGGGTTATGAAATTGCATCTCAGCTTGGTCATTCAATCGTAGAGCCAATGCCGAGCTTGTTTACATTCAAAATTGAAGACTTTCGTTTGAGGGAGTTGTCTGGGGTTAAGTATCAATCTTTTAAACTTTTGCATTCAAATTTGTAGAAACTTTGTAGTCATTTTCTATACCTTTCACATATGATGCATAGTCCTTCCTTAACACTACTAAGTTGGAGCCTTTCAGATTATGTTCATCTATACACTGGCAATGTTTTATTTGGTCATCTAACCATGGTTATCAGTATCTTACGATACATGCGAGTCGTATCTCGATTAAAAACTAGTCTGAACCCAATCGATACGAATCTCTAGTGTGCATCTATTTGGACATGAATCTCATCTTGAATCCTGATTCATTATGATGAATCTTGGAATCCTAATTCATTATGTTGAATCTTGGTTCACTATGATGAGAATCCTAATTCATTCTAATGAATCACTACCTAAATTAGTATAGCCAACTTCTTTTTTGTCAACCTAAAAAAATTTGATTCACGATTTGAATCTCAAATTGATATCCATGCATCTAACTACCTACATCGCATAGACAATATAAACTTGTTACTAGGACTGGTGATCATATTTTTTACTTAATTGTCAGGTTTCATTCCCTAAAGTTAAAGTGAGGCTAAAATTGGACAGCCTACAAAAAAATATACCTCAGCTTACACAGGTATGTTTATGTTTGCTTTGTCATTGCTACAGATCAAATAGTGAAAAACATTTTTGTATAATAATATTTTGGAATTCTACTAGGTTGGCCCCTTGTTAATTACACATTGGGGACTCAGTGGGCCGGCTATTCTTCGGCTGTCTGCTTGGGGTGCTCGCTATCTGTTTAGTTCAGGTTACAAAGGTAAATGAAAGTCTTTTCCCTTTCTGTGTTTGGAATCAATAAAATCATTATGGAATTGAAATTAGTGTTGTCAAATAGTGGATATAGCAGTACAATAGCGCTATAGCCTAGAAGAATTTTAACCAACTGTGACTGTTTCGTGATACGTAACTCAGTACATAGTGTTGTCAAATAGTGGATGTATCAGTGTTGTATTAACGTAGCAAAGCCGACTATGAACAAAACACTATTTTCTGCTATTCGTGATTAACACTGATTGAAATGAATTCTTGTATGAAATTGGTTTTGAATTATACTAGTTTAAAATTTCTATACACTTACAAATCAATGTGTGCTATATAGCTCTTGATTCGTAACTTTTGCTATGATTTTAAATGATTTCCATTCAACTGAATACTGTCCCAATTTTAAAATCTTCCAAATTTTTCAAATTCCCTTTTTTTCCTCTTACAGATATTTTTGTCATTTTAATGCAGGGAGACTTATTGTAGATTTTATCCCTGATGTGCATGTCGAGAGTGTGAAGACTATTCTTTCGCGTCACAAGCTTCAATTTGCGGTAAACTATGGTTCTAATTCAAAAACAAAAAATTTGTTGTTTAATATTTCAATTACGACATCATTCACTTAGGGTGTGTTTGGATTGAGGGTTTAGGAGGGGAAGGGAGGGGAGGGTTTAGTTTTCTTTTTAAAACTACGGACTACATAGCATGATTTTCTAAAATAAATTAAGTGTGATTGAAGTATTATATTATCGTTTATCATGTTAATGTGTTAACTTTTTAAAAGACATTTCATAGTGTCCGTAATTTAAGAATGAAAAG
Source organism: Medicago sativa (assembly GCF_051527215.1). NCBI lineage: Eukaryota > Viridiplantae > Streptophyta > Magnoliopsida > Fabales > Fabaceae > Medicago > Medicago sativa. The sequence goes on from NC_140754.1 coordinate 6,179,646, forward strand.
TGAACCCTCCCCTCCCTTCCCCTCCTAAACCCTCAATCCAAACACACCCTTAAAGTTTGTGACCGTTGTGTTCAAAACGAATGCAGTAAGTTGTTTTCATTGTGTCTTTGCAGAAACAAAAAGTGGTCAATTCATGTCCTCTTGAATTCGGGATAACAAAAAGATTCTGGAGCTATTTGTTGGAACGACAGGTTTTATAACTATTTCTAGTTATTTTTAATAAGTGTACATTGTAATAAAAAAGAAAAATTATTTACAAACTATATAAAGAAACTATTTCATATGTAGGGTTTAAGTGGAGATATCTTATGGGCCTCAATTTCGAATAATGCATTGATGTCCATTGGTTCATTGCTAAAGGACTGTACATTTGAAATTACAGGCAAAGTAAGATTTTCTTATATTATTTAGTATTTATTTTAGGGTAAATACACAATTTGGTCCCTGAAATTGTAGGATTGTATCAACCTAGTCGTTAAATATTTTAGAATGATCATTAGAATTGCATTATACCAATCAGGTTTGTCCCTCTTTCTGAATATGTTATCAAATGCATTACTGATATTATTAGTTTCAAATGCATCCCTGACATTACCAAACTGTCATTATATAGTCCTTGCAAATACTAAAGAAGGAACAAATCTTATAAAATTTTTGCAATTTGAGGGTCATTTTGTAATATTGCTAATTTAGAGGACTAGGGTGATATAGTCCTACCATTTAAGGGACCAAATTGAGTATTTAATCGGTTATTTTATGAAGTATCATTATAACAACATTGTTTTCAATTTTGTGCTTATAAAGGGTCCATTTAAAGATGAATTTGTCACTGCTGGTGGTGTTCCCTTATCTGAGGTTCTCTTTCTTTTTCACTATTTCTCTACTTTCCAACCTTACTTTTCCCTTGATTAGAAATCTCACTCAAAAAATTTCTTTTTTTTTTGTTGAAGGTTTCACTTAATACAATGAAAAGCAAAATTTGTTCAAATCTGTTCTTTGCTGGAGAGGTAACTTTAACATGTGTTTTTTCATTTGAATTTTCGGAGAAGCATTTATAACTTTATATTTTTTGCTGATCTAATTGATGTCTCTGTTGCAGATATTGAATGTTGATGGAGTAACTGGTGGTTTCAATTTCCAGGTAAAATACATGTGACTAATATAATGCAATTTTATTATCCGAAGTTCAATAGTTCTTAATAATATAATTTTGTATATGTCATAGTAGCAACACACTCTTTGACATTGACTTTTCAACGCACTCTCTTTGATTGAAAAAAATTCATACGGGTCACACAAATTTTATATGGGCTCGCATCATTTGATTTGACTCGTGAATTTTAACCGATGATAAAGTGTGTTGAAAGATGTGTTAGAGAGTGCAATGCTAGCCTAGCATTCTTAAAAAGTTATAGATGCTTCTCTACGACAAAATTTTAGACGATACTATAATGTTCTATCGTATATCATATATTTATCCAAACCATCAACCTAAAGGTCATATTTCATAGTTTTCCGTATCGTTTTTCGTGGTCTTTCTCTGCCTTTATCAATTAAATAACTTGCCGCGAAACCCACTGGGGTTGGCCTGGTGGTATTGACTTGGGATCTGGGAATGTGCTCCTCCTCGAGATTTCAGGTTCGATTCTCTCCAGTGCTAATTTAGGTGGGTTAATTTAGCTTCTTCAAAAAAATAATAATAATAACTTGACGCGATAATTCATCTAAACTTTATGTAAAGAAAAATAGAATAATTCAACATTAACTTGAGGGTCCATTTTTTGCATGAACCACTGGCTCATTGGTTGATGGTATATTCAAAACTCAAGAGCTTCATCCATTTTTCTTTGTTCTATATACAGAATGCTTGGTCAGGAGGGTTTATTGCAGGAACAACAATTGGTGGATTAGCACTTGACTCTTGTGTTTAGGTTCAAAGTGAATGCTGATTTGTAAGGTTTTAAACGGGTAGTGTTGGTGTTGCATCATGCTTTTTTAGGCCAACTTGGTTTTTTCCTTTTTGGGCTGTCGAGGAACAAGTATATTTTTAGGTGTACGTTTCTTTTCTTTTTTTTCCTAATCATAAATAGTTTAGTGATTAGATCTTAATATGAAAAGTTCTTATTTTTAGTGCATTTTTGCCTCTACCATTTGAGTGATTTTCGATTTACCCCATGTAAAAGGATTGGATTCCAACCTTATAGTTAAAGATTTCTTTAGTTTTAGACATTCATGACATTTGACTATACAAAGCAGATGATGTGGTAGGGGATAAACTAAAATTCGTCCAAATGAAAAATACCTTTCATTTTATAAATTGATGCCGCAAGGTTTTAAACTAGATTATTAATTTATTTTTGCATTAATTTATTTAAAAATAAAATGAAATTTTGAATAAGTTTTGTCTACGTATCGGTTCACAATCAAACATCGGAGTATCAGAGACTTTACCTAATTGTTTTATGACTTTTTATTCTAATCAAAGAGCCTGAATGCCACTAAGACCATAGTGCTCTTTAAAGCAACTACAAAATGATTTTTTTTATTTTATTTGTTTACGATGTCTAGGGAAGTTGAGTTTCAGAAGTTGATTAAGGTTAGAACAAATGTTAATGTTTAAAGAGCGTTCATCATCAAATAATATTATCATGTTGACGACATGAGTTAAACTCACGCGGTTGCAAATTATGAGTCAACCTTCAAGATGGGATTTGATCATATCAATTGAACTAGTCACGCATACATACAAGTTTTATAAGGTGGAATATTCATTCTTCTCAATACCAATTAATTTATAACCATCAGGTTAAACCAATCGCCTAGAAGTATAGATATAGTCACATAGATAGAACTGAACTAATCCATTTAAAATATTTTCAGCAGTGCTTACCTAAAATATTAACACTAAGAAGAATAATTAAGTTCCAAGTGCAACACAACTTGTTAAAGTAAGATCTTTTGAGGCTATCAAGACCATATACGGTTGAATAAAAAATGACAAGTACAACCTATAGTGACCTAAATTTTAATATAAAAATACGATTGATTTAACAAAAATGGAAGATGATTGGTTTATCACTAAACTATATTATAAATTATCATTAGCTTTGATTGTTTTTTCTGACTTTGAATGGTACTCCCTCCGTCCCGGAATAACTGATTCATTTTCTAAAAAAAAGTGTCCCAAAATAACTGACTCATTTCAATTTTCAATACAACTTTCATCATTCCCAATACAATATAACACTAAATAATACTACTTTTATCATTTCTAATACAATATATTCCACTTTCCCCTTTATTTATACACTTTTCTTAATCTGTGTGAAAAACCAAAGTAGGTCAATTATACCGGGACGGAGGTAGTATGTTTTATCTAATTTTAAATTCTCACCAACTAAAGAAAAGGGATTGCAACATGATCCAGGACAATATTTGTGCATTTAAAATGGCAAAAAACAGAGAAAAATGGTTGAAAGAATTTGGAAACATGTAGACTGGAGTCAATGATCTCATGTGTGGGGAGTGGGGACCTTGAAAAAAAAAGTCACATTCCACTGCTGTCTGTACTTATCTCAACAACAAATACAATACCACCTAACTCCATGATTTATATTTTTTAATAAGCAACTAAGTCTAAAAATAATTCCTCACAAAAAAAAGTCTAAAAATAATTAGTCTTTATTACAAGTGATTTGGTTAGCTCGTGTGTAGGTTTTTTTTTTTTTTTTAGTCACTAGTGCGTAGATTACTTAGAAGAAAAGAAATTGTCACTTCTTTCGACGAAATGATATTCAATACAGTATTTGTTCAACAAGTTAAAGTTATTATTTTATTCATTGTTAAAAGTTAAAAATTTAATTTCAGCTTTTGATCTTTGTCAATGGTTGTATAATCATTTTGTGGATTTGATTATTGCTTAGCGTTTTTGTAATTGATTTTAGGGTTAATATGTCTTTACCCCCTGTAATATAGGCGAGTTCTGGTTTTCCCCCCTGTAAAAAAGATTCTTTCGATTCCAACCCTGTAATATAAAGATTCCGTCGAAAACCCCCCTGAGCACATTTGAGACCCCCCCAGCTGATGACGTGGCGTGACGTGGCGCGCTGAGTCACCTTTTCTGCTGACGTGGCGTGCTGACTGTATAATTAATTTTATTTTTTATTTTTTTTATAGGGTACACGTGGCATTTGTCATTTTTTTATGTCTTTACCCCCTGTAATTTAGGCGAGTTCCAGTTTTCCCCCTGTAAAAATTTTAAAAATAAAAAATAAAATCTGGAAAATTTTAAAAAAATAATTATTTTTTAAAAAAATGCTGGAAAATTAATAAAAATTGAAAATAATGAAAAAAATAAAAAAATTAAAAAAATTAAAAGTCTGGAAAAAAAAATTCACATGACATGTGTGTATATACATACCACATCATTAAATCAGATTATTTTTTCGAAAAATAAAATAAGTTCGGATTTAAAAAATTGTAAAAAAGTTCAGATTTTTTTTGAAATTTAGAAGATATTTAAAAATACTGAAATTTAATTTTCAAAATAAAAAAGTTTAGATTTTTTTGCGAAATAAAAAAACTGGAAAATATTTTAAATTTTAAAAATCTGGATATATTTTTTTTTTAAAATCCAATTACAATATGAAAATTAAATTTAAAAAATCATATAATCTGAAGAAGAAAAAAATTGATTTTAGTTTAATTAAAAATTTAGAAAAAAAACTGAGAAGCTTGAATTACATAGGAATATTTTTGTAAAAAGAATTATTAATGCGTGTAAAATTTTAAAAAGTGTCCGCTTACACTCAGGTTCATCGAGCTCGAAAGAGCTTTATGCTTGCTGCTTGAGCAGGGAGTTGTTGGCACTTGGGTTTGTTATTGTGTTGGCAGTCAATCCATTCGCTAAAATTAAATCCTAATTGTTTTTGACAAATGTTCACTGTTCATATTTTTTTTTGTAATCTGGTTTCGTTCCCGTACGCGGGTTCGCTATGTTATGCTCATGATTAGTGAATTTTTGTTAGGATATTTTAGGACTGTTTCGCTTGGTCTGATTTATAATGATGTATGTCCGTTTTGGGTTTTAAAAAGTGTTTCGCTTAAATTTTTTTTTAAAAAGTGTCTTATTTAAGAGACATTAAAATTTAAAAAGTGAGTACCTCAAGTTGCTCTTTCAATGTCTTTTGAGCTTCGCAAAAAAATCTAAACTTTTTTATTTTGAAAATTAAATTCCAGTATTTTTAAATATCTTCTAAATTCCAAAAAAAAATCCGAACTTTTTTATAATTTTTAAAATTTCAAAAAAAATCTATTTTTTCATTTTATTAATTTTTTAAATGTTTTTGGAATTTTTTCATTATTTTCAATTTTTATTAATTTTCCAGAATTTTTTAAAAAAATAATTATTTTTTTAAATTTTCCAGATTTTATTTTTTATTTTTAAAATTTTTACAGGGGGTAAAACTGGAACTCGCCTAAATTACAGGGGGGTAAAGACATAAAAAAAATTACAAATGCCACGTGTACCCTATAAAAAAATAAAAAATAAAATTAATTATACAGTCAGCAAGCCACGTCAGCAGACAAGGGTGACTCAGCGCGCCACGTCACGCCACGTCATCAGCTGGGGGGTCTCAAATGTGCGCAGGGGGGTTTTCGATGGAATCTTTATATTACAGGGTTGGAATCGAAAGAATCTTTTTTACAGGGGGGAAAACCGGAACTCGCCTATATTACAGGGGGGTAAAGACATATTAACCCTTGATTTTATGAACTCTTAGGTTCTATTCTTACACTTCTTGTGTTTAGATAAAATAAAATCATTCGTTTGGTTAATATATTTTTTTTTTTTGTTAAAAAAAGTTCACGGACAAATAACTTTGTTCATTAAATTCCCTAAAAAAAACTTTGTTGATTAAATTATACTAGGAATTAAGAAAATACTGGTGAATAGTATATTAAACTTATTAGTAACTATTTTTTTAACTCTATTCTTTAGAAGATAGAAATAGTTATTTTCCTTGTCATAAATTTTAAAGATTTTTACATAATGTATATAAAATAATGTCCGACTGTATTTTGAACAAAATTATCACTAATTGGGTTAAAACTAATAAGCATCATTTGGTTTTCCTTAGTAATCTTAGCCCCTAAATAATAAACCTACAAGAGAATGCATGATTGGTTCTATTTTTAGACGAACCCATGATAGATTTTAAAGGTGCATAATTGACTTTGACATGTTTGGTTGTTGTTGAGCAGAATTGATTGTGCTTTTAAAATTGATTCTTCTTAAAGCTATGATATGTAGATTTAGATTCTAAAATTGATTTTCGCACACAAATTTGTAGTTCAGTTTACTTTTACTTAAATGTATGTAAACATAAATCATTGTTAGTTCGAATCACTTTTAACCAAAATCAATTATATCAAAATCAATTCTTCCCACCGCACAACCAAACATTTTAAAGTTGACACATAGTTTTAACTTTGAAAACAATTCATGGTAATTTTCCTCACAAATCAGGGTTTAGGATAATATATTGATAATGACACAGAAAGCACCTACACATATATAACATAAAAGTTAGGTTCACTTGGATGCTTCCCAACAAAAGAAATCCAAAAATCAATTCAACTTGTGCACCTTTTCAATTTCCTATTTCCCCATAGCTACCATGTGCAAGAAAAAGTTTACCACCCTTTTTCTCCATTGCATATTCGAGAATCTCAAAACGTCCATATCCAAAACACATGAAGACCATGACAAAACCATGTGTGGAATCAACATGAAGAATACTTTTTTATTCCCACTTTTTATCACATATAAAAAAATAAGCCGTAACTGTACATAATAGGAAATTTCACTTGAGATTTGTAAATTAATAGATTTTTTCTTCTCACACCCATTAGAACACAACAACGAATATGAAAGAAAATTTCCACGACGAATCAAATTATCTTTAATTGAAATCTTTTTATTCAGTAATCTTCATACAAAAAAAATACTTTAAAGAAACCACTTTATTTTAAATAATATTCGTAGAAGAAAGAAGCACCGCGTCATCGAACTCTTGATTTATCATATTCTCTCTATTAGTCTTGAGTAACACTTAGATAGGATGCAACATCCACTAACCTTTTTTTAGGGTACCTCCCTAAACTTATTCCTCAGGTGTTTTTTTTTCATTCTTTTATAAAAAAAATATTTATTTAGTATCAGTTAACTTATCAATTATCTGCTATTTTTCCATTAAAAAAAACTATCCGCTATATTTTACCAAATATATCCATTTGACAAAAAATATTCTAGAAAAGATAAAGTCATATATAAACTCCTTTTGTATGAATCAAATTTTAAAGCTGTCTCTACTTTACAACTCGATTTCCCTCCTCTCTACTCCATTAACAATTCATTTCTTACTTTATTTATTTATATAATATTCACAATTCCATCACTACTTTAAATAAAATAAAATAAATTATTTTTCTTTTTTTTTCTCATTAAAAACCGATTTTTCAAATTAACTCATAACATTTATTATCTATATTATAGATCAAATACATCAATATTATAACGGTTGTATTTGGCGTATAATATAGACCCGATACATCGGGTATTAATAATCTCACTGCCAAGTCACAATCTCCTTCACTCAAACATCATCCGTCATTTTCTCACGTGATTCATTTCCTTCCCCCGCAAAACTCGGCGATTCCGTTATAAACCGTATCATTTCCGTTACTCGCTATTACTACTTTCACGCATTCGCGCCATTTGACTGAAAAAAAAAAACAAAAAAACCAAAAACAACGAGTTTGTTGAAAAAGTTGAAACTACTCAAACGCAAAAGCTCTCTAAAATCGATTAATCATCAAATTTCACCGTTCAAAGGAATAAGTGATTACTCTGTGAGAAGAAGAAGATCATGGAGAAGATTACAGAGAAAATCAAAATCGGCGTCTGTGTTATGGAAAAGAAGGTGAAATGTGGCTCCGAGGTTCTCTCTTTCTTTGCATTTCTTCTTCTTCTTCTTCACTCTGTTTCTTCTTTTCTGGTTTTTGCATTTTGCGGTATATTACACCTATAGATATAGTTATATATCATTGTTGAGTTTAAAGAATTGAAATGAATTGGATCTCGGAGAAAATGTGTTTGTTTACGACGCGATTCAACACTTATAACGTATATAGTTATGTTCAAACGTTTCAATTTTCTTAAATTATTACCGGTGTTTATGTATCAGTGTCGAGTTTAAAGCGAGTTAGAACTCGGAGAAATGTGTTTGTTCATGATGCTGATACATGTGATCACATTCAATCACTTTTATTTTTATTTATTTATTTATTTATTTATTTATTATTATTATTACTTTTTTTATTATACTTAGAGAAATATGTTCATATATGACAATGCATGTGATTATATTCAATCATTTTTTTTTTTTTTTGAAAATTCTTACAAGTGTCTGCATGTCATTGGCGTGTCGAATTGATGACTAGTTGATTATAGTGTGCCAGACACTTGTACTATAGTGACTGAAATAGTATATTCGATCACTTTTGTTTTTTGAAATTGGTCCTGGTGTATACGTGTCAGTGTCGAGTTTAAAGGATTGAAGCGATTTGGAACTCGAAAAATGTGTTCGTATATGAGCAGATACTCGAGAAATTTTTATTAGTTTTTTGAATTATTACTAATTTCTATGTGTCATTGTCGTGTTTGGTGAAACTGTGACTGATACTTTATAAGGCGTGTGATTTTAGTGGCTCTGTTTTATCAGGCTTTTGTTTTTGGACTGTGTTTTTTGCAGGTGTTTTCTGCACCTATGGGACAGATATTTGATAGGTTACAAGCGTTTGGAGAATTCGAAGTGAGTTGAATTCGACGTGTTTACTTTGCTTTTTCCAAGTTCTGTTTTGTCACTGTTGGGTTGATTTTGAAAATTTTCGATTTCAATTGTTCATGAATCTACTGGAAATGGTTGAATTGTTCTGATTTATTTTATATGACAAGAAATAATGTTGTTCTTTTTTTTTACTAACAATATGTTTTTACAAGAAACTAATAATGTTTTTATTGATTTAATTAAGTTCATGTAGTTCCATAAAATTTGATAACTACTGTAAAATCACGTAACTACTAATGTTTAATTTATGTGATCTAACATTTGGTATGTATGATTGTTAAAACACATGCATATTTGTTTTGTAAAAGAAATAGTAGAGTTGGTTGATCTGTTATAAATGTATGATTTGTTTATTTCTTTCTCTTGATATTTTGTGTCATATATAGGTCATACATTTTGGGGACAAGGTGATTCTCGAAGATCCAATAGAGAGGTACAATAGTTCATATCAATTGTTGGAAACATTGTTTAACGCTACAAATTTCGTAGAAAAACTCTGCTCACCATGCATTACAGCTCCAATTTCAAATTTTTTACTCACTACTAAATTTGCTGCTCAAAAGTTCTATTGCTGCTCAAAATTGTTGCACGGGGTATATTCAAGTGATAGCAGAATTATTTTATGCGTCAACGCACTTTCAGTAATCAGGTTAAGAACTGTGTTATTTCAGCTGGCCCATATGTGATTGTTTGATTGCTTTCTATTCTTCTGGATATCCCCTCGAAAAGGCCGAGGCATATGCTGCTTTAAGGAAGTAAGTTGTTGATTTGCATCTGTATATCTTTTTAGTAATCAGCTCTATAGGACAAGGTAATAAAAATATTGGATTTGGGGACGAGAGTTTTGAAATATTTTTTGAGTAATTTTTGTATTGTATACTTCTACTGACATGCACACCTTTATAGTCTTTACAGCATACAATTTGTTTTATGGAGTGGTTGTAACTCTGAGATAGGATATTAGGATGTGATATTTAATATTGGTGCTTCTGGAGAAAAATTAAAACTGGTTGGTGCTAGAGTTAGACTTTGTGTCTGTTTGGATGAGTGGGTGCAAATTGGATTTTATATTATATTGATTTGGTTGAAATTGGATTTGAAGTAATATGATTTATGTTTGGAAACTTTCATCTCATAAGTAAAGTTTGTAGTAGAGAACTTAGTCTGAAATTTGCTACCTAACTTAGAAGCTACATTTTTTTTACACTTGGTCAAACTTGTTTTTCGAAGTAGAACTGATTTTACTTTATTACAACCAACCCGATAAATCTTGGAAAATTTGTGTTTACCATCAGAAACTCAACTATGCTTGGGAAGCTCAAACACTCTCCAAAAATTTAATCTAACTTGGAAGAGTTTGAAATCTTCACAGGGCGTTACTAATCTTGTTAAGTAAAGAAGAGAAGATAATTTGTAAGGGATACTAAAGCAGTCAGCTAGTTTAGAGATTTTTTTTTTTTTTTTTACATAATAAGTAGGTCAGTTAGAGGATGCAAGGGTAAATGGGTCATTTAGATTTGTTACTTGTTAGCATCGGGTGATCATAGTCATGTTAAGGGTATAACACTTGGAAGAGAATTCGTTGAGAATTTTCTCTGTTTTATTTGGTTAGGCTCACTTAATATACGCACCATCCAATTTCTCAAGATAATCTCTCTGCACTTAGTATATCCCTTTTGTTGTGTTTTTTGAATATTTGGATGCAAAGGTTTATAGATCAATCTAAAAACTAATTATGCCTGTAATTCAGACCTTTCCTCATAAATGAATTGGAGCCCCAATACCTTCTTCATGACCGAAGGAAAGTATATGAGGTAAGTCTGATACGTAATTTGTTTTCTGCTTTAGATTCTATGTTAAAATCAATTATGACAGAGCCATTTGTTTTGCTTAAATATTTTTATGTGTTACGTGGTTGTCGCTGGTATGTGTTATCTGGTTCACATGTAACAAATATTCCTTTTTTTTCAAGGGTCTAGCTTGGGTTTCAAATTAAGTCCTGACCTTCATGTCATTGTTCATTTGAGTTTTAAGATCAACTATTATGTGTTGTTATAGTGTGAACCCAAACCAATTAAGTCCTGATATATACTATTTTTCTCATGTTTGATTTTGGGCTTCAAGCAACTTGAACTGTTTGGAATCCCTGTTCCAAGATATGCCCTTGTAATTAGGGAAGTCCCGTCCGAAGAACTTGATTACTTTATTGAGGAAGAAGATTTTGTTGAAGTTGATGGCATGCGCTTTTGGAAGCCATTTGTAGAGAAGCCTATTGATGGTAAGCTTGTTTCTTGCATACCATGTTGAAACTCTTTAATTTTTAACTTGTTTCTATAATTTGATTTCTACAAAGCCACCCATGACCATTACGTTGGCCTGTTTCTATGAGAACAACTTTTTGCAAGCATTATTATTTTAGTCTCTTTGTTTCTTTTTATGGAGCACTAATGTTAACATGAGATATATAGAGTGGAGATGCAAAATATTCAGAAAATAAAATATAAATATTACTACAAAGCCAACATGGGCACTGATTTGATGTTCCAATTTAAGCACAAGCAATTAGAAACAGATAGCAATATCACGTAGTAGCTGGAATTGAGTGTGATGTAAATATTTTGTCCATCATTGTGTCATCTTGTATGCAAGAGCTAGAAAAAGGATAATATAGTCTGCATCTTTTAGTCACAATTACCAAATATGTTCTAATTGACTATTGCATATGTAAGTTTACATGGCTTGAAATAAAGGAAGTCAACTAAATGAATGCATATCATTCACTCAATTTTATGTAGAATAAAATAAATATAATGTAACTGAATATCATGTAGAGTCTGAATAGACTATAGAAATAGAGCTCATCTATCATTTTCCGTCACTAGGTGATGTTTATAAAACCCAAGTACATCTGTGATATTAGATATACTAAACATTAGAACTTGTACATCCATCACACGAGTCCTATGCAGCTTTTCCTTTTCAGATATGTGTTTTGGCATAACTTCCTATTACATTGGCATTTAGTTATGAAGTGCTTAAGTGAGTTTTATTGTTGCAGAGTAAAGTCAGCTAACTTAGTTTATTTTTGAACCATATGTTAAATGAATGAAAGTCAAGATGCAGTTATTGTGAAAATAATTTGATTTTACATGCACATGCGATAATTGAAAATATGTTTTCTCAGATATGATAGTAACTGGTTTTTTTTTTTTTTTGTGCCTTTGTGAAGCTGATAACCACAGTATAATGATATATTATCCCAGTTCAGCAGGTGGAGGTATGAAGGAATTATTTAGGAAGGTGAGCTGTAGGCTGAAACTCACTCTCCATAATTAGGTGGGTCATGAATGCAATATGTTCTAGAGGACATCCTTTTCCTACAGATTTGTTGAAAAGGTTGGGACTAAGCTGTTTTGATTTGGTTTGTATACCTTCATATTTAATAAAGAGAAGAGTTGGATTTTATCAGCTCTAATCAATATAAAACAACAACAACCAAGCCTTATCACTCTAAGTGGGAGCTTTAATCAAAATAATAATATAAGTTTATTATAATTTTAAGTGGATGTGTTAACTCGGTCTGAATATCTTTGTTCTATCTCCATTGATTATATTGCAATACAATCTATGAAAAACAGATATGCTTTGTTAACAAAAGAAAAACATTTATCGGCCTTGTCATAGTAACACGAGCTTTGAGATGGTCTATTTTCAACACACTTTTTGATATGGTTTCACTTTCATTTCTTTTATGAGTCGTATGACTGAAATACAATTAATGGACTTGGTCTCTCTTTTGGTGTTATATTACCATAGGTTGGTAATAGGTCCAGTGAGTTCCATTCAGAGGTGCGAAGAGTGAGGCGTGAAGGCTCCTATATATATGAGGAATTTATGCCAACCGGAGGGACAGATGTTAAGGTCTGGCAGTTTTTAAATTTATATTGTTTTTAAGTTCTTTTTTATTTTGTTGCATAGTGTATTTCAAATGTTTCTGAAGTTTGATGAATGACTGTAGGTGTATACAGTAGGTCCTGAATATGCTCATGCTGAGGCAAGGAAGTCTCCTGTTGTTGATGGTGTTGTTATGAGAAACCCTGATGGGAAGGAAGTAAGTGGCATTTGAAACATTTGATGGCAAACATAACCATTGTTGATTTCAAAGCCAGATAGAATCCTGCTCGAAACAGAAATTTGACTTTTATTGAAGCATGTTAGAATCAAAGAACCAAATCATATATCTTTTTCTTTTTGGTGCATCCAAACTATATATCTGTTATTAGAATTAGAATCAAGAGCAGGATTTGAATTAGCAAATGATATTAGTTAGCATTTATTGTATTTATGTTATAGAAATAGAGGTGAGTTTGGTTCTGATTTAGATACACAAATCACAAATTTAACATGGTATCAGAACAGATTTTGATTATGTGACCAAAGGGCTTCATCACAGTCTCTGCTGTTGGCAAACTGCCGCTGCCAGCGGTATCAGAATTTTTTCTGATAAGTGTTCATATTGTTTCCATTTTCTCTACAATACATCCTTGCATTTTAGCAAGCTTAAAGCTTAGTGTGTTTTATCTTGAGGGGTTGTTTTAATCAATGAATAAACTTCATCTGTTGATTATTAGGATTAGAATCATAGCTTAGGATTTGAATTAGCAAATCATGTCATTTAGTATCTATTCTATAATCAACAAAGCAAATTTATAATCTCATTTGGCAGGTTAGGTATCCTGTATTACTGACTCCAAATGAGAAAGAAATGGCAAGAAAGGTTTGCATTGCATTCAGGCAATCGGTATGTTCTATGAATCTGATAACTGTGTGATACAGTGTTTTATTTAATTGTATTTATTTTCAGAAACATATTTCCTGGCTCATTTTTCTTCAGTTAAATTTATTTATGTTAAATTTCATGACTGATCAACAATCTTATTGTTGAATTGAAGTATCAATATTCTGTTTTGTAAAATAACTATTCTGTCTCACTAATTGTCATATTTCTATTTATCTTTTCATCTGTAACTTGTTTTTCTATTGTTTTGTTGGTTCTTTGCTTTCCATCTGACATTTGATCATTAGCTTAGAAATTATATTCTAAATCCTTTTTAAGATAACCAACCATATTGAGAAGTTCTATAATGTTAGATAAAATTAATCTTGTTTCAATTAATTGGAAAAATGTAGCTGCTCGTTATGTTATTTTAACGAAATCCAAGTGATAATTTAATATTCTACTTTTTCACTTTATCCAAAAAATTTGGACTATGACTCTTGAGCGAAATATTATGGTAGGTAAGATGTAGGTGGATTAAAGAGATTTCCACAATGTTTTATGGACTTAAAGTCTATTACACGTGATACTATTTTGACAATAAGCCTTTGAATGGCATCTTCTCTCTGCGAGTAAAAAGAAAGTAATCATATTCTGCTATAATTTTTCTTTCTGCCTGCAGGTTTGTGGGTTTGATCTCCTTAGAAGTGAGGGACGCTCATATGTTTGTGATGTGAATGGTTGGAGCTTTGTCAAAAACTCACACAAGTAACTCTCTTTAATTAGAATTTTTGGCAGTTTTTGACATTGGCAGCATGGTTCAAAATAGTACGTTATTAGTTACTTTCTTTCTGTTAATCAAAATATCTCTCCCATGGGGAATTATTTGAGTTGGCGATTTTATTGGGTCTTCTATCCTTAACATATGTTGGGAAAAAAGTCTTAGATATTTGAAAAATGATAAGGCTAATGTGAATGATAAGTGGAAACTTTTTAGAATTACCAAGTTCTCTCTTTTGCTGCAAATAATCCTTTTTTAATTAAATCCGTTTTATGATTAATAGTTTGTTTGTCAACGTTTTCATTGGCTGAAACTCACATTATTTTCTCCTGTTGCTATTAAAGGTATTATGATGATTCGGCCTGTGTTCTGCGGAAGATGCTGCTAGATGCAAAAGCTCCTCATCTTTCCTCAGCGATTCCACCTACTTTACCATGGAAAGTAAATGAGATAATGCAACCTTCTGAACTAACTCGTCAGGGTAGTGGTATTAATGGATATTTTGGACAATCTGAGGAACTACGATCTGTAATTGCTGTAATTCGACAGTATGTTCTGTTTCCTTTATCATTGAATTGGTTAAATGTGATATTGTTTCCTATACAGTCTTCCCTTTTTGCAGTGGTGATAGAACTCCTAAACAGAAGGTGAAGTTAAAGGTTACTGAGGAAAAGCTACTGAGCTTAATAATGAAATATAATGGTGGACGACCAAGATCTGAGGTAACTCTGTTTTGTGGTTCTTTAGTACAGTTTATTAAATTGCATATGAGCTACTGAATTAATAACCCCATATGTATGATCTAATGTTATTCTGTAACAGACAAAACTTAAAAGTGCTGTTCAGCTGCAAGATCTGTTAGATGCCACACGAATGCTGGTTCCTCGCACTAGGTATTTTACCTGAATAGGCTTCATTATTGATCATACTAACATCACATGCAACTCACCTTCAACTTCACACCCATGATTAATCAAATTTCAGATGTTGTGAATGTTCTGCTACATTCTCGAAACATTTACCTTGAGGTTGTCCTTGCTTTATATAACTAAACAAATAGGTTTCCCTTGCTTTAAACAAGAACATGGATTATTCACGCTTTTAATTAGTGTGTAATTCTGATGATGTGACAAGGAGGGAAGGAAAGTAGAATCTACCTTTCCCCCTTGAAAGAAAAATGATATTGTAGACAAGAAATACAAAGGCGAGAGAGAAGATATCATACACAATATATTGCCTTTTTTGCCATGTTTGGATTCAAATGTATGCTCTTCTGCTTACGAGTAGTAGTTGCAAGCAGTTTTTTAGTCGACATAATGAATGTTAAGCTGGAGTTTTGAATGGATTATGTTTCTGTGTTTATTTAGACAAGATCTAGAAGGTGATAACGAAGCTGAAGATCTTGAGCATGCTGAAAAGCTTCTTCAAGTTAAAGCAGTTCTTGAGGAGGTTATTATTTCTCTTGACAGTATTTCTTTTGTTACATCATGAATATGTTTGGTAGTATGAATCCACTAGTAACTAAAATTTGAAAAATAGATTTCTGTGGATCATAATTTTTCATCCAACTTCTTTGCATTAACTTTTACCTCCCTTTGGTTGGATTTATTTTTAGATATCACAAGATAAATTTTATTTCTGTATTAGTTGTCATATACATCTCTACCCGGAGACTTTTATAATCTACATCCATCTTGGAATTTGGAAAGTATACACTTATATGTAAATGAAAAATCATTTTCTTCATAGTAATAGTTAAGTTTTACAACTGAAAGCAATGTCTTCTTGCACGGGATAAGGAAAACTGAAGAGACGTGCTCTTTCCCAATGGGTTGTCAATCATGAAAAATGAAACTAATGATGCTTCTCTTTTACGCATAATACAGGATATAGTTTGTTAGATGTGACTCCTGCATTTACCTTTTAAAGCCTGAATAACTGAATTTTTTTTTTTATTGGCAAGTCTTGACTCTTGTGTTGTTTAATCTGTTTGCCTTTTCTGCTCATTACCAGGGAGGACATTTCTCTGGCATATATAGGAAGGTTCAATTAAAGCCACTAAAGTGGGTCAAAGTGACAAAAAGCAATGGTGAAGTTGAAGAACGGCCAGTTGAAGCTCTTATGATTCTTAAATATGGTGGTGTTCTTACACATGCTGGCAGAAAGCAGGTTCATAATAAGAGTCGTGTAAAAGAAAAATATTTTCTACTCCGTTTGAGACTTGAGTTTGATTGTACTGCTTTTATGGTTGAGAATAAATAGTAAATTTTCACTTATAATCTTCTTTCCCAGTCATCCTAATTAATTTTTCTCTTTTTTAGGCCGAAGAACTGGGAAGATATTTTCGAAATAAAATATATCCAGGTAAATTCAAATATCTCTTCTTCAAGTAAATTTAGTTGGTTACTTTAATAATCCAAAATTTTCATGGTTGTCTTTAATATCTTAAGTGTCTACTTTGAAGTGGTAGTTTTTCCCTTTCTTAGTCTGCTCTATAATTTATTTATGTTTCCTATTATACACATCTTTATATTTGTAAAATACTAGGTAAGGAGTTGTACCTGTGTATTCAACGAAGTCTCTCATAATCATACTGTTGTATATTATCCAAGCGAGCTTGTGTTGTGCGATATGTGAATACATACATGATGACAATACAATAATGTCGCAACGAAAAAAATTGATGGTATCGGTAATTGTGTTATAGTCCATGTGATATATGTTACAGTTACACGTGATATTGCATTCTTATTTCATGAACATCTACTTGACAGTGGCCACACTATGTCTAACAAAGACCAACCTGTGTGATTTAATATTGCAGGAGAAGGTACGGGGCTTCTCCGCCTCCATAGTACATATCGCCATGACCTTAAGATTTACAGCTCTGATGAGGGTCGTGTGCAGGTATGCCCTGAGTAGCACTCACCTTTCCTCCTAATCAAAGGAAGGCTTTAAGTGGTTTAATTAGTGGTTACTACATTTGTTCTGTATTTCTTCTATTCGATGTATGGACATTGTTGTTAATAAGCCGAATTTTCCCTTTGGCATCATATGTGAATCATTTTCTCATAGCATGTGTTTACAGATGTCTGCAGCTGCTTTTGCCAAAGGTCTTCTTGACCTAGAAGGGCAGCTAACACCAATCCTGGTTTGTGTTTTTCCTTTGAAGATAATAATTAATCCTTTTTTTTTGTGTGGATATGTTTTCCTAATTTGGTTATCTTTTTTTTTTTTTTTTTAAGGTTTCCCTTGTTAGCAAGGACTCCTCCATGTTGGACGGGCTTGAAAATGCACATACTGAAATGGAAGAAGCCAAGGTTTTCAATCTCGGTTTTAAATTCCGTGCCTTCTAGATTATAGGCATTTCAACGGTTATGAAAATGGATTATTGTTTCATTTGTTTCTCAGCATTTCACAGATGGATAGATACTTGAAGCCTTTTTCTTATCTATTAAATATTAATTAACTACTTCATTAAATCCCAAAATCAAAGAAATTATCAATTGATTTGAACATGCTTTTATATTATTAATATTTGGTCCAAAAATGTAGATAATACTAGCTGGCTAGGGGAGAGTCAAATGGCATACTGTAAATTGGTCAACAGTTTTGTACATTTTGATATTTTTCAACTTCATAAAACATTTTTTTTCCAGTATATGTTGTTGAACCTAACTTAATACCAGATTTTGCAATTTTACCCAAAACTTTATATGATTGGTTGCTTAATATGAAAATTATTCTATTATTAATTATTTTTGAAGTATTAAAATCAGTCACATATTTGTTTGGATACCATAAAGGCTAAATCCAGAAAGTAATCAGAGTATAGAAAAAGAAAATGAAACAATAGGAATATACAGGGCTACAGGGCACATATTGCGGCACATATTGAAGGGAATCCCTGATGAAAAACATTAGCACCATTATACTATACTACAAGTCTACAATTCTCTAAAGATGGCAAAATGTAAAAGTAATTTAAAAATAAAATAAAGCCACAGGCTTGGGAAAGACATACATAATACTGTATACAAACAATAGATCTTTGTCTCAAGCAATTTACTGGTAAAGTCATAGAGTAACTAGAGAGTGGGCCAATTTGTCGGCTACAAAATGAAAAGTGTAAACTACTAACAATTGGTGTGTACTTCTCATACACTTCATGGTCATATTTCTGATAAGATTTAATATCAATGAAACACTGATACCTTTTATTTTACTTATTGTCCATAATGGGTTTTTGGGTTTTTTCAGGCTCGATTGAATGATATTATTACCTCCAGTGCAAACACAGTTGAGAGCAATGGATCACATGAATTTCCTTGGACGGTTGATGGGGCTGGAATTCCACCCAATGCATCGGAATTACTTCCTGAGTTGGTAAGTCTGTAAATCTAGATTAGTATTAGTTCTTTTACCTTTTTTCACTGTAACTTAATTTGGTGTTAACTCAATTTAGATCTGAACGTTAAAACAATATAACAAAGTTTACATCCAGCTGAATTAAAGTCAGAAGTCATAACTTGACTGATGTATGATGCTATGAGAAGTCACATGATTTAAAGGGTGCAGAAAATAATTTCTTTCCATTATCATTATCCAACACCCGAATAGTTTTTCCAAATTGACCCTAAAGGGCTTGAAATGCACAACTCTGAATGATAAATAAAAAAATAACCACCTACAACCTGAGAAGTCATCAATTAAAGTGGCATTATCCCTCTATCCGAAGAAAAGGAACACAACTAGGACCCAAACATCAAATTGGACAATATCTAAGGGGTACATAACTCTATTTTTAACTCTCTTAAAGAAAAATGTACTAACACTTTTACCAAGCTGACATCACTCACACTCGAAGGACATCAAATGTGAAAGATGAGAAACCGGAAGCTTTAACTTATGCATACATAGATGTCTCAAACACAATAAATATGACCAGGAGATGCTGAAATAGCACATATGGTGATTCAAATCTTGTTCCAATTGTTTGTCTAGTACTGTTGTATAACGAAACAGACAGAATTAAAAGTTATGAAATAGTTGAGAGAAAGCGAGTAACTTGACTAAATGAAATGGACAACCAGGTTCAAATAAGACAAAATACCAGTAGCATATGCCTTAGGTAAATCAACTAGGGTAATGTTAAGTCCTTCCCTGAACTTCATTTAATTTATTTTCAAGTTTAATTATCAAATTTTCTTAAAATTTCAACATAATAGGGTTGATTTTGTTTTTTCAAAGAACATGAGAGTCTTCTCGGTATACAGAAAAATTTTATAGCAAAGTAAACACTCCATGTTGACCAATAATTAAAGGAAATAGTTTTCTACGTTTCCAATTAATCCAGGATAATGTTCTCTCCATCAGTTATTCCTTCCTAATTTCTTGTTCTTCATTCTAGATTTTCAATATTAACAAAATGTTAAATTGTTCTTGATTAAATGCAGGTAAATATAGCCTACCAAAATACCTAATTGGTAATCTTTTATTTATTTCTCAATTTTGCCTTTGCCTAGGTAAAGCTGACTAAGAAGGTTACTGAACAAGTTAAAATCCTTGCAAAGGATGAAGAGGAGCAACTTACAGAAAGAAGCTTATATGATATCATTCCTCCTTATGACCAAGCAAAAGCCCTTGGTAAGACAAATATTGATGTTGACCGTATAGCTGCTGGATTACCTTGTGGTAGTGAGGGTTTTCTATTGATGTATGCCCGCTGGAAAAAGCTTGAAAGGGACTTATATAATGAACGCAAGGAGTAAGCATTATTATTTGGTTTAATCTTGCCATTTTTCTTTTACTTGTTTTGTTTCTGATATTATATATTCACATTGTTAGAATTGGAATGCCATTAATATGAAGAAGGAAAAAAAAAAAAACAAAATCACATCTAAATTTTTTAAAAACTATTTGAGAAGTTAAAACTCATTACATACTGGTAGGTTATAAATAAGTCTCTCGTATATTTTCTTAATTCTTAGGTGAAGACATGAAGTTATTCTATAATCAGATATACATGCATCAACTGCTAAATTGTCTCAACTAATTCTGTTACTTTTCAGCCATGTTGAGTATGTTTGTACCATGTTAAACTACTGATAAAATGCTTTTAATGAGAATTTATAAATTATTATTTTACTCGACAAAACTTATATAATGTTTGTAATTTCAATTTTCAAATCACATTTTCCCATGGGAATTTCTTGAACTCATGAATTCCTGTGCCTTACTGGTTACATGTTTGTATGCATAATTGGATTAGCAGACTCACTGACATTATGTTTCTTGTGCAGGCGCTATAAAATCACCCAAATTCCTGATGTTTATGATTCATGCAAGTAAGTTGCATCAATTATATCATGTTTCAGTCATAATTTTGTATCTCTAGACAACTCTACAGTGTTTATGCACTATTACAAATATGCAGATTAACTGTGATTCTTCACCAGAACTTAGTCATTGTATGGTGGCAATTGAATTGAAAAAAGTTTTCGTCGTTGTTAATTTATGGGTGCTTGTTCTTAGATTTCAAAGAGAAATCATGAAACCCAACAGTCTTTTGTTGCTTATGACTAAAATTGTATTGAACATTTTTTTTCCTTTACTGTCCACCTCACATTTCTTGTACATTGTTTGCATTGGGTAACCAAGAGCGTTGTTCAGCTAAATGTGACCAAACATTTTGTTTAGATACAAGATAATAGGCATCAAGGCATGTTGTATTCACATTCAATTTTGTGATGACATATTTCAATTATTCGAGTTAAATCTTTAGTAAAAAAAAAGGTTAAATCTTTGATGTCACCATAGCAATAGCAAACTCACCTTATAATAACAGATGTCTAAATTTTAACTTGGTAACAATCTTTGAATGTGAAACTGACTGTTAGTTGAGGAAAATTTACCTGTTGAGCTGTTGTCAACTGAAACACTTTAAACTCTTGTGTTTTATGTGTCGGATCATCAATATCAGATATGTGAATATGTCAAACTAATCTGCGTTTTTTTGAGTTTGAAGAAAATATTGGAGGTTTCATTTAAATCATGTTGTTTTTGTTCTGTTGTGTGATTAGTTAATATTGACTTACTTATTGCAGATATGATCTCTTGCATAATGCACATCTTAATCTTGAAGGACTGGATGAGCTTTTCAAAGTTGCTCAGGTACATAAGAAACGTGTTAGGGAAAATGCTTCTCGACTCAATATAATTGAACTATTATAAGACAGATACTAACAAGGAAACATTTGAATCCCTTTGATATGCGTTTAAATTTTACTTGTTGAGGACTCCTTGATGGTGATGACTGCTTTCCTCCATAGTAGTCAATAGCGGCCAATAGCGCCGCTATAGCGGCCGCGCGGTGCGGTGCGGTGCCGGAGCGCTACGCAACAAGCCATAGCGTTGCGGTGTGAGATAGCGGCGCTATAGCAGCGCATCGCTTCGTAGCGGTTTTGCAATTTAGAACCGCTATTTCATTTTAAGAGAAAATACAAAATTGTCCTTGGTTAAAAAAAAAACAAGGGTATTTCTGTAAATCTTCCTCTGTTTTTCTGCTGTTCTGTCAAACTTCTTCACCTCTGCTGTAAATCTTCCTCTACTTTGTCGTGTTTGCTCTGTTATCCTGTTATTTTTTTGTTTAACAATCTCAAAACTCTGTTGTCCTGTTACTTTTTTGTTCTAGTTTTCTTTGTTATTATTGATTTCAAACTCCATTCTGCTCTCTCTGTTTCTGTTTGTGGTTTGTACAAACAATCCTCTGTTCTGTTCATATAAAACTCTATTCTGCTCTCTCTGTTTCCTTATTTTTGTTGTTTTTGTTTTTATGAAATAGCGGTCATAGCGCTATACGCTATCCCGCTATAGCATTTTTGGGGTCGGCCGCTACGCGCCGCTATCCGCTATTAACTACTATGCTTTCCTCTGTATATTTATCAACTATGGCGGCTGAGTTCAGCACTGTACTTATTTTCCTGATAACTCTACCAATATATTTGCAGGCCCTTGCTGATGGTGTGATTCCAAATGAATATGGAATTAATCCAAAGCAGAAACTAAAAATTGGCTCAAAGGTAAACTCCTGTTGGATGAAAATCCCCAAATGTCATTTAACATTGCAAATTTTAAACAGTTATTTTATACCTCCAATCATTGAAGGCCATGGGTTCAGATCATAGAATTACCATCATGCTAATGCAAGATTTGACTGTCAACATTAGGAACCAAGAAATTGAACGGAATAGAAATAATACTTTTATAAGGAAATAGGAGAGAAATCTCTCCTTCAAGGGTTTCCCCTTCACAATAGAGAAATCTCTATCCACTAAACTATACAAATATTCAGTTGATACCCTTTCTACCTCCAAAATGTTCCTATTGATAAAACTACTTCTTTAACTAAACAAATAGCTAACAAACTTACTAACTTCACTAATTCTCCCTATTATATATCCTTACAGTCAATAATAGATTTGTAATAAGGTCGACCCTTTCCTGAAGCTCTCTATGATCATAGCCCTAAAGTCTATAGTAATAGGTTGCCTCTTCTATCTTATAATTCCTTTCTGTATATAATTCCTTTTTTCAGTGTGCTTTAACAATCAAAAAAAATCGTAGAACCAGCCGCCCAAGTCAAGGAAGTTAATAAAACCATATCAATGAAGGCACATGATTTTTTTTTTCTTTCCGAAGGGTCATGCATAGCAATGTCATGTCTCCTCCTAGGTCCATGAATGTTGAGTTTACAAGGATTGGTTTTGCCATCCAAAAAGGCTTAGAGGTGCAACTTGTTGCCCGTTTGCCTTCCATTCATGTGTAATTTCCGTGTGTGGGTCGGTGTGTGTGTGTGTGTATGTGTGTGTGTGTGTGTAAAGTCAGTATTAATTAAAAACAAATTTTAAAAATTTATATGTTATTCTTGATATTTTTTGTGATGCAGTTTAGTTTATTTCCCAAAGACTTTTAGAATCTGATTATTTCGGTTCTGGCATTTGTTTTTAGCAATACAAGGCCATAAGTTTTATATTCCTTTTTATGTTGTATAAATCACAATGTTTCACGAGTCATGCAGAATTAATTTAAGTTGAATATTTGAAATATACTGTACAAATATGAAAAGCAAGCAATGATTTATATGTCAAGGATATATAAGCAAAGGAAAAGTTTTTTTACAACTTCTGATAATCAGATAAATGCCTCAGTAAAGGTTCAAATTTTGCTTGTATGAGTGTTATATGTTAAACTCTGAGACAATGATAAACTCAGAGAAATTAGGGTCAAAACTGTGATCCCTTTTTCTGGACTGTTTTCATTTAAATAGTGCTGATACAATTGTAACTGTTATCTACAGCTAAGCTATTCAATAAATACATAATTACACAATTATAACTGTACAATAATATAGAATATGTTGGTTTGACTTGCAATCAAGTCTGTGCAAATCTGCTGGTTTAATGACCAACAAATCAGCACCAAATCAGCACTAATGAATAATTCTGCTATCAATTCTATTGACATCCCCCCTCAAATTGATGCTGGTGAGTCTACAAGCATCAATTTGCTGATTAAGAAATTATGGCGTTGACGTGTCGTGGATTTTGTGAGTATGTCAGCAAGTTGAACTGATGTAGACACGTGAGGCAGAGTGATAATTTTGCGGTCATAGGCTTCCCTGATTGAATGACAGTCAACCTCTATGTGCTTCGTTCGCTCATGGTATACAGGATTTGCAGCAATCTGTATGGCACTTGTATTATCAGCATGCAGCGGAGTTGGATGTGGTTGTGAATAACCAAGTTCTGAAAGAAGACCTCGCAACCAAATAATCTCAGAGCATGCTGCAGACATGGAGCGATATTCTGCTTCAGTTGAAGATTTAGAGACTGATTCTTGTTTCTTGCATTTCCATGAGATAAGAGCATCTCCTAAAAACATACACCATCCAGTCGTAGACTTCCTTGTGTCTGGACATCCAGCCCAATCAGCATCGCTGTATGCTTGAAGTTGTATTGCTGCACCTGTCGGAAAGAAAAGACCCCGCTTGGAAGTGGCTAGCAAGTATTTAACGATTCGTTGCACCGCAGAAAGATGCAAGTGTCTCGGATTTTGCATGAATTTACTGACTGTATGGACAGCAAAAGAGATATCGGGTCTTGTGATGGTTAGGTAGATAAGACTTCCAACCAATTTTCGATAAAAAGTTGGGTCTTGTAAGAGTTCACCCTCATCTCGTCGTAGCTTTACATTAACCTCCATGGGAGTGTCAACTGGAGCTGCATTGGTGAGACCAGACATATGAATAAGATCCTGAATATATTTGTGCTGAGTGACAAAGATGCCTTTATGTTGGAATTGCACTTCTAATCCCAAGAAATAAGTGAGTTGTCCAAGATCTTTCATGTGGAAAGTTGTATGCAACAATTGTTTGATTGTCGTAACAGCTTCTTGATCTGAGCCAGTGATGACAATGTCGTCCACATAAACAAGAAGTATCACAATTCCTTTTGACGTTCTTTGTAGAAAGAGAGATGGATCATAGCTGCTTTGGAGAAAGGAAAAGCCAAGTAGTGTTGTTCTAAACTTTTCAAACCACACTCTTGGTGCCTGTTTTAAACCATACAAAGAATGCTTGAGTTTGCAAACAGTATTAGGTAATGAGGGCATACCAGTAGGAAGATTGATGTAAACTTCTTCTTTGAGGTCACCATGAAGAAAGGCATTTTTCACATCTAGCTGGTGAATTTGCCAAGATTCAGATGCAGCAATAGCAAGAATAGTTCTGACAGTAGTCATTTTGGCCACAGGTGCAAAGGTCTCCTCATAGTCTAGACCAAATTCTTGCTTATTCCCAAGAACAACCAATCTAGCCTTGTAGCGCTCTATTGATCCATCTGAACGAAGCTTTATATTGAACACAAATTTACTACCAAGAGGCTTAACGGACGGAGGACATGGCACAACGTCCCATGTCTGATTTTCCTCTAGTGCCAGAAGTTCAGCTTCTATAGCTTCCTGCCAACATTTATTCTCCATAGCCTGTTTATATGATGAAGGAATAGGAACATGTGCTAAAGTTGCTGTCAAAGATAAAGGTTTAGAATAACCATACTTCTCTGGGGGTTTACGATCGCGAGTACTGCGACGTAAGGGTGCTGGTTCTGGTTGAAATGTCGGATCAACATCCAGAGATTGATCGGGAGGGAGTGGTGGAACAGTTAGACGTCTTTGATAGACCAAGAGAGGTTGACGCGTTTGTTCACCTTCAGAACTATCAGGAAATAATGGCAAAACAGATTTTGATATAGAAGGATGATTATCTTCGTTAGTAGCAAAAAAATATGCATTTTCTTGAAAGATGACATTTCTTGAAACACGAATCCTATGGAGATTAGGATCATAGCATAAAAAACCTTTTTGATGGGCTGAGTAGCCAAGAAAAGCACATTTAACAGATTGAGCTGTGAGTTTGGTGCGTTCTTGTGGCGGAAGATGAACATAACAAACACAACCAAAGGTGCGAAGAGTAGAATAATTTGGTAGCTTACCAAATAACCTCAAGAAGGGAGAATCATTATTTAAAACATGAGAAGGCAAGCGGTTAATTAGGTGTACAGCAGTGGAGAGTGCTTCACACCAAAACCGAGAGGGCATAAACGAGTCTAACATTAAAGTACGGACCACATCAAGAAGATGGCGATTTTTTCTTTCCGCTACCCCGTTTTGTTGGGGTGTGGAAGGACAAGACCTTTGAGATAATATGCCATTTTCCTGCAAGAATTCTTGAAATAAGTGAGATGTGTATTCCCCCCATTGTCAGAACGTAAAATTTTAATTTTAGCTGAAAACTGAGTCTGAACAAAGGCATGGAAGAATTTAAATGCAGTGAATGCTTCAGCTTTAGAACGCAAAAAATAGACCCATGTGAAACGACTATAATCGTCGATAAAAGTTATAAAGTATTTGTATTGTGCATGAGATATAACAGGTGCTATTCCCCATAAATCACTATGAATCATATCAAAAGGCTGATTTTCATTTGATTGATGAATTGGAAAGGGTAAAATTTTACTTTTACCAAGTTTACAAGAATTGCAATCAAATTGAACAGCACTAAGAGACGGGAAATGTTTATTGCCAAGAACTCCTGACTTTATTAAACCATGAAGTACATTTGAGTTTGGGTGACCAAGACGCTTATGCCATGATTGGAAACTAACAGTTGCGGAATTACAAGAAATAAAAGGCGGTAATGAAAACGAAGACAACAATGAATTAAGAGGAAAAAGACGTCCAACTTTAGGCCCCTTCGCGATCATCTTCCCTGATTGTTGATCCTGCACATAACAACCAGAATTTGAGAATTCAACTTTGCAACCATTGTCAACTAATTGGCCAACTGAAATAAGGTTACTGGTTAGACCGGGAGAAACATAAGCATCAGTGAGAGTTGAGGAAATATCACCGATTGCTGTGATAGGTAAACTATTTCCATCTGCAGTATGTATTTTCAAATCACCACAATAATTTGTGACATTTTTAAGAGCAGCAGCATTATTGGTCATATGATTAGATGCCCCGGAGTCAAAATACCAAGGAGAACTAAATGAAAAAGCTTTACCTGAAATACCTAATGCAGAAAAAACTGAAACAATCATTTGTTGAACCATTTCAGGTGTCAACGTTGGAACAGAATTAGGCAAATTCTTATCCACGGAAACAACAGAAGTAGAAGAACCGGCAGAAGCAGTGAAAGCTGTTGCATTTCTCCTTGGTGGCCTGATTGGACATTCTTTAATAATGTGGCCTTCTTGTTTGCAGTAGTTGCAAACCTTTTTAGGACAATGGGAAGCAAAATGTCCAAGACCTTTGCAGCAGAAACATTGGACATTACTCATGTCACGCCCTCTAAGTCTTCCTTGCGCTGCATACGCCACCGGAAGGGAAGCAGATTTCTTTTGATCCATGGTTGTCTGAGTGAGGAGACGTTGTTCTTCACGAAGCAATTCATTAAGACATTCATCCAAGGAGGGGACAATAGCTCTGTTCATGAGATTAGTCCGAATGCCCTCAAAATCAGATCTCAATTTCATAAGAAATTGGTCTCGTTTTGTGGTCTCATGAACTGTTTGGACTGCAGTTTGTCCCTCAGCTGACAAATCTTTATAAACAATACCAGTATATTCAGCCCAAAGATTCATAAAATGAGAATAGAATTCAGAGATTGAAAGACTTTCCTGTTGAAAAACTGAAATTTCATGTTCAAGTTGGAACCTGCGAGCACTATTGTTCTGGCTATAAATTTTTTTCAGATATTCCCACATCTTAGCTGCTGTAGCGAAGGGTCTGAGATTGAGGACAATATTAGGATCAACAGATCCTATGATCCATGCCATAACTTGTGCATCTTTGACCTCCCATTTGGCATGCGCCTCCTTTTGAGTTGTTTTGTTAGGAGCGGGGTCGGTACCGTCAACATGACCCCAAAGCTCCTTGCCTTTGACAAAGATCTCTAACTGGAATGCCCATGTGGAATAGTTCTTTCCATTTAGGCGAACAAAAAGAACATCAAACTTATCAAACTTTTCTGTAGACATGGTGCCGGAAAAAAAATCACAGCAGGGGAAAAACAAACAAGACACTAGAGAAATTGCTATGAGACTTGGCAGGAAATTGAGACACTGAGAGAACAAGAAAACTTAAAGACACTAAACTGGGAACAAAAATAAAACTCTGTGTTGGATCGAAACCTAGATTGATACCATGTTAAACTCAGAGACAATGATAAACTCAGAGAAATTAGGGTCAAAACTGTGATCCCTTTTTCTGGACTGTTTTCATTTAAATAGTGCTGATACAATTGTAACTGTTATCTACAGCTAAGCTATTCAATAAATACATAATTACACAATTATAACTGTACAATAATATAGAATATGTTGGTTTGACTTGCAATCAAGTTTGTGCAAATCTGCTGGTTTAATGACCAACAAATCAGCACCAAATCAGCACTAATGAATAATTCTGCTATCAATTCTATTGACATTATAGTCGTACCATATATCCACACCTTGATTATAAGATTAATATCCCAGTGATTTCCCCTAATTGAATATTGGATTGATGATATGTTACCATCCTTTAAATGCAAAGAGAAGTAAGAAATAATCACATTATGAAATAGGTATTCTTAAAATGTATGCTAGGTTAAAGACCTTCTAAAAATTGGTCTTTATTTTCATGCAAATAATATAGTTTTAAAATTAAATGCATTGTTTCTACCTATTTATTTAAAGCTATGGCCACCTGCTTAATTTGTTTTTATTGTTTCAATTCAGATAGCTCGTCGGTTATTGGGAAAACTTTTAATTGATGTGAGGAACACTCGAGAGGAAGCAATTAGTGTCGCAGAGCTAAAGAATAACCAAGAAAATTCATTATCCACGAACAATGAAAAGGAAGATACAGAGGCCAAGTCAAAAAATTCCCATAAGAATGATGAAATACGAAAATGCAGCACTATGAGTGAAACATCAATGGATCAGGACGATGATGATGATAAAGAGACCAAATATCGTTTAGATCCAAAGTGAATATCAGGTTATCTTATGAGTTTTGTATATTATTATGATCTATTCTAATCTATTTATTCTCCACCAGGTATGCAAATGTGAAGACACCTGACCGCCATGTGCGAACACGCCTATACTTCACATCAGTGAGTGCTGCACTGTGTTATAATTTTTTGTGAGGATATTTTTTAATGCTCGATGCTCCCCCTCCTGTGAGTGATTTTAAGTAGGGTAAAAATGATACAAATATTTCCAGTTTAGGAATGAATGAAATAATTCTTGGCCTATCACCTAATGACTTGAGTATTAAGAAAAATTGGTGTTTGACACCTGCATTGGTGTAATTTCATTTAAGGTAATACTTCCTTGTGCGCAAAAAAAAAAATGAAGATGTTTCCTGTCTTTCTTCTGAAATTAAGTCATCGACATCTATATTCTGCAGTTAAGTAGAGTTTGAAGTCCCCGTAGTTAGTATTCGTTTGATTAAATGTATTTGGGTAATAGAAAATAAATAAATGATCTCGTGACAGAATTGATTTTAACTAGTTGAGTAAGGTGAAGCCCCGAGTACACATTTATCTATAAGGAGCATTGAAATAGACTGATTCATGAAATTTTGTTGCATTATGTGATCTTTATTTTCATACTTCTCTGCTAATTTTGTTGATAGGAATCACATATCCATTCTCTCATGAATGTTCTTCGATATTGCAATTTGGATGAATCTCTTCAAGGAGAAGAGAGTCTTGTTTGCCATAATGCTTTAGATCGACTATGTCAAACAAAGGAGCTAGACTACATGAGCTACATTGTGCTTAGGATGTTTGAGAATACAGAGGTGTGTCATTTTGGCTACTAATTCCTTACTGTATTCCTAAGTGGTGGACGTTATATGAATGGATTAGTTATTTCAAATCCTCATTTGTAGTCATAGCAAATGAATCCTAACAAGTGAAGTTTACCAAATTACGATATATGGCATGGACCTCGAGATGTTTTATGACAGTTCCTAGATGCAAAGTTATGCATATGGTCATATTTTTAAGTGTTATATTGAACTATATAATATGATTGAATCAAGCTCAGTGCAAATGAGCTGGATTCCAGGGTTAAATGTGTATAACGAGAACAGGTTCTTTTCTAATGATTAGTCATATTTTATCAAACACAACTATAATCCTTTCAGTATCACCTGTGACAATATTTTGACAGTCAGAACAGGCTGTTTTGAGTCGTGTAATATGTTCTTTTATAGGCAAATATTAGTAAATTAGGGGTAAATGGTACCACTTTGTTAAATCTCCTGAGTGTCCCTCAGCATACCAACTAAGTTGTCTGCTTATGACATTTATGCAATCTGTAAATTAGATTTTAATTTGTATTTATCTGACTTTAAAATCACAGGTGGCTTTGGAAGATCCAAAAAGGTACCGTATAGAGCTTACCTGCAGCCGTGGTGCCGATTTATCCCCCTTGGAGGTAATCATATATACTTATAGGTATTTTGGCTAAAAGCGTAAAGGGTTCAACTTTTGTTCATTCACCATTACTATATCTGGCATGTTATGTGAAATTGAAATTCCATAAAAAGTTCATTAGGCTCAGTATGATTATGTGAATACCATTTATTGATATGATAGTCTCAAACTCTCATTGTTTACTTGCTGCTGAAACACACATAGTGAAGATGCTAAAAGCTTCTTTAGTTTTACGTTCGCATCCTATTCGAATACCATTTATTGATATGATAAAGTTTCTACTGCCTCCAACTTTATCAGCGAGGAGTCCCAGTAGCTAATATATGCTGTGTTATATGGTTGGCAGAAGAAAGATAGTGAGGCAACATGGTTGCATCAGGAGCACACACTGCCTATTATGGGTCCAGAGAGGCTGCAAGAAGTAGGTTCATATCTCACATTAGAAACTATGGAGAAAATGATTCGCCCTTTCGCGATGCCTGCAGAAGACTTTCCACCAGCAACACCTGCAGGATTTTCTGGTTATTTCACAAAAAGCATGCTTGAGCGTCTGGTAAATCTTTGGCCGTTCCATAAACACTAGCGTAAAATAGTAAACTTGGAAATATTCTTCCTCCTTCT
The DNA here is from genome assembly GCF_051527215.1 of Medicago sativa. Classification (NCBI taxonomy): domain Eukaryota; kingdom Viridiplantae; phylum Streptophyta; class Magnoliopsida; order Fabales; family Fabaceae; genus Medicago; species Medicago sativa. The sequence goes on from NC_140754.1 coordinate 6,210,791, forward strand.
GTTTGATCTTCTTGTCTCATTTTTATGCAAGGAGATTATATTGATCATCCAAAACGAGCTTTAGGCTCTTCTGGAAATTCTTTTGGAACAACTCAAATCTTCCAACAACCAAAAAATACTGTTGGAAACAATAGAAAGTAGCCATTAGGAATTAGTAATAAAGTACATTTTCTTCCCATTCTTTGCAATTCTTTTATTCTATTTTCTTATTATTATTATTTGTCTTATTGTTAGGTTTTTTTTGCTCACTTTGATATGAATATGAAAGCCATTGATTTGATTAGGTAGGAATTTTCGTGAGGTGGTTTTATTTGGTGTTTACTTGTATCGATGTGACCTATATTTAAGTGGAGCATGTATGGAGAGAACTAGAATACGATTACATAATTTAAATGATCACCATTTTGACCTGAAAACATAAGATTTAGATCAAATCGTCAAATGCCTAATCTAAATTTAAGTGGGCATGTATAGAGATGAATGCCACTTTGATACGAAGTTACGTTTATCATTTGATTTGATTGTATTAAGTTTGACACTTGTTCCCTCAAAAAAAAAAATAGTTTCGCACCTTTTTTTTAAAGAAAAAAGTTTCAAACTTTGACTGATAAACTATACAGGTGGTTAGTTATCTTTCATGAGCATATACAATAGTTCAGATTCATTGGGTAGAAAATAAATCTTAATAGTAAGAATCTCTAGCTTAGCTCGTCATTGTAGTTCGTTATGTAGACAACCAAGGTGGGTCCCTGTAATTTCAAGCCCCCGCATGCTAGTCAAGGTGTAAAAAAATTATTAAAAGTCATGACATCAAAGACTTTAGACCGAAAGTTTATTAGCGAATTAGTAAAGTTATTGAGAATCACTACTTATCATGAGAGAAAGTTTCACAACCGAATATCTTTCATTCGATACATCCACTTATCTCTGTGGTTTTTGGCAAATAAACAATTTTATTGGTTAAACTACAATTCATGATCATCTCGCGATAAAGTTTGTCGCTGAAAATAGCATTTTTCTTTATTAAATTTATTAAGACACGATTGAAGTGAATATGCAAGGAGTGAAACAATTTACTGGAAAAAAACCTTCCTGTAACAATTAAAGTTTTTCTCGTCCTTGTGTTAACTTTTTTTTTTCCAATCATTATCCACGAACAAGATGACAAAATATAACTTGTTAATAAGATTTGCACTAATTATAAAAAATGGATATGACATGATGAATTTTTACACGTCAATTGTCTCAAAAAAGAGAAAGTTGATGTTGATATAATAATCAACTAAAGGGTACCATAGAAGTTCCCATAATATAATATGTAATATTAACATAAGCCTTTTAGGCTAACACGTGTACCAATACCATACTTTGTTGAGGTGGTGAATATTTGAATGTGGACCATTTCAAATAAACCTGAATTTGTTGTTTACATAATGCTATTGAATTATCACCCATAAATATGGGATTAATCGTCTTAAACCATTTAAAAAAATGGAAGAATTCAAAAATTCTATGAACGTGTTTCCCTTGCCTCTCAAGTGATGTGACTCGAATTTTCAGTGACTTGTAATAGTCAATTTTCCACTTTGTGGTCACTAACCTTAGTTGGTATTTTAAGAAATCGAAATCAAACACGACAACCTATGACTATTTTTTCATCTCATGTGTTTGAATTTTTCTTGATTACACGTTATCACAAAATGACTGAAGTAAACTATGTAATATGTATTATAATTTATTAATTTTTGGCATGTAGTGAGGATGAGTTCCATGGTTAAATTTTTCATAACAGACAAACAATACTGCATAGATTAACTAGACTAACTTACCACAATTTTTTTTTATAAATCATGTATTCTCTGGACGTGCAATTGTAAAGACCAATCTTTCAAGCCTTGTGAGATTTAAATAAGCAGCAAACTCTTCTTAAAACTTTTAACGTTACTGTATGCGGAAGACGGAATTCAATCTTAAGACTTTAGTTAATCTAGAAGAGACTCGTGTCATCTCATCTAAATACTCTTGGTAGCTTACCATAATCTTAAGGCTTAAACACTCTAAACAAATTATTCACAACATAATTAGAATCTACGTGATTTTTGTGCTGATGAGTAAGCAAAACTTTTACTTTCTTTTTTTACATCTAGCATAACTTTTACCTTCTGTGTCCTTATATCATCTTTTTCTCCCTTTACTTTCTTTGCTGGCTCTTTCTTTTGAAACAAATATTATGTAAGAATTAGATGTTTCATTTTATTGTTGAGCCAAAAATTAGTCTCATAACAAGTAACAAGCTTAAAGAATACGAAACTTGTAGAGCTGAAGGCCAATTATTAAAAATCAAACCTAACTTTGATATAATACTACTTTAAGTAAAATGATTGATCCAATGGTCATCATCATATATATATTCGTATCACACACTTTATAATACAAAAAGGTAATTAGTGAAGAGTGTACATTTGTCATTGTTCTGATAATTAATGTATCACCAAAATAAGCAGTGGAAACGTTTAGTTTAAAGAAGTTTAAATGCCCTTTGAAATATCCAACCATCTCTATCTTCCATCTCTTTAGGTATGGTATGGCTATATATAAACAGCTCTATAATGCTTTGAAAGGCTACTCACATTTTTTCTTTTTTATTTTATTTTTAGCTTTGTATATATAATGAATAAAAAAATTAAAAATATATATTAAAGTGTTAGTTTCGCTCAATTACAACTTCAATCGACTATTTTGATGTCGTCAACGTTTCAGATCTCTTTTTTTAAGAGACTAAAATAATCAACGTTTCAAATCTAAATGCATGATATTTTCCTTCAAAAAAAAATGCATGATATTCCGAACATTTTAATATAGTCATATTTAAATGGGATGAGAGTAATATACTTTCGCCCTTTATTATTTCTTTATGGAAACGAGTACCCTAAGCGCACTATTTAAAGGTCTAAATTAGTAAGTTAATAATCTTGGACTTTCTTTATTCCAAGATTAAATATAAATCTTGCGTAGTTAGTTTGTAAACGAGTTAAAGGACGTCGAATGAGTTTGAAGATGAAAGTGTTGAATTTCGATCCCAGAAAACTAACTATGTTACTGACATATGTGTATAAAAAAACAAGAGTATATTGTCTAACTTAAAACAAAATAAGAAGATATTACTGACATATGTGGATAAAAAAAAACAAGAGTATATTGTCTAACTTAAAACAAAATAAGAAGATATAGAGATTTAAAACATTAGCAACACACATTTTACCACACACTTTTTAACACAACTTGTTGAAATTCACATGAGTCTCACCAAATCATGTGGGTCCTATATAAATTTAATGGATCTCATTTGAATTTTAACAAATCAAAGAAATTGCGTTGAAAAGTGTGTGTTAAATGTGTTCTAGCATTTCTCAAATAAATAACATTAAGACCTAACAAAATAAATAAATAATATTACGAAAAAAGATCCCATACCCAAAATAAATAAATGGACTAACCTATATCACATGTTTCACATAACTATCAATTACTACATATTTCAACCAACTTTATGATATTATTAATGTAGTATAGAAAAAAAGTGTACTACTACAGAGTGTACAAAGTGTACCTTCAAAACGAGTCGGACACCAGACATCAAATTGAGTGGAATATTGTAGAAAAACAGAGTGTACCTTCAAGTACATAAAATCTTCCTAGAAATGCTTACCATGTTGTCCTTCAAAAGCCGCCACTTTAAGAGTCAAGACAAAATTACAAAAGCAGTGGAAAAGGCACGTCACATATACATATATACATACAACATATACATACACATTCACATACATCTATTACATTACATGTGTCTTTGTATATCTATATATTTTGGAACAAGAAAATAAAAACAGAGGAAGTGCTCTGTTTTCTCTGTTTTCTTTGTGTGATATAAGAGATATTCACATAAAGGTTACAACTTTGCAGCATCAAAATCTTGGGTTTTGGCTATTATGGCTGATAAAGAAGAAGCCATGCATGCTGTTTTGAAAGAAGCTGTTGATTTGGTACCAAGAAAAAACACTCATTTCTCTTTTTACATTTTAATTTTTTTTTTTTTTTTAAATTTGGTTTTGTATCATTGATCATAAAATTGTTTGTGTAACAAAAAAACTCTTTTTTGCTGTTTTTTTTTTAATGAATTATGTGGTTGGTAAGTTCTTCTGAGTTTATTTTTGATATTTTTGGTATTTTAGTTTTATTACTCTTATTTTTGTAATTTCTAGTTTTTGTTTGATTATGGTTTTTTCTTTGTACTATTTTTATTTTATTTATGGTTAAGGTTACTTGAATTTCTTTTCAGGAAAATGTACCAATTGAGGAAGTGTTTCAAACTTTGAGGTGTGATTCAAATGGACTCTCAACAAAAGCTGCTGAGGAGAGGTTGGCTATCTTTGGTCACAACAAACTTGAGGAGAAGCAGGTGTGTTTCAAATTTCAATCTTTGTTTTTGTTTTTTGTTTTGTTTAGTTTTTCCTCTTAAAAGATCCTTTTTTTTCCCTTATGTTAATGTATGATATGATTCCTATGTAGTATATACACTTCATATTGAAAGTGTGTCTGGTGTCCGACTCGTTTTGACACTAACACATGCGATTACATTCAACGGTTCCATTTTCTCAAATTACTAGTGTCAGTCAGTGTCGTAGTATCTTTGTCTGTGTCAGTGTCAGTGTCATGTCCGGTAGTTGTGTCAATGTTTAGTACGATTCTATAAACTTTGATTGATAAAATTGTCTTTTTGTTTTCACCTTTTTAGTATTCTGTGGCTTTATGTCTTCTGTTGTGGCTTTTGCAGGAAAGCAAGTTTTTGAAGTTTTTGGGATTTATGTGGAATCCTCTATCATGGGTGATGGAAGCTGCAGCAATCATGGCTATTGCTTTGGCCAATGGAGGAGTAAGCTTCCGAACACTTTTACTTATTTATTTTTGTTGAGAATATTTATTTTGATCATGGTTTTAAATTGCGGCTGTGGCTGTGAATCTTTACATTGCAGTGAAATGCGGTCAATGCAATTGCGATGTTGTTGCTTAAACCTCGAAATGCTTTATATTGCTACCGCAATTGTGGTTGTGAAATTTAAAACAATGATTTTGATTTTGAAGTGTGTGGATGCACATTATAGGACAAAAACTTTTAGAAATAGTTGTAGGAGGTTCTTTTTTGGCATTGTATTAATATTTCTTGATTACTTTTTATCTTCTTATTCTTTAGAATAAACCACCCGATTGGCAAGACTTCGTCGGTATCATCACACTTCTTATAATCAATTCCACAATAAGTTTCATCGAGGAAAACAATGCTGGTAATGCTGCTGCAGCTCTTATGGCTCGCTTAGCACCAAAAGCTAAGGTGTTAATCTCTCAGTTTCTTTTTAACTGTCGCTTTTATAGAAAAGATTTGTTTCTATTTATTCATCGTTTTCAAAATTCAATACAATATTAACTATTGTTTCGTCAATAATACTCTTAATTATAAATTTAGGTTCTTCGAGATGGGAGATGGGTGGAGGAAGATGCTAGCATTCTTGTTCCAGGCGATATAATTAGTGTTAAGCTAGGTGATATTATCCCTGCGGATGCTCGTTTACTTGAAGGTGATCCGTTGAAGATTGATCAGGTGCAACTTGATACGTTTTCTCTCGTTTTTCTGTATCGGTTTGTTATCACCATTAATTTGTTGATAACTAAGATTCTGGTTTTCGGACGGTTGTAGTCTGCACTTACAGGTGAGTCTCTTCCGGTCACGAAAGGTCCCAGTGACAGTGTTTATTCAGGCTCTACATGCAAACAGGGAGAGATAGAAGCAGTTGTTATTGCAACCGGAGTTCATACCTTCTTTGGCAAGGCTGCTCATCTAGTCGACTCCACAAATCAAGTCGGGCATTTTCAGCAGGTAAATTGAATATCAATCTTTTTGAAACTAAGCGTGTTTTTGGTTCTGCAACGGTGAAAATTAATTTCATGTGTGTATACATAATTACATTTAATATGTTTTACATTGATACTTAGCATTACTTTGGGTTCCTTAAACAGGTCCTAACTTCAATTGGGAACTTTTGTATATGTTCAATTGCTGTGGGAATGATAGTTGAGATCATTGTCATGCACCCAATTCAACACCGAAAATATCGTCCAGGGATTGATAATCTACTTGTGCTTCTCATTGGAGGAATTCCTATTGCCATGCCTACAGTTCTGTCAGTTACAATGGCAATCGGATCACACCGCTTAGCTCAGCAGGTAGACATTAGTTATTCATTAGAAGTAGTTGCTTGAAGTTCACTTTTCATCAACTAGATGACTTTCTCTGAGAGCTTATGAAGACAACTTATATACATGCTATAAGTCGTTTCCATAAGTTTTCCCGAAGAGTCCCACAAGTACTTATATCAATAGATAAGCTCAAATAAGTCAACGTAAACATGTCCTATATCATTTATGCTTTTTGTGATTATTGCAGGGTGCTATAACTAAAAGAATGACAGCAATAGAAGAGATGGCGGGTATGGACGTATTGTGCAGTGACAAAACTGGAACTTTGACTTTGAATAAACTATCTGTTGACAAGAATCTTATTGAGGTTAGTAATAGTAAGTTTTTGTAATGCGGTGGTTTCTGACTATTTTTTTGTAATCCTACAGAAAGTGTTTTAAATGTTTATTTTTTATAGATTTTTGCTAAAGGAGTTGACGCAGATACCGTTGTTCTCATGGCTGCTCGGGCTTCCAGAGTGGAAAACCAAGATGCTATAGATGCTGCTATTATAGGGATGCTAGGTGATCCAAAAGAGGTATACTTTTATCTCTTTTCATGCTTCCAAATCATCACATAAAACTTGCTATTCAAATTAAATGCTGCTATAGTGTTTTGTGTCAATAGGATATCAGTAATATTATTTTTCTATCTCAAAAAAAAAAAAAAAAAACCTACTCTAGCCTTCCCTTTCCTCATTTGGTTTGTTGTAAAGCACCACCGACACTTCATATTTAAGGTGTGTCTATTGTCTGACACGACACATGTGATTGCATTCGAACACTTCTATTTTCTTAAATTATTATTCGTGTCTATGTGTCAGTGCTTGCAATACTCTCTCATTTTAAATATAACATATTGGTTAATGACTTTGCTTTATAGATCATTTATTACTGAGATTTTTTTTCAGAAAAGTGTAATTAGATGTATATCTTGTTTTACAGAATTACTCAGTCTATTATATTCATTTTTCACTTAAAATATATTCACTTTGAGCTTGTATTTGTCCGAAAATTAGGCAAGGGCTGGTATTCAAGAGGTTCACTTTCTTCCCTTCAATCCTACTGACAAGCGGACAGCTCTAACTTATATAGACAGTGAACGTAAAATGCATCGTGTCAGCAAAGGTGCACCAGAGCAGGTATCTTTCTTATCATCCAAGTAATTGTTTGTGTTAATATCACCACTTGACAATGAAAGTGATTCATACATTTCTTCTTTATTAGATTTTGAATCTTGCACATAATAAGTCAGAGATAGAACGCAGAGTTCATGCAGTCATCGATAAATTTGCCGAGCGAGGGTTGCGGTCTCTTGCTGTAGCCTACCAGGTATATGTTTCATATGCTCTTGATGCAACTTGAATTGAGCAAATTCAAGTTACATTGGATGTTCTTACTGACTGAGTTTATCATTATATCCTATTTCTCAGGAAGTTCTTGATGGAAAGAAAGAAAGCCAAGGAAGACCTTGGCAGTTTATCGGGCTCATGCCTTTATTCGACCCACCTAGACATGATAGTGCAGAGACGATAAGTAGGGCATTAAATCTTGGTGTAAATGTTAAAATGATAACAGGTTTGTGTCCTTTGCATGTTATTGGGCATGTTTGGATAAACAACTTAATTAAGCGCTTATAGAATAAGCATTTGGAATTAATATGTTTCGCACTACTCGGTTTTTCTAACGTGAATGATAATTTAATGTACTTAAATTTCTTCTAGGTGATCAACTATCAATAGCGAAAGAAACAGGACGCCGTCTAGGAATGGGAACTAACATGTACCCTTCATCAGCTTTATTAGGCCAGAACAAGGATGAAGGAATTGGCCTCTTACCAGTTGATGATTTGATTGAAAAAGCTGATGGATTTGCCGGTGTTTTTCCTGGTATAATATTTTTCCTTTCTCTGTAAATTCTTAGTATCTCCACACATCAATATAATAGCGGCAACAAACTAGAATCCATAAATTATTGTGAAAAAACAGCAAGAGAGAATTTTTCTGAGTGTGATCGAGTGATTTGCACTCAACTGATCTTCGAAATAATAAGTACACTTTACGTTTACAAGGACATTAATAGCATAGCTATTTCTATTTATTTTCATGTGATAAAATTGTTCAAGTATTTTTTTTTTTCCACTTGTTTGACATGATGAGTTTATTTATTCCAGAACACAAATATGAGATCGTGAAACGTTTGCAAGCTAGGAAACACATATGTGGAATGACCGGTGATGGTGTTAATGATGCTCCTGCTCTTAAGAAAGCAGATATTGGAATAGCTGTTGACGATGCAACTGATGCAGCTCGTAGTGCTTCCGACATTGTTCTAACAGAACCAGGTCTCAGTGTTATCATTAGCGCCGTGCTGACCAGTCGAGCAATATTCCAAAGAATGAAGAATTACACAGTGAGCCTACTTTCAGTTCTAACATCAAATGGAATTCTGTTTAAAGTTTTACATTTTATTTATTTACATATTTATTTTGTTTTGCACAGATTTATGCAGTTTCGATCACGATCCGTATTGTAGTAAGTTATATAATCTTATATGAGACATTATTCTTACTGAGAATTTTCTATTGTTGTAGCTGACTTCAGAAATTTTATGTGACAGCTTGGTTTCATGTTACTGGCACTCATATGGCAATTTGATTTTCCACCATTCATGGTACTGATTATTGCTATTCTTAATGATGGTAAATAACTTAATTTTTCTTATGACAAATTTGATTCCCCTTTTTACTAGTGAAGTCATGGCTGTATATATCGTAGTTGGTCCTTGAAATTGTAGGACCGTATCAACCTAGTCCTCACATTATTAATATTTCAAAATGATCCCTGGAATTACAAAATGTTGTAAAGTTTGTCTCTCAATCTGGATCTTCTATTAAATACATCCTTGATATTATTCACTTAATATCAAGTTCATCGCCGACATCACAAACTTATGTCATTATTATAGTCTACAAATAATAAGGGTGAGAAGATCCTGATCAATATTTTGCAATTTCAGCAATCATTTTAGAATATTGATAATGCTTGAGGCTATATTGATATTGTCCTACAATAGCAAGAACTAAATTGGGAATTTACTCGAAGTCATGGATATTTAGGTCACCGTTACAGACTAATTAATGTCAAAACCTGTCTTTTTAATCAATTTTTTTTCTCATTATAAGCTTTTTATGATTTCTTGAATATGTCAGGTACAATTATGACAATATCTAAGGATAGAGTAAAGCCATCTCCATATCCAGATAGCTGGAAGCTGGCAGAGATCTTCACCACTGGAATAATTCTTGGTGGTTATTTGGCTATGATGACCGTTATTTTCTTTTGGGCAGCATATAAAACAGATTTTTTCCCTGTAAGAAACTTTTTCATTTTTTTAAATAAATCAAATTAATTGTATCCTCACTATCATGTTTTTATACTAATTAAATGACGTAGTAACACAATATTAGATTCATATGTAAATTATTTTTACACCGACGGTGTATAGAAATTAAACTAATTAATTTTTGTTTGACAGTTATATTCATATCTAAAGTGCAAATCTGTATATTCTATGATGTCTATTTCTTACTTTCAGTTTAATAGTTATACTCATTATGTAATTTTCAGAGCACATTTGGGGTCTCAAGTCTTCAGAAAGAGGATAGGGATGATATTAGAAAGCTTGCCTCAGCAATATACCTACAAGTTAGTACAATTAGTCAGGCCCTTATATTTGTAACGCGATCACGGAGCTGGTCTTTTGTTGAGCGACCGGGTTTGTTACTTGTAGCAGCTTTTGTTATTGCTCAACTGGTGAGTACAGTCAACATTACTATTTGCATGTGTTCATTGTGACTTGTGAATATAACCATGTTTATCGGTATCTTGCAATACAAGAAAATTCGTATCTCGATTCTATACAAAATTGAAGTCAATCAATACGAGATATATATTTTGAGCATGAATCTCATATTGAATCTCCACTCATCATTATGTTGAATCTCGATTCACTATGATGAATTCCGATCAATTTCAATGAACTGATACATGTGTTCATTCGCTTTTTTTGTCAACTTTGTATAATCAGCTACTTTTATTCTTTCATTTGATTTGTCTTGAAAGTTATTTTGTGATTCCTATATGATATATCAACTCATAGTTTAGCTATATCACTTGTTTTTACTTGAAAATATCACATTTTTACTGGTAATGTATTCTACGATTCATAAGGTTTGATTATGGATTCAGAAAGTAGTTCTTATTCGTGATATAAATCATGAATATAACAATGTTATAATATCTTATTTGGTTTGCAGATAGCTACACTGATTGCTGTTTATGCAAACTGGAGTTTTGCTGCAATTGAAGGGATTGGATGGGGTTGGGCTGGTATTGTTTGGCTTTATAATCTCATATTTTATATTCCACTTGATTTTATCAAGGTCATAATTCGATATGTATTGAGTGGCCGGGCTTGGGATCTTGTTTTTGAACAAAGGGTACGTGTTTCCTTCTCTATCGGTTAAATTAGAGTAACGGCTTGTTGAATTAGGTTATTTAAGCTTATTTATTGATATAAGCACTTGTGAGACTATTTGAGAAAGTTTATGGAAATAGCTTCTAACATGTTATAAGCTGTTTTAGAAAAATTTATACATAAGCACTTGTATGATAAGCATTTATAGCATAACGCTCAATTAACTTGTTGGCTGGTACTTAACTAGTAGAATGAAATTTTTTTCAGATTGCTTTTACTAGGAAGAAAGATTTTGGAAAGGAAGAACGTGAACTTAAATGGGCGCATGCGCAAAGAACACTTCATGGTCTTCACCCGCCAGAGACCAAGATGTTCAGCGAACGCACAAATTATACAGAGCTTAATCAGATGGCTGAAGAGGCTAAAAAACGAGCGGAAATTGCAAGGTATACAAGCATGCTCCCACATTATCTATATAAATGGATTCTAACCTTAAGTGCTTATTTGTTTCTACTACCAAAGAGTGAATAATTGCTTCTAACTTATGTTAACATCTTTGTTGATTTTTACAGAATTAGAGAGTTGCACACACTCAAGGGCCATGTTGAGTCAGTGGTTAGAATGAAGGGTCTTGACATTGACACAATACAACAAGCATACACTGTATAAAATGTATCCCTATGCTTCTTTTAGTGGTGTGATGGGTATATAGGGCATAAAATCGCACCGACATTTTAGATTGAAGGCGTGTCTGAGGTGTCTGACACTACACCAACATATCTGGTTACAATAACATTGAGTTGCTTCCATTCTCTCAAATTATTAATGGTTACGTCGTGTGTAGTGTCTATGTTAATGCTCCTTGCAATTTTGGAGGATTGTGTGTTTGTCTTTGTGTCAACTCTTGTAGATATGATATCATTGATAGCATTCTTTAATAATAATAATAATAATAATAATAATAATAATAATAATAATAATAATAATAATAATAATAATAATAATAAGAACAACAACAATAATAATAATAATAATAAAGTTGTTAATTTTGTCATTCCCTTTTCAAATAACATTGGAAGTACGTAATAAAATGTGACGCAGTACGGAAGCGTAGGGTTAGCAAGCGCTAAACCTAGATCGAAAAGAACAAGTTTGCAAGCGACAAACTTGTGAAAATAGGGTTGCAAGCGACAAACCTATCAAAATAAGGGTTCCGGAATCCACCAGAAATTGAGAGAAAATCTCGAATAATTTTATTGAATCAAAAAGTGTGCTTCTTAGGCTACATAAGTTCTGCTTATATAGTGAAAGAAATAACAAACCCGTGGGCCAAAATAAAATAAAACGAAATAATAATAGAAAGTTCTAGAAAATTACTAAGATTTGGCTAAATAATAAATACTACTAAATTACTAAGAAACCCTCCTGCATCAGTCTCCTCCACCTCTGAAGAACTCGACCTCGAGTTCTCATTCTGATAAAGAGCTTCCCATGCATGTTGACTCCTTCAATGAAAAAGAGACCACCCTCCTGGATCCCATTGAGTGAAATGTAAGTGTTTGACGGGTGGGGAGTCTTGCCTTTGATCAGAATATAGACTCCTGAAGTGAACCAAATCTACATGCAATTCCTTGAGTTCAATGTGACGGCAGTGATGCGGCGGTTTTGCTGGCGGTCGATTACCACTAACTCCAACAGGCCAATAAGGAGTTTTAGTTTCAGCATCTAATCGTTGAAGAATAGACGGATCAGCCTTCATGATAGAAATTGATAAACCTTCCATATCAAGAGAAGTCATAAATGACCATGTGTATACTTGATCAACAATCAATCCACAATCTCTTCCAAACCCACTCATCTTGTAACCTCCATAGAGAATGTCATTTCCAAAGGCAAAGTAGCAATTAATCCAAATAACTTCTGTTCGAATGGACCTTGATACGGTGCTTGCTATATCCAAATTCTTTGTCACAGTTACTGCTGCTAAGCCATATCTTTTATTGTTGACACTTTTGATTGCTTCCTCAATAGTATTGAACTTCATGAGTTCCATGACAAGTTGTGTTGTATGCATGGCCTCCTTAACATTGGAGAAAATTGTAGGCTCATTGTAGTAACTCTTGTCTCCAATTTTTTTACTACCTGTCGAAAGAGTTGCTACATCTTTCTTTCCATGCTCAATATATGAAATAATTTTTTTAAATTGCCTCTTGTCAACCTGAGGACCTTGTTGAACTTTAGGATCAAAAGGATCACCAACAGCCCAAGCTCTTGCTTTGTCCACTAACTTCTTCTCAAATTCATCATAGATTCCTTCTTGAACAAACACACGAAAACCCGCAACACAAATTTCTCCCTTGTTAAATACGATGCTAATGAGAGCAAGTTTAGCTGCTTTATCAACATCAGCATTATAAAAAATTAAGAGGGGTGATTTTCCTCCTAATTCAAGTGAAGCTGGTTTCAAATTACTTCTAGCTGCAGATACCATTATTTCATGTCTTGTTGAACCAGTAAAGCTAACCTTACCAGTTCCTGCAGTTGCACCAAATCCAGGTACTACATCGAATACTCCATCTGAAATTCCAGCCGGTATGGTCTTTAACGAACTCTCCGTAATAGCAGCACGGTTAATAGATTCTCTTGGAAGATAAGTGTTTGTTCCAGGTAGTTGCATTGTGCTTGACCAAATACCATTGCACCTTCTGTTTTCAAGTAAAGTAGAGCGATTCAATGTATGCAAATGTCCTCCAACTCCACTTCTTAAATAGGATGCATCTGAACTACTACTTAAGGCTGCTGCCATATGACCTTGTTTGTTTTCCACACAACTAACTCTTTTTAGGTAGAGTCTATACTTCTGGAGACGGCTGGCCGCCTTCACCCATGTCAGATTTTCAACATTCATCAGTTCAAGAATCTTTTTCGGTACAACCTTGTCAATGCCTAATTGATTAACCCTCTTTTCAATTGCTTCTCTAGTACTCCCATCAATTTCTTCACGTGTCTTACTTTGCCATTCTTGATATTTTGCTAATAGAAGAAGTGCCAAAGTTAACAGGTTAGATGTTGTATCTTTTCCAGCAAAGTAGGTTTTACATTCATCAATAATTTCATCCAGTTGTAGTCTATCTTCGCCACCAACTTCATTCTTGTAGAAACTCATTAATGAATTTAGTACATTTTTTGTATTTTCTTTAACACTCCTCTTGGTTTCAATCAGTTTGCGAATTGATTCACGTGTCTGTTTATCTAGTCTCCACCTATCTTTGTTCTTCTTAGTTGACAAATAGCTAAATCCAGGGATATGGACACTTCCGACTGCTTGTGAGAAAAGATGCATCTGCCGCTCTTGTAATTTGAAAATATGTTTGCCCTCTTCAAAACTGCTGTTAAAAACAATCCTTGATATAACATCTGCAGAAAGATCAGGAAGGTCTCTGTGCACGTTTATTTTTATGCTCAATAGACTTATTCGCGCCGCAATTAAATCAGCCTTCAATACACCTCTATAACAAACAATATTCCACGGCACCCATGTCCAGCAAGAAGCCTGGCCGGATGGACACTCCATCACTAGGAAGGAAATCGACGACGGCGAACTTAGCGACACTGCAGGATTGTTGTCGTCATGATAATTGTTACCTTGCACTTCCTCGAATTCAGATGACTGGTAAGCACCAAAAATCAATGACAAGTCATCAAAAGATGTTGTGAATGAATCTTTCTTCGGATTTGTTTGTTGATTTGCGGTAGCAAGTGGTTCCTTCTCTTCTTTCAAACAATCATCGTTGTCTGGTGGGTCTGGTGGTGGCGGAGAGGGAACTGAGTCCGATGGATCTGTCCCAAAAAGTTCGAGATTTCGACAAGGTGATTCTTCTGCTGCTACCTCCTTGGTTACGACACATTCTTTAGGGAAAAACTCCAGTTTCATTAAAGGTTGTACATCATGAATTGAACCGGCATTCAGTTCATCTATTTGTTGAGAAATTCCTTGCTGAAGTTGTATAGGAGAGCCCGATGGTTTTTGCTCCAGACCATTAAAAGCTTCTGCTTCAATTAACATATTAGCAGAATTGGGAATTATACCATCCCAATCACAGTCTGAACTTTCACCCTTTCGATTGATCAGACTTGTTCCTTGAATATGCAACTCAGCCTCAACTGAATCGGATATATAACCTTTCCGAGCATATGCATCATCTGATACAACTTCACCAGACAATTCCAAAAGTGTGTTATCCTCATCACCATAAAGTGAAGGATCATAACCAGGACTACCACAATTATCTGATGCCAAGCAATGATCATTAAGTATCAAGTTTTCTTGATCTGTTCGTTTCAAATGCTTTTGTTCCTCTCTTTTGTCATCCACTTCAGCCAGAACACAGTCACTAGCCTCATGATGCAAATCTACACCAATATGCTTCCCATTATTTTGCAAGGAGCAACCAATTACATCGTTCTCAGTTTGATGAGCATATGATTCATTTTGTGTTGTCTCCATTGATAACAAGTATGTTGAATTATGAAAATTGGCTTCATTAATGATATGATCCGCCTCTTCAGTATATCCACCCTTCACCGGCGGTTGATACATCCGTGGCGACGAGAGTTGCTTCCTCTCCAATTTTTCAATTGAAACAAGCGGCGAGAGAGACAATCTACCGCGAGAGTTAAATCTTTCATGCATCAACTGCTTCATCCTTCTCCAAGTTCGAATAGGGTTCTTTCTTTGTCTCTGTCTCTGAACAACGAGTCTATCCCACCAAACAGATGCGGTACTTTTCAGTTTGGTCGCAATCATCTTAACCTGCTTGCTTTCCGGGACGTCCATGACGTCGAAAAATCTATCAACATCAATCATCCAATCCAAAAATTCTTCTACATCCATCGTTCCGTAAAACAATGGAATATCCGCCTTTACGCGGTAATCATGGTGATTCCCACATCCATCGCCATCAATAGTCTGTTTGTTATTACGAACCCTAATAACCGGAATTGGTTCTCCTCTCCTATTCAAATTGTCTCTATTGTTGTTGTTGTTGGTAATGTTGGCGATGTTATTCAGGTTAGTTGTTAATATCGCCATTTGTGCAGCCAAAGCATTAAGGGCCGGGGTAAGAGCCGCGACAGCCTCTGCTTTCTTCACCGGTTGATCTCCCATGGCTGATCACGTTAGGAAAAGAACAGGAGAAACCTGCTCTGATACCAACTGACGCAGTACGGAAGCGTAGGGTTAGCAAGCGCTAAACCTAGATCGAAAAGAACAAGTTTGCAAGCGACAAACTTGTGAAAATAGGGTTGCAAGCGACAAACCTATCAAAATAAGGGTTCCGGAATCCACCAGAAATTGAGAGAAAATCTCGAATAATTTTATTGAATCAAAAAGTGTGCTTCTTAGGCTACATAAGTTCTGCTTATATAGTGAAAGAAATAACAAACCCGTGGGCCAAAATAAAATAAAACGAAATAATAATAGAAAGTTCTAGAAAATTACTAAGATTTGGCTAAATAATAAATACTACTAAATTACTAAGAAACCCTCCTGCATCAAAATGAAAAGACTAACTTTTTTTTATAATTAAAAGTAGAGTTCAATAGACATGGACACAGTGTAAAATAGTTTTACATTGACGATGATCTTTAACCGTAAATAACATGTCTCAAATTCAAACCAAACTGGTCTCAAGGGCTTAATTAAAGTTTTAATATGAGAAGAAACTAATTCTCATTTTTTGGCATTCACACAATATCCAAACTCTTAACTCCTAACAATGATTCATATTCATTATATTTTGCATTCTTATCAATGCAACTATTATAATGAATGGAACAACCTTTACTACAGCAACTTTTGCAACCTTCCCAAACAAAATAAACATAGAAAACCAAACTATTGCCTAAAATCATAATCCCAAAAATGCACAAAGATTCATTGAAACTCATAAAAGTTGAAAACTCACAAGCAAATCCCAACATGATACTACTCAACAAAACCCATATCCGAATTTTAATGTTACGTCCCTTAGAAGAATATTGGTCAGATAGAGATAATTTGTGATACAAGTTTGACCAATAGTCCAATAAAATGGAACCAAAGTAAACAAAAATGACAAACATTATCATAGGTATGTCATTTTTGTTGTATGCACGGTAGATTGTTGTTCCACAACTTATTGTCAAGTTGATGGAACATAAAAATGGTAACATACTTTGAACCATTTTGTTGGGATTATGCATTTTAGAAAGTAATAGTTGTGATGAATACGCATTGATAGCTTCTTTCTGAGTGTTCATCGAATATTTTTTTGTGTAAACTAGTTATCCTCCACGCGTCAGTGCTGGTGCTAGTTTCTCAAGCCAGATAGGACCAGAATGTGCGGTTAAATGACGATGTGATACGTAATATGTTGGCAAAATGAAATTTGTGAATGTTGAAATTGAATAAGATTGTGTTGGAGAAGGATTGTGATGAGAAGATTGAGGTGTTGAGTTTGCTTAAATGTGGTAGTGAGATATGAGAAGTGAACACGCGTGTTACTTCTTGGAAATTTGTAAGATGTTTCCTTTGATTTCGTTTTCATGATGTTGTCCCCTAGAAACATCAAAGAAGTTGCTATGTTGGAAGGCTAAATTTTCCTGTGAGAAAAAGACTATGAGTGCTTATATACTATGTGGGATTTCTAGGAAGGTTCATTTTTAGACTCTGGAAAAGTGAGTGTGTCCTACATGAAATTTAAAAGAAATTAAGTTTTTAACTTTGGATTCTCTTGCTAAAAAAAAAAAAAAACTTTGGATTCTCAAATTCATGAAGAAAAAAAAAATTAAAGTCGTTCAAGTTCTTCTTCCTTCCAAACACAAGGATGATTTATGATTTATGCTATCTTGTATTTAAAAGTCATTTTAGTCCCTTTTAAAAAACAAAGTAATTTATCTTTAAAAAAATTATTTTGCTTGTATGTATATACGGCCCCTGCATCTGCGAAGTACTAATCTATATTTAAAAATAATATTTATAGTATTATAATAATTAGGATTTTTGGGGTTCGAACTTCAGTCTCCGCATATAATAATACTCCTTCCGTCTCAAATTATAAGCAAAAAAAAAAATCACACTTATTAAGAAAACTAAAACATAAGAATTTGGAGTATAGTTTTTTGTGTTTTCTTTGAAAAAAAGTTTTGTATAAAGATGTAAAAACAATTTTTATTGGCCATTGGTTATGGAAAAAATGAAAGAGAGAGAAAATTAAATGTAATTTGCATTTAATTTTATATGAGAATAAACAAAAGTTTTTCTTGAAAAAGAGATTTTTTTAAAAAAACAAGATTAAATAGGATAAAAGTTTGTCTTTTTTGCTTATATTTTGGGACAAAGAAAATGAGTTTTTTTTGCTTATATTATGAGACGGAGGGAGTAGATTATACACCCTCCGGTCACTATTATAAGCAAAAAACTACATTTTAGATTCATTCATTAAATGATGTATGTGGTTTAATAAAGACCACATACATCATTTAATGAATGAATCTAAAATGTAGTTTTTTGCTTATAATAGTGATTAAAGGGTGTACTTACCAATTGAGTTATGCTCACAATAGATTATACTTCTTATAACGTTAAAAAAAAAATACTTAGAAAAATTGGATTATAATTAGTGAAATAAATGAAAATGGAATATTATTCAAAAATAAATAAAATTGAAAATTGAAAACGTATATCATCAGCCCCTTTCTCTGTCTCTAGACTCTCACTTTCTTCCACCGTCGCCGTCGCCGTCGCACACAACCGCCGTTCTGGTGAGTTTGTTAATCTTCTGCATTTTATTTTACACGAAGTGCTTACTATAAGTGCGTATACCATAAGCGCTTATCATATATATGGCTTATACATTTTAATTGATTCGGACATAAACAGTTTACATTGTTTATGAATAAGGTGTAAGCTGTTTCCATAAGTTATTCTGGAGAGATTATGTAAATCATTTGAAAATAGCTTACGAACATGTCATTAGTTGTTCTTGTAAGTTGTATCAAAAAGTTTCACAAGTGCTTATTTAAGCCCAAAATCTCCCAAGACATGTGGAAATACGGCATATAATTTCATTCATAATTAGGATTTGTTAGATTAGCTCTCAGGGATTATTTCTATATCACTATGTCCCTGTTTGGATAAACAGTTTAATTTGCAGCATAGAGCATAAGCGCTTATCATGATAAGAGCTTATGATAAAAGATTAAATTAAATTGCTTCTATAAAAGCTAAAAGCTGAAGTAGCAGCGCTATAGCTTTGTTGCTTTGCGGAAATAGAACAACCCGCTATTTTTCTGTGATCCACAATTGATATCACTGCGAGTATTTTTCTTGCATTGCAGCTAGCGACTAAGGGTGAGCCAATTTCTGTTTTACATTAGATGATACTTTAGAAAGGTGAAACAATCCAACTTTGATGAGCTGAAATCTAACTCTCCCAAGTTGAATCCTAGTCCAACGACGAGAACCCAGTCCTACCGTCATTCACTCTTAAATAATTTTTTTCTGTGATTTTCAAGTTTTTGATGTACTTGTGATTTATGGATATGTTCATCATTTTTTTAATTATGATGCTATGGTTCTGGTTTGGTTTGATTGTATGTAAGAATTGAAATTGAAGCAATAGAGGAAAACTGTGAATGATTGATAAACCAGAAAGAAAAAGTTCTTTGATCTATGAAAACTCTGAAAATGTTCGATTGATTTATCTAAATTGTATATGATATATGGATTGTGCCCTAAGAGACTCATGCCCTCTGAACTAACTGTAACCAAATTCATATTCTGTTCCAGCATTAATTGATAAACATAATATGACCAATAATGATACACTCATAACTCTGGTTATAATTGTAAATTTGAACTACTTTTGGGGTAATTTTTTTTTTTTTTTGTTTCTGTGTTATTTATTTGTTTATTTATCAATTTATTTTTAGGGCTTGCTTGGAGGTAAAGTTGAGTTTGATCCCAAAAAAGGGTTTCTGAGTGCATCATTGTAGCTGTCAACCACCTCTGTAATCCTCTGTGCTGCCGTCTTCAACATTCCAAATCTCCAGTCACTCATCGCTGCAGCTCAACGCGTCGTTCAAAAGCTGGTACTCACAGTCGTTGTCATCCCTTTCTAGCAATCGTTCTACTTCTCCATATTCACCAGTTTGAAAATCTCGCCAGTCCAGTTCAATTTGATTGATTGAATTCCAGACCCATGGGGAAGAAAGGAAACACAAATAAACTCCCAAAATCAGAATCAGGATTTCGAAATCCAATTAGTTTAAGAGAAGCAGCCACCGGAAAAATAAAAACGAAGCCAATCACTAACACAAAGTCACATTTGAGAATTGAACACTTGAAAAAGCTTGCGGTATGGGCCACAACTGACCCTTCCTTACTGTCTTTGGCTGCCTTCTATGGTAATCATTTGGCCGCCGTTACAGAGGCTGCTGGAGTACCTCCTGATCCTTCTTTAATCACTTGCCAAAGGTTTGTGTTTATTCTTAATGTTTTTCGTTTTTGCTTTCTCTATGCTTAGTTAATTATACCCATCTGTATTGCAATGCATTATTAAGTTTTAGTGGTCACTTTATTGCACTGACAAGAACACCGTACAGGACACCGACACGTTGATATTGATAATAAATTGATTAGTGAAAGTAATTGAAACCATATGTATCGTTGTTGTGTTGGACAGTGAACACACATGCCTTTAATCTAAAGTATCAGTGAAATATACTCCTTTGACTTACTTACCATGTATTTTGAAGTGTTAGAATTAGCATTCCTGTGGTATATTGTTGAATCCTTTGTTAACAATGTAATTTGATAGAATCAAAGAGTGGGTATGCGATAGCTCTGTCGTTATCTGGATCTTACAATATATGCGAGTTGTGTGTTGATTAGAAGCAAAATTGAACTTAATTGGTTAAGAGTGTAATTTCATAGAATCAAAGAGCATGTATGTGATAGTTCCATGGTTATCTGTTATATTTCATTTTAAAAAAAAATATTAACCTTATTGATATGACTCTATGTGGTGTCATTTTAGACGCGAATCGTGAATTCAGATCCATTCTGATGAATCTCAGCTTGCCCATGAACTGTGTATCCAATCACTATCTTTGTCACCTTTCTGTTGGCAGCCACTTTCCTTTTGTTATTTTGATTTATGACTGAAATCTGGATATATTTTGAAGTTTGTATATGATGTGTAAGCTTATGTTTTTGCGCATATAACTTGTTTTTACTTAAAATGTATATTTTTTTATTGATCATGTATGCTACAATTCATAATAAGATTTGATTCGTGATTTGAATCTCGATTTCATATCCATGGACAAGAACAATTCCAACCGCTTAAAAATGTTTTAGTATTATTAGTAAAATTTGTTTATTTGTTCAACATTGAATATTTTATCAGATTTCCCTTCTTAGGTTCTCTTTTAGCATTTTATACTTGGAAATTTTACGGTTCATGAAATGTGTTGATCATTCTTTGATTTTTCTGCAGGTGTGAAACTGTTCTTCATCCCGGTTTTAATTCAACTGTACGAATTGAGAAGAATAGATCAAAAGTCAGTCATAGGCACAAGAAGTTTGGCAGTGTTGCCCAAAACAATGCCGTGTACAAGTGTCATTTTTGTTCACATCATAATCTCAAGAGAGGTACCGCTAAGGGACATTTAAAAAAAATATGCCCGACAAAAGACAAATCATCCTTAGAATCAACACCTGCTACAAAACCCATCATGCATGAATCATCAAAATTAGAGAAACATGTTGTAAGCAAAGATGAAGCCGGTGAAATACATGTGGTTTCTTCAAAAGTTGTAGTTAAGGATGTTGCCAATTTGAATGGCATGGAAACTCCGCCATGTACAAGTACACCAACCTTGTTAGATGGAAAGAAACGGAAGAGAAATAGTTCCGCATCGAAGAACACAATTGAAACTCCAAGCATGTCTGCAAGAGTAGAAGTAGCAAAAACTCAGAGTACATCAAGCAAAAGACGGAAAAAATCCTGGACCAGTTTAAAAGAAATTGCTCAAAGCAAAGAGCATGATAACAGTAGAGTTGCTAATTTGGCAATCCCATTCTTTTTATAACTAGGAAGATTTCTGTATAGATAATTTCTCTTAAGATTGAGCCATAAGTTTTTTTGTTTTCTCTGCAAATTTCACTTTCAAGCATTTTTGTTGTTTTCGATATGTTTGATGCTCTATTGTACGAAAACAATAATTGATTAAAACCTTGACTGCACATTGGCTACAAAAGTAAGTTTTCTTTTTGTAGTGAGAATTTTGTTTTACTGAAAACATATTTTGGTACTCTCTTTACGCACTTTGTTGATTTGTTCCTTATAACTCTAAAGTTAAGAACTTCTCTGCATTTGTGTATATTAAATCAATTGAAAAGCTGTTTGTTGTTGCATTGGAGTGATCAGTTATGTTATGGGCAATGAGTTTGTTAATGTATTTTGTGATCTCATGCTGGTTTGGTTTGAAAGGGTTTGTGATTCTACTCCTTCAACAAAGTAAAAACTAAAAAGTTCAATTGGGGAGGCTATAAGGTTATCTGCATCTTTTTTTTGTTGTTGATAATATCTGTTTGATATGTGCATTTGACATGACCAGTTTGACAAAATCATAGTGACACCGTGATTTTGTTAAGGCTCAAAAGTGAAATTTTTGTCAAAATCATTGTGAATCAGTGATTCCGACATACAGACCACTTAGGATACACGACGAGTTTGACAAAATCATGGTGAAGTCATGATTTTGTTAAAGCTCAGAAGTGAAATTTTGTCAAAATCATGGTGACTCAGTGATTTCAACATACAGACCACTAATCCAAACTTGTACAACACCATCTTGATTCTTAGCAGCCATGGTTCTAGGCATAACTCATAAAATTCAACTTTTTTGGTTACAACTATAGAACTAGCCTATTGATGCATATAAGTTCTTAATATAAAAAATATTTTATCCTGTGAAATAAAAATAAATTAAATCCTAAAAAAACATATTGGTTTCAATGACATTTATGGCCATACAATGACTTTAGCCAACCTTTTAAAGGCATCCTTTGATGAAGGGCAACATGAGAATGATTGATTCCAATGTCTCTTCCTTTGTGGATTGGATTACTGACATAATATTCAAAAAAGGTAACCTACTAATGAGTTCTAATGTCAATATATGAAACTGTTTTCACCTAATAATTTTGAATCCTTGTTTTTAACAACTTATTGCGTGCTCTCTTACGTTCCCATGCATATTTTAAAGTTTTTATATTTTTTTTATGTGAATCGGATATCATCCGCGCGTAATTGTTGAGACTAATTCTTCCAGTCTTTTAGAACTCAAATGAGTGGCAACTCTCCCTAAGAGTTTTAACATTGTTGTATTGTATGCCCAAACCTAAATTCGAACCCATAACTTGGGTTAAATTAGAAGAGGTATGTGTCATCTCATCTAATCACTTTTGGGTAAAGTTTTTATATTATTATCATTTACAAATTGATGTTATAGAAAAATATTTAACTTTTTCATTCAATATTGAATACTCTTTTTTTACACACATTTGAGTTTTATTCTTGTACTATTTTTTGTGTTTTATTCTTGTACTATTATTTGTCTTTTTCTATAATATTTTTAATCATTTATTTTCTCATTACATTTATTTCTTTCTCTGCAATAAGTAATTAAGACTATTGCTAATAAATAATTTAATAAATAATAAAAATGTTAAGTTGAACTTTGAAAACAACAAGTAAATAGGATAGAATTTTCTTGCAAGTGAGACAAATAAAAAATACAAAAGTATGTATAATAGGATAAATAGAAGTATCATAAACAATTATTAAATTAAATAAATTAATATATTTTCATCTACATAACAGTATTAGCCGGATGTAATTATTAACTCATCTGCTTAATTAATTGATTAGCTTCTTAATCATGAACAGTTTTTCCACATGGAAACAAGAACATTGTTAGTGGAATAATTCAATGAGCAAAATCAAAGTCATATATTATGAGTTCCAATTAACTAAGTGGTATCACTGTTTCCAAAGACCAAAAATATTATAATTTTATTCTGAATTCGAATCCAACTTTAAAAATATAAGGGTGTTTAATTTTTTAAAAGAGTTTTGTCATCCATTAAAATCTTATCCAACTCGATGAATTAATTACGCGCATTTGATACTTAATTTACACCAAATAAGTGGTAATACCGTTTTCAAAGACCAAAAAATCATATTTTTATTTTGAAAATGTAGCAATGTCAAATTTGTTAAGAGAGCGTTTTTTTTTTTAATTCATCATAGTCGTACTCGACTCGAGTTATTAACTTCCGTAGTTGTACGTGGAGGATATTCGGTCCACAACAAGTGACAATACTATTTCCAAAGACAAAAAAAAATGATATTTTTGTCCTTTTCTCTCTCTTGCCCATGCTGCCCAACTGCCCACTTTTTCATATTTCAAGCCTGCCCAAACTGCCCGTATAAAGAAAAACAACTTTCCCTCTGTTACAAGCACTCTCTCCCGCTTTCTCTCTCTCCTCAAAATTCCACTTTGCTTTCTAGTTTGGTCTCATTTCACAAATGGGTTTGGTTTTGTTTGGTTTGTTTTAGGTTTTGTTTTAGATTGTGTTTAAGATTGTGTTCATTGATCCTTAATAATACCATGTTTCAATACTATGATATTGTCCTTTTTTTTTGTATAGTCAATGATGATGTTTTTTTTTAAGACATGAATTGAATTATTGTTTTTTTATTGGTTTTAATTAAAGTTTGAGACTTTATGGTATGAGAAATTGTTTATAAGAGTTTTTTGAAGATGGGGTTTGGGAATAAGAATGCAATTAAAGCAGGAAGTTTGGAAGTTGATAAGTCAAAGGTTGATGATGTTGTAAAGAAAGAGAGAAGAAGATGTTGGTTTAGATTCAGTTGTGTTGGATGTTGTATACCTTCAAGATCAAAATTGGATAGGTCAATTTGTTGCAATGGCAATACTAGTACACAAAATGGTAATTTTGTTTTTCCATATGATTTTGTTTTTTAGATTCAGAAATTATGTTCCATTTGACATCAATTAATTTAAGATGTATGGTTTTGTTCAAAAGATTCATTAGTAAGTGCTTGTTTAGATTTAATGAAATTGTTTTGGAGAATCTGAGTTCAAACAATCTATGGCCGAAGTTTGTATACCTCTCGGCCGAATTCTAGATTGCTAGGCTCTGCTTTCCCTGAGAAATGGAGAATTAAGATGAAATTTATATATACTTTTGTTCATAAGATTCCTTGTTAAGTAGATAGATGTTTAGATTTGAGATGATTTTGGCGGAATCATGGTGTGGCACTGTGATTTTTTCAAACATTACACTTTTGAGCTTCAACAAAATCACAGTGCTACCCTGATTTTATTAAACTCGTCGTCAACCAAACATGCACTAATTTGTGATGCTTAGGCTGGCTATAAGCTGGACAGGACCCTAATATGTTTGGATCGGTTTAATCGAGCTTATATCTACCAACATAAATACATGCAAGACTATTTAAAATACCTTATGAAAATACAAATAGCATGACATGTCCATTAGCTGTTTTCAGCTTATTTCCATAAACTCTTCAGGATAGCTTAAGAAAACAGTTTATACTTTATAGCTTATATGAGATCAGTTTGTCTTTATTTTATCTCGTTATTGAAATAGTTTATACATAAGGACATATATTATAAGCGTTTAAGCTATAAATGCTTAATTAAACTAGTTATCCAAACGGAGCCTTATTATTATACAAGTAAGTTGATCTTGTAATGGAGTTACGTAAAATCAAGCATGCTATTGTCAGTTAATGTAATAATGGTCTTTTTTCCTCTTGTTTTTAGGTGATAATAGCAAGTCAGTAATAATTCAATCAGAGGAAAACAAATCTACATCTGAAACAAACACGAAGGAATCAATTGGTCTTGTAGATTCCTCTACAACAACTAGTAATGGAGAAAGTATCTCTTCAACTTCAAAATTCAGCGAGGAGTTGAAGGTTGCTTCTTGTTTAAGAAAATTCACATTCAATGGACTTAAGGTAGCAACTAGGAATTTCAGACCAGAAAGTCTTCTGGGTGAAGGAGGTTTCGGTTGTGTCTTCAAAGGTTGGATTGAAGAGAATGGAACTGCGCCTGTGAAACCGGGTACCGGACTTACGGTTGCAGTTAAAATCCTTAATCACAATGGACATCAAGGTCACAAAGAATGGCTTGTATGAAACTTATATATCCTCATCAAAATTTCCTTCCAAATGTTTTTGTTTTTCGCAATTCTAATTGTTTTTCTTTACTACTTTTTCAGGCTGAATTAAACTATCTGGGCGATCTTGTTCATCCTAATCTTGTTAAATTGATAGGTTTCTGTATTGAAGATGACCAAAGATTGTTGGTTTATGAGTTTATGCCGCGAGGAAGTTTGGAGAATCACCTCTTCAGAAGTACGCTACTAACCTTTTTATTTCTATTTTATGTCTTCACCACTACTTATTTATCGGTGTGTAATACCTTGCAACTCCATCAAGTCTTTGCACCTGATAAATACGTTCTCGAGTTGAAATTTGTCAAAACAAAACATGTATTCTAGCATATTAGTAACTATAATTCTAGTTTTAGATAGAGAACTAACTCGCACGACTCAATTTGGAATCTAAGGAATTCATAACATTGCTTTCCTTATTCATAGACTCTTCCAATGCACATGAGGCCTGTTTGGATGGGCTTATTTAAGCTTATCTACTAGCACAAGCACTTCTGATACTATTTAAGAAAGCTTATAGAAACAACTTATGGCATTTCCATAAGCTGTTTTCAGCTTCTTTCCGTAAACTCTACAGGATAGCTTATGAAAATAGCATATAGTTTATATGAAAACAGTTTGAATTTATTTTATCTTTTGTTATAGAAATAGCTTACACATGAGCCCTTATATGATAAGTGTTTCATTAAGCCGTTTATCCAAACAGTCTATTAATGCAGAAATGGTTTCCTTACTAATCGTTGGAGTCCAAAAATATAGTAAAATGGTCCTCTTCCAGTAATGCATTTGTTTTATGATCTTTAAAAAATTCATGCATAATTGATTAATTGTTTGTAAAGTAACAACCATGTTCTATGATGAAGGACCCTTGCCTCTACCTTGGTCTATAAGAATGAAAATTGCACTTGGTGCTGCAAAAGGTCTCGCTTTTCTCCATGAAGGAGCTCAAAGGCCCGTGATATATCGTGATTTTAAGACATCTAATATTCTATTAGATGCGGTATGTAAGTGAAATAAATAAGCAAGTGGATTTTAATTATTTCTTATTCATCCTCCAACACAAAAACTCAGAGCTACAAAATTGCTTGTAGGAATATAATGCGAAGCTTTCTGATTTTGGGCTTGCGAAAGATGCTCCTGAGGGTGAAAAAACACATGTATCAACAAGAGTTATGGGAACGTATGGTTATGCTGCTCCGGAATATGTGATGACTGGTAAATTTTGCGCCTTCCTCGTTCCTTTTTGAGTATTAGTGTTTCTTAGACTGAATACTTTACTGCATGATTCTCACTTATGATAGCCAATGGTATCTGGAATTTTTTGCTCATTGAGCAGGATTTTTTCTCCTTGGTTCTCAGCCTCCCGATGTGGGTAGACCCCCACCACGAACCGTTTTGTTCATATCAAAAGTTGAACTGATAAATACGATTTTTTCTCAATTACATAATACCTTCTTTTTTTTGCCTATTAGCTTGTTTAATTTTGATTAATTACACTCTGAACTCAGTTGCAATTGTTGGAAGAAATTGAAAGTGATCCTACTGGATGATGAAATGCTTATACTTTTGATACTAACATGAAACTCCTAATTCTGTTTAGGTCATTTGTCATCAAAAAGTGATGTCTACAGCTTCGGAGTGGTGCTGCTTGAAATGCTCACCGGTCGACGATCTATTGACAAGAAAAGACCGAATGGAGAGCACAATCTGGTGGAATGGGCAAGACCTGTACTTGGAGACAGGAGGTTGTTCTATCGAATCATCGATCCCCGCCTCGAAGGTCACTTTTCGATTAAAGGAGCACAGAAAGCAGCACAACTAGCTGCTCAGTGCCTTAGCCGCGATCCAAAATCTAGACCTTTGATGAGTGAAATTGTTCATGCTTTAAAGCCTTTGCCAAACCTTAAGGATATGGCCATATCATCTCATCAATTCAAGATCGCACGCGTTGATCGTACCATGTCCATGCCTAATTCTAAAAACGGTATTAGAACTGATTTAGCATCTTTACCAAAGGGTCAGCCGAAAAGGACCATGTCAAGTTCAAATTATGGATATGGTTCTCCTTATCCTCGTCATGGCAAGTCTCCGAAACCTATTGCGTAAGAATGACTCTTCAGTAACTTTAATTCGCTATCCTCGTCATTTCAACATCAACTGTTTTTTTTTTATCTTGAGAGTTTCTCTGAAACCTGATGGACTCATTAAAGACAATCTTGTTCACTGTTTATTCTCAAATTGGAACGAGACAATTTGATATTATAATATGTAGCACCGCCGACACGTCATATCAATTGTGTCTGACACCACCCCATGTAGTTAGTTACATTCAGTTTCTTTCATTTGCTTAAATTACTATTTGTGTCTACGTGTCAGTGTCGTGTCTGGTATCTTTGTTAGTGTTTCATAGGTATTATATAGCAAGGACTGGATTGATAGAATGAGAAGAGCTAACTGTCATACATATAGGGAAATGTTATTCACTGAACTCACATTACTTTTCCACCTTATAATTCTTCCTTTCATAATGTATTTTTGTAAAGAAGAAAAAGGTGATGTTAATTCATGTAAGTGATAGACTTTTATACGATGATTCAACAATATATACATTTCAGTAAATGTATGTACTTATTAATGTAACTAGATGCTATACTTGTTTGAGAAACATTGTAGAGTTTTGAACAACTCAAGAAGTGTAGGTTATTTTCTTTTCTTTTGAGGTTTATCCTATATTGTTAGCTTCTTCGAAAAGAAGTGGTTTGTTTGGATTGACTTATTTAAGTTTATATGTTGACATAATTACTTGTGAGATTGTTTGAGAGTTTATGAAACCAGCTTATTTCCATAAGCTTTCCATGGTAACATATGGAAAAGGATCGTAGTTTATATAAAAACAATTGACTTTATTTTATCTTTTATTATAATAATAGCTTATGCATAAGCACTTGATAAGCTCTTATGCTAAATCTGCTTAATTAAGGTGTTTTCGCAAACAAGTATCCTTTGTTAGATGGATTTTTGTCTATTGCAAATGTGTTTAGTGTCATTCAAAATAATTGTCAAAACTCTACTATGGAAGCTTAAGACAGTTATGATGCTTTAAATTTTAATAAAAATATTCCTCAGTTTTTCATATGTTCAAGGTAATGACAAAAAATTAAGAAAATAGTTCTTCATTTTTGGACTTTGGAAATGTTAGCAGGTCCCAAATTTTAAGAAACTATTTCTAGTTTGCAATATAAATATGTATTAGGTTAATGGTTGGACTCACACACCATAAGTATGGAGAATTATTAGGGTATATGTGGTTTGAATTTCGAACTCCAGTTTCTGCATATCATTGTTGTGACAGCTACTAACTGAATTGTACGTTTAAGTAACAATGTTTTTTATTCTTCTACGTGTGACTTAGAATGTCAACAATACACAAGAATGAATTTGAGAAATGTTTTACAAAGTCAATGAACAAATTAAAATATTAGATTAATATCACATCACATCACATTAATCTCTAATATTGTTTAAGCAAGACCTCATTGATCACTTTGTCCAAGTTCATGTATGAACAACCACCAAATCTTGTGTCCTCCTCTGCCTTCTTCTTCAACTCCATGGCCTTTTGTCTCATCTTCTTTCCTTTCTCTCCCTCCATCAATTCATTGATCAGTTTCTCTACCTCTTCTCTCTTTACATTGGTATCAATTTCCATCCCAATCTTCCATTCTTGGCAAATAATTCTACTGTTAGGTAGTTGATCAGCAAAAAATGGCCTACACAACATTGGCACTCCGGCACATACACTTTCAGTGGTTGAGTTCCATCCGCAATGAGTCAAGAATCCGCCGATTGAAGGATGGTTCAACACTTTCTCTTGCGGACACCAACTTGCTATTAGGCCTCTATCTAAAATTTCATTCACAAACTCCGATGACAAAACAACCGAGCCACCAATGACAAGATCAGGCCTAATAATCCACAAAAAAGGTTTCTTGCTGTTGGCTAAACCCCAAGCAAACTCTAACAATTTCTCTTGAGACATAACTATGATGCTGCCAAAATTTACATAAACAACAGATTTTGATTCTTTTGATTCAAGCCATTCAAGACATTTAGTATCTTCTTTCCAAAGATTACAATCTAAAGTTGTCAAGTGATTTTGCGGACTTTGACTTAAAAACGAAGCAAACGGACCAATTGTGTATAGAGAAGGAAATATAGAACTAAGAGCATTCATAACATTACTCTCAAGTTCATAAGAAGTGTTGAAAACAATAGCAGAAGCTTTGTGACATTTATCTCCCACTTCAGTCATAAATTCTATCATCAAGTCATTAGGATCTTTTGTCCTAATTAAAGTAGGAAGATCCTTCAATCTAAAGTTTTTCAAAACTGGAATCCAATCAACTATAGTGTCCAAATATCCATTTGTTTCATAACTCTCATCTGCATATCATAATTCAACAAGTAAATACCTTGAAGTATAAAATCACATTCTTTTTTTTTAAGAAGCTAAATTACCCCACCCAAATTAACACTGAAGAGAATCGAACCTGAGACCTCGAGGAGGAGCATACTCCCAGGTCCCAAATCAATACCACCGGGCTAACTCAAGTGGGTTTATAAAATCACATTCTCAATAATAATTGTCGTTGTATCATCGTATTATTATTGTGTGTAATCGCAACCAAATGAAGTTGATGCAACTTCAAATGCGATTATAAATGTTCGGTCCATATTGCGTTCGAGGACCTTTTTAAAGAACCTTGATACACACAAACACACACATACATACACACATCTCTTTGGTAGAAAAAGGGGTTATAAATGATATTACCTTTGAGTGGTAGTAGACCATTCTGAAACAATTTAGGAATATGAAAACCAGCCAAGAAGAAACAAGCACTACATGGCGAAAATAGAACAATTGGGAGTGAATGTTCTTCAGCAACTTCTACTGTAAATGGCATATAGCAATCAGAAACAAAGCAAGTTACTGGAGGTATATAACCAGCAGTAGCAGATTCATGAAGTTTAGCAAAAAGTTCACCAAAAAAGTGACAAAAGTTCTTGATGATTGATCGACAAAGAGCACGTAAATCTTGACTAACATCACCATCACCTTCCATCGGTGTTAAACCATCTGGTATGGTCTCAAAGGTAAAATCATTGAAACCATCAAAGGCTTTTGGACCCTTTGATTTGAGCAAACGTTTGTGATTGTATTCAGTGTTGACAAAGGTTATGTGAAAGCCTCTAAGGTGAAGAAGTTTTGCTAGTTTCAACAATGCATTGATATGGCCTTGAACTGGATATGGAGTTAACACTGCATGTGGTTTTCTCTTTGCAAAGTTACTCATCTTTGATATTTTTCTTATGCAATGTTAAAGTGTGTATAAGTCTTCGTTTTATACAGATAAAATGCCAATATATAACTACTAACCATATCTCACCTCATAATTATTATTTCAAATGAAATAGTAAAATATGAATAAAGATTGTTAGACACCCTTAATGTGTACACTCCTTTGTACCACTCTAAAAAATTTCAGTTAACCAAATGTATGGTTTGTGTGACCATATTTTTTCAGTTGCGTGACCACTATTTAGAAGTTGAAAAATGTGGTCACGCAACTAAAAAATATGGTCACACAGACCATATATTTGATTAACTGAAATTTTTCAGAGTGGTACAAAGAGGTGTACACATTAAGAGTGTTTACTTATCACTGCTCGTAAAATATTGAATGAATTGGACCAATTTTATGAACATAATCTTTATAGTAATTAATAACATTTATTTTAAATTTGTCAAAAAAAAACATTTATTTTAAATTTAAATCATAATTATCTTCTATATTATAAATTTTAAAATAGGAGAATTAGTAAAAAAAAAATAATTATATTTATGAATCTTCCATTTCTTCTTTATACATCAATTTAGCACCTCATCAAATCTTTTTTTTTTCTTTTTATCAGATAAACAACATATTACAGCTATAATATCGTTATCTTTTTTCTAATTCTTTCAAGATGTATACACTCATAGGAGGTGTACAAGTTTGATAAACTTACCAAACTTTGTTAACATTTCATATACCATTTTGAAATATTAATTATGTGGGGCACTAAATTGATACAGAACTACCATTTCAAATTCAATCATCAACATGAGAAGTTATACTCCACACATAGCAGGAGGATGAGATATTTATTTATTTCTTTGTACAAATTGCAGGGGCCTACTATGGCCAGTGGCCACTACAATTATTTTAATTATAAAAAATTTCCTCGTGTTAGATCTAGAAGAGATGAATTTGATAATGTTTTTTAAATTCTTGGGTATATTTTGAAATATTGATAATGTGAGGACTAGGTTGATGTGGTCCTAAAATTTCATAAACCAAATTGAGTATTTACTAACATAACTTTATTAATAAAAAGGACAATCAAATTTGGCATAGAAAAATAAGGTACTGACCATCATTATGAGTAGAGTTTTAGAGTGGTGTCTACCTAGTTTCACAAGTTTATCTAGACTCTTGAATTTGACAAACATTGCTATTTTTTTCATTAGAATATTTAAACTAAACTTGAAATTTAATAGTAATCACTAAACATTTACATCCCAATGTGAGTCTTTCCAACTGCTAGTCACTATCCCTGATATTCCGAACCTCTTAATATTTAATTAAATTAATTCATTAATAGTGAAAAAAAATAGAAGGATTGTAGTAGTCAAATTAGTGATCATTTCTCAAAACCTTTTTTTATATTCATTTTTCTCTTACTTTCTTTTTTATCAGTGTTATTCTGCAAGAGAGTTCTCTTTCTCCAAGATGATCAAAGAGGTTTTTTGCAAAATTTATTTGCTCCGTTGAAGGTTTTCCTTTCTCTTTTTATTTCATACTTAATTTCTTCATCCTCTTTCTTCGATCTTCACTCATTTGTCTCGGTTGGCTGGTTTTCATGAATTACAAAAGAATTTGTGCGAACCAATTCGCAAGGGTACCACAAACTAATACACAAGTACCAATTCACAGTTCGCAGTATGTCAAGATAATTATGTCACTATGATGCAATCAACATGATATATTAAGGTATACCATTTTAATATAATTTTCTTGTTTTGGTTGACTTATTTGAGCTTATCTACAGACATAAGCACTTGCGAGACTATTTGAAAGAGCTAATGTAAACAATTTATGAAGTGTCTATAAGTTATTTCCGGCTTATTTCCATAGCTCTCCAGGATAACTTATGAAAACAGTCTATGGTTTATATGAAAACGGCTTGACTTTATTTTATCTTTTGTAATAATATAGTTTATACATTACCCCTTATATGACAAATGCTTATGCTATAAGCGCTTAATTAAGTTGTTTATTCAAACATACTCAATATCATGCAAAGGACATGAACCTGTTATCATTTTAACATTTACTCCATGATTTAACGACCTATGTATCACCTCCGCACTATCATGTAGAGGTGGATCGAATAAAGGCATGAGCCCGATAAATTTTCAAGGCCTTACTTGGCTTTCTTTCCTTCCACCATGAACTTCCTGAGAAATAGTATATAATGATAAGAATTTTGCTCTCCACCCAGCACATTTTGCTCGCGCCCTGCATTGCTTCCAAATATACCCTTGCGTTAGTTAAGTCACGCAACGTGACTTAACTAACGCACGTTGTAAGCAATGTGTGACTTAAGTCACGCACCACTGGCCTATGCGCGAGTTAACTCACGCACGTTGGCCGGTGGTCTGTCCTCAAGAACACACGTTTTTTGGACGGTGGTCAGGTTTTCAACCTTCAATCCACACGTTTTTAACAAACTTTACGCGTTTTTTTTACCACATTTATGGTAGTTACAACCTAGGCTCCCATTTCTACCTATAAATACCCCTCCATACTTCCCTAATTCCTCACACCATATTACTTTCTCCCCCTCCTCACTCTCTCCCTCTATTTCTCTTCTTTCTTTTTTTTCTTTTCAATATTCTCTTTGGGGTAAAAAGTGATCAATTTTCGTCGGGGTAAAATAGTGAGTAGCCGACTTGGGGAAGTGATCGACCCGTGGGATAATTTTAAACCTGCTTTTTTAACCGCATAAACTTTTTACCGTGGGTAAAAAGAACTTCTTGTGGTAAAAAAAAAACCAGATTTAAATTTAGCCCAAGGGTTGATGATGTATTTTCCCCAAGAAGGCTGCTCACTATTTTACCCCACGAAGATTGATTACTTTTTACCCCAAGGAGAAAATAAGTAGATATAGTGAATAAGTTCAAACTTATTGTATGAATTATTGTAATGTATGAATTATTAATAAAATGAGATATTATTTATGCCTCAATTTTGTTCCTTTATTTTATATTTGCTTTTAGTTTCTAATGTTGTATTTACCTTTATTTATATTTGTATTTATTTAAAGAATAATATCGAATCAATAATTTAGAATAAAGTTAAGAAAATAATTTAGATTAATGTAAACAAAATAATTTCAAAATAAAGTTAATAAAATAATTTAGAATAAAGTTAATAAAGTTAAGAAAATAATTTAGAATAAAGTTAAGAAAATAATTTAGATTAATAATTTAGATTAATATAAACAAAATAATTTTGAATAAAGTTAATAACATAATTTGAAAATAGTAAATAAATTTAAAAAAAAGTAGCCTTGCGCCACTTAACTTGCGCCACGTGACTTAACATGCGCATTAATTTATACTTGCGCAAGTTAACTAGTGCAGGGGCATTTTGGGCATGGTTGGAGGGTGCGAGCAAAATGTGCTGGGTGGAGAGCAAAATTCTAATGATAAATGTAGTTCATCCAATGTATGGATTGACCCAGTGGTGTTGGTTTGGGTATTTGGAACATGCTCTTCTTTAAGGTTTTAGTTTGATTCTATTGATGCCAATTTGAGTAGGTTGGGCTACAATAAAAGACTGCAACCTGCATTCTGCGGACTTATCGATGACTGCATGAACTCTACGTTCTACCTCTTACTTATTACAAGCAAGATTTAAAATCTAATAAAAAGAACCGTATGAATCACGTGTGTTGATGTCGGACACACCTTAAATTAAATTTGAGGTGTGGGTGATACTTTACAACAAACAACATGAGAAAAGGGGATGTGAATAAGTTTTTTTTTTTTTTTGGAAAGGAAAATAGTATTCCTGATATTAATATCCTAGCAACACAAAATATACGGATCTGGATTTGCTGAGGTAGAAGTACACGCAATTTCTGGCCGTATATTTGAGATTGAACGGTTCAGACCACACATCAATATATAACACAATTAATTGATCTCAATCGTGATTCGAATCGGACGGTTGCAAACAGTAACTGTGTCCACACAGTTACAACACCAAATCCAATTCCCAAAATAGACTTTGACAAAAAGTGATGGAAGTTGATAGAAAATTAGCAAGTGTACTAATTTATATCGAAGTAATAATTTAATTCGTATCCACAGGGACTGTTCTAATCTCTACTTAGCAATTTCATTAATATTTAGGATGTATGTAAATGGGGGTTGCCCTAGGCAGTTGGTTTGATTGCATAAAAAGTAAATAAATGACTGAAGAATAAAATTGGTTTTGAAATATGTTTAGAGAAAGGATTAAGTCTTTCGATTCATCTGTCCATCACTCATTAGTAATCTGCATCTAAATCATATGATTGCTATTCAGTTTACGACAATTAACAAAATAGCTCAGGTCAATCCCTCAGAGCCCTCTTTTCTAAATATAATTCCCTAATTCCTTAGGTGAACCTATAATCATCAAAGGTTTTAAATCCGTTAATTTTAGAATCACAACCTAACAACTTTCCATCCCTAGATTATCCGTTAAATTGAACAGCATAAATATGTCTGAGTTATAAGCTGGTGTCAGCAGTCATATAATCTCTAAGATCAATTATATTGGGTCAGAATCATAAAAGCATTACGCACAATTTATACTGAATAACCTGGAATAACATTCATGATAATTCAGAGTTACAGATTACATAGTCATGAGCTAGAACAAAATCATCTATTACCTAATCAATGGAAATTAGCCACTCATGATAAAAGAATTTAAACAACATAGTAAAGAAAATAAACCGATAGAGTTTCGGCAACTTCCGTCGTTGCCGACGTTGTTTCTCAATTTCTTTTCGATCGCTGTTGTTTTCCAATTTCCATGTGCCTTTCTCCTCCTCCTTTTTGTCTCGTACCGCGTGATGCTCCTAATTCCTTTCCAAAGCGTTTCTTCCTCCTACTGTGCGGCTAGCTTCTCCTTTTATATCTTCCTTTTCTTTCTTCTCTTGTTCTCATGTATTGTTTCTATCCAATTCCAAACGTGACCTACTTGCCTCACTTCTTGAATCTAAGGTGCTCTACTCGATGGAACTGTCCTCCGCCAGGCATGGAATCTCTCATTTTGAGAGATAAGCTTGGAACTTAACTTTGACTCCCCCTCTTTTTTCTTTTTCTTTTTTCCTCGTTACTTTGTAACACTACCAAAAAAAACTAATAAAAATAGACTAAAAACATAGTTAAAATGACTCTAAAAGTAGTGAATGACTGACTGTCATCAGAAGTGATAGTGACAACAAGATTTAACAAATGGATTTGAATAAATAGAAAAAGCAAAAACATATTTCCATTTATTTCTTACATTATAACAGTTTTATGAGATTACAAAACTTACAAATGCGATGAATGGGTCGAAAAAGAGAGAACAACAATGAACATATACTTGTATTCGTTTGAATTGTTTCCTCGGTTGCTCCAACAAGTATCTGAGTGTTGGAAACCATGGAAACAATTGTGACATGGGTCTTGGGTTGCAAATGACGATGGGCCTGTCATCAGAGAATATGGTGCTGCATTTTGATTTGAAATCCAAGTGCTCGATTTGACAGTCAAGATCCGCTTGAGACGACATCGATCCAATCCCAAAAAAAAACATCAGAAACAGTTTGTAACGAATGAATCGATGGATGCGATTTTGGTTTCGCCAGAAAAAGGTTAGGGTTAGGTTGTGAATCGGAACGAAAAGAGTGAAACACAACGTTTAGGGAAGGTGATTCTGTTGGATTCAGTCTCTCTCAATCCAGACATATAAAAATAATATTGAATGCCCAACTGTCCAAATTTGTCCTAAAATGTTGCAGTAATTTGGGGATTATTTTATTGTCCAAAACTAAATTGGAGATTCAATTATTTTTTTACTTCAAACATTCATTTTTCACCCCAAAACTATGGAGGAATCTTTTGTAATCGTGTGAAATTGTACAATCACACCTCAACCGTTGATATTTTATCATTTTTATTTAAATTATCAATTAAAAAAATACTTATATCCTATTACAATAGGAACAATTCTCAATAATATGCTGAACATTTCATAACTACAATAGGAATAATATTGAACCATATGAAAAACTTTACTTTGAGCTTAAGTAAAAAAATGTATTTTAGTCTAACATTTTTTCTTCCAATTTTACCATTCACTTAATCATCTTTTACCATTTTATTCTTTTTTACCAACAAAAGCAAAAAAAATGAACACATTAGTGGTCATCTTGACGCTTGTTTATTCTAATTTTTTTCAAATTCAAATTTAAAAATAATTAAGTTGAATATCGAGCGGTCATCTTGACGCTAGTTAATTCTAATTTTTTTTCAAATTCAAATTTAAAAACAATTAAGGTGAATATCGAAAGTCAAATTTAAAAATAAAATAAAATAATATAGATACTGAATAAATTAATAAATTTTAGTATATTTTTACGTATTTTAATTTAATTCTACATATTAATAAATGAAATGAATTGGCCTAATTATTGAATTTAGGGTTAATAACATGATATATGTTTATCCCCTGTAATATTAGCGATTTCTAGTTTACCATCCTGTAAAAAAATTTGTTTATATTCCAACCCTGTAATTTGAAGATTTTTGGTTTCGGACCTTCATGAATTTTAACTGTACAAAATTGACAATATGGCAGGGGGATAAACCGAAATATCGATGATATGGCAGGGGGTAAACCAAAATTCTCTCAAATTACAGGTGGCGAAAGTACCTTAAATTTTGTAATTTGATGCCATGAAGGTCCAAAATCCAAAAATCTTCAAATTACAGGGTTGGAATCTAAAGAATTTTCTTTATAAAGGATAAAGCGAAAATTATATATATATTAACAATGAATCACCACACACAAGGTGTGCAAAGGGTGAAACAAGCAAGAGTATTTACATAGTAAAAGTGCCGCAATGAATAGAAACACCATCAAAACAAGCAGAACTAATGGACACCCATACACAGTAAATGATGTTTCCACCAGTCATGATAGATGTAAGGGAAAGCAACCTGTTTTGATTTTAACCACAAAAAAGAATTAAGTTTGACTTTTCTAGGAGAACAGAAGGATTCGAAGCCGCATTGTTGAAAACGCGATTGTTCCTTTCCTTCCAAATCACCCAAACAGATGCAAACAAAATTATCCTTAAAAAAAGATAAGAGAACCTAGGCAAACCAGCCATATGTATAAACTGCAAAAAATGATGACGAAGCTCTCCAGGAAGAACCAATGAAATACCTAACCAATGAAACACATGTAACCAAAGAGAGCTGTAAATGTCGAAACCTAAGAACAAGTGTTTAGCCGTTTCCAAGTTACCGCAAGCTGCTGTGCAAGCCGTGTTTGTTGCTTGGATGACTCTCCGTCTTGCCAAATTATCTTTAGTAGGCAATTTGTCGCGAAGGACGCGCCACACAAACAAGAACACCTTTGAGGGAATAAACTTGTGTCAAACATCATCAACCAACGACCTGTCAACAGCTGCCCCTGATGTAGTAAGAAAGTGATATGTTCTTCGGACCGAGTAACCATAGATTGGGTCTAGCAACCACCGCCAAGTATCGTCATATATACTTTCAAACATACTCTTAGACAAGGGGAGGTCCCATATCATATACAAGAACTCTAATTTTAAATTCATCAACAAAAAAAAGTACTCCAAATTTTAATATTATAAAATAAAGATATGGATTAAGAAAAATTCAGACAAGGCTTCATGACCTTACAGACCTCAACTATGATTTATGATCATGTTAATGTGGTAATTTTAAATTTGAATATAACTCAGAAATAATATTGATGCAAATAAAAGTCTAACCATCTAACCAGTTGGCTTTAGTTTAAGGGTTAGACTTCAACAAGACCACAATATAGAGTCAGTTGATTAAAG
Organism: Medicago sativa; assembly: GCF_051527215.1. NCBI lineage: Eukaryota > Viridiplantae > Streptophyta > Magnoliopsida > Fabales > Fabaceae > Medicago > Medicago sativa. The sequence continues at coordinate 6,250,151 of NC_140754.1, forward strand.
TTCAATGGTAAATTAGGCTTAAAACAAATTTTAATATATGTGACATTTTTTATCTGCTTATTGAGATTTTCTTTTTTTATAAAACCTAATGAAAAATAATTGTTTTTTATAGGTCTATAGCTAGGGTTTTAGTGGTCTTGTCTTTGGGGTGATCCTGCAACAATGTACTGAGTAAACACTTAAATTTTAAATGAGAGACATATCCACTTTTAGTGTTTGATGTACTTTAAATTTAAATAGGATTACCTTCGGACCCATTTGGGGTTGGTCTAGTGGTTGACTTGGAATCTTGGAGTGTGTACCTCTCAAGGTCTCAGGTTCGATTTCCTCTAGTGCCAATTTCGCAACACAAGTGGGCGAGGGATTGGTCTCCCAGATTAGTCGGTCCTTGGATCAGATACCGAGTTTTTTTTTTTTATAAAAAAAAGTAGGTTATGTCTAACGAAAATGATTAATGTTGAAATTTCAATTGGAATTGAAAGAGGTGTCTTTTTATAATTGTGCCTCAAGATTACCTCTAAGGGAATTTATAGAAAACTAAGAAAAAACATCTAACCATATGTAATTACATATAAACCTTTATCGATAACATGATGACATTTAGAATACACAAGTGATAAACACATACAATTCTTAGTTTTGGATCGGCCTTGTGAAATCATTTTTCAAGGCAGAAGACTTCTTTTAACTTGGCAACTAATTTTTGGGCAACGACTAGGGTAGGAGACCCTAGCAAATCTCTCATTTTGAGAGATGATGTTTTAGCAATTTCAATTTAAATAAATTATAGAATCAAGCCCTTTTTTCGTCCTCGTGAACGTAGCTCAGTTGGTTGGGACAATGCATAAAATATGCAAGGAACCCCGTCCACTACAAAAAAAAAACCCTGTTTTTCCATACCCTTAACCAATTCACAATTGTGCACACTTCAAATAGGCTCATAATAATTTGTTTTGAGGTGTAAGCTAATGAAATGAATTAGATAATAAATTAAAGTATATCAAATTAATTAATCAATTAATAACTAATGATAATAATAATAATAAAACTGCATAATTAATAGGGAAATGAAATAAGGTTTAGTCAAGGGGGTGCGATAACGAAGCAGGTGAGTGTATGAAGTAAAATGTCATCTTTTTACAATAATACTAACAATATAGAAAAAAAGATACATCTAAATTCTTAGGTACATTAACATTTTGTTGGGTACCTATACTAACACATGCAAATTGCTTTTCTCACATGTGTTTTTTTTTTCTTCCTAAAAACATATGCAAAATGCGTTTTTGCCTCAAATGGTAGTTGTTAACTATTGTTCTGTTTTTTGACTGCAGTTAGCTACCGCTGAGCCAGTTGCAGTTGGCTCAGCTGCACTAATGTGCAGTTCATGGCAGAGTATCAATTGTGATTTTGCGCGTTTCGGTCGAAAGGTCAAAATAAATCGAGGCTTATTTGGAATGTTACGGAACTTTGCAGATCCTCTATAAGTATTTTTATAAAGGTGTATGTAAATTTTTATAGCATTCTGACTAAGTCTCGATTTATTTTGATTTTTCGATCGAAACGCGCAAAATTCCAATTGATGCTTCGCCAACTGCACTTAAGTGCACCTGAGCCAACTACACCTGCCTCAGCGATAATTAACTACAACCGAGAAGACCAAACGGTAATTAATTACCGTTGGAGGCAAAAACATATTTTCAAAAAGGCAATTTTCAACACATATTTTCAAAAAGGCAATTTTCAACACATATAGTTAAATTGTTATTAGCATTGATTATGATTTGTGTTCACATATAAGATATCCTTATTGATACTAATACTATAAATAAAGTTTAAATGAGTTTTTTTTAAGGAAAAATAAAGTTTAGATGAGTGCTGACAATACATTTTTTAACATATTTTCTGCACACTCTTATTACCGGTTGAAATTTATATAAAACTTATTAAATTATGTGAGTCTCATAATAAATTTATACGAATCTTAATTAATTAGAATGAGTTGAATAATGTGTGTTGAATCTTCCCATTTGTTTCTCAACCATGTTTACATAATCCAATTGGAAGACTTGTAGATGAGGCCTCCCTTTGTTTGAAAGTCTCCGCCGGAATGAAGATAAAGAAAGGGATATTTGTTGTCATCGATATAGCCTATGGTATCTTGATGCATTTCTTCTACATAGTGGGGTATCATGCTCGATGCCACAAAGTCTTTGACATAATCTAAAAATACCACCTAAGTTCCAACTGTATATTCTTATTATTTATTCCCTTTTTTCTAAGAGACTTTTCAATTTAGTGATCATTTCGAAGGAAACTGTTGGCAATAGATACATGTTCTCTTAGTCTTAAAAATTCCACGTGATAAGTCTCTCATTTTTTTTTTTTATATATTCTATCGTGTCATTGTTTTCTCCTTATATGACTATTGACTATATTATATATTTCAAAATATCGTACCACTCATTTAAAAAAAAAATATATATCGTACGATTCTTTTTTCGATACATAAACGAAATATGACCAAGTTATCATAAACTCACATATAAAAAGTGAAAGTGTCGGGGTTTGAATCTCAATCATGACGTTTGTTCTAACAATTTCAATATTTTTATCAGCTGAATTAGGATCTATTATCATACCATTTTGTCCTCTCAGAGTGATCGGGCCACCATCCATCCCATGATCCTATCTAGCTGTCCTTGAATGTTAATTTCAACATCAAACTACCCAAAGATAGCAAATATGTCACTAATAACTAGTGTGTTGAGATAATATAAAAAAGGAGTGTAATAATATTACTACCTTCCATCCCCTAAATATAGCTTGGTACAAAAATAACTAAATAAGCAATGAAGTTAAAAAGTTGAAAGGAATCCTATGTCTAGCAGCGTGTACATAATGTCTAATATGTCCCTTCAAAAAATGATGTCTAATATGTAAATTAATCTCAAAATTAAATAAGTATGATAAATAAATAAAAATATATAAAATATATATGCCAACAAAGGTTTGGTTTAGAGGAACGGATTAGACTTCCACAACGTATCAAAACAATGTTTAGAGTCTTGACTAAGAGAAATAATTACATATATTGTTTATGGTCTCAAATAGAAGTCTTCAAACAAAGGAAATTTTATGATGTTTATCCTCCAAGGAAAGGAAATATGAAATTCTCCTGAGTAAAATCTAGTGACGGTCGGGTTCTTCCGATTCGTCTTGTGGTAAAGTTTATTAACAACAACTTGAACTCAATCACATTTTTCTTATTGTTATTTTTGTATAAAAATAGAAAAGATGTGATAATCAATTAATAATTTTTACTCTTCCATCACACATAAAATAAATTTATAAAATTTGAGAACCTATACGAAAAATAAATGTACCAAAAACTACTTAGAAAAAGATATTTCGTGACGAGGGCGAACCTTAAAATTAAACAACGTGGTCCACGGTAAATCAGATTCATGAATTAATAAAAAAAAAAAAAAAAACTTAAGGGAGATTCACGAATTAATAATTATCTCCATTTTTTTCCTTAAAAAAATCTCCATTTTTTTTGGAGAGGAATCTCATCCATAATTTGAATACTACTTTTATTTGGTACAACCATTAGACACTAATTGAAATTTACTGATTGGATAAGTAAGAATCAAGTTTTGTCTTCTTACCTCATTTTCTATAAAACATCGTATTCAAAAAGAGATGGTTTTTTCTTAAAAAAAGAGATAGTTTTATATATGTAAATACAGATATGTTAATATTTTTTGTCAAAAAAAAATGTTAATATTTATTTGTTTTTTTACACAGTATGTATAGATATTTATTTTATATGTCTTAGAAATCGTGGTTGGGCCTAACAAACCTCACAAAACCGGCTTATAAACCCACTTATAAACACATTGTCAGGCCATTTCCTAACCGATGTGGGACTCTTAACACACCCCCTCACGCTCAGGACTGGACATCTGAAGCGTGGACATAAATGGCGGGTGGCCCGATAACGGAAAACACTCTTAACACACCCCCTCGCGCTCAGGACTGGACATTTGAAGCGTGGACATAAATGGCGGGTGGCCCGATAACGGAAAACTGATAGCAGGTGGCCGAACGGATCTTGAACCAGGCTCTGATACCATCCTAGAAATCGTGGTTGGGCCTAACAAAACCCTTATAAACCCACTTATAAACACATTGTCAGGTCATCTCCTAACTGATGTGGGACTCTTAACACACCCCCTCACGCTCAGAACTGGACATCTGAAGCGTGGACATAAATGGCGGGTGGCCCGTGGACATAAATGGCGGGTGGCCCAATAACGGAAACCTGATAGCAGGTGGCCGAACGGATCTTGAACCAGGCTACGCTCAGGACTGGACATCTGAAGCGTGGACATAAATGGCGGGTGGCCCGTGGACATAAATGGCGGGTGGCCCGATAACGGAAACCTGATAGCAGGTGGCCGAACGGATCTTGAACCAGGCTATGATACCATCCTAGAAATCGTGGTTGGGCCTAACAAAACCCCCACAAAACCGGCTTGTGAGGTGAGGATTGCCCCCACTTATAAACACATTGTCAGTCTATCTCCTAACCGATGTGGGACTCTTAACAATATGAAATATTTAATATAATGTCTTAACATTATTTCCTAAAAAAAAATGTCTTAACATTATATTCATTTTACAGTTAAATTTTAATTTTTTTACCAATTAATTAATAGAAAATAATATAATTTTAGTTTTTTTTTTCATGTTGATGGTGCTATGCGGAGATGTTAATGTGTATGAAAAACTCTTTGTGGTGGGGAAATGATAACGAGATGAAGGACCATTTGAGAGGTGAGGGTGGGAACAAGAAAATACTCCCTCCTCATTGGCATCCCAACTTGAACCCGCAATAATAAATTAGACTCCCGCGACTTGGCAAACTAAACTTCGAATTTTAATTGGGAAAAGTATCCACATTTATTGTTCCACACTCCTCGAATAGGTTTCCTGAAAATAAAGAGGTTGTGGAAATTAGATGGTTGCCTCCTCGTCAAGGTTGGCTTGGCCTCAATACAGACGGTGCTCCCTCGACTGGATATCATGGATTATTGAGAGATGTCAGGGGTGCTTGGATAACAGTTTTTAGGGAGGATTGCTCCAACCTTGCTAAGGGTGTTTTGAATGATAAGGTGGGAAGGGTCATATGTTGGAATATATTGAGGAAGATCAAAGATCTTTTGAAGCTAGCTGTGAAATTCTAATTGCTCACATCTACCATGAGAGTCCATCTTTGCTCCATTTATGCTTGCTCCATTTACCCCTGTTCACTTCTCAGATGTGTGACACGTGGCAAAAATGAAACCAACGGTTGAGATTAAAAGGTTAGGAAAAAACGCTTGTTTACTGAATAAAAAAGCAACATACGAGTTTCCTCTTCTCTTAAGCAGCAGACACGTTCCTTTCTTGTTTCTTCCTTCTTCCTCTTCTGGAAATTGAATTGAATTATTGTGTTATGTGTTATCAAGAATTGAATTATTGTGTAATCAAAACATAATTAGTATGATTAAATCATCAAAATTAAAAAAATCATATCCTAACTTCATCAGTTTCTTCTTCTTTCTCGTGGAGTTTCATTCTGCACCCATTACAGAGATCGGTGTCAGTAACGATCTTCTTTCTCTTGATGTTCGATCTGTGTTGTTCCACTCTTCAATTTCACTTTTGATCTGTGTTGTTCCTTTTCCTCCGGTATGTTATTCTCTCTGACGACGTTGCTTCGCTTCACCGCCGCTTTAGAACGTCGGAAGAAGAGTGGCAGCGGTGATTATGAGAAGATGATGAAAGAACGTACGTGCGATGGACGGCGACGGGTAGAGGTTGACGTAGGGATGAGAGGAAGAGGGAGAGCTGTGAAGAGGAGAGGGAGCGTGAATACAGTGGAGCTATGTTTTCTGGTTTTTTTAAATTATGTTTAATCTCAGCCTTTGGATGTTTTTGTGCCACATGTCTTACATCCATAACCATAAATGGATTAAATGGAGTATTGCTAAATGGAGCAAAGATGGACTCCATCCTACCATGAGGCTAGCAAATGTGTTGATGTACTTGCCAATATGGATGCATAAAAAATGGTGATATTACAGTGTTTGAGATGGGACAACGTAGAAAAAACCGATACGAATTGGTTTTGAGGAATTTTTTATACAAATTATAAAAAAAGAGATATTTTTATATTCAATAATTTAGAAATTAATTTTTAGAGATTAAAAAATTAACTATTATTTTTAAATAAAAGTACTCAAAACAACTTTTATTTTGAGAACATTTTTATATCTTTTTCAAAATCTTTTTAAAATTTGTGTTCAAAAAACTTTTATTATACATATTTTAGTTTAAAAACGAACTTTTCTAAAAAAGATTATAACCAAAGGGCTCTAAGCAAATTCTTGTAAGTTTCTTTTAACATACATTATAGGTATATCATAACAAAGCAAATTCTTATAAGTTTCTTTTCACATACATTGTAGGTACATCATAACAAATTATGAGTTTGTTACAATAACAATTTTTAATTTTCTTACTTTACACTTTATTTACTTTAGGATCATCTTTAATCAAGCTCCTCTCAATGCTTGGTGTGTTTATGCAACTATCATTAGAAATATCAACAATCTCCTTAATCTCTCTTGGAATATGCATCTTACCCACACCTTTCGAGTGCAAATGAGTGTGCGGATTTTTTAACTAAGCATGGTGTCAATCACGATTCTTCTTAGTGCAGCTTGGAGAACCTCCTCCCAGACTTAGAAGATTTATTTCTCACTAATGTGTCTAGAGTGCAGTTCTTAAGGTTGTAGTCTAGTTTTCTTTTTTCCTTGTTCTCTTCATGTACCCGAAAAAAGATCATCCTTAATTTTCTAACTTTATCACCACCGAGGATCAATCATTGCCCCATTTTTTTTTATAGTAAGTATGTTTCTTATCACATTTTTTATTTTAGGCTTAAATGCAATTTTGCCCCCCCTATTTTGACTCAATCGGAATTTTACCCCCCCTATTTTAAAACTCGGAATTTTGCCCACCCAATTTAATGTTTTTCGGAATTTTACCCCCCCTATTTTAAAACTCGGAATTTTACCCCCCCAATTTAATGTTTTTCGGAATTTTACCCCCCCACCACATTATCTTATTATCCACCTAATTAATTATTTAAATTAAATAATTTTTAATTACAAAAAATAAATAACTTTTTAAAAAAAATGGAAAAAAACTTTAAAAAAATACCTTAAAATGCAGAAAAAAAACTAGAAACTAAAGATAAAATGTAGGAATTACAAAAAATAAATAAATTTTTATAAAAATCGAAAAAAACTTTAAAAAAATACCTTAAAATGCAGAAAAAAAAACTAGAAAATAAAGATAAAATGTAGGAATTACAAAAAATAAATAACTTTTTATAAAAATCGAAAAAAACTTTAAAAAAATACCTTAAAATTCAGAAAAAAAATACTAGAAAATAAAGATAAAATGTAGGAATTACAAAAAAAAAAAATAACTTTTTATAAAAATCGAATTTTTTTTTAAAAATACCTTAAAATGCAGAAAAAATACTAGTATTTTTTCTGCATTTTAAGGTATTTTTTCTAGTATTTTTTTCTGCATTTTAAGGTATTTTTTCTAGTATTTTTTCTGCATTTTAAGGTATTTTTTTAAAGTTTTTTCGATTTTTTAAAAAAGTTATTTATTTTTTGTAATTCCTACATTTTATCTTTATTTTCTATTATTTTTTAGAATTTTTTCCTGCATTTTAAGGTATTTTTTAAAGTGTTTTTCGATTTTTTTAAAAAGTTATTTATTTTTTGTAATTAAAAATTATTTAATTTAAATAATTAATTAGGTGGATAATAAGATAATGTAGTGGGGGGTAAAATTCCAAAAAACATTAAATTGGGGGGGTAAAATTCCGAGTTTTAAAATAGGGGGGGTAAAATTCCGAAAAACATTAAATTGGGGGGGCAAAATTCCGAGTTTTAAAATAGGGGGGGTAAAATTCCGATTGAGTCAAAATAGGGGGGGCAAAATTGCATTTAAGCCTTTATTTTTATCAGTATTCTTTTCCACACTCATATCCATACCAACATCACCGTAGAAGATCATTCACATATTCTATTTTGACACAATTCTTTTCACACACACTCGTACCAACTTGTTAACAATTTTCAAATATTTAAATTATAAATGTGACAATCAATATTTTTTTGACAAAGTGACAATCAATTTTTTGTATAACAACATGAAAGATCGCTAAAAAAAAAAAAGGAAAGATGTGCTAATCAATTTAAATATTTAAATTATACACATTCTCATCACTATTATAAACAAAAATCAACGTTTTAGATTCATTCATTAAATGATGTATGTGGTCTATAATAAAGATTAAATAAATTATTAATTGAATAAACCTAAAATGTAGATTTTTGCTTAAATAAAGGTCAGAATGTGTAAATGTTATAATAAATATTTGTATTTTTTTTAGATAGACAAAATAGCAAAGTCATTATAAACTCATACACAAAGTGAAGATGTCGGGATTCGAACCCCAATCTTAACTTTCGGCCTAACAATTTCAGTAATTTTGTCGGTTGCCATCATAATTAATAATTTTTTGTATACCAATAGAAAATATGTGTCCTCGTAAGTTTAACTCAGTTAGAATGGACAATGCAAATATATGCGAAGTTCAATGTTCAAACCCCGGAAAAAAAGAAAAAAAATGTGATAATCCTTGTCAAAAGAAAAAAAAGGATTTGGTCAAAAAAAAAAAGAAAAAAAAGGAGAAATTTGATACTAATTAATATCTTTTACTTCTCTATCACGCAAAAAACAAATCTATAATAATATATTGAGAAACTATCTACCAAAAATATACAATGAGAAACTACCTAGAAGGTGATATTATGAAACAACGCGTCACGCTGTGCGAATCTTAGCACTAAACAACGTGGTCCCCTATGATCCATATTCCATCATGGTCCCCTATGATCCATATTCCATCAAATTAAGTACTCCCTCCGTTACGTTTTATAAGCAAAAGCCGTCATTTCACACTTATTAAGGTAAATGATTGTTCACATTAACTATGCTTCATTTCAGTCTGAAATGTACCAAAATACCCTCGAATTAAATTAAAAGGAAAAAAATGGCATTTAATAAATTGAGTTATTTATTGATACAAAACCAAAACCAAAACGCGTGGAAAGTTGCAGCTCGTTGGATTAAAGCAGCTTAATTCTAAAAACAAATTGAGCAATTAATACTTGTACAATTATCAAAACAAGCGAGGGCCAATACCATGCAAGGAGACTAACGTGCCAGTGCCACAATAAGAATAACAAAGGAAGTTGTGCAGCTTCCCATTACTACTTGATTGTATCAATATCAATATGCTAGCATTAATTGTACCTACTTTGAAAATAAAAATGAAGGGTATTTTTGGTACATTATCAATAAATATCAAGCAAATTGTCAACTTTTGCTTATATTTTGTAACAAGCAAATGAAGCAAAATTTGCTTATAAAACGTAACGGAGGGAGTACATATTTAGATACTAATTAAAAATCAATTAGATAATCCTTAAAAAAAAATTAGATAAATAACAATTAAATTTGTTGTCTTTTTTTACCCTTTTCCTATAAAAGTTAAAAATATCGTATTCAAAAAAGATTATTTATTTAAAAAAAGTCATAAACAAGAGTGAAGAAAAATTTAGTCTTCGCAATTTTCTCGTCGTTCAATCTAATTACGACAAAAATAAAATCTAAATTATTTGTGATATTTTTATGCAGATGGTAAATTAGTCTGATTCATTATAACACAAGGCACAAATTTGCTTAAAATACAAAAATTCATCGACTAGTTGAGTTTTATTTTTCGATTAGAGACTTAAATTTAATCATTCATAATTAATTTAAACAAAATAAAACACATTGTTTATGCAAAGGACAAATTAATCATTGATTAATTATAACAAACGAACTAATTTATCTCTGATATGAAAATATTCATCGACTAAATTGTGAATGACGTTTTATACAAAGGACAAATTAGTCATTGACACAAACTAATTTATCTCTAATATAAAAATATTCATCGACTAAATTGTGAAGGACGAAATTGGATATTCACGTAAAAATAGATTCATATATCAAATGCTTGTAGAAAGGGTTTCCAAGACTTACTTCTTTCGTGTATATATAGGGATCACTTAATCGCTTCCACCAACTTGTGAATTAATTAAAATTTCAATTTCAATCGAAAGTCTCAATCTTTATATCTCTCTCTCTCTCTAGCTACAACTGAAAGGTGAAATTTTCTCTCTATTTTTTATTTTATTTTGTTTGGCTGTTAAGAAATTGAAGCAACTGTTTTTCTTGAATTCAGTGTTTTTATATTAAAAGGGGTTGTTTTGTTTTTGTGTTTGGTTTCTGGGATCAACTCAAAATTGTTTCTTTTTGTTTTTCTGGTGAGTTTTGTAACTAAAATTTGGGTTTTTTTTTTATGTTTTTTTGTTTGTGGTTTTGTGGCTATGAAGGTTTGATTTGTTATTCATATTTTTCTGTTTCATGGTTTAAGGTTGTTTTTTCGGTTTTTTATGTTGTTTTCTTTGTGGTTATGAATGTTTGATTGGTAATTCTTGTTTTTCTGTTTCTTGGTTTATGATGTTTTTGTTATGAAAATAGATTAAGAGTTCATTATAAAAGTAAAAAGTTTGTGTTAGGTTTGTAAACTGATACATACACAAAACACGGAACTTGACACTAACACGACACTGACACACTGGTAATAATTTGAGAAAATACAAGTATTTGAAGGTAACCACTTACGTCGGTTTTTAACACCGGACACACGAAGTGTTAGGGTTACATAGATATGTGAAATTTTAATGTTTGCGTTTATTGAAACTGATTTTTTTAGGTGTTGGTAGTTGAATTTTGTTTTGATGTTGTTTGATGAGTGATTTTAATGTTAAATATACTTTTTGATTTGTTTCCCTTTACTTGGAGGAGAAACTAATAGTTTGGATACATTGGAAAATTAAAATTTTAATTCAGGGCTTGTTTGTATTGGTTATTTAGAGTTTATTTACGGGCGTAAAACTTATGATTGTTTGTGAGAACTTACAGAAACAGCTTATTACATGTCCATAAGCTGTTTTCAGCTTATTCCCATATGTTATTTAAGATAGCTTATGAAAACAGCTTATAGTTTATATGGAAACAATTTGAGCTTATAGTCTATACAAGACTTTTGTACTTTATAAACTTTTTAGCTTGTGAATTGTGACCTGCATGTCATATAACTTTTAATTTTATTTTAGTAAGCTTTTAAGATAAACTTGTGGAAATCAGTTTGTCACTTATGGAATAAGTGCTTATGACATAAACTTTGATGTGATGAATATGTACTGAATAAGTGCTTTATTAAGTTCAAACAGATTGATGGATGCAAAATGTAAATTATCATAAAGTATGATCTAATTAATGAGTTGTGATATTCCATTGCAGGATTGAAAGATGGGTCAAGCACTAGGATGCGTTCAAGTTGATCAGTCCAATGTTGCTATCAAAGAGCACTTTGGAAAATTTGCTGATGTTTTGGAACCTGGATGTCATTGTCTGCCTTGGTGTCTCGGTTACCAGATTGCTGGTGGATTATCACTTCGTGTCCAGCAACTTGATGTTAAATGCGAGACGAAAACTAAGGTCCTTTCATTCTTCCTTTTTTGTCCGCCTATTCTGCTTCATGATGCTATTATTTATTTTGTGTTGTATGATAAGAAAGTGTTTTGTTTCTTTTGTTAATAAGCTTTCAAACAAATTTGTTTAAAATCTTGAGAACATTCTGTTCTAAATATTTTCAACAATGATTTCAAAAGTAACAGTTTTCCAACAAGGATTATCAATGTGTCTCTAATTTGTCATATTTTTATAACTTACAGAAAGAATTCTTTTGATGATATATTTGTTACCAGCTATTCTTGATCATTGAAATAGTTTAAGTTCTACGTAATTTGAGGTTGAATTTTGGATACTTTTTTTTTTTTTTCCCCCTACACCGACACAATATGATTACTTTTATTCTTTGGATTTATGCTTCAGGAAATTTCCTTTTTCACTTCTAACAAACCGTTTTTACTTCAAGATTAAGAAAATATACTGTTAAACGTTTTTACTTGAAGATTAAGAAAACATATTGTTATACCTGTGCTTACTTAATGGGGTTGGATATTTCCTATGCATTTGATTATGACCTGTTGTTGGAATCTGACTGTTGTGAACTTGTTTATTAGGATAATGTCTTTGTGAATGTGGTTGCATCTGTACAATACCGCGCTGTGGCTGACAAAGCATCTGATGCCTTTTATAGGCTCACCAACACAAGGGAACAGATCCAATCATATGTTTTTGATGGTATGCACAGTGATTTTCCGCTTCATTCTATTACTTAGTTTTGAAATGAAATTATAGAAAATGTCAGGGTAAAATTGTTTTAAACATGCATCCGATGATGTGTTACATCGTTATTATGACAAGTTACACTCATTATTAGGTGCCCGTGTGAACATCTTTACACTAACAAGTGTTGTGTTATACCATGATTGATAATTTAGTTGCTTGCTTCTTTAAAACCTTATGATATTTTGCATTTATTTTCAGTTATAAGGGCGAGTGTGCCAAAGTTGGAACTGGATGCTGTCTTTGAGCAGAAGAATGATATTGCAAAGGCTGTTGAAGAGGAGCTTGAGAAGGTGTTTATTCTTTTTCTCTGTTTTCATCTTTATATAAAATGTTTATAATCGTCCTCATTAACTCGTTAATTCAACCTTAATGTTTTAGGCGATGTCAATGTACGGATATCAGATAGTCCAGACTCTCATTGTTGATATTGAGCCTGATGTTAATGTCAAGAGAGCAATGAACGAGATCAATGCAGGTAACATATTCTAGTTGCTCAACAAATAAAACATTTTGCTTAGTGTGGTCAAATAGCAGCTATAGTGGCGCTAATAATGTAGCATAGAATTTGAACAAATTGTTGTTGTTCCGTGATACACTATGTAGTACAAAGTGTTGTCAAATAGCGGCTTTTGTGGCACTATAGCGTAGTGGAATCCTAACAACACTATTTTCCCAATCCGCAATTGACAACACTTTGTTTTTATGTTGGTCTTGAATGGAATAGATGATTGTGTCTACAAACATGTTTGTACAATACTGTGATGAGTACTTCTGTAAGCATGTATTTCAGTTTTCAGGCAAAAAAACAAAATTTAGGATTTAGTTTTTCAATTTCTGTCATGGTACAGTCTGTATTCTGGTCCTACATGTGTTTAGATGTTATAACTCTAAAAAGCATGTTTGATGTAATTTTTCAACATAACATAAATACTCTAGGATCTGTTCTTATCACTTCTAGGATCTGTTCTGATTTGCTTATTTGATCTTATCTACTAGTGGTATAAACACTTGTGAGACTGTTTTGGCGAGTTTATAAAAACAACTTATGGCATGCCCATTTGCTATTTTCAGCTTATTTCCATAAGCTCTCCAGAAGCTTATGAAAACAACTTATAGCTTATATGAAAACAGTTCGACTTTATCTTTTATTATAGAAATAGTTCATACATAAGCACTTATATGATATTATATACACTTGTACCATAAGCACTTGATTAAGTTGTTTATCGAAACATGACTATAGTCAAACTGAACTCCTTTTTAGTCATTTTTTGTGTGAAAATTTTGATTGACCATAGTAATTGGGGTTGTATTCTGATCATTTTTTTACAATGGTTTTATCAATAGCTGCAAGAATGAGGTTGGCTGCGAACGAGAAGGCTGAAGCAGAAAAGATATTGCAGATCAAGAAAGCTGAAGGAGAAGCCGAGTCCAAATATCTGTCCGGACTTGGTATAGCTCGCCAACGTCAGGCCATCGTGGACGGACTGAGAGACAGCGTTCTCGCATTCTCAGAGAATGTTCCCGGAACAACAGCTAAGGATGTCATGGACATGGTGTTGGTGACTCAATACTTCGACACCATGAAGGAAATTGGTGCATCCTCAAAATCTTCATCTGTGTTCATTCCACATGGTCCTGGTGCTGTCAGAGACATTGCTGTGCAGATTAGAGATGGTCTTCTTCAAGGAAATGCTGCAAACTTATAAGTGCTTTTGGAGTGATTATGAACAGCATATATTATATAGTAATGCTTCTTATGTTTGAATGCTGTGCATTTTTATACTTATATTTTAGAGATGAATATAATACTCTAGTTTAAAATTCTGAGTGGTAATTTGCAATTTTTCAGTTTTTGTTTGTTAATACACTACTATTAGAGGATTACTATTACTTTTCAAGAATATTTGCTATCGGTCCTATTTTATAAAAGAAAGTGTAAATTCTTAATTTGTCTATTACTTGATATTTGTTAATTACTGCACACTAATTTGAAGTTTGATCTGACACGTGTTGCCACGTAAATTAATGAATAAGAAACAGAAGTTGTCATATTCATTAATTGATGTTCCAACACATTCATCGATGCATGTGTAAAATAATTATACACCGACAAAGTTTATTGATTAAACTTGATTTTTAATATGAAAAATGAGAGAAAAAGTGTAAGGATAAATTTTAAAACAATGGAGAGAGAAAAATATAGAATCTATTCTTGGAAGAAAAATAAAATGTCATCACATTAAACCAAGAAATGATATATTTTTTGCTTAAATTGGTCAACGATTTTTTAATCATAGTGTAAGATATTCTTGGTGATCTCAATAAAACTACATGGAAAACTTCACACATCTTCGTTATTTTTTCTGAGTAGTTTCCTAATGTTTGTATTCTCCTTTGCAATTGAATGGCTTTGCTTAGTTGAGAGATTTAGCTGCTCATGTCGTGGAAAGTACTTGTGATTGTGATATTTGTGGATTGGTCTGAATAGATTATGAGGCAATAAGTTATGTATTTAATTTCTATGCACCTGTCAATGTTAAAAAGTTTACACTATTAGCACATCACAATCAATTATTTGTGAGACTTAAGAAAGTGATTAAGATAAAAGTCAAATGTTTCTATTGAGCTGATGGTTGTAATTAACTGGCAGCGTAAAATATCTCTACACTGTCAATGCATATGAATTAAATTCATAAGTTATTCGTTCTAAAGATTAAAAAAATGATTTCATTTCATAAGTACAACTAAGGTGGTAGCTACATGGACATTTGTTTTTGTATGCTGAGACGTAGGGTCGAATGTGCAACTATCCACTATTCAACATTTAGTGTGTTATAGTTTCACAACTGAGTCTTCAAAACCAAAAAAATATGATTTCATCAACACATAATTATGCATTTATATTACGTTTCATAATACATAAGCTAAATTACATCACCATATGTGGCAATGCTAAAGAAATACAAAGTCCAATATAAATTAGTTGTTCATTATCAATTCTTAAATTGGTTTTTATAGTTTTCGATTGTATCAATTTGAATGTGAACAACATCATAGTTGGCATTAACAATTTATTCTGAGTTGCAAATACAAAGTGACTCGAATCTTTTGTTGCCACCAATGAGGAAAAAACCAGTCCAAAGTATAAAAATACTAATTTCAAAGTTGTACTATAAACTTGTTAAGATAATCGTCATATAAAACAAATTACTATATTTTGAATGAAACAAACTATGAAAACAATCAAGTTTTTAAAGTAGTTTTGTCTCATGATAAACACTACAATGGTGCGACATAGTAGGTAGCTCGGTTGGTGAACTTAGGGCGTCAAAATAGCCCTACGTTAGACGAGGAGGACTAGCATTTGACATAGCCCCCATTGCATGACACTGGATGACCATATTAATTTACCTATGATGAGAACTTTTAATAGAATAAAACGATGTCCTAAATTATTGAATAATGACCCCAAACTGGTGCTACATCTTTTGATGGGGCACAACCAGGTAACACAACATTAACAAAACAATAAAATGCAGCGCGTATGAAAAGAATATAAAAAAAGCAATCAAACAAGTAACATTTAGTTTATAGAAAGAATTTGTTACTTATTTATACAACGTTGAATTGCTTAAAATGCAATCATCAAAACATCATGAACACTTGTGTCCACCAATAATAGAACCAACCTCAAAAAACACCAAATTCAGTCTTGATAGAAAATTGTGCTTTTGCTAATGACTACCTCAACAAATTTACTCAAAATTCCTCTCAAGGTTTGAGAGCCAAAGCTATTCCAATTCTTGCACTCTTCTCAATGGCCTTGGTGTCCACCTCACCAGAAATGGTGAAGAATGATTTTGGACGCCACTCGTGCTGGATGAGACCGCTTGCCAGTCCGAAGTTGTTGAATCGAAGCTTCGCTGTTGTCAATGAGTCTATTGCATGCTGAGTGCCAAGTGTGAGTGTGTTTTCTTTGGTCGAGAATCGATGTGATACCTCAGCTCCAACAGCTGTTTTAGTAATGGGATTGACTACATGGTAGTACGAAGCATTCAGGGCATTAGCTTTTTCATTCCTGCATGCATTTACCATATCCCCATACAAATTTTAATCAGTTTCAAACACAGACCTAAGCAAGAGAATTTTATTGATGCAACTAATACAACAAAATCACTTTATTCTAATCGGTAACAAACAGGTTCTAAGAGATTAAATTTTAGATATTCTACAGGGGAAAAAAAGTTATTTCAAGTTTGTATTTCAAAATGAAATTCACTTTTGAAGGAAAAAAAATCATCTGTCGAAAATAATTTTAAGAGAAGCTACTCAAAACAACTTCATATTTTAAGCAGCTTTGGACACCTATGGGATTAGGTGTGTTTATGTTTTTGACATTAGAAGTATCAACTTATCTATGCAGTGTCAAGTGTACTTGTCAGAATCCGTCCTTCAAGGTAAAAAATGATGAATAATTTCTAAAAGTGAAGTTTTATTGAAGGAAAAAAAAAACACTGATAAACAGGCCCTATATCTAAAGACACAGCTACTGCAACAAAACTGTAATGCCTCATCTAACTAGGTAAGGTTGACTAAAGATAAACAGACAACTCAGAAAATAGGAAACAGAAAACTATATAATGAATGTTGCATTGTTGCCTCTCAAGTTCACAAAATGCTAATCAGCTTTGAAGCATTAGAAAATACAATAATCTCCAATTCATTTGTAATTGTACGAAAAATCAGCTAAAGACTAATTTTAAAATTCCAAAGCTGCCACAACGCACCAACATTTCAGATTAAACGCACATCTAGTATCCAACATGTGTTGTTGTTCAACACCGACACAACATTGACTCGTGTATTTATATTCAATCACTTCTACTTACTTAAATAGCATTGGCGTTGACATGTAAATGCTAGTGTCGTGGTCAGTGTCATGGTACATCATCTAGTGTCCAACATGTGTTGTTGTCCGACACCGACACAACATTGACTCATGTATTTATATTCAATCACTTCTATTTTCATAAATAGTATTGACGTCAAGATGTCAATGTTAGTGTCGTGATCAGTGTCAGGGTACATGCATGTGTCAGCATGTCTACAAAAATTAGATAGAAATAAATGACACTTCAATTAGCAACGTTCTGTTAGAAAGAGACGAGTGTTACTTACAGAGTCAACGAAGCAATCAAATCGTCTTTGGTGAAGTTCAGACCAGCATTAAGTCTTGTGAACACGCCAGTTTTGGTGTCATAAGAAAGATCACCACCGAGAGCAACTACATTATTTCCAATAACACCAGAAAAGTTGGCAATTGGGTTTGCTGTCAACCCAATGCTGGCGGAAATCCCAGCATAGTCATGCAAGTACTGAACTTCAGCCTGTTTCATAAGGTAATTTGTTTATCAAATTAGTGAATGGTGCTTTACATTGGAGACTGAAAGAATCTAATAAAAAATGAATGACTTATATCACCTTTCCAGACTTTAGTTCAGGTTCAGGAATCCTGAAGCTAAGAATAGTCTTGAGGCCAGGAGCTGGCTCATTAACAGTGATCGTTGTGAAGAGCTGCGATTTATATGCACAATTAAACAATTAAGTATAGTAAATAAAGATACAAATAGAATGGGTAATTTGCCAATTATTAATCATTATATGGATCGACAGATATTGATGTGTGGCAAAGATCATATGACCGTGCTTTACATTGCCAATTATTAACTGGCTACAAATAAAAAATAATACACAAGGTAGCACACAACATGGAAATAAATTCCTAAAGTTGCCCCTTATCCCGACTGTTTGCATCTAAATCAAGCCTAAAAATAGTTATAGTGCAATAATTATTGGTATTAAGTTATAATCACATTTATTTCATTTCAACTCATATCACAATCAAAAACAACTCTTACTTATTCAATGAATATTAAAGTCGCACACAGAGAGACATACTATAAAGTAGGGAACGTGTAGAAACACACTTCTATTTCAGTTTGCATGTAACCAACGCCTTTCGATTCCAATTTTGCAGTGACATACTTTCAAATTCATTTTGAAATAGATAAAATTTGAATCATCAATTAGTAAATGATGTTGGAAAATTGATAGCAATTCTATTTTACATCTGCCATATGGACCTTCTAGCTTAAATTTCAAATTAAGTAGTTAAACTAGCACGGGTAACCTAATAAAAAATTGAGGGAGTGGACCCAACTGTATAACAAATACGCACGAGAACATAAAACTACCGAAAAGCCGCTTTGCAACGGTAGTAAAGCACACTTATAAAACAATAAAAACTGTGGTTTTACACTCTTTTGCATGACAAGTTAAACAGAAAACCAACAGAACAGTAAATAAAAAATAAAAATAATTCCCAGACGAGAAAGAATCATGAACTTACATTAGAATCTGTGTCCACCTTGATATCAGTAGTGACATTCTTGTGCTTCAACTGTGTGTTGATATCAGCCAAAAAAAGCTCACCTTTCTTGGTACTTGAGGCAGTCAAAGCCTGCATAAACAGCCACAAAAAGAGGGTCCAAAGGAGTCAAAGCCTGTATTAATTTGAGAAAATGGAAGTAATTGAATGCATTGATATGTCAATGTCGTCTCAGCATCAGACACTAACATGTGTCAAACACCACCAGACACACCTTCAATCTAAAGTATCATGTCGTATCTCAATACTCATACAACAACACCGCATTGCTATCAATCAAGCATCATCAGTTCATCACAAAACCAACTGGTCAATCCATAAACACCCCACAAATTGAATACAATCACGCACACCACAGTACAACATTGCTATCACTTAGGGGTCAGCTACATGGATCAAATTATGCCATAATGTTCTATCATAACCCATATTGCAATCCAAATCATTAATCTCTACATTTCTATCACAAAAATAAAAAATACCCAATAACAAATCTTCCAATACACCAATCATCCCAACCACCCAATAACTCAAATAACAATAAACAAACCCCAACAACAAATTAAAAGAAAAAAATCGATTAATCAATACCACTTCACAAAAAATCACAACACAAGCAACCTTTCATGCATCTACAAATCTTCCAATACAAAAATCATCCCAACTCAGATAAAAAAAATCCAACAATTGGAAAGGAAAAAAAAAAAGATTAATTACTCACACCAAAATTGAATGCTGGGCATGTTTGGATTGACTTATTTTTTAGCTTAAAAAATAGCTTATGCACATAAATAAGCTTCTATGTTAATTCATAAGTTCTCAACTCTCATTGATGAAAATTGTATCTTCATAAGCTGTTTCTTTCACAAACTACCTTGACAAGCTTATGAACATAAAAGCTTATTTATTTGCATAAGCTGCTTTGCATAAGCTCAAAAATAAGCCGATCCAAACAGACCTATAATCTCACTTACACCACAACCGACATTGCTACCACAATAATAATCAATAATACATTAACACCACCCAAAAAAATCTTTTATTTTTCCAATAAAACAATCATCCTAAAAACCCAATTACTCAAATAACAAATAAACAAACAAAAACAACAAATCAAAACAAAAAAAAAAGATTTTTCACAACAGAAACAAAAATACAAATCAAAAATAAAAAAACTCACAATTCCAGTAGGTGAATAAGTAGTGAGAGTGAACTTCTGGTCAGTGTTGTAATCCTTGTAAAGAAGATCTGCAATAATAACAAAAAAAAACCACAATATTAGTCAAAATTTCTTCAAAAATATATCAAAAAAAAAAAAAATTGGATTCGCAGAGAGAGTGAGAAAGAGGGTACCTCTGGCTTTTTTGCCGATGTCAGAGTAAAGACCTGGACCCTTTGACATTGTTGGTTGTTGAGAGAAAATTGGAAGATGAAGAAGAAGAAGAAGAATTAGGGTTTTGAAGTGAACGGTGAATGAACGGTGTTTGGAGAAAAAGGGTATAAATAATCCTAATTTCAGCACCCTTTTTTGGAAAAATTATTATTTTGTTTTTTTTAAGTGGAGGTGGATGTGGACCGTTTGATTGGAAAGTTGGAAGAGTTGTGACCGTTTGATTGATATTTTTCTCTACGATTGTATTTTGGATTTGTCGTTAAATTGCACGCATGGGAAACGAGTTGTTTGGTTTATCAAATAAACACAGTCTACCGAGTTTAGCTCAGTTGGTGTGAACAATGCATACTATAACGAGTTGTTTGGTTTATCAAATAAACAGAGTCTCCTGAGCTTAGCTCAGTTGATATGCAAGGTCTGAGGTTCGAATCATGTCCACCACAAAAATAAAAATAAACAGAGTTTCGTGAATTTAGCTCAGTTGGTAGGGACAATGCATGATATAGGTAAAGTCTAGGGTTCGAACCCCAGCCACCACCAAAAAATAAACATAAGCGAAATTGTCCATAATTCTTAAATTCAACTAATTCAACTAGTAAAAAAATGTCGAAATTTAGTTAGGTTTAACGTTGTGACCGGAGTTTGAACTCCGATCCTCCCATTTGTGTCAGGCCGGTCCAAGGGCAATGTGACTCAAGCAAAGACTTTAGACTTTAACGTTGTGACCGAAGTTTGAACTCCAATCTTCCCATTTGTGTCAGGCCGGTTCAAGGGCACTGTGACTCAAGCAAAGATTTTAGACCTCAAAATTTTGAGTTGGAAAAATACCTTAAAAATTTTTAATTTACTTATAAATATAACCATTTTTTTTAAAGAAATATTATGAAAATTTATGAATGAGTGTTTCAATTTGAGTTGGTAAAAGTGAGGCCTCATATTCACTATGTCCAAACACATTGATACCTGCCCGAACCAAATCCAATTTGACGGGTTTTACCCGCTTTGACTGAGTTTGGATATGAGTTTGAGTTTTCCCCGATTTCAAAATACGAAATACAACGGGCAACGGGAATATAGGTATCCACCCTGAACTCATACCCAAACTCGTACCGAATGTAGAAAATCAATTTATTATCCCTTATATATAAATAGAAACCAAAACTCTAAATTATTTCATTCACACTGTCAGAGTCTCATTCTCTCATATGACACTCACTTATTATAGTTCTCTCTTTTCTCCTTTCATATCTTACACTCTCGGCCTCTCTCTTCTCTATCACCATAGCCATCGATCGTCGTCATCTCTTTGCTGGATAATGCATTACAACATTGCGCCTGGGGCTGAAAAATACATTTTTTTTTATTTACAAAAATGTTCGACTGCAGGGATGCGGATGGGGCGGGGATACCCGAACCCGTCAGGGACAGGGGTGAGTTTCGATTTCTTATCTCCACTGGATATGGATAGGGTAATGGGTAAGTATATGGAAGTAGGGATGATAAAACCCGTCCCCACTCCTGGCTGTAACATTTTTTTTATTTCTCATAAAACTAATGTAATTTTTTTATTGTAAAATATCTCATAATAAAATTCTTTTAAGCTTGGGCCAACCCTATTTTGCGTTTGTGTGTTTGAAAGTTTATTTGTCATTTCATTTATTAAAATAGAAAAGAGAAATGAATTCAAAATTAATATGTGTATTGAGTTAAAATACATTCTCCTTTTTTTGCGTCAAAAAAAGAAAGACGGTATATATACTTCCTCTTATCACTATTGTAAAAAAATATTCATAATTATTGAATAATTAATATATTTGATTTATAATATAGTTTACATACATGATTTATTTAATATAAGTTTAATTTATATACATGATCAATATAAAAAAGTTTTATGTAAGTGTTTAATATTGTGTTGCGATATCAATTATCGAGGTATGACAGATTTTATGTTTTTAACTCATTATATAATGTAGCACCAAGACATTAAATGTATGTGTAAAAATATTTACACCGACAACAAATATAGTTGAAATCAAGTATATATTATTTGAGTGAACAAAATGAATGAAATAAAAATAATAATTTGATGGATTCAAGAGTAAATAAAAGGGGTTAGAAATCTCTTGTGAGTATCATTCCTGTAATTGTTGAGACGTTGATATGTTGAAACTTGAGTTTCAATATGAGATTCTTAAATAGTAGAACAAATTATAATCATTAGATTACAAAGTATCCATCTCTGAGAATTCAAATTTGATCTCCTTCAAGACTTCCCAAGCAACACCTAATTCAAGACTCTTTTTGGTAGTTTCACGGATAATTTCATTACCCTCACGAGCAAGATCACGTCCATCATTACGAACTTATACACATGCTTCTAGAGCTACTTGATTAGCTACGACACGAGGTGCATTTCTCCAAAGATGAGTGTGTGAGTTTAGTAAATAAACAACTTTAAAAAATAGAGATAATTTAAACAATTTTATATTGATAGACTTAAACAAATATACTTTAAAATAGATATGGTTTAACACGATAAAATATGTTAGAAATAACTTTTCTTTATTTGACATATATAATATAAAATGTAGTTTTGCTCATGTTGTAGAAAAAAAATGTACAATTAAGACATATTTCTTTTGACGAAAATGTTATAGGTCATGTGTGGTGTGGTGTGTTTCCAATTACATAACTAACTGAATATTATAATACACAAGTTTTAGGTTCTTATATTTAAAAGATGACAACTTGTTTGGTTAACTTCCAAAATAAAATGTGAGTATAAAGAATGTTGTGTTCCATTGCATCTCCACCCCAAAAGCCAACTCTAACAATCATTGCATGATGAGCTTTGCACAAGGTTGCATGGTGGAAAGTCATTCCTAACTTATACAATTTACCTTTATTAATTAAGTTTTATATCCAAAAATCTTCAAAATGAATGTGTACAATATATAAGATTAGTCTTGATATGATTCGACGATAAAAAATTGTATAGGAAATTAGGAATGTGATGCACTAAATGTTTATAGAAACTAGAATGATTTGGTATAGTCGTAAAAAACACATGTTTCAAACTTGGAGGTTACGTGATTGACCAATTTTAAACTCGTGAAAGTCGATAAATGTAAATATTTTTAAAAGTGTTATTTAAATCCTAAAATCTTATCTACCTTGAACTATGACACTACACCTTAAATCATATATTATAAATCATTGTCGTCATTTCAATTGAAAATGAGTATACTATAAAACTATTCAATGACAATCGATTTTATAGTTCCATTCACATTCCCATTCCTATTAACTTGAAATGGCAAACAAAGAATAATTATTAATATGTTTAGTAGGACAAACAAACAAAGATAAGAGCCACTAACACTTTCAAGGAAACAAGTATAAAGGCAGAACATGAAAATGGTTTATGAGATGCGATTCCCATATACAATGGAACATAATATTTTTGACATCTTCTCCAACACACTTTCTAAATTTGGTTTATTTTTAAAATAATCACTACGATTTTTGAAAAGTAAACAATTCACTTGATAAGTATTTTTTTTTTTTGGGTACAAAATAGTGCCTAAATGCCATACTAGATAACTTTTTTTTTTGGGTGGCTGGAGTTTGAACCCTGGACCTTGTATATATTATACATTGTCCCTACCAACCGAGTTAAGCTCACGAGGACGCCGTACTAGATAGCTAAAATAACTTATTAGGAAATGAATAGTTTAAAATGTGTTTTTTACAAATAAAATGTGTTTAAGAGTGTGAAAAATGTGTACCGCCAAAAAATCTGGCACTTAATAGAGTCGGTTCGATATGTTTAGAGACTTAAAACAAATTTTATAAGGCAATTTCTCAATCCGCTCTTTGTATGCTCAAATTCTATAATTAGATATTTTAAAATAAAAAAGTAAAACAAGACTTATAAAAATAAATTAAATAAAAATAGATGAATATTCTGTAATAATTTGCATCACAAATGATGTTTGAATCTAAGGTTGCAAATACAAGAAACTACCTTGTAATTGTTTTAGGTTTCTCATTCTCAATGACTCAAACTATATCGTGTTTTTTTTCTAAGTGATTAGTTTGTAACTTTGTATATATTGATGTACTCACGAGTGTTATTATTTCTGTTGAATCAACAGTTACAAAATCAGTGTAATCTACTTGTAAAATTTGTTATAGATTTTCAAACTAGGAATCAAAATTGTTCCTTGTATGTAGTATTCAACATAGTGTGTCAAATTGATAAGAGGAGGTAGTAAATCAATGCCACTGGCAAAGCAATTAGCATTCCTAGTAAGACCCTGTGACCAAAACAAGAACAATTGTTAGAACAACCAATTCAGTTCTAAAGAAATAAGATAAATAATCGCACACAAAAACAAAAACAGCTGATCACAGAATTCAGTCAATTATGTCTACATCTCTGAAACGAGAATAAAGTTACTTATGTGGTTTTTCATTTGTAGAAATCTTATTAAAGTTACAAATTATTTCAATGGCTTCATTTCGCACTCGAACGACTACCCAGTTATCAGTGAATATGAATCATATTCAACAATAATACAAATAATCTTAGGCTCTAAGAAAAGATTATGAAAAAATGCTTTAAAACATTACTTACCCTGTGCTTAAAACTGCTGGATGGACATTATACTCTCTTGCAAAAACAAAAGGAACAATTCCTTGGGGTAGAGCTGCCTATGCATATAAAAATCATATCATATATAAAGAGATATAAATAGCATGTGTAGTATAACATTCTAATTCCATTATCTAAAAATCATATCATATATAAAGTGATATAAATATCATGTGTAGTATAACATTCTAATTCCATTATCTAAAAAGTAATAATAAAAAAAATAAAGAAAAGAGTACCTGAACAATTGCCACTTTAAGCATTGTGTCTCTTAATCCAATCACAATGGAGGCAACAGCCATTAGGGTTGGTCCAAGAAGAAATTTAAGTCCCATTGCTACCATTGTCATCTTTGGTCCACATGCTATGATGCTTGAGTTTGATGCCATAAATAAACCTGTTAAAATTTCATTCAAGATATAAAAAGACACTTTTATCGTAGCGCTTTAAAATAGTTATAATTAAAGTCATATATGTTAAAATGATTTGTCGATTATAATTGAATGATAGTACAAACTATCTATGGTGACAGTGTATACTAATTAAATTGACTGATTAATTGATTCTCTTACCTAAGCTGAATGTGGCCATACCTAGGCCTCCACTAGACAATATTGTTATTGATTGATTAACAACTTCTGGCATATCTACTCCCCACCTGAAAAATCATAGTCAAATGTGGTTGTAATCGCGGTCACATTGCAGTTTTGACAATATCAATATTATGTTGCGGTGCAAATTGTGGTCGCGGACCTTTATTTAAAACCCTAGTGAGTTAAGCAAATGTGACATTGTTCTTACCTGAAGTGTATGCTTGCCCAAATAAGGCCTATGAAAGTTGCATAAGTATTAGGATTCATGATCAATTTCTTCCCAACTTTCATAAGAATAATCAAGATCCTAGTTTTCCTTTCTGGTCTTGTTTCTCTTCCTTCCTCTTCTTCTTTTGATTGTACTTCCACAGAACTCTCACTATCTCCTTTAATCATCAACAAGAAAATACAAATGACATAAAATTAAAAAAAAATGTTCTGGTCCCACTTTCATTGTCACAGATTATTTCAGTTGACTGAACAAGAATAATTTATAGAAGTTAAATATGTTTACAAAATTTTTTAAAAAAAATGAAGAAAAGGTGCATCAAATCAAATTTTAAATAAACCAGAATCTTTTTGACTTATTTGAGCTTATCTACTTGCATAAACATTTGCAAAACTATTTGATAGAGCTTATGAAAATTATGAAAACAGCTTTTGACATGTTCATAATATGTTTTCAACTTATTTTCATAAGTTTTTTAATATAGCTTATGAAAGCAACTTGATTATTCTTGTCGATAAGTTGTTTTCAGCTTATTTCCATACGTTTTTCCAGGATACATCATGAAAATAACTAACATCTTATATGAAAACAATTTGACTTTATTTTATATTCTCTTACAAAAATAGCTTATACATAAGCACTTATACCAAATCAGGGTCTAAATCTTTACCTGTTTCTTGTGATGGTTGTGCAGCAGGCATAGTCCTTGCAGGAATTGCAGCATCAAGCTCATGAAGAAACAAAAGCAAGTTATACCAAATCATACTTTGCAAGAAAATAATCTGAGGTAGTAGAAAATCAGATTCATCTTTATACATAGCCTTCATGAGTGGAATTCCAAGGATCAAAGTATTAGGAAGTGTTGATAATGAAAGACCAGTTATAATCCATTTCAAACCGCCTCCTCTAATATCACTAATCTTAATAATAACAATCAAGACTAAAAATCCAAGAAATTTTTGAACACAATCTGCATATATAAGTTTAAGACTCATTTTGTAAATGTTATTGGAAGATATCACTTGAAATGATAACAATGGAACTGAAAAATTTGCTACAAATTTGTTTATGCCTACACATTGATCTGGTGTGAAGAGTTTCCACCATTTAACACAAATGTATGCTAGTAACATAGTTACATATAATGGGACAGTGGCTGTTACTACATGATAGACATCAATTAAGGAAATCATGATGATGCTATGTCTTAAGTGTTGAATAATGTTTTAGGACATTTTACAAAACATGATAAGGTTTGTTGCATGATGCTTTTTAGGCTACTTTGTTGGATTGTACTATAATTATTAAGATGGAATATAATTTTGTTTGTGAAGATGCTTCTTCATAGTGACCTATCAGGCTTTTCACTATTCCTTCTATTCTCATACTAGTGTCCTTCTGATTTTGGTACTTGGTTTGATATTTTTTTTTACTTTTATATACAGTTAAAACTCTATAAATTAATAATGTCAGGATCGGAGAAATTTATTAATTTAAAGAGTTATTAATTTATCGATAAATTAATAATTATTAATTTAAAGAGTTTTTAAGTAATTATACTGTACATATCAAACAAAAAGGCAAATTAGTCTATGCCTCTTAGAATTACGTTGCATCGAACCTTGGGACTCAACGTAAATTAGTAACTACTGTGTTCATATGCATTGGAAATCAATAATGACTTTTGAAGTACAGTAAATGTAAACAAGAGGAACAAATGTGTTCAATGTATTCTTAATATATTTTTTTTTTTCAGTTTCTATGAATTATTAATTTATGATTTTCTTGGGACCGAAAATTATAAAGGGATCTCCCGAAAAATTATTATCTTATTATTTTATCGAGTTTTTCAATTTTTTACATAGGCCCAAGTCGGGACCGGACAAATTTATTATTTTAGAGAGTTTATTAATTTACCGAGTATTAAATTAAAGAGTTTCTACTGTATGTGAGTTTTATTTATATATTTGAAACTTTTCAGTTACTTTTTTTTGGTTGTTTGCAATGCACGGTAACAAACTCACTACGTGTTTCCGTGGTCATAGTTCAGTCGGTAGAGATGTCATATTATATATATATATATATATATATATATATATATATATGTAGTAGCTGAGATTCGAACCCCTGATTTCTCACTTAGTCACATAGAGGGTGAATTTATGGCTCATGCGTATGGAAAAAATCCAGTTCAGAGGGGAGACCCCATCTTGTGTGTGTAACATCCCAGACTGCTTTTAGGATTGCCGACTAACCCCACAAACCAACACGAGTCTTTTCAGCGTGTTTTGTCCTCACTCGCACGCTTACCGGGAAACTTCCCGGTAGGTCACCCATCCCAAAATTGCTCCAAGTCAAGTTGCTCCAAGTCAAGCACGCTTAACTGTGGAGTTCTTATGGAATGAGCTACCGAAAAGAAGATGCATCTTGTTGATATGGGTAGTACCTAACAATTCTTATAAGCCTTCCTTCAACCATGTAGTCCCATACCTACACGGCCTCCGGATCCCTCTCATTTCGATGTGATTCGGTTCCTCTTATTAACGTGGGGTCATCCTTACGGATAGTGCCCGTTCTAACTAGCGGGAACCTTTCGTATCCAACTGGCGGGATATCGAAAGCCACGTCGTGGGTGTTACAGTGTGCCCCATAGGTTTCTTGACGAAGATTAATTACTGCTAAGCGGCGGTGGAAACTTCATACCAATGTCATGGTAACTGAAAAAAAGATGTGATAATTTTTTTTTTCTTGTATGGTGATTAACTTAATCTACATTTTAGGGGATATAAGGATTTTGATAATTATATGATCAAAATGGAATTTAGTAAACAATTAATAAAATGGAGGGCATTTATTTCCACATGAGGTATAAAAATATATAGATTCTGATTTAGATATTGACATGTCTTTAGCAAAGGAGAACCCCATAGAGAATTTATCTGTCTGACACCATTTAAGTTCATAAAACCTAGTAGATTTGAGAATCATGATAGCTTAATTTTTTTATTTTTGCAAGTGGCAAAGAACTTGGTTAAGGTTTTAATGGAATAATTCGATTTAGTCAAGCTCAAAATGATTTTTAAAATATATATACTATTTTCCATATATATTTTGTTAACATTGGCCACTAATGTTAACACAAAATTTTTAACTTAATTAATTTTCTATTAGTTGAATGTGATATAATATTTACTTTCCTCTTGAATTTTACTTATTTATATATCTTTTTTTTGAAACTTTTCAAAGGTGAGAAAGAAGAATAAAGAAGTAAATTGCGAGTGAAGTAATGAAGGACATGGTTGTGAACAACGTGAGGAAGAATATTTCCTAGTTTTGATAAAAAAAGTGTTAAGAATAATTGTCCCATGGGAATTTGCTTTTCAGAATGTAAAAACAAAATTAAAGTTTTATTGCTTCTAACTGTTATCAAGCCATTAAAAGCATGTAAGGGGGGAAAGAAGAGCAACCACCTTGGTTCAAAATCTTCCCATATATGGCGGATAATGAGAAATCTATTTTATCGTTTAACTTTTGATGTCTCACTTAGTTAACTATAACTGATAAAATAACATTACGTTTCGATAATGGTGTGTAATTGTAAACCTAGCCTGATGTCTCCCAACTAAAATCTACAAATATATATTCCATGTCTTCTAAATAAAAATTATATGTTTAGTACTTTCTAAAACAAGTGATCGATCACTTTCGGAGTTTAATGTCGGAAAAGTATTAAGTACTTTTTTTTTTTTGGTACAAAGTATTAAGTACGTTAATATAAACTTTGATATAACAAAACAAATTTATATATAAATATCCGGATCAAGTACTTAAATCAAAATCATAACTAACTATGCATAATCCCAACTTAGTGGTACAGTTAGTTACAAAAATTCATAGTAACTTGGATTTCAATCTCTGGCTCAATTCACTAAGCTAGTCCTTATGCTCCCTTAGCGAATTCACTTGTAATAAGCTTTCTGGGAATCTTTCCTTTCCTTTGCATCAATGGTTTTTGCACTGATGGTTTCTGCATCGATGGTTTTTGCACTGATGGTTTTTGCATCACTGGTTTTTGCACTGATGGTTTTTGCATCGATGGTTTTTGCACGGATGGTTTCTGCATCGATGGTTTTTGCACTGATGGTTTCTGCATCGATGGTTTTTGCACCGATGGTTTTTGCACCGATGGTTGCTGCATCAATGGTTTTTGCACCGATGGTTTCTGCATCAATGGTTTTTGCACTGATGGTTTTTGCATCGATGGTTTTTGCACCGATGGTTTTTGCATCGATGGTTGCTGCATCAATGGTTTTTGCACTGATGGTTTATGCATAGATGGTTTTTGCATCGATGGTTTTTGCACCGATGGTTGCTGCATCAATGGTTTTTGCACCGATGGTGTCTGCATTGATGGTTGCTGCACCGATGGTGTCTGCACCGATGGTGTTTGCACCGATGGTTTCTGCATTGATGGTGTTTGCATTGATGGTGTCCCGGGACTACAAATGCATTAGAAAAAAGGTCATAGAACATCAAATGATACTCAAGATCTGACTATTTAGGATTTACATTGAACTGGGGGATTGCTATTATTAGGGAAATGCTAACTTGTGCTCTTAGGATACATGTTAGCATGACCCTTATTATTATTAGGTTTCTTATCAATTAAGTTAGCAAGTGCCTTAAATGGTATATGTGATAATGAGTACTTTTGACACTTATGAATTCTCCCCCAACATAATACTTTGTGTGTCCTAAAACAAAAGTTCTACAAAAAGTGGTTTCAATACAAGTTCAAAAGTCTATAGTTCACCATGCATTTAAGATTTGTGATCAATCAAAAACTTTAAATAAAATCTTTTCCAGTTTGCTTGTTTCATGAAAATGCATATCAATATCAAACTCTACAAATAACAATGAATTAAAGCATGAATATGAATTAATTGCTCATTCAAAGTAAGACTTCAAATGTTTTAATATCAAAGTGACTTTGTCAGAATCACATTGAACTACGGTAATTTATTAAAATTACACTCCGTAGATTTTTCAAAATTACCGTGGTTTAGAGTAATTCTGACAATTCACCTTAATATCAAACATGTAATAATAATGGAATAGTGGTACATACAGGTTAGTTTGGCCGTGGTCGTGGTCGTGGCCGGGGGCATGATAGTGATGTGCGTGAGGAATTGGAATATAAGCAGAAAGAGCAAGTTTGCGTGCTGCATCAGCTTGAGCTTTGAGAAAATCATCTAACACAAGTCCAGCCTCAAGGCATGGAATAGTAATGGCGAAAGTAACCAAAAGAATAAATACAATCTTAGTAGAACTTCCTGCCATTATTTTTCCCATGCCTATCTTTTGTGTGTTGATTCCTTTATATATTTATTGGATGTGTTTATCTAATTGTTTTGTTTGCTTTTATATATACTTATAAATGCCAAGGTCTTGAGATTAGTTTTAATCCCTTACCACTCAAAAATTAGCAAGACCTTGGCAACTCTATACCAATCAAACCCTAGTTATTTTGGACCTTAGAATAATCCTTGGTTTGTGTTCTTTGATGGAGTACTAATTTGGGAATGGTTGAATAAACAATGGCAATCCTTGAAAGTCTGATGGGTGTGATTCTAAATTTAGCAATGGAAAAGGTGGTCAACCTTTGTGTTTTTTTAGGCTATTAGGTGAAAGGTCTAAACTAAAGGGAAATCATACTTTGAAAAATCAAATTAATCATAATCATTAATCCTTCTACTTGAACAAGATCTTATTGTTACCATTAATCATTATTAATTTTTGTTTGGCTACATCGTTGTCCAAATGTATTGGCAATTTTCATGCCTTATTTTTGTGTGCAAGTGACAATTACATGCCTAATTATTTTGACAACAAAAAAAAAATTACATGCCTAATTATTTCTCTCTGTTTTAAAACGAGTGTTGTGTAAAGTTTTTTTTCACACAAATTAAAAACAAATAATGATATTGTCAAATGACATTACAATACTAAAGTGATAAATTTACTGTCCTCGTGAGCCTAACTCAATTGGTATGAACAATGCATAATATATGCAAGGTCCGAGGTTTGAACCCCGGCCACCACAAAAAAAAGTGATAAATTTACTATTTGTGTGTTTCTCACCATCATAAATACAAATTGAAAATAATGTTTTGGAAGTAGTGTGTCCGATAATTAAATTAGAGGGCCAAATTGAAAAAAAGATGAATTAATTTTACAATGAAAAATGTAAATGATATTCATTTTAAGTCTATTTTTTTTGTTGCTAAATTTCATTCATTTTAAAACAGAAAAAGTATGATCTAAATAGGGGTAGACCTACATAAGGATTGATGTGACTATAGCAACACCGAAATTTTTTGAAAAAAGATGGACACTATTAAAAAAGAAAATAGTGACCAAAGTTTCGGTCGCTAAAGCATAAAAGTCGGTCACTAACTTGACTAACAATGAATATAATGACAAAAAACTGTTATAACTTTATTATAAAAAATGGTCTCTAACTTTATTATTGACAAAAAAATTGACCGAAATTTTGTTCGCTCAAGTATAAAATATTAGAGCAATGATATTTGTACATATATATTTATTGACAACTTTGTTTTTCTCTTTTCTTATTGGTCAAAAACAATGGAGAGAGAAAAAAGAAGAGAAAAGATAAGAACATTATGTAACTATGAGAGAGAAAATTGTCAAAAAGTTATCATAAAATAGTTTACAAATATCATTTCTCAAAATATTAAAACACGACTTTGCCAATGGAGTTGTATGCCTTATTAATTACAACAAGAGTTTGCCAATGTACTAGTATTATGTTTGGGTGTCTAACAGATCCATGTCGCATGAAGGTCTAAAAGATATATATTAAGTTAAAAGTGGACTTTAGACCAATATGGATGTTCAAATACTAGATATATATTTTGCATGCATGTTGATTTGGTATAGGCATTTTTTTTTGTGATAGATATTTTTGTGGGTAGATCGGTATATAAATTATTCCTAAATAATCATTTGTTGTTTGTTAGTAAGTCAGGGGTCAGGGTTCGAACCCCGGACACCCCACTTATTCACCTTATAAGGTGAATTCAAGCCACTAGGCTACCTGACAACAAAAAAAAAGTTTTTTTTTAAAGGGTTATGTTTATTTAAGTTGTTTGTTTTACATCAGAAGATTGAATATTATTGGTATTTATCTTCGAATCATGTTACATGCAATTGAATAGTAAATGATATAAATTGATTTGGCAAAAGGTACAAATACAAGACATGTTACTATTGTTTTTTCTCTTGCAGTAAAAATAAATTGAATGATTTTCTCTTGTGCCCTTTTCATCACATTGCTTCTAATTTTATAACAATTATATTCTTCTCTACACCATTAGACAAAATTGAGCAAGGAGATACAAATACTAAAAAATGAGATAATAAAGCTTGTCGATGCAAAAATTATTATCCTAGGTCTTTGCTTACATTTAAAAAAAAAAAACATTTTAAGAAGTTAGCTTCACTCTTTCTATAGATGACAACAATGGAACAAAAGAAACATAATCCAAAGATCAAATCCTTATAATTACCTTTATAAAAAAATTATAACACAAAGATCAAATCCTCCATCGAAATAGAGTTAAAAAAATAAAAAATTTGTATCAAAGAAAAGGGCATTCTATTTGGAGAAGTGAAAACAGAAGATTTCTCACCAAACGCATCACATTAAATAAACAATTCTAAGCATGGAGAACATGAGTACGGTAAGAAACAACAAATATGAGGCAAATCCAAACTTTGCTGATACATAAATGAAGATATTGACAAAAAAACTAAATGCTATTATGTGGATCCATGAATTACGATTAGCGAACGTTGACTTTGAAATTGATTCGAAGAAAGTCACCAACTATTTTGAGAGAGGTAACAAGATATCACATAATTTGGGATCATTATGGGTCTTTGTATACATTTTTGTAATTTATTTTGAAATTTCTAATGTCGAGTCTATTCGAAGATACGCAAATGAAAACCACACCTTTAGTTAGCTCTCGTATCTTTATTAGTGTGGTGTCATGTATTATTGATTTGATATCTAATTAAATGTTATAAGCACATGTTCCTCTAAAAAAGAGTTAAAGCGTTATCACATCCCACGTTTTGAATGGAAGAGTCTTTTTTCTTTTTCTTTTTTGTTACTATGTTTTACTTCTCTTGATTTTGTCTTTAACTTTTTCTCTTTTGCACGTTTTGATTTTCCCCTTTTTAAATACTACAACTCATATATTGTACTGCATCCTAATCCAATTGCCTCAATGTTTGTATGAGTCATGAGTGAGTACAAAACATATAAAACTAATAAAAAATAGCATTAATAGAGTAAAAAACAAATTTGCAAATAAATCGTAAATTTTTTTTCTTTATTTCATTGACATCTAAAACCCAAGAAATGACTTCACATCCCTTTCACACAACAAGGCTACAAAATATAAATGTTTCAACAAAACATAAACCCTAGCTAGAGGATTCTAATAATTTTGTGTTTGTGTAGGCATGTGATTTTGTTCACACTTATTTATAACAATATTTTTTTTTTTCTTCTAACAAGGCTTTCCTACTACACAATTTAGGGCACCAGCATGCCTTGTTAGTCTACTAACATGAGATCCATCTCTTGGTTTCATCATATATGCTTTTTTGAATGGTTTTCTATTAATAGGTGCACCAGATGGAACAAATTTAGCACCATTCATGAATACATCCAATTCTGAACTCCATTGCCAATTCTTCCAAACATCTGGTGGAGCATAATCTCTATGTGTGACTTCCTTTGCAGCACCATTGTCTGGAGCAATGAAACGATTTCCTTGGCTAAGAATAGTTGGTGATGAGCTTCCACCAATTGCATACATTATCCAATGAGTATAGTCATTGTTCAAAACATGAACAAAACCATATCTGCACCTTGGCATTCTTTGAATCAATCCTTGACCAAAGTGGTTGAATGCTACTGTTATTTGCATAAGCTTGTCATCAGTGTATGTATCACTTGCTCCAAATAACATAACCTGCAATCAGGGACGGACCCAGAAATTTTAAGTAATGTAGGCCATGTATATACATTTTACAGAAATTAAATATTATATAAAATTTCATTTTTCTTAAATCAATATACATCATAATTATTCTCTACGGTTTTTTATATTAATTAATATATCATGCAATAGTAGCCATTTTTTTAAATTAATATTAACCTATGAGTTCAAAGTCAACCCTTCTTGTCCTCGTGAGCTTAGCTCAGTTGATAGAGACAATTCATAATATATTGCAAGGTCCAAGGTTCAAACCTTGACCAGAAATTAAACAAACCAAAGTTACTTACATCATTATGTTTCGTCATGTGACAATTTGAGATTGTGATACCAGTAGAACCTTGGATAACATCAACAAGACCATCCTCACATTCAGAGAGTGAAAGATGATCAATCCAAATGTTAGAAGATCCATAAATAGAGATAGCATCACCATCACTTCTTGTTCTTTGTCCAATATGGTCAAAAGAATCCCTAATCAAACCACCTGGTTTAGCTTTAATATCTTGAATATGAAGTCCATGAATGATAACATTATTAACAAATTGCATTGTAATCCCAGCACCATCCCTAATTTGAACATTAGCTCCACGACCATCAATTGTTTTGTCAGAAGAAACCATCAATTCTTGGTTCAATCTAATGACCATGCTACGTGCAAAAGTGATCCATAATGGTCCCTTTTGGACAGCACCAAATCTAAGGGTTCCAGGTTTAGGGTTTACCATGTCATTATCAGACGCATCAGTGACCACATAGATTGGACCTCCAAGACCACCAGTGGTCTTTCTTCCAAAGCCCTTACTGCACTTAGCTAATTGAAATCGATTCGCAGCCCAATCGGCTTTGCACCTCCAACAACTATCAATTGGGTTGGTTGCTTCACATGGTCCATCATGTTTTTTACCTTTTTGTCTCAAGTCCCTTCTTGTGTTGTTTTCTGCTGCTTCCATTGACCTGTAAATTTATCAAAGTGTAATTAACATAAGTTTAGAGTAGAGTAATTAAACATGGACATTGTGGTCATGTGTAACTTCTCTAGGAATGGCTTAAAACTTTAACCTAATATGTCTCATGGATTGATCTTTACGACCGGAGTCAAGAATGCACATGTTTATACCAAAAAAGTATGAACGATAATCATATCAATTTTTTCAATCATCGATAAGCGATTAGCATGGTGCAATAATAGATAGAAAAGAAAAAAAAAAAGATGAAAAAGATATGTGTTTGATATCACAATGAGTTTGCTAGAAGCACGGAGAACCATTGTAATTTATAAAAACTATACTCGGTAGTTTTTTCAAAATTGTGATATCAAACATGCACGTACAGTGATACATACATGTGAACGGCTACATTAAGGTCATGAGCAACTCCTTCAGGAATTGGAACATATGTATCAAGAGCAACTTTATGGGCTTCTTCAGCTCGAGCTTTGACAACATCATCAAATTCAGCAGGAGATAAAACATGTGCAGCCTCAAGGCATGGAATAGTAATGGCGAAAGTAACCAAGAGGATAAAAGCAATCTTGGTAGAACTTTCTACCATTATTTTTTCCATGCCCATGTTTTGTGTTTTTTGTTCTCCTTAGGCTGGTTTTTTTCCCTTTATATATATTGTGTATGTGCTTAACTTTTTTTTCTTTTTCTTTTTTGCTTATAAATGCCAAGGTCTTGAGATTAGTTTAATCTCTTAATGCACAAGACCTTGGCAAAGCTTATACCAATCAAAAGCAAGTAAGTATGGACCTTGGCATAATCCTTGGTTTGTGTTCATTTTATGGAGTACAAATTTGGGAATGGTTAAAGAATCAATGGCAGTCCTTAAAAGTTTGAAGAGTGATTCTAAATTTAGCAACGGAAAAGATGGACGACCATTGTGTATTTTTAAGGATAATTGTGTCCACCAAAACTTTAGGCTATTAATAGATGAAAGGTCTAGATTAAAGGGAGTTAATATCGACTTTGAATTTTTTTTTTTTAAATGAAATTATTGACAATCCTTAAACCTTTTACTTGGACAAGGTCTTATTATTACATCGTTGTCCAAGTGTTTTGCCAATTTTCAAGCCTTATTAATTTAGCATGAATTGTTATTTTTTTTATAGCATGACTTTGTCGATCTATATCATGTTTATATTATACTATTTCGGTCAAAATCAATGATACTTAATTACAGTGCCGGCCCAACACATTTTGAGGCCTAAAGTATTACGAAGTTGTATGGGAAAGTGTTGAACCCATGTTGTAAGCACCATAAAGTCTCGCGCCTACCATTTTTGCTTCATGGCAAAGTAGTATAATTCATTTGTTGTGTGACCTTTATTCGTTTGTATATATATACATAAATTTGTCTATTGTAAGACCTTTATTCTAACTCCAAAATTTGGAGGCCTAAAACGAGGGTTTGGGTCGCCTTACCCTTAGGCCAGCCCTACTTAATTACTTATCATCCTCTAAAAAAATAAATGATACTTATCATAATTAGATTGCTTGGAAATCTCGTGTGTCATGTCTAACGAAAATGATTGACATCTAGTATGAACAAGTGGATCAAGTTGAGAGATCGTAACACTCGTTTTTTTCTTCTTCATTTGATCAAATTGATCACCGGTGTGGTCTTATTTCACTATCTACCAAAGCATGATCACCTATCACAACCGGTATCTATATATTGCCTATTTTGGTCCAAATTTATAAGGGTTTTACTGACTTCTGTCTTAAAGATACATGTTAAAAAATTTAAAAATACAACTTAGACATTAAAAAGAGTAATTTTTGTATTTTAAGAATTTGAATACACAATTTTTTAAACAAAATTACTATATGTAGTTTCTCAATATGTTTACATATACATAGGTACAAGTTAACGTTCTCCAATTTAAAAATACACCACAACCAACTTTACTTTTGTTGTTTAAGACACGACACAATCATCTTTACTTTTGTTGTTTAATATGACGATGCCATTGACAGTGCACAAAAGTTTATGACAAAACTAGAGTTAAATTTATGAAACACATGAAAAATATTTTGGAGAATGCATATATTTTCCTTTTGTTACACCAATTAAAAAATAAATAAATCATGTTAAATGTCTTTAAGGTTACTCGTAATCTTGTAAGGTAAATCATGTAACATGTCTTATAATTTTCTTTTTCTTCATAAATTCTTATGAAAGAAGAAGAAGTTTATTTAAAGTTACTCGTAGTCTTGTAAAGTAAATTATGTAACATGTCTTTAAGGCATTATAGTCTTTGTCTTGTACTTCTATGCGCATGATCTTTATAATTTTTCATCTTCTAATTTATTTATTTGGTGAAAATGGGTCTTTCATTGTTCACCAAAAATGCTTATGAAGGAATACTTTTGTACAATATTTCAAAAGAATAGTTTTCTTATACACATATTTTACATGAAACAATATTATAAGCTCCTTTTGACAAACCACCAATTTTGCATGCCAAATGTTATAGGTGAAAAATAAAATATTATGACACATAACCTAAAAACTTGTCAAGTATAAGATAAGAAGTTTGAAGAATTGTACTCTGAATTAGCACTAAAATATATACATCAGACAATGGCTTCATGTGGCAAACAAGTTTTGTTCTTGTTATTTGTCTTGGTTGTCATTATTCCTTTCACATTTCCTACCATTACTGTACCACCCAAAAATGGCGTAGAACTTTTCGATTTATATCCCAAAAATACCGTACGTATTTTCAATCATCTAGGGGGTGACGATTTTAGTATTCATTGCAAATCCAAAGATGATGATTTAGGAAATCATGTCATTCATGACATTGAATGCTATAGTTGGGAATTTCATCCTAATGTTTTTGGTACAACATTATTCTCTTGTAATATATCTTCAACAAGAGGTGAAGTAAACAATGTTTTCTACAATCAAAAGAGGGATCGTCACAATAGGTGTCCTTTAATTTGTGACTGGTATGTCACAAAAGATGGCATAGAAGGGTTCAAAGTATTGGTTGACAGACATGGATGGGAAATTGGTACGAAACAAGACATACTTTTTAAGTGGGATCCTTGCTCATGATAATAATAACATAGATATATGGATGTGTTATTTATTATATGATCGATGTGTTGTATTTTTTTATTTATGTCATAAATAAAAATTTGCTTCTACATATTTTCCATTCAGTCATATTTCTTTTCCATTTCCATATAGTTGTTGGTGTTTTTGGATTTTTTTTATTGCTAAATGTGGTTTGTGTTTGTATTTATTTAGTATAAGTATAGTTGGAGTTGGTATCTTTCTTACTAGTACCTTACCAACTATTTGTATTCTAGTAGAAATATAGTTGGAGTTATCTTAGACATTTTGTTAGCAATTCTGCTAGGTTTCATTCTATTAGCAACACAAGAAAAGTGGTGGTGTTGTAACATTTAAGGCAGCATCTATTCATTTAGTTGTGTAACGTATAATTTGCATGGCCGGTTTAAGGGCCAAATCACCCAAGTAAAGGTTTTAGGCCTCAGGATTTTGGGTTAAAAAATGTCTTAAAAGTAAGTCAATTTAGCTATGAATATATAATATGACGTGTTAATAATTACGTAATATTTATTTAACGTTGGTCAATTTTAAGGTCTCAAATCCTTTTGGTTCTAAGTTCAAATATTTCCTAATAATAACATAGATATGGATGGATGTGTTATTTATTATATGATCGATGTGTTGTATTTTTTTATTGGAAAATGCTACTTCTCAAGAAAAATAGCTTCAAGAATTTTTCAAGAAATAGTTGGCAAATTTTAATTGGATGATTTATTTGTCCACTTCCTATTTTTCAGCCACACCTCCTTGAATTGTGGCAAATAGTGCATTGTGATTGGCTATCCTTTATTCTTGAAGAATTCTTGATGTTATTTTTCTAGAGATATAGCATTGCTCTTTTTTATTTATGTCATAAATGAAAATTTGCTTCTGCATATTTTCCATTCAGTCATATTTATTTATTTTCCATTTCCATATAGTTGTTGGTGTTTTTGGATTTTTTTTTGGTTTATCGCTAAATGTGATTTTTGTTTGTATTTATTTAGTAGAAATATAGTTGGAGTTGGTACCTTTCTTACTTTCATACTAGTACCTTACCAACTATTGCATTTTAGTAGAAATATAGTTGGAGTTATCTTAGAAATGTGGTTAGCATTTCTGTTAGGTTTCATTCTGTTAGCAACATAAAAGAAAAGTGGTGGTGTTGTAACATTGAAGGTAGCATCTATTCGATGATTTGTGTAATGTGATTATGATTTAATAACGTATGATGTGTGTTTGATAAAAATTTAACAAAATTTCAGTATTTTTTATTTTTGATATCTTTTTGAGTTTGATTAATATCATTTGCTTGAAGAAGAAAAAAGTTAAAAAAAAAAAAAAGTTTCCTTTAGTACCTAATTTTTGGTTGATTTTTTGTGGTAGTCGGGATTTGAACACAGATCTTGCATATTTTATGTATTGTCCCTACTAACTGAATCAGGTATGATAATTTTACGCGATTTTAATCTTATTATTGACCAAATATGCTTCTCATGTTTCCTTTTACCTAAGATCTCAAGAGAACAGTCTTCTTCCTCTGATACTGATAGCATCCAAAAACTTGATGTACCAGCCAACACAATCAATTCTGTATGAAATAAATACATTTCTATTTTTCCTATTCATAACATCTATTTCATCTTAGTTTTTTAGTTCAATATTCTGCCAACATTGATCATCAGCATCTATTACTTCTAGATTTCTACTATCAATGAAATCATCTATATATAGATGGAATTTTTTTAGTTCTTAATTGTATACATATTATGAGATTTGGTGTAGGCATATCAAGTTGAAGAGGAAGATTGTGATCAAGTACAATCCGCATCAAGAGACCCGGTACAAATTTCTCATCCTCTCACATTGGAACCGGATTTGGGCCATAAAGAGGCTGAAAATGTTGAAAACTTAACAGCAGGTATACCCGAGAATATGGGGGAACTAGGTGTGGCTGAAATGTCCTTGTCCAATAATGCAAATCAAATTGGTGGATAGAACACAGTTGAAGAAATTATCCCTCATGAAAAGGAACCTTTGGCAGAGGAAACTCAAGCCTCAAAATAGATTTGAGCAAGCAACAAATATGAAGCCTATTTCTAGAGCTGGATCATCATCCCCATCTTTTAGCCTCCTCAAATTTACTGAAGCGGTTGCCATGTTGAGAAATGATGATGGTGATGAGGTTCATTCGAAAATTCAAAGCCGGTTTATGGATATGAAGTGAAGCCAGAATTCATGCCTATATTAAGAAAAATTATTGAACATATTGCTAAGAGTTGTGGGATAATGTCGGTGAAAGACCGTTCAAAATTATTGGAGATAATCTGTGAAATCTTACATGATTTTCGAGATATGGATCTTACAAATGTCAAAGAA
The DNA here is from genome assembly GCF_051527215.1 of Medicago sativa. Lineage (NCBI taxonomy): Eukaryota > Viridiplantae > Streptophyta > Magnoliopsida > Fabales > Fabaceae > Medicago > Medicago sativa. The sequence continues at coordinate 6,291,529 of NC_140754.1, forward strand.
AGTTTTGTGGAAAGCAAGATTACTCTTGTTAAGGGACTACATGAAGGTACGAAGTTGGAGCTTGAATGGCTTTGCATGAGTCAAGCTGAGGTACTTGGCGCAATTAAAATTCTGGATAAGTTTGATATTCTAGAAGAGAAAAGAGACAATAATAACAAGGACCTTGAAGATGCTGAGAGTGAATTGGAAGTTCTTAAAGAACAGAAGAAGGTAGTGACAGAGAAGATGAAGGAATTGTCAGAGAATTTGGAAGAAATATGTGCTAAAGAGACTGCTTGCAAAGAAAGATTGACCGCATCAAAGAATGAGTCTACCTCGATATCCAAACAGTCCGGTATTGCACATCTAAAGTCAGTCGCTTTCTAAAACGCTCAGTGATGGATGGTTTAATTTAGTGTTGCAATTTCATATTCCCTTTCTGCTTTATTCATGGTGATTGTTTTAGGATTTGTTTACTGCATTTGTGACTATGTTGATTTTTAAACATTTCAGTGGCCCACCAAAGTCAGCTACTCTTACCAATCCAAATCATGCTAATAAGACACGGTTCACTTTTGAGACCCAAAATACAAATTTGTATTTTATTCCATATTACAAATTCCACGTTCAATTGGAATTCATCACATCATCATTGCCTAATTTACAACACTCATGTTACCCTGCATACACTTTCTTTATCATGGATGGATACAAAGATGTTTACAATTGATAAATGAGGGTGCATTATGGCAAACAAAACCTTGAATTTAGGTTGCACAAACTATATGTTACAAAATGTTTATGCTTGCTAAGATCATGGTGATGTATTCTCAATCATTGACATCAAAGGTTCATGGCTAGTCTTATTTCAATTATGCATGCTTCAGAATAAGGTGATACATTCCACTGGGGCATTGAAGCTTGCACAAGATCCTTCGTATTTTATTTTTCTTGTGTTTGTTGATATGGACCAAAGATGACAAGTATAGTGATTGCGATTATTTTTTCACAAACTACAACATGTTAACCGATGATTTTTACAGCCTTGTGGGTTGATCTTGAAGGGGTAGGTATGATAGGATAAATTGTGTATCTATTAATGTACATAAGGATCCTATTGTTGATTGTACCAAAAGCCATGTTGTTCAAATAACACAACTTATTCCCTAATTCTTATTAATTGGTCATATGTTTCCTACGAATGCCACACCACGAGTATAAGTTATAACCCTATATTCCAAATAACGACTTAGTAATCAAACTTAAAAAAAAAAGATTAAAGTAAAAAAAAAAAGCAAAAGATAAAGAGATAAACCACAAATTTTCAAAGACTTGTCGTTTAATTGCAAGAAAAGTCTAAGTCTCTGATCCAGTTAATCCAAGGTACATTACATCCATGTAATAATGCTATTGTTTTTTTTTCTTTTCTTTTAATCTCTATGTTATTTGAGAAAGCTATAAACGTATGTAGATTATATCATGAAAATACATACATTATTACTGTGAGAGTGAAAAAAGCTTTGGAAGATCATGTGATTGTGTGGAAGAATCTACTAACCTAAGCTCCTTTGAACCAATTAACCCAAGCTACTTACTCCCTTTAATTTACTCTGATGCAATTCTACTATGAAAATTGCTCTTTTCCCAACAGAAATTGCTTCCGCCCACCTGAACTTTTCAAAATGCTCCCCACGTGGCTTAAGTTACACGTGTGTTATACTCAGCGTGACTTAAATCACGCTAGAATACAACTCACGTGACTTATGTCACGTTCCGTTCTCCTTCTCATCCATTCTTTCTTCCATCCACGTTGGAATATCTGTTGATATGTTGAACCAAAGTGTGCACTTCAAAGAGTCTTAGATGTTTTGAAGCCTCATCAAGAATGCACTACAAAGAGGGAGATGAAGCAATCCTTGTTTAGATAAACTTGGATACCAGCGAAAAATCAACCTCAAAGATAACATTTGGGAGGAAAGATATCTCACATGACAAATGTCAAATCACAGTTGTCAATTCAATAGTGAGGGTGTTGTTGAGAGAGATAATAGTATCTCAACAATGAATTATACAAATACTATTATCTAAACAATGAAACCAATCTTGCATATTCAATTAATATAGAGTCATTAACATAAAGTTTTTCTTGGAAGTTCTTCAAAAAAAATTAAATCCAATACATTTAACTTTATTAGACAATTAAGTTTAATATATCCAAAACTAAACATCATAAAATTACGTTCCAATGGCAGAATAACTTTCTTTTCTAACTGCAAAATTTATTGCTTAAGGAAAGAAGTGCAAAGAGTACTTGAAATGTGTCTTGCTCCGTATCCCACCACGGTCAATCATTACATTAAAACTTTCTACACCATCTTTGACAACATACCAGTCATAATATTCAATACAACTTTTATAATAATATCTCTATTACCTGTAGAAAACATCAGTTACTTCACCTCTTGTCAAATAATTGACGTTTTCTACGGACAAGAGAGGTACCGTTACAAAATATGTGTTGAATATTGCAACTAGTATATTAACAAAGGAGTAAAATGGTTCAAAGGTAGTGATTAACTCTAATGTCATACATGGTACAAAGCAAGATATATTTCTTAAGTGGGAATCATGATGATACCTAGTTCAACATGATTATACCTGGTTTTTGATATAATAAACTTACTTGTCTGATGACATTTGCACAAACCGCAGCTGGATGAGAGACATGTTGTATCAGTGAGTGTGGTGGTTGATGTGTTTTGTTTTGTCATGGCATCTCTTTGTTTTGTCTAACTGTTCTGAATGAATTCAGTACCTTTCTTAGTTTCATACTAGGGCTAGGGCATACAAGCTGTTTAAATTCTAAGGAGTTTGGCAAGGTAGTCAAAATCGAGATCCTAGGCAAGATCGGAGAGAGGTCACAAGATCGTAAATCGGGGATCGTAACACGGATCGTAAGATCCTACCAAATTCACAATTGACATATATATGCCTATAAATTCATGTATATGCATAAAATATAATATATATAGGTAAAAAAAACACTTTAAAACACCTTAATTACTTGATAAAAAACAAATAAATTATTTTCTTTAAGGACACCTTATTAATTAAAAATAATATAACATAAAATATTTTCTTTTATTATTATTTTTATTGTTTTTTTAGGGGAATTTTATTGTGTTTATGTGTATGGATTTTTTAAATCACATTATTAGTTAATAATTTTTTGAAAGAATAACTTTTTTTAGGATTTTTTGAAAGAATTAATTATTAGTTTTTTTTAATTATTGAAAACAATAAAGATAGCAAGTTGTAAAAGGAGTAGGAAAAAAGCGTGTTACAAAAAAAAAAACCAAAACCAAACGTAGAAAAACAAAAAACCTCAGCTTATAACAAATAAACAAAAGGCAAAACGACAAAAAAAATGAAAAGAAAAAGGAAACATCAGCGCATGTGCCATTCACGTGTTGTGTTTGAGGGGTTTGGTAATCACAACGTCATTTTAGGAAAACGGGTTGTAGATCCGACCAGTAAACAAAAATTCTGCACAGCATGTAGAGAAGCGGCGGACGCGTACGATTTAACAGTTTTCACGATCTTCTGCGGCGATCCTTACCGCGTCCGTCAGATTACGATTCCGACCATATCGCAGCACGCCAAAGGGTGACAAGATCGCAAAATCGTACGATCCTACGAGTTGGATCGCGATTTTGACTACCTTGGAGTTTGGTATCTTTCTTATTAGTACCTTTCCTACTTTCAAACATGAACATACACACTCTTACCAACTATACTTGAAATGCTTCTCGTGCTTCCTTTCACGTGGCCCACCAAAGTGAACTACTTTTCCCTAACATGGACATATAAATAAACATCACATCATCATGACCTAATTTACAAAACTCATGTTACTAGATCTGCATATGCTTTTTTTATTATGTATACAAAGATTTTCTTTATTATGTACACAAAGATGTTTGTAGAATTAATATATGATGGTGCATTGTGGCAAACAAAACCTTGAATTTAGGTTGCACAAACTATGTTCCAAAATGTTTATTTCTCATGCAACTGGGGTATTGAAACATGTACAAATTCCTTCATATTTTATTTATCTTGTGTTTGTAAATATGGACCAATTTAACAAGTATAGTGATTGCAATGATTTTATCACAAGCTACAACGTGTTAACCAAGGTTGAGCATGCATTTAAATGTGACTAGTTTCAAATTTTGTATCCACTTTGAAGTTTGAACCAAGTATAGTGTGATTTCAATATTTAGATATGTTCATAGTAAGTAATGATCCTCCCATTTATAAAAATAAATGAAGATTGTCATTAATTTAAAAAGAGAAATATATAAAATAATCAAAACAATAATTGTGTAATTCTTTTGGTTATCTAATTATTATGATATAAATGAATGAAAAAATAATCAATTTCTCCTTTATTCTCTAATTTCTTCCTCTAAATTTTAGTGGTATCACCCTCATTCGCAATTTGACCCAAAAAAGGCCTACCTGATCTTTTTATAAGTGTCCAATTTCCATTGGCTTGGCTGAAAAATATCAAATTGATTTAAAAAATAAAATACACAATTAAGTGGTCACAGTGAAAATTTAAAGGAAAAAACACAATTTCACAATTATTAAGTGGTCATGCTTCTTAGTTTGCCACACCACCTACGAATATTTCAACCTCAATTTACTCTCCACGAGTATAACGGTTTACAAAAATACATAGTATAAGTTTTGTCTTTAATAAAGTTTACTCAAAACTATGTTGTCAAGACAAATATGTTTGCTCCATATTTAGTTGCTATCATTTATTTTTTTCATTTGAGACTACGGTAAGATCAATATGACGATGCCATTGACAGTGCACGAAAGTATATGACAAAGCTAGAGTCAAATTTATGAAACACATGAAAAATATTTTGGAGAATGCATGCATATTTTCTTTTTGGTACACCAATAAAAATAAAATAAATCATGTAACATGTCTTTAAGGTTACTCGTAATCTAGTAAAGTAAATTATGTAACATGTCTTATACTTTTTTTTTGAAAGGAATAAAACCCTCTACTCAACACACACTTAGAATTTTACTCTTGACTATCCTAGTGGAGAAAGAGAGAATAGTAAAATACTTCATAGCTAGCTAACATACTACCATAACATGATAACAATGATAAATTTATTAAGTTTCAAAACAACCATCAACCCACATTTGGGATATCTTGTCAATACAACAACACCAATCCCAGGACCAAACATAAACCTTACCAACACTGTTACTAGTAAATGATTTCTAACAAGCCAACACATCAACTGCATCCTTAAAGCTGTTAATCTTTGTCAAAATTTGTTTATGAAGAAAGAAGATTAAAACCAAAATCCAACCAAATAAAACAATTATAGAAGAGCAAAAATTAACCAGCAAAATCATAACCAGTGACCCAACATCCGTTATTATTCTCAAACAAGCAAATTTTCAACAAATGACTTTGCATAACAACAACACAAACCCTTACATCTAGTACTAAATTAATTTACCTTAATTTTGCTTCCAATATCAAAAGGACTTGAGAATTGAAAGCAAATTCCACTGAAAAAATTTCCAACCTCACTAATACCCAAAACACCACTGACAGCTCCTAGAAAAATAGAAATATTGAATAAATTATCATCTCTTTAAAATTTAGATTTTTATTACGTACATTAGATTTTTATTACGTACCTCCAATTGATAAAACAAAATAGCAATGCTCAGTCAAAGCCAGTGCTGCTAGCAGCCATATTCCAATAGATGATAACTTTTCCAATGCAACTATGTAACCTTCATTTCCACCTTGGCTTGACAAAGGAGCAGATGTAAAAGCTTTTTTTTTTCAAGCGTAAAAAAAACCATGCAATGGAGACAATTAGAGCACCTTTCCTAGTTGATTCAACATATTTAGTTGTCACAGTAGGAGCTAAACGCACAACACTGCAAAATTATATTAATTGTCATGAAAATGAAAAGGAAAGTGAAATAGTAGTAAAAATGTAATTAAACATGTGAATTAGTTACCAACCATAGAGAGCAAAGTAAGAAAACAACAAAGGATATCATTGGGTAGTCTACGGCTTCCCAAACACACTTAAGTGATTCACGAGACAAACTTACTACACTACAGTGTAAGTTTGTCTTGCGACCTTCAATATCATGCTGCTGAAACTTTCTTACTAACAGCTGTACAAGGAACACACTTATGATAACAGCAGTTAAAGCACGAACTACAGCAAGCTTCGTCACAGCAACACAAACCATCATGACAGCAAAAAAACAATGGTCAATCAACATCAACAAACAAAAGAGGTTGTTATTTTCAGTAACAAACTTCTCATAATTTGTGGGATTAATTTTAACTCCAACAAAATCAACCAAACAGAGTAATATTGTTCTCAATATTTCATTGTTGTAGCAAACAAAATGAGAAATTTAAGAAATTCACGGTTACAGACTGAAATGTGATCTGGTAGTTGTACTTGTGGTTGTTTCTCTTGTTACTCCGTAATATTGAGAACAAAATCACGAGTATAAGGGTTTTTCAGTTGTACAAAAAATCGAAGATATGGAAGGTAGAGTACGGTGCTTAATAAGAGTATTAGAAAAGTTAAAGACCATGTTGAAGTGAATAAAGAAAATGGTACAACGTTGAGAGGCGTGTGTGGCTTTATTGTGTGAATGTGTTGTACAGATAATTATTGCATTACATGCGCGCGCGCGCGCGCGCGCGCACACACACACACACACACACACACACATATATATATATATATATAGCAAAGAAACTAGGTCAAGAAACCTCTTTTAAATATAGAAACAGGTGATACTTGAGTGTGGACCAAAGATGGACCGGGTTCTCATTCTCAAGGTCATATCCATAATTAAAAATTTCAATCCATTCATTTTCTCTGTTTACACACTATTCATTTTATAACTTTCTAATGTTTTTATTTAATAAGTAATTTGGGATAACTTCTAGTGTTAATTTATAGTGTAGTAGATATTAATAAATAGTCCGAACATATTTTATAGTTTTTTATTACAAAAACAAATTTTATACTTGTTTAGTCCAAAAATGTTTTTAGTTCTGAATCATCTATTATGGAATAAACAACTTTTGGTAAGGACTAACTTAAAATTTGGCGATTTTTTTTCTTTTGATCAGTTACAACATTCCCAACTTTTGGGTGAAAAAGAGAGTGTGTGTGTTAGACACTAGGCAGTTACCACCACTGCGCAAATATTTTTAAATTTACTTTTGGTTATAATTGAAAAGACTTATCTATTAAAAATGTTTTTATAAAACAAAAATAAAATGATAAATATGCATGACAAATAAAGTCTAAAACACTGTACTACAATATCTGAAATTTGCATTGCATAAACTCATAAATATTACAATCTTTAAAAAAGAAAAAGAAAAAGAAAACCATAGTGAAATCTATTGAACCCACACTTGAGATTTTACTCTTGACTATCCCTATTAGAGAAAGAGAGAGTAGTAATATACTTCATAGCTAGCTAGCATACTACCATAAAATGATAACAATGGTAAAAAAATAAGTTTTAAAACAACCATCAACACACACATTTCATCATGCTTGAGATCTCTTCCTAATACAACAACACCAATCCCAGAACCGAACAACAACCTTACTAACGCTGTTACTAGGAAATGATTTCCAACAAGCCAAACTCAGCAACTACATCCATAAAGCCAGTAATATTTGTCAGAATTTGTTTGCGAAGAAAGAAGATTAAAATCAAAATCCAACCAAATAAAACAATTATATAAGAGCAAAAACCAACCAGTGACCTAGCGGTAGACATGGCAACGGGGCGGGGCGGGTTTTGACACACCCGTCCCCGGCCCCGTTTCACACTACCCAGCCCTGCCCCCGCCCCCAGACCCGGCGGGGATAAAATCTTTACCCCCAGACCTGCCCCCAACGGGGACGGGTTTCCCAGACCCGCCCCCACCCCCACCCGTGAAAAGTGTAATTTTTTTTTTTTTTTGCAATAAGCCTATTTTCAAATTTCAGTGGCAAACCAAACTTGTTTCAGTGGCAAAAAAATGCCTATAAAATCATTACAAAAACTTCTAACAAGATAATTAAAACTAAAGCTTCTAACAAGTTTAGAACATCAATTCTGTCTAAATATTATTACAACTCATAACCAATCCAAATTCAAAACCAACAAAACCTGTCATAACATCTAGTTCTTTCTAAATATTATTACAACTCAAAACCAATAGAACAATAAAGGATTCCAAATCATCAAAAGTCACTACAACAAAAGTTCCAATTGAACAAGTTAACTAAAGATCATCATCTTCAAGACGGGAGATTGCAACCGAACTTACGTCACTTATCGGCGGTTCACCTATGTTGAAAAATAAAAGTTAGAATATAAACATTTAACTTCACAAATTTAATACAAACTTTAAAGAGAATATACCTTCATCATCATCAGACTCCAATCCAGTGAGTAAAATAGCATTTTCATTTCCAACATTAGAATTAAAATTACCTATCAATAAAACACAATTAAACAACGGCAATCTTTAAAATAAACAAAATTAGTAACTAATTCAAATACAGTCATATTTAGATGAATAAATTAAAAATTTACCCGTGTTCTCAACATTCCATAACCTACTTCTAGCACACATCAAAGCCTCTAAAGTGGTCGGATGAAGTCGGCTTCGATGAGGACTTACAATATAACCACTAGTGCTGAACGCGGATTCAGAAGTTACAGTCGAAACTGGAATCGCCAACACATCCCTTGCAATTGCTTGAAGTGTCGGATACTTGACACCATTCAACTTCCACCACAATAAAATATCAAAATCTGGACTTCTCGGTAAAACTTCCTCATCTAAATAAATATCCAACTCTGTTCTAACATATGAAGTCCTAGCTCTTTTTTTCCTCATCACATACAAATCATATCTTTTCATAGCTCTTTTTTGGAGATGGTTGATGTGTACTTCCTTGGGAAATGAGTGGACATTGAGGTTGAGAGGTACCTTCATTTGCCATCTAAAACCAATAATTCATATAATCTATTAGACTCACATAGTATAATGAAACCAAACTTGTACTAACAACAATAATTTCAAACCAAATAAGAAAGCCTAAAAACATAGTTAAATTGAATTGCTATACTAATGACAATCATGGTTATACTAATCTGTTAAGGAGCCTAGTAACTATTATCTTCTTCATTAAGGATCTAGCATGTTCTCAGATTTGAGTTTTATGGATAGATAGATTCATTATAACATTTTTGTTTTTTTCATGGCGTTAGTCTCTTTTTTTTCTCTTAGATTCTGGAAAATTGTACTGCATTACCAGTCCAATATAGTAATGACATAGATAAAGAAATGCATTTGACTCTAATTAGTACTCCCTCCAATCTTTTTGGCTTAAAAGAGTGGAATGATGAGAAACATAAGGATTAGATTGTCAACGAGAGGAGTCTCACTAACTTAGTTTGACATAAAAAGTGTGTTGCAAACTTTAATCCAAACACAGAATATCTTCAAGAAGCAAAGTGATATAGAAAAGTCCAAATGAAACATTTTTTTAAAGTATAGGTCTTAGAATAGATACTAATAATTTTATAAGGCGGATTCTTGCTAAGAAGCAAAGTGACATAAAAATTGAAATTATAAACTAAACATGATGAAACTAAGAAGAATCTGAAGTCTTATTAATCAAAAGTGTGTTTGGAAACTTTAATCCAAACAAATACAATATCTCCAAGAAGCAAATGACATAGAAAAGTCCAAATAAAACATTTTTTTAACTATAGATCTCAGGTAATCCAAAGATCTGATGTATTTCCCCAACATTCTTGCTTTTGATCATGTCTGCTATTTCCCCAAATTTGGGGATTTTCAAACTTTGAAGCATATCTGAGCAATTAAAGGAAAAACGAGACTTACCTTGAAGCTGAAGATGAACACGACGGACGTATGAGAAGGTGCCGGAAATGGAAGCGACGGCGTCGAAAAACAGTGAACGGAGGAAATAGGTTTCAGCGATGGGAGTACAGCGATGGGAGTACAGCGGCGGTTGAAGTGAAGTGAAGAGCAAAAGGAAATTAGGTTTCAGGCTCAACTTTCTTCTCTTTATATACCCCTTCTAATTTAAGGAAAATAAGGGTAATAAGGTAAATCCTCATGCACGGGTGCGGGGCGGGGGCGGGTGTGAGTATCCCCCGTCCCCGGCCCCGCCCCCGCATTAAACCTACGGGTTTTCCCCGGACCCGCACCCGGACCCAATTAATTCGGCTTTTCCCCGTTAAAATCGGGGCGGGGGCGGGGGGGACCCGGCGGGTGCGGGTTGTTTTGCCATGTCTACTTAGCGGCAGTTAACCTTTAACATGCAAATATCATAAATTTGGTTCCAATCAATGGATTGAGCATGACAACAACACAAACCATCATAGTAAAAAAAACAATGGTCAATCAACATCAACAAACAAAATAGATTGTTATTTTTAGTAATAAACTTCTCATAATATGTGAGATTAATTTTTACTCCAACAAAATCAACCAAAGAGTTAAAATTTGTTGTAGCAATCACAGTGAAAAATTTAAGAAATTTGGTTACAGATTGAAACGCGCTCTGGTAGTTGTGTTCGTGGTTGTTCCTCTTGTGGCTTTGTGGTATTGGGAACAACATCACTAGTATTAGGGTTCGAGATGTACTAAAAATCGAAGATACGGAAGGTAGAGTGCGGTGCTCAAAGAGAGTATTAGAAAAGTTAAAGATCATGTTGAAAAGAAAAAAGTAAACTGTAAAGAGTTGTGAGGTGAGTGTGCTTTTATTGTGTGAATGTGTTGTACAAATGATTATTACATTACATGCATATATAACAAAGAAACAAAGTTAAGAAACCTCTTTGAAATATATAAGCAGGTAATACTTGGGTGTGGACTAAAGATGGGAAGGGTTCTCATTCTCACGGCCATATCTATAATTAAAAACTCCAATCCATACATTTTCAATGTTTACACATTATTCATTTTATAACTTTCTAATGTTTTTATTTAAAAAGTAATTTGATATAACTTTTAGTATTTATTTATAGTATAGTAGATATCAATTAATAGTCCAAATAGATTTTATAGTTTTTTTTTATTACAAAACAAATCTTATATTTGTTAAGTCCAAATATGTTTTTAGTTCTTAATCATTTATTATTGAATAAATAACTTTTGTTATGGACCAACTTAAAATTTAGCGATTTTGTTTCTTTTGATCAGTTAAAACATTCTCATCTTCTAGGTGGAAAAGAGAGTGTGTGCGGAAGGCACTAGGCAGCTACGACCGATGAGCAAATATTTTTAAATATACTTTTGTTTATAATTAAAATAACTAATTTATTAAAAAATCTTTTAAATACAAAAATAAAATGATAAATATGCATAACAAATAAAGTCTAAAACATCGTACTGCAATATCTGAATTTGCATTGCATTAACTCATAAGAATTACAATATTTAAAAAATAAAAAGAAAACGAAAACTCTACTCAACTCTACTGAACCCACACTAGGGATTTTACTTTTGACTATCCTACTAGAGAATAAGCGAGTAGTAAAATACTTTATAGCTAGCTAGCATACTACCATAAAATGATAACAATGATAAAAAAAAAATATGTTTCAAAACAACCATTAACACACACTTGGGATTTTATCATGTTTGGGAACTCTTGCCAATACTGCGACACCAATCCTAGAACCGAACAACAACCTTACGAACATTGTTACTAGTAAATGATTTTCAACAAGTCAACTCAGCAAATGCATCATTAAATTCAGTCATTTTTGTTAGAATTTGTTTTCGAAGAAAAAATATTAAAACCAAAATCCAACCAAATAAAGCCATTATAGAAGACCAAAAATTAACCAGCAAAATCTTAACTAGTGACCCAGCGGTCGTTAGTCTCAAACAAGCAAATATCATAATGTTGGTTCCAATCAATGGATTGTAGATAACAACAACACAAACCATCATCATAGCAAAAATACAGTGGTCAATAAACATCAACAAACAAAAGAAATTGATATTTTCAGTAACAAACTTCTCAACTAAAAAGGTAAAATTTGTTGTAGCAAGCACAATGAGAAATTTAAGAAATTCACGATTACAGACTGAAACGTGCTCTGGTAGTTGTGTTCGTGGTTGTTCCTCTCGTGGCTCCGTGATATTGAGAACAAAATCATCAATATCAGGGTTTTGAGATGTACCATAAATCAAAGATATGAAAGGCAGAATGCGGTGCTCAAAAGGAGTACTATAACAGTTAAAGGTCATGTTGAAAAGAAAAAAGCAAATGGTAAAGAGCTGTCAGGCGAGTGTGTTGTTATTGTGTGAATGTGATGTACAAATGATTATTACATTACATGCATATATATAGCAAAGTAACTAGGTTAAAAAACCTCTTTGAAATATAGAAGCGGCTGATACTTGGGTGTGGACCAAATATGGGTCTGGTTCTCATTCTCAAGGCCATATCCATAATTAAAGATTCCAATGCATTCATTTTCAGACATTATTAATTTTATAATTTTCTTAAGTTTTTATTTAATAAGTAATTTGGGATAACTTTTAGTGTTTATTTATAGTGTAGTAGATATTAATTAATAGTCCAAACATATTTTTTTAGCTTTTTTATTACAAAAACAAATCTTATTTTTGTTAAGTCCAAAAATGTTTTCAGTTCCTAAACATCTATTATGGAATAAATAGCTTTTGGTAGGTTCCCTCAAAAAAAAAAAAAAGCTTTTGGTAGGGACCAACTTAAATTTTGACTATTTTATTTCTTTTTATTAATTACAACATTTCTAACTTCTGGGTGAAAGAGAGAGAAAGAGAGTGTGTGGTTGGCACTAGGCAGTTACCACCAGTGAGCAAATATTTTTAGGGTCTTGTTAACAAGTGCCCTAAGAACATTGTTTAAGGAATCCATAAATAGAAATATTCTCTTGAAAATATAAGTCAAACATATGAAAAAGTAACAATCACACATGTTTCTATGCAAAAGTTACTATTATTAATGGCTTAAACAATGCCCCAAGGGCACTTGTTAATATTTCTCATATTTTTAAATATACTTTTGGCTATAATTAAAAATGCTTATCTATTAAAAAAGCTTTTAAATATAGAAATAAAACGATAAATATGCATGATAAATAAAGTCTAAAACATCGTACTACAATATCTGAAATTTGCATTGCATAAACTCATAAAAATTACTCCCTCCGGTCCTATTTATAAGAAAAATTTGGGTCAGCAAAAGTTGATATATTTGGTTAAAAATTCAGTTCAAATACATTAACTTTTGTTGACTCAACTTTCTCTTGTAAATAGGACCAGAGGGAGTATAATATTTAAAAAAAAAACCCTACTCAACCCTACAATATTTGAGAAATTCACGGTTACGGACTGAAACATGCTCTGGTAGGTTTGGTTGTGGTTGTTCCTCTTGTGGCTCCGTGATATTGAGAACAAAATCACAAGTACCAGAGTTTTGAGATGTACAAAAAAATCAAAGATGCAGAAGGTAGAGTGCGGTGCTCAAAGGGAGTGTTAGAAATGTTAAAGGCCATATTTAAAAGAAAAAAGTAAATGGTAAAGAGATTTAAGGTGAGCGTGAAATGATTATTACATACATGCATATATATAGCAAAGAAACTAGGTTAAGAAACCTCTTTGAAATATAGAAACAGGTGATACTTGGGTGTGGACCAAAGAAACCTCTCAAGGCCATATCCATAATTAAAGATTATTAGTGGAAAAAAAAATTCACATCCACATCCTAATAGAACAAGATTTGTCCATAACACTTTAGTTTCAATACACTTTAGAAAAAGACTCAAATTTAATGACTTAAAAAATTCCAAGAATCGTTACGAGTTTCTTTCATGCACGCCTTGATTACCTCATCCAGATTATGTTATTTGAGATAAACAAAATTGCTAGTAATTTTTGAGTTCCATTTGAGACTACTACTAAATCTACATTGTAGATCTCTTGCCAGATTTATTGTGACTAACATTGACAATTCATGATATTATGAGCACCCATGAGATCAAAATGGCGATGGCAGCCGTTTGCAAAACAAGGCTCACTTCCATAACCGACGTTGCACTTGATAGCAGCAGTATGTTTAAGATTGCAAAGATGTTGTTGTTAATAGGGTGATTTATTGTAATAAATCGTATCAACGCTTGAAAAAAATAAAACAAGCGTGATGGGAAAGACAACGGTGTCATGTTTATCCATGAATTTACCACCGAATGATGATGTCTTTAGTGCTGAAAAAAATAACCAATAGCAAGCATAATATCATCGATGTCATGACTACTTGCTTAAACCTCTCCTCGTCGCCTTTTCATGTACCTATACATATATGTTCATCAGATTATATACATATATGTTGATTGATCAAAATAAATGTATTTTGTTGATTTTTGACTTTATTTGGGCTGCAAGAAATTAAAAAATCAAAAACAATAGTAGAGTTGCATGTGGGTAAATTGATAATTGCTCAATATACCCCACAAATTACTCACATTTTTATAAATATACCGATCTAGGATTACGACAGATGGGGGGTTTACTAACAAAAAAATGTTGATCGTTATTTACGATCTTATCGGTTAAGTAATTTGAGGGGCTCATTGAAAAATCACAGGATAAATCTAGGGCCGGTTTGTTTTAGGTTTTAAAAAAATGGATTTTTCTTTGTATTTCTAAAAATGGATTTTTTTTTTGAAATTTACTCAAAAATAGTAAAAGTTATTTCAAACTCATTTGATATGAGTTAAAAAAGAGATTTTGACATTCACTAACTTAAATATTCATTGTTCGAGATTTTACATAGTAAAAATCACATATCTTCTCAAAATGACATCTTTCAAAAATGATTTTGATGAAAAGCTATTTAAAATAGTTTTTTTTTTTAGAGATTTTTTATAAATTTTAGTATCCAAAAACAATTATAACCAAATGACGAAATACTTAGAATGACCTTTTAAGTTAAGCTATTCAAACGAATTTTTCATTTGAAGCTTTTCTTGAAAATTTCTTTGTTAAAAAAATTATAACAAAAACATATTACACTACAAAAATCTATTTTAAAAAAAGCTATAACAAACGGGCCCTGGAGGAGGTGATGAGAGTACCTTGGGTTGATTGCTTCAGAGAATTTAGATTCTTCCATCAAAATCACTTGATCTTCCATGCTTCTTTCACTATCAATAGCAATGTATGTATGCTCAAGAGATAATGTACATACATTTATATATAGCTTTCTCAAATTGCATAGAGATTAAAATAAAATAAAAAAAAGGAATAGCGTGGGAGTAAAGGGATGTAGTATTTTGGATTAATTGGATCAGACACTTAGATTTTCTTCCCTCACAATCACTTGAATTTGTTTTTTTTTTTTTTGTACAAAAGAGGGCTAAAGGCCCCAATCTTCTTACTTTAAAAGCTTGTAAGGTTTAGCTATAACTAAACCCTAATTGCTTTGTTAATTTCCCTCCCAACCACTAAACTTAGGTGTGTGTTGCAAGCTTTTGGTACCTCATTCAATGAGTTTTTCAAATTTTCAAATTTGAATTTCCCTCCTATATGCACATGTTTCACTACAGCGGTTACCTACTTCATGGTTTTTCAATTTTCAAAAGATGGTTAATAATAAATAAATGGAGGCACATGGCTCAATATCTGTTTGTCTGCCACAAAATTGATTTGTGTTCATTTTCCAAGCAAACTATTCAACATTTGCCTTCTTATCCATTTTTCCATGTATCTTTCATTATTCTCCAACCTTCTCTTCGCCAATTCATCTTTTCTATTGTTCCATCGGTCATTAGTCTCTTCTCTTCCCCATAGCAAACTATTCAACATTTGCCCTTATTTTTCTTCTTAAATTTGGAGGTTTCTTTTCAGTCCGTTCTTCCACAGTCTACTCAACCTTTGCGTTCAACACGGGATCGCCGGGACACTCCTTTTCAGTCACCGTAATCCACCGTCAAATCTCAAGTTTTAGGATCGGTGAAATGTGTAGCTGATTGAGTAGGTTTGACCGACCGAAAATGTTCAGATGGACGAGTGTGTAAAAGAAGGCCAAAGCTGATTGAATCGGTACCTTCTAATTTCTTCATTTTCTATTCATTCATTAAATCAATTTCAAACTCAATTTAATTTTGTTTATAGTGTTGAAATGAACTGTTTACTTTATTATTATGTAATTTAAGTAGATGCAATCTGTTGTAGATCATTTGGTGCTATCTATAGTGAGCAGTGTTCTTTTTATTATCTAACTATTCAGAAATTTTCTATTTTGTAGTTAATTAAAATATTATTGCAAAGAATGATGTCATTTATATATAACTGGGTTATCACTTCTCATCTAATTGAAAAATCTTATTTTTTGCTGGGGAATCTTTTGAATCTAATTTATTTGTTATTTATCATTGATTTTTTAATAATTACTTTTATTTTCTATTTTTCAGATTAAATTATTAATTTATTACTGTACATGTTTCAATTTTGTTCTGCATCTGAGTATTTTTTTTGGGTTATTTTTTGTTATTAAAGTGGTGATTATTTTGTCTTTCAGTCAGATTCAAAAAATTGGACAAATCAACAGAGGTTAGGAGTAGAGAGTTTGATATGTAAGCGGTGCCGTCGATACGATGACGGAGAGGGAGCCACACGGTGGATTGATGAGGTTTTACTATCCAATCAATGTATGCTTTAGTTTATTAGTGTATATTTTTTTTTGAATTTTTTTAAATTTATTTTTTATATTTTGAGGATTATGGCTGTGGGCGATTATTACTAAAGTAACGGTTTTCATGGTTGTGGTTGTCGAATTTTGATTTTTTAAATATTTGAGTTTGGTGGATTTGAAATGGTTGTGGGTACTATGTGTTTGTGAAAATTTTTGAATGAGCAAAGAGAGAAATAATTGCAATATTTTAGAGAGGGGTGCTTTCGATTAAGGATATTGAAGAAAATTCACCATCATTTGAAGAAAGAAACTTTTGCAAACTTATGCAATTTGTACATTTCTGCAATAGTTAGGAATTAGACTTTAGTGTGAGTTTATTTAGTTCTAATTTGTGCCTTTTTGTTTCATCATCCCTCATTCTCTTTCATTTTTATTCCTTATTTATAATCTTCTTTTTCTTTTTTGCAAGAGAGTTGCTGCAACATAGCATACTGCTTAAGTTAATAAGGAGGTTCAAGCAGAGGCATACAGGTGTGGAGAAGAATGGTTAACTTCTTTATTTAGGAAATTTGGGGGTTCCAACTATTCTTGATTTGTTTGTTTTTTGTTGTTCATATATAGGTTTACTTCTTTATTTAGGAACTTGAGCATCTTGAGCATGCTTTGGTGTAGATTTATTGAGGCATACAGGTGTGGAGAAGAATGGTTAAATTCATCTGGTCAAATTGGATTTGGGATATGTCACAGCTCATAGTAATGTGTTCTTTGATCCTTAATTTTTTTTATTAAAGTACCTATACATGTTGTGATTGTTTTTAAACAATGCTATTGTAAACATTAAGTTGCATTAGTTTAATCTTTGTTTATCATCTTCAACAAGTTTCAAATATGGAGCCAATAAAAAGTGATAAGGGTAGAACCTTGAAAGGTATGAGTTATAATATGTTTACGATTAAAAAATGAGATAAAAGAGGCTATGGCTACTACTATTGAGTTACATATTTTAACTAGAAGCTAAGACTTCATTTCATAAGTCATATTTCACTTAAAGGAAGATTGAAGTTAGTGGGAAATAAATATGATTTGTGAAACTTCTTATGACAACTCTCTGTGCATGATTATTGCTCTTGATGTGCCACTTTTTTTTTAAATTTATTCAGAAATTCATTTCAATTTTTGAGTAGTAGAAATAGCTCAAACCAGCTGACAAAAAAAAAGCACTCTGAAAATTGTTGACGGTAGTACATATGAGTGTAATTTCTTGCAATCATGTGATCATTACTATAGATGTTATTCATTTTTTATGATGTTATTTGAGTTATATTATTTTGCTAATATTTGGCAACTGTCTAAAAAGTTTTAATTAATAATTTGTTTTTCTTTATTGGAGCTTCTCTTATTATTTTGCTAATATTTGTTTTTGTTCATTTTTGCTTTTTATATTTGAGAGGAAGTAGAAAACCAATAGTCTCATTTTGCTTTATTTCAGGTTGCATAAGTCAATGACAACATGTTTCAACCCCATCCGTTAAAGAGGTCTATGTTCAGCCCCAATTTGAAGATAACCTTGCATTCTGTATTGGTTGCAGGTCTCTTCGAGTTTTTTGGGTGTTGTCTGTCATTCGTGTTGTTTCATTTGTGCACTGCAGGTCTGTTGTGAATTTTCTCTGCTTGAGTTGGTTTTCCGGTTGTCTCTGCAGCTGTCGTTTTGTTTTGCATGGTTATTAGTTCAGGTTGCTTCATCAATCATTGATGAGGCTGTTTTCTGGTCCAACTTCATATTTCTTTGGCATTAGTTTTTTAGCCGACAGTCTGGTGTTGTTTTTAGGTGTTAGCATGTTTTGGTTTTGGAGTTAAATTATGTTGGATTTGATTTTGTTGTTTTCTGGTGTTATCATGTTGTCCTGTTTTGGAGTTAAATTATAGAATACAAGTTTTTAATTTATGTTTTAGTGGGCTGTTTGCATTTTTGTGTCATGCTGGATTTGCAGTTTAGGTGGTGTGTGGTTTGGCCTGATAGATATTTGGTTTTGGTTTGTTTTCTTTTTGGTGGCTTCTTTTGTTCAATAGCTTGGAGAACAACGTTATTGTGAAATAATTTCCACCAATGTTCAATACCTTGGAGCAAAATGATAGCAATGAAGATGATAACTTAATGTTGGAGATGAAAAAAGAGAGTTTTGATCAAGTAAAAGCCTATAAAAGAGCTTTAAGTTGGACAACAAGCTAAAGCAACGTAATATCAGAGATTCTGGTGTTCTAAGTACAGTTTTGATGTTCTGAAGTTTGAGTATAACAGTATCAATCACTTTGATTGCACAAACAAATAATTCACTTTATATCCATTAGTTATGTGATAATCTTTAATTAAAAGAAACAATGGACTCTGATAAATTTTATTTATGTATTCTGATTTTTAAATTCCAGTCCAATATATTTCGTTTTATTGTGTATCAAATTATTCCGGCTCATAAGACCCGTGCGGCGCACGGGTCGGCGTTCTAGTCACTTGAAATTGTATTCTTTAGATTATGAAGAGCTTTCGGTGCTTTTTGGAGAAATTAGTTATTCATTTCTTTGACTCCTCGTAACTAAATCCCATATATTTTTGCTAGAAATTACTACAATTTTTTTAGAGGCTTAAAGGAAAATTCTTTACTTCTTGTAATTAGACGATGAACCATCGAAAATTTGGAAGCATAACCATTTAATAATTGTGGAATTGTGATTTTTCCTTTAAACTTTCACTGTGGCCACTTAATTCTGTTTTTTTTTAAATCAATTTGATATTTCCCGGCCAAGCCAATAGAAATTGGACACCTATAAAAAGGTCATGTAGGTTTTTTTTTTGGGTCAAGAGGAATGCTAGGAATACACCCTCTAACACACCAATGAGGGTGATACCATTTAATCAAATACTTTAAGATTCTAAAGTTTAGAGGAAGAAATTAGAGAATAAAGAAAGAGAAATTGATTATTTTTTCATTCATTTATATCATAATAATTAGATAACCAAAAGAATTACACAATTATTGATTTGATTATTTTATTTATGTCTCCTTTTAAATAATAATCTCCATTTATTTTTATAAATAGGGTGGATCATTACTCGCTATAAACATACCTAAATATTGAAATCACCCTACTTGGTTCAGAGTGGATACAAAATTTGAAACTAGCCACAATTCAAGGTTTTGTTTGCTACAATTCACCCTCATATATCAATTCTAAACATCTTTCTAGTAACACGAGTTTTGTAAATTAGGTCATGATGACATAATGTTTAATTGTTTAGAATTCTGCTCTTTACCCAACACAAAACACTTGCGCCCAACTTATTTTCCAAATATACTCCTGTGTGAGTTAAATCACGCAGCGTGGCTTAACTCACGCATGTGTTATACCCAGCATAAGTTAACTCACGCCGTTTGAGTTAACTCACGCCGCTTGAGTTAACTCACGCTGTTTGTACATGGCCGGATTGATGCAATGATATTTTGGTACAAACAAAATGTAATCCAATGAAACAAATTAATATTGGAGTGCATCTGGAGATAATCCAATATGACACGCAGATTTTGTTACATGGTTTTGGTTTTGTGTGTCACATTAGCATTACAAAGCTCAGTGCATGCGGAGATAATCCAATATGACACGCAGATTTGGTTACATGGTTTTGTGTGTCACATCAGCATTACAAAGCTCTCTTTGATGATCTAGGTAGGTGTTGATTGAACAGAGACAGACATGTATAAATGAAACTGGCGTGAGTTAACTCACGCAGGCCAAAATACTCTTGCATGAGTTAACTCAAGTGACGTGTGTTAACTCACGCAACGCGAGTTAAGTTGCACATATTTTAACACTTGAGTTATTTAACTAACGCAAAAGTATTTTCGGTATTTCAGTTGGCGCGAACAAAATATGTTGGGAGAAGAGCAGAATTCAATTGTTTATGACATGATGAATTCCAATTGAAAATGGCATCTGTGATATAGAATTATAATACAATACAAATTAGCATGATTGAATATTGGTAAGAGTAGTTCACTTTGGTGGTGGGCCACATGAAAGGAAACATGAGAAATATATATATATTTTTTGACAGTAAAAATGCTTCATTCAATAAATTAAGCCACAAGCATTACATATAGATTGACACAGTTGAATTGGGGCATTCCCCATCCATTGTCGAAGGACAAATTTTAAAGAAAAACTAACACAGAGGCACACATAGTTGACAATACACATAGCTTGTTCAAAAGCCAAAAGAACTTAACCAATCCAAGAACAACAAACTAGCATCCGCTCAATCAATCTCTTACGAACCTGAACTTTGGCAATATAAGAATGAGAATCCACAGTCTTTTTTCCAATCCAATTACGGATAATTTCTACTAGTTGGTAAAAGTTTGTATTTTCATGTTTGAAAGTAAGAAAGATACCAACTTCAACTATATTTCTACTAGAATATAAATAGCTTGTTAGAGTTTGTATGTCATTCAGCAACAAGAACAAAGAGATGCTATGACAAAACAAAGCTCACCACAGCCATTAATAACCTAACAATGTCCATCCCTTCCCAAAAGTCCGTAGGGGGGGCAATTTTGATTATAGGGGCGTATATAGCAAAACTTGTTTTTCTAGGGGGTATTATAGCAAATCGCTGGAAAAGGGCCCAAACATTTCACAAAATTCAGAGTTCACCCCAACAGTCCATCATTCTTTTTTCTTTTTACAACTTAGAAGCACTTCTTTTCACCCCCCTCAGCCTCAACCAAATGCAAAATACAAATAAAAACTCAGAAACACTAAAATACTAAAACCCAGCAGCACTTCCCAACCTACCTGCCGCAATGCCGCCCTTGAGTTCAGCGCCGTTGTTTCCCTTTTCAACCGCCACCGTTCATCTTTGCCTCTTTGGATTCGATTTGTCGGTACTCAAAGCTCATGACTTTTCAGGTATGAATGAATGAAATTCCATTTTTGATTTTGATTTCCTAGGTAATTGTCTCTAGATTTACAACGAACGAAAATCTTCACCCTCTTAGATGATTGAAACTACGCACAATATTTTTGGGATATAAACTGGAAAATTCTACACTTTTTTGTGTGTTATACTAGGAACACGCAAAAAAGGTGGAGAATTTTTTAATTTTTATCCCAAAAATATTCTACATATTTTCAATCACCTATGGGGTGAAGATTTTAATGTTCATTGCAAATCTAAAGATAACAACCTAGGAAGTCATTGTTGTTGACAAAATTCTTATTTGATGTTTAAAAACTACAAACATATTAAATTTATTTCATCTCGTTATCTACTAACTTGTTTTGTGAGAATTGTTTCATGAGAATGATCACGAGAACATTTCGGTATCATAAGACAAACAAAGCAGTTACATCAAAAGACAAATCAGCAAAAATCAGAATCTCCTTCCATTTTATCAGCTGCAAAATTTGCTTTTAAAAAAAAAAACGATAAACCTTGTAACATAAAATCAAAAAAATTTAAAAATATCACCAAAGAATTCTAAAAATCAAATAAAGATAATTAATGCACTTTTTTTTTCAAGATATTTTTGAGAATAAAAATTTTATAAAATGAAAAATGTTTTTTGAGGGTGAAGTCCCGTAAGAAGTCCATTCTAGAGGTGTCTTGTTCCCTATTATTTTTTTTTTATTTTCTAGGCAAGTTTAAGAGCAATTCGATCAAGTAGAAAACCATATTTTCGACTAGAACACAACAGGAACGACAGACAATGACCATAGTAGTGGGTTAAAATGGTTAATATGATTATTAAACCGGTTATTCTTGTCACGAACAATTAATTCAGTCTTTGTGTTGATACAATTTGAATTATATAACTCAAATCTATTTTTCATATAATTTTCTACACAAGAGGATGTATAGGGGTATTAGGTCATGATGACGTAATGTTTAATTGTTTACGACATGATGAATTCCAATTGAACGTAGCATTTGTGATATAGAATTAGAATACAATACAAATTAGCATGATTGAATATTGATAAAGAGTAGTTCACTTTGAAAGGAAGCATGAGAAGCATTTCAACTATAGTTGGTAGAGTTTATATGTTCATGTATATGAAAGTAGGAAAGGTACCAACTCCTTAGAATATAAATAGCTTGTATGCCCTAGCCCTTGTATGAAACTAAGAAAGGTATTGAATTCATTCAAAACGGATAGACAAAAATTCCAAAGAGCATGAACACGTTTTCCTCCTCACCAACAAGAAACAAAGAGATTCCATGACAAAACAAAACACATCAAGCAATTCATGACTTTTCAGGTATGAATGAATTAAATTTTTTCACATTTTGATTTTTACTTGATATTTATGTATGATTATGTAATATCCCAAATCAAAATTTCTATTTAGTATCTAATTAAATGTATTAGTTGTTTAGAATGGATTAGATTAGTGTTAGAGCTATCATAACAATTGGCATTTGAGAACAAGGTGGAAAATTGATAAATTAAGGATGGCATTTTAGTAAATTAAATTCACACCTTTAATTAAAGAAAACCAAGGAAGACGAATCAAATTTGGTGCTATTCATATTAGTGTTGTAGAGTGTGTTCATGCTACTGTATGCAATTTGATAATATGTGTATATAGCACTGAGAAAATGAATTCAAGGAAATAAAAGAAAGAAGTTAAATGGTAGAGAAAGTTTACTTATTCTCTTATGCTCATTTCACCCTAATGATTAGATAAGGATTGAGGTATGTGCTCTCTGTATTCACATTAGATTTGTGGTATCGTATGATAGATAATGATATTGATGATGTTAATTGAAATGAGGTACGAAAGATTTCATTAGAATTTTTGATTTAAAACATAAAGACACGGGATGAGCATGTAAATAACAAAAATATATTCAAATATTTTGTCAAAAAAAATATATTCAAATATGTAAAATGTAATTATATGTGTGACTTATTTAATTTAGTTCATATTGTTCATTTTAATTGATCCACATAGTAGAAAGTAATTTACCCACAAATTTAGATAGGATAATCTAGAAAAAATGATAAAAACTTGATCTTACCAAATATATGAGATTTAGTCACGCGAGTCAAAGAAATGAATAACTAATTTCACCAAAAATCACAAAGCTCTCTATACTTTAGTGTCTAGTGCTTCCAAAAAATATAATTTCAAGTGATTGTGAGGGAAGAAAATCTAAGTGTCTGATCCAATTAATTCAAAGTACTACATCCCTTTACTCTCGTGCTATTCTTTTTTTGCTTTTAATCTCTGTGCAATTTGAGAAATGTGTACACACAGTCGTTAAAAAGAAGTGTACACGGAACAATTACAAAATTTTTTTTTTGAAGACATCAAAATGGAATATATTACTAGTGGCTGTGAAACCACTATAGTACAAGATGTACTACATGGTCACACCAAAAAAAAAGAGAACCGTATCAAAATAATTACAAAGTAACGGTCAGTCGATACCCATACATAACATAGGGTCCGACCACCACATCTGAGTGCCATGTACAAACGAGGCATTATTAGCCTTTAACCACCATAATGAATGACATTTAATCTTTTCTAATAATTGTTCTATGGTGGTTTGGTTATTATTAAATATTCTGTTATTGCGTTCATTCCAAATCACCCAGACACAGAGTAACCACACTAGCTGGAGGAAAGACCTGCGCATCCTTGAATAACCTGTACAATGAATGAATTGAAAGAAATGCTCACAGATATCATTAGGTTCGACACCTGAAACACCAATCCACTTTCTGATATGCCCCCACAAAGAGCCGAAACTATCACAATGAAGAAACAGGTGTGACGCCGTTTCGTCGTTACCGCACCCAGCACCACACACCGCTGCCTCCGCCGGAAGCACCCCTCGACGGACAAGATTAGTCTTGGTCGGAAGTCTGTCCCTAATCAAACGCCACGCAAAAATGGAAACTTTCAATGGAACCTGATGATGCCAAACAAGATCATTCAATCCACCTGTTCTAGGGTCAGCTGGAGTTGTCAGAATGTGATAAACACCGCTCACAGTGTAACCCCCTTGGATGTCCGGGTTCCACTGCCACCTGTCAGGAATGTCAGTCTGCAAAACAATATTGTTAAGAAGAAGCCTACACTCCACTACCATCTCCTCCTCCCACGCCCACAACCTCCTCCTCCAATTCCACCCCTCTCCCCCTTCCTCCCAGCCTAAAGCAAACATTTCAGACACTGTACATAATTTATTATTAGATAAATCAAATAGGCGTCGAAACCGAGTACGTAACGGTATATCTCCTAACCATCTGTCATGCCAAAAATAGGTACTAGATCCATCCCCCACCCGTTTCGACACCCTGTCTGCAAACCAACCCCCATCAACGTCACCTATCCCATCCCTAATCTTCGCTATCTCTCTCCACCAAAAAGAGCCACTCCTGCCCCCTACCTCCAACCTCCCTGCCTCCTCGCCATACCGCGCCGCCAACACCTTATACCAAAACCCCTCTCTATCCACCAACATCCTCCAACACCACTTCCCTAATAGAGCACTATTAAATTCCCGTAACTGCCTCACCCCCAACCCTCCACACTCCTTTCGTAAACAAATTGAGCTCCAAGCAATCCAGGAAATTTTCCTGTTATCCTCACACCCTCCCCAAAAAAATTTATTAAAAATAGATTCAATGATAGAGAGTATACCTGACGGAGCTTTGAAGAAGGAAAGAGCATAGACAGGAAGCGAAGTCAAGACAGATTTTAAGAGGACCAACCGGCCACCAAAAGAGAGAAAGCGACTCTGCCACCCCGACAATCTAGATTTTATAGTATGCAACACTGGATCCCAAAAAGCTAACCGATTCGGATTACCTCCAACAGACAGACCCAAATACACAAACGGAACCTTGCCCACTTTACAATTTAAAATTGAAGCCGCTTCATTCAGCCAAGACTCCGCAATATTAATACCAACCAGCATACTTTTGTTAAAATTTACCTTCAGTCCAGACATGTCTTCAAACAAAGTCAACACCGCTCTCAAAGCACGCACATTGGCCCAACTTTTTGTACCCAGTAACAATGTGTCATCCGCAAATTGTAAATGAGACACAACAATAGAATTAGTTGTCCCAACCTTGTATCCCGTAAACAAATTATTCTCCACCACTGATGACATCAAAACATTCATTCCTTCTGCTGCTAACAAAAACAGAAATGGAGAAAGAGGATCCCCTTGACGTAAACCCCGTTGCATTGGAAACTCTTCAGTAGGGCTGCCATTTACTAAAACAGACGCGGTCGCCGTTGACACACATTCCTTTATCCACTTTCTCCAAAGAACTGGAAATGCCATTTTTTTCATTACCTCATCCAAGTAACCCCAGTCAACTGAATCATAAGCTTTTTCAAAGTCAACTTTAAAAAGCATCAATTCCTTCTTCGTCTTCCGAGCCTCATCAACCACCTCATTAGCAATCAAGATGCCATCAAGAATCTGTCTATTTTTTACAAACGCTGTCTGGCTGTCCGATACAACCGCTGCCACAACCTTTTTGAGCCTGTTTGCTAAGACCTTTGCCAGGGTATTAGTCATTTTCCTAAATGTGTAATGAGTAGTCACACTAGTCCATCAATAAATCAAAATTCTAAAATAGTCTTTGTTGGTGTACTTCGTTAGTCAAAATAGTTCGTTAATCAAAATTCTAAAATACTTTTTATTGATTTAACTCTTTTTATATAGGGACTGACATGACAGTAAGTAGATACTTATAGAGACTGATGTGATAACAAGTAAGTATATATATACTATATATAAAGAAAACTACACATTTCAACAGTTTTGGGTTGGATTTTTCCTTCCAAAAATACCGTTAATTTTCAATACAAATAACACATGTAATAAACAGATAAGAATAAATTTAAATATTAAAACAAATGTAACAAACACAATATAAATATATATATGTCTGATTTTTTTCCTTTATCATTTAAAAAGTGTAACAAACTAGATAAGTGTATTTATACTTACTTTTTCATTATCTCAGTTATACCCTTAAACAACTTTTTCTATAATAAAGATTATTCTTGATGTCATTAAAAAAGAAAAATAATAGATTATATTTTTTTGTTATATTGTTGGTGTCATATTGAAATAGATAATCATGGTTAATTTGGTTTGTTATACCTTGAAAGTAACAAACATTTGTATTTTTAGTTTCAATAAAAATCAAAATTTCATAAAAAAACATCGTTCATAATTTACGAACTTTAACGCAGTAAAATGAACGGAAAGACGGGCACGTGAGTGCCTGTCTTTTCGCTAGTTAACAATAATATTAACGAAAGATTTTAATGTAAGAGATTACTTTGAGTAACATAATGCACAATCATGGACTGTTTTAAAATTTTGATATATCGCGGAACTATTGTGTCGAGGGAACAAAATGACTTTTTTTTGAAGCGGGGGACCAAAATGACTATTACTCCAATTAAAATATGTAGTTAATTTTATATGATAAATTAAAATTATGAGTTACTTTACAAAATCATCCTTCATTAATGACATAAGAAAAATAAATAAAAAGGATTGAAAGTACGGTGAGTAGGCTCGATCGAGCTAGAATAATTAAAATAAATTATTCTATTTTCTCTAATTATTACTCTATTCTATATGTCCTAAAATAAGTATCACATTTCATAATTTAACATAAATAAATTAAAATAATGATAAATGAAAGACAGAATAACGATTTTATCAAATTATTCTTATTCACATTTGATCATATAATATAATTATTATTCTTTTGAAATTTTTGGAAAGTTATGTCTGATGACACGTTAATCAAACTCAAACCAATGCACTCATCATGGGGTTGGGTTATGTTCTTGTATGAACAGAAATGGTTTACCTTATAAGCAGGGTTTTTGTCATTCACTAGTGAGTTGAATTAACGCGACTAATTATATGTTCCTTTTTTTGTTGTTTATCTACAATTTTGATTCCTCTATTTTAATCATTTTGCATATTTGGTCTTCTATTTTAAAACCAACAACTTTATTTCCTCCATTATATTTTTTTAACTAAAAATTGGTGTTACGATATATTTTACAAATTATGAAATATGCTTTGATGATGAAAAAATATCAACGTCAATGAAACTGTATCAGATATTAATAAAAATTCATTTAAAACATGTTATATCACGATGATTTAGTCCAAATATTTCAAGAAGAGAACAAAAATATCAAATTTTAAAATTTGGGGACAATTTCATAAAATAGTGAAAATATAAAAATATAAAATCAAATTAATTTTTATTTTTTTCAATTATGTTGGTTGGTTGTTAGTGGTCAAAACGGAAAGATACAAATAGTACAAAGGAAAACTACAAATTCATCAAAGTTGTCAAGACACTTGTAAATTGTGATCCAAATTATGGATAAACTATCTATATTTATAATTCATTCATTCTAGCAATTTGTCTAAATAAAGATATACTATCTTTTGCAAATTCACGCTTTCAAATATCATTTTGAATTATAAATTGGTAGAGTTATGATATGACTTTCTGAATTTGTGAATTTGTCCAAATGCAAAATATTGATATAGTTAAGAAATGTTTTGGTGACCAACTTTATGGTACACTGAGACATGTTTTGTATCATATACAAATAATTTTTACTATAAAATCAATAAATTTCACAATTAAAACATAAAAGATATGATAGTAAAAAAATTGTGCATGATGCCAAATTATTTTACTTATGTTGAACACCAGCAATTTGAGTATAAGACCCAAACACTTTCTTGATGTCTTTTCCTTTTTCTATTTCCATGCAATTAACCAAGTAATGTTAAGGGTAGCATTAAATCACCCTTCAATCAAAGCAGACCTACATCAAGGTTTGGCATCTTCCTTCTCTCCCCACTCTCATATTTGTCTTTCATGTTATTTACCATGTTACTCATTCAGTTCTTTATCTCTTTACCTTTTGATATATGTATATTTATCTTTGCACCGTAACAATATAATAAGTTAGTGATGCTATGACCGCATTGGTGCGGCGGCGTGTCATTCATCAAGACGATGTGGCGTGTGTGTCAGGTTGTGGGAACTCGGAAACGGTGACACATCTTTTTTTAGGACGTCATATATTCAGCTCTCTATGGTCTCATGTGTGGCAGTGGTTGGGTATCTCTTCGGTTTTTTCTGGTGACCTCAGACAACACTTTGTTCAATGTACTAGTTTGGCGGGTATGTCTAGATTCACTCACTCATTCTTCACAATTATTTGGTTTGCCTCTATTTGGGTTATCTAGAAGGAGGGGAATATAATCGCCGTGTATTCCAAAACATGGCCTCTGAATCTTCAACTCTCAACGAAAAGGTTAAACTAAACTCTTTTTTATGGCTGAAATCAAAACAGACAACTTTTAGTTATAGCTATCATGATTGGTGGAAACACCCGCTCCTTTGTATGGGTGTTCACTTGTAATTTTGCTTTTGGTTATGTCGGTGCTTTCTTTGTGTATTGCACCCTGAGTTTGTAAATACTTTTGTGTGGTTTTCCTTTTGCACGCCTTGTGCGGGGTAAATCACAGTTGTTTATATATCATTTTAGTTTGTTCAAAAAAAAAAGTGATGCTATGACCAAATGTGAATAAAAATAGTTGGTAAAATGATTATTGTCTCTTTGGTTTATCATTTTGTTTTAAATTTATGTTAAATCATCAAATGTGATACTTATTTTAGGACATATGGATTAATAATTAAATAAAATAGAATAATTTATTTTAATTATTTTAGTTTGGATCAGCCTATTCCCATCCCTACTCGTTGTTCTTTCAATTCTTTTTATATAATTTTACCATGTCAATAATATAGGATAATTTTTTAAAAAAATAACTCATAGTTTCTATTTTTCATACAAAATTAACTACATTTCTTCATTTGTGTCTAATAATAATGTTGTAATTTTTCTGACGATTGTGCTACATTGTGGAAATGTAAATTAAACATAATTTTAATTTTAATTTTTATCCAAGACGTGTCAACTTAGAGTTTAATTTTGTAACCTCAAAGAACAAAATTTAAATCTCAAACATGACCGTTTTAATTTTGTTATTAGCTCACTATTATTAACAAAATTCCCCTTCATAAATTTAATCTTCCATCGAATATAATATAATATAATAATCATATAAGCGAGGAAGTTAAATCACTCAAATGTAAAAGTATATGGAAGTCTAAAACAATCATCAATTTGACACTACAAGGGCAACATTGGATAAGAATGTACGAATGTACTATTATATTTTGAATCCAAGGTATTACAGCTCATATCGTTACATTTGATTTTATAGTACAGTTAACTTTAATCAACTGCCCTAAGTAGTATAATCAAATTGTTTCATTTGATTTGTAAAAGCTTCAATACCCTTTCTATTATTTTATTACACTTAACATTATTGTCTATTCACCACACAATCAGCTTCACGCTTTCTACTCTCACAATCACCTTCACGATTTCTACTCTCTGTGTCTCACTCAATACTCTTCCATTTCCATGGCTACCCAACTTCCTGAACATTTTTCCGTTCAACGTCGCGAGTATATCCGAGACTTGAATAACCTCATCATATCCAACTTCAACATTTTAGGAACCTTTGGTGTGCTCACAAACATTAAAACAGCATCTGGACCATTTTTAACCCAACATCATTTTTTCATGTGTATGCTTCTCCTTGTGGTTCATCTTTACTTTCTAGGATCGTTGGCTTTCAATGTTGAAGGGAACCTTGACACTATGCCTGAGAAAATGAAGGGCCAAGTTGGTTTTATGCTTGTATGTTGTGCTCTTGTTTCATCACTGATGATTTCAATGCTTGATATCATTTCTTCCATACTTGCCATCATTGCTTGGGGTGTGGTTTTCTTCATCATCTATCGCTTTCAGTTCGTTTTTGACATCATTGACTGGTTTCATGGGCTGTTTCATCATCTTCGTAACTTGGTTGTGACCTATTTCCATCCTGAGCATCAAGATTAGAAAGAACCGGCCTTTTGAAGATTGCAAGAACAGTGACCGACAAGGGGTTGATGATGTAGAAGACTTTATTGAGTGGTATTATCTTTTTTGTTTAGGAGTTTTATTGAGTCGGTATTATGTTTTAATGAATAATGGGTTGATTAGGATATTTCTGTTGAGAGTTTTATTGAGATATTCTGATTTTTGTTTTTAGGAATTTAGTCTCTATGTGTCAATGGCAACAAAGTAGGTGTTTTGTTGTTGCAGATTTTCTTTTTCTTTTTTTTTAATTTGAGTTATCAGTGTAATGTGCTTTATAAAGCATTTTAAATTTCAATAAAAATTCCAAGTTATAAGATCCGATTCTAGCACTATTATTATTTGTGTCATGATATATAATTCGTGACTCTCATTGAGTTTTCATTTTTGGTTTTGAGTGTGACTGTTTCATTCAGCTGGTAGCCTGCTAGGCGTTTTTTCGGTTGGCCTGCTCTTTTTGTTTTGTTTGGGTTGGGTTTGTGTGGGCAGTGAATGTGTGCTGTTAATTTACTCTTCTGCTGTTTGTTGTGTTTGTTTTGATGCCTGTTTGTTTTGGGTTGCT
This sequence comes from Medicago sativa, assembly GCF_051527215.1. NCBI lineage: Eukaryota > Viridiplantae > Streptophyta > Magnoliopsida > Fabales > Fabaceae > Medicago > Medicago sativa. Next base: position 6,322,972 of record NC_140754.1, read on the forward strand.
GCTGTTCTCGCCTTCGCTTGTTTGTTTTAATGTTTCGGTTCTGCTGCCTATATATACAGCGTCCCGCTCGGCTGTTTCTGTTTTGCTTCTTTGCCTGTCTTGGTCAATGTTTAGCTTGATGATTATATTTTAGCCGAGTTAAAAAAAAAAATGTACTGAAATTTGCTTCGCTTCATTTTCCAATCTAACTTCCATAACATGGAAACACTTGTTAGATCCTGAAGTTGAGTGTGAAGTCAATAGTTGTTGACTGGGAGAATTAAGCAAAGGCCTTTTATATCACGAGGAGATCACTGTAGGGTCTGCACGGTCTTTTCTTGATGTGGAAGTTAATTCCCTCCCTTTAGTTCTTATAATCTTCTAAATTGAGAACATGTTTGTTAGGTAAATGAAAGTTGTTTTAGATTTAAAATTATTCATTCTTAAATCAACGCTTGCGTTTAATTTGATCGCTATTGTGATTTCTTCCGATTTGCATTTACTTTGGTCTTCAATTTGGCAAACTATAGTGACAGAACTAGAGGTCTTGAGCAATGAATGCTGTTCCAACAGTTGTATAAAACATGCATAAGTTTCTTGTGCAATGAACTAGAGGTCTGAACAGAATATCTCTAAAGGGATCTCCAATATATAATTGACCGGAGCTGAGCGGGTACATAAGTTTACATTGTCATCTCTTAAGGAGCTTGCATTGTCCATTGATCTTGAGCTTTGATTTATGACAGATAATCTTCCTCCATAAGGTGATTGTAATATAAACAAGTTGGTGTAAATTCTCTACAGCCGAAAGTAACGGATAAAGTTATACATTTACAATATGTTGGGTGTGGAAAAAGTTAACAAGGATGTATAAAACATGAAGACATGATGAAACCCTCCATTTAATCACCCACCTCAACATTTTAGGTTGCGGCTGCAAGCTTCTCCGGCCCCTGCCGTCTAAGAAGGAGCAATCTAAAAATCTCATTATTTAGGATTTGAAATTTTTTAAATACTCTAATTATGATAAATTGATTGATTGAATATGCAATTGAGACTACCGATGATATATCAGCGGTTGTGAAATCATTGATTCGTGTACTTGACTTTGTATATACAAGACAAGTTAGTATTATTAATTAGATGTATGTTTAGAAAAAAAAACATGCGTCTATTAATTTGAAAACAATCTTTTCGGATGTTACATTGTCATGTCTTAACCAGCTTGCATTGTTCACTGATCTTGAACTTTGATTTATTACAATTAAACTTCTTCCACAAGGTGAATGTAATATAAGCAAGTTGGTGTCATTCTCTATAGCTGAAAGTGTGCTCTTATGTTTTCATTTTGGAGTGTTATTTATGTTATTATTATTTACATAACTTATAGTTTTGAGGACACTCCGTGAAGTGGGAATGCCTTTTGATTTTGTTTCAGTCACAAACTTTTCACTTATTTTCGTGACTTAGATGGGTTGGATATTTTTTGATCTAGATAAATTTTTTTTTTTTTGAAAAAGCCAAAATGAAATATAATTAAACAAAAGTGGTTCTTATAGCACAAGATGTGCCAAACAAAACCACCCACAATGAATACAAAGTTATGAGTCTGTTGCCATAATGCTCAACGAAAAGAAAATACCAAACGAAACTACTCCCTAATACCCATACATAATAAAGGATTCCGCCACCAGTCATTGTAACTGAAAGCAGAAGAGAGCAGTTTGGCTTTTAACCAAGAAAAAGACATAAACTTGACGTAATCTAATAACTTGATCAAATCCTGAGCTTTGTGCTTAAAAACCCTGTTGTTTCGTTCCTTCCAAATGACCCAAACAGTAGAGTGCCAAATGACTTGGAAGTAAATGTATGTATATCGAGGTAAACCCGTCAAATGACCAAAATGATAGAAGTGATCAATAACCAAATCGGGAGATATGAAAGAGATACCAACCCACTTATAAATGAGCTGCCATAGGCTACCAAAGAAGTCACACCGCAAAATGATGTGAACCACCGTCTCCGGGCCGCCACAACCTCCAACACAATCGTTATCCTCCTGGTGAAGAACCATCCTGCGAATCAAATTGTTTTTTGTTGGCAATCTATTCCGAAGGAGTCGTCAAACGAACACTGAAACCTTCAATGGAACGTGCTTCAGCCACACCATGTCAGAAATGCCCCGCTCCACCGATGAATCTGATGACGTAAGGTACTGATAAGTCTCTTTAACAGTGTAACCATTGAAAGGATCGAGACCCCATCGCCACCTGTCAAGAATATTATCCTGCAAAACAATGTCAGACAGCAAAGCCACACATTCTGTGACAGCCTCCTCCTCCCAAGCCAAGAGACGCCTCCTCCATACCCAGGCACCACCTCCAACCGCCCATCCTCTCTCCTCCATCTCGCTCACCAACATCCCCTTATCTTGAATCAGATCAAAAAGGCGAACATTTAGTATGTATGTCCTTTTTTTGGGTACAATGTATGTCCTTTAAATTGGGTCCAGAATGACAACAACATTCATGACTAATTTTCTAGTTTTTTGAAGGAAGAAAGTTTTTGTATGTATTTTTTGATCATTTATATTTTATAAAAGCAATAATGATCTATTATTGTGATGTATACAAAAAAAATCAATAATCGTTGTCAAGTAGATACACACATATATTATCTTTAAAAAAAAAAGTAGATACATATATTAAGTGATGAGATTGCAACAAATATTAAGTGAATTAAGTGATGAGATGCAAATATTAAGTGAAAGCAAGACCTTGACAGATCGTTGGTGGCTAGAAGAAATGCTTTATTTTCTCCATTATGGTTCCAAATGGCTAGATCAAAGGCACTGGCACCAAAGGAAGAATTATCCAACCAAATCTTTCGAAATAAAGGTTACAAAGGCCATCTTGTCTAGTTAAAATAGGAATTGTAGTCATAGCGTAACAAACTTATGGATAGCAATATGCAATAGGGTGCATCACCAAGTCAAAATAGAATATATTTTCCTACCAAAAAGGAATTGAATTAATGAATTAAATCCTTTACATAATGGACCCTAGCCTCATGAGTTAAGTCCTTCAATCCACACCTTACAAAGAAGATCTATGTTAAATAAATCAAACAATAATTTTCTTAAATAAATCATCAAAGAATAATATTTTCAAATGACCCAAACCAAGTCAAATAAACGAACACTTGTAACAAAAAGAAAAAGTCAAATTAATATTGAACACGTTGGTAGATGTATAAATATTAATAAAAAAGAATTAACACCGGTGAGTAACTAACTAACTTCACCAAAATTTTCGATCCCTTATTTCAATAAAGAAAAAGTTCGATCACTTATATGTGATGTTAGTTACGGCACACAGCTTTCTAAATCGTCAACATATTCACTAAATTTCTCTGTAATATACTCTTGTGCTAACAAAGAATGGAAGAATCTAATAAGTCGTATCACCCAGTTAATTTAAGGTACTACATCGATCCCTTTAATATTCTTTCTCTTTTAATCTCTATGCAATTCAAAAAAGCTATGTATAAATGTCTCATGAATATACAACATTGTTATTGTTATAGTGAAGAAAGAATGGAAAAATATGAATCCTCTAATCCACTTGCCACGAGGTATTCTTTCTTTTTAATTTACCGTCATGCAATATTTTTTTCTTTTGCATTTAATTTCTTGCGGTCCAAATAAAACTCATAATATATATAATCTCATGAACATATGTAAATACGTATAGGTACATGGTTAGCGACAAAGAGAGGTTTGAGAAAGTTGCGATCAAGTCAATGGTATTATGCTTGATATTGATTATGTTTCCAGCACTAAAGATATCATCATTTGGTGGTAAATTCATGGCAGAATATGACACTTTCATCACGATCATTCTCATCGTTTTTGTTTTTGTATTTCAAGCATACCTATATGATATTACAAAAAGCCACCCCGTTGACAACACCATTTATTCAGTATTATATATATTGTTGCTATCAAGTGCATTATCAGTTGTTGAAGTGAGCCTTGTTTCGAGGACTGCTGCTACCGTCATTTTGATCTTATGGGTGATGACATTTGCAACAATTGTTGATAATAATCGAAAAGAGATCTCTAATATAGTAGTCTCAAATAGAAATAAGAAATTCATAGGAACTATTTGTGTCCTTTCCCTTGTTTGCAATATTAATTGCATGGTGAACTACTTAATCTCTTAATTGCATTTTCTTTATGGTTGTTGTAATACCTTTTGAAATAAATCGACAAGAATTTGTTTGATCAAACAAACTCCTTCCATTCAAGCAACAACTTAAATTGTATTTTGATTTTCTGTTGATTTAATCATATACAAGGCCAACTTAGATTGGTTATTTGTGTTCGTTTCATTTTGATGAGAAATCAATTTTGTCTTCGTGCATATCTTGCAGAATAATGTCACGCTAATTGAATAATAATTTGTATTACAACTATTATTGAGTGTCAGGACATTTCTTAAAGAACATGTATAACCTTTTATTTTTATTTTTATTTTTATTTTTAAAGAGCACTGTATAATCTTAAAATTATTATTAAAACGAAAGAGACAATCATCATTTTACCAATTATTCTTATTCACATTTGGTCATAGAAGCACCAATGCATTAGATCTCATTAGAACTCCTAAAAAGTAGTATTATGATGAATGAGCTCCAAAAAAATCTTTGTGTTGCATCTCACCCACCTCTTTTGTTGTAAAGGAAAAAAAATGCAAAGTGAGAGAACACTGAATTAAGAGTGAGTAATAGATATAATATTAGTTAGATTATATAATCGGAAAACCTAAATTGAAATTACATTAAAATTGATATTTATTTAATTAGGAACAATTTTTTTCCTTCAAATGTAACACTTATTTAATAAAACAATTGAGCACAAGTGATCAATGAGATTCATCAAAGACAAATTGTTTAGGAGAATTTGAGTTTAATTCTTATATGAAATAATTTTATCTCCTTACTAACTCGAGATTACGAAGACAAATTTTCTCTATTGAAAGATTAACGCAAAAAATGTAACATTTATTTTGCGACAAAGATACATTCATTTTTTAACATGTAAAAATCATAAACGATATTTATTTTGAAATGTAGGGAATAATACCTATAAAATAAAAGTTTAGTTTTTTTTAATTTAACTTTCAACCTATCAGTCAGGTGTTTCAACTCCCACGTAAAAAAAATTAAATGAAAGCCTATTATCACTGCTTGTCCAATGAACGAAATGGCATGTTAATGAAAGAACAGACCAATAGGTGGATATATGTAGTACTTCTTTCATTAGCTTTCATCTCGACAACAAACCAAAACGTTATTATAGGACTATAGGACATTATATGACCCTATGGTTTTGGGTTGTGTACGTTACCACTGCCCCCACTCTCTCTGTATATACTAAAGAAAGAAAACGACAAATTCATCAAAGTTGTGATCCAAAATTTAGGTTACTATCTTCTACAATTGACCATTCTAGCAATTTGTCGTCATAAAGACAAACTATCTTTTGTAAATCATGATAAGAGTTGAGTTTTATTTTTTGGATCATGCTACAAATGTTTATATTAACAAATATCTTTAAGTCATTAGTTCAAAAATCAAACAATAATTTTTTTTATTGAAAATGATAGATAAATTTTAAACTTGTAAAAAAGTTTATTAGGTTGAATACATTCTTTTAAGGCTTAATAGTAGCTTTGACCCCCTATGTTTACAGAAGTTGCGATTTTGACCCCCTAACTAAAATAATTCGATTTTAAACTTTTAAAAAAGTTTATTAAGTTGAATACATTTTTTTTATTTATATATTTTTAATTATTTTTTTAAAAAAAAAAAGTATTTTTTTTAATTAAAAAAATATTTTTTTTATTTTTTTAATTAAAAAATTTTAAAAAAGTATTTTTTAATAATTAAAAAAATAAAAAATAAAAACAATTACACATGTGGCACCACGTCAGCATTGACTTGGTCAAAATTTGCTTAGGGGGCCAAAAGTGCAAAGGGGGCAAAACATAGGGGGCCAAAATCGTAACTTCTTGAAACACAGGGGGCCAAAACTGGTATTAAGCCTTCTTTTAAAGACAATTTTTTATTTTTTTTTATTTTTTAGAATTGACAATATCAATGGCTTAGCCACGTTCATATCAGGGTATATGCACTAGCTACCTCTCATTCTCTCAATTTGTTCAATTCAATCTTCACCAACTATAATGTAGTTTTTAATTATGAACACCCTAAAAATATATGTTTGCACCAAATTGCACCAGCACTTCTTTCTTTTTGTGTATGTTTGCAACTTATTATATTGTTACGGTGCAAACTATATATAGTGGAGAGTTTTATTGAAGAAGAGATAATGACTTGCTTACTTCTCCTCTCATTTTTGGTACCACATCCTCCCTTTTGAAGCCTTTTTGTAGATGAATGATCCCTCCCTAATGTGTTGATGAATAGTCACAACTCAAAGTATCCTCTACCTAGTATATAGAGAGTTATACCCGTTATATGTACCTTCACCAAGTCTTTTTTATGTGAAATATGCTGCTTCCCATTTTTCTTTTCTAAAGTGTGTTAGTTATTTTCCATTTAGAGTGATAGTTTGTTTTGTATCTGTGGACTGTGGTGCCGTGGAGCAGTGTCTAATGTTAGACTTGCAAGCTATATCTAGGGTTTGAACTTATAAATTGAGATGGATGAAGTATATTAATATTTTACATTTGGACAAGTCTATACATTCAAAAAGTCATATCCTAACATAAATTTTACTCCAAAAAACACACACACAAATATATATGCACACACGCCAAAGTATGGCTTTGTCTAACAACTTAAGCAAAATAATTTTACATATGCACAATTTTTTACTACTAAATAAATAAGTATGGATGAAGTATATTGATTTATTGTAAAAATTGTTTGTATATGATACAAATCATGTCTCATATGTGTACCATAAAGTTGGTCCCCAAAACATTTATTAACGAATTATGCTCTTTACCCAAATGGCTTTGCTCATTCCCAAGTGAAAATACCATATTACCCTTATGCAGGTTACTCACGTAATGTGAGTTAACTCATGCCAGTTATGATATTAGCGTGACTTAAGTCACGCAGCGTGAGTTACGTAACTTAAGTCATTTATCAGCAAACTAGAACACAGAACCTCCATTTTCCAACTTTTCCAAAACACGAAAATTTCACCCCCAAATCTGAATTTCATCAATCTTGCGCCATTCAAAGTAAATTTCGTCCACAACATCAAATAAGTGATTATTATCCTAATTCTTTGCATTATTTTGGTTGAAATTTTCGAATTTTAGAAGAAAATGAAAATTTTTAGATTTTTAAAAAATTGTCTTGCATGTTAAAGATTTTGATTGTTAGTGATGATTTAACTTAGGAATTGTTGTTTAGATGTTGTTTAGAGTACAATGTGGTAGTTTAGGGTTTAGAAATTGTTAGATTACGTTTGAAAATTCAAAAGGCGATATCACCAATTCAAAAAATTCACAAAATTTTGGTATTATTAATAAAAGTCCCCTTTCTAAATTTAATTTTCGGTAGAATATAATCATAAAAACTTGCTGGCTAGGAAGTTCAATCCCCCCAACTATAAAATTATAGAAGTCCAAAACAATCACCAATTTGACCCAACAAAGGGCAACAGTGGAAATTAAAGCATAATCACACACACTGTCATTCCCTCTTTCTTGCTTGTGCATTTTTTAGAAAATCAGGAGAAGAGGTTAGCATAGGATAACGTGTGTACACATTTTGAAATCAAATACTTTGGCCTCACCACACTTAATGCTTGATATATAATATAAATTCCCCTTATCAAACAGACTTTCAACACCAAAACGTTGGGAGGTTCTCCATCTTTCCTAGATACACCACCAAACCTTTGTAACACTCTTCAAAATGTTTCCACACCCGGGTAATTGGTCTCTCCATAATCTTCCTAGACACTTACCCATCAGAAACCCCCCTCAAGAACAACTTCCACAACATGAGTCTGTTTATAGCCGTGAATTGATGAGAGATTTAAATCAGTTCATTACAACAAATTTCACTTTGTTGGGAGCAACAGGCACGATCAGAATAATCCAAACTGCAACTGAATCATTTCTAACCAAACGCCATTTTTTCATATGTCTCCTTCTCCTTGTTGTCCACTCTTACTCCATAGCCATGCTCTTCTTCAATCTTTCAGATTACTTTCGCCTTTTGCCTCCAAAGATGAAATACAAAGTTAGGTTCATGTTGGTATGTTGTTGTGCTGTTTCCTCCATGATGATTTCCATCGTTGATTTCTATTCCGCCATACTCACCATCTTTGCTTGGATCATAGCTGTGATCTATTCCGCGTGGGTGTATGATTCTCGCCATCAAGATTGAATCAACAGTTGCAAGAACCGTGACCAGGGGTTGATTATGCAAAGCGATGAAGAAGAAGATTTTACTTAGGTCGTATTATGTTTTTGGTTTAGGACTTTCTGTTGAGGGTTATTGAGTCATATTCTGATTTTTGTTCTCTATGTGTCAATGCCAACAAAGTTAGGTTCATGTTGGTATGTTGTTGTGCTGTTTCCTCCATGATGATTTCCATCGTTGATTTCTATTCCGCCATACTTACCATCTTTGCTTGGATCATAGCTGTGATGTATTCCGCGTGGGTGTATGATTCTCGCCATCAAGATTGAATCAACAGTTGCAAGAACAGTGACCAGGGGTTGATTATGCAAAGCGATGCAGAAGATTTTATTAGGTCGTATTATGTTTTTTGTTTAGGACTTTTATTGAGTCATATTATGTTTTAATGAATAATGAGTTTATTAGAATATTTCTGTTGAGAGTTTTATTGAGTATTTTTGTTTTTAGGGTTTTAGTCTCTATGTGTCAATGGCAACAGAGTAGGTGTTTTGTTGTTGTAGATTTTTTTTTTTTTTTTTTTAATTTGAGTTATTAATGTAATGTGCTTTATAAAGCATTTTGAATTTCAATAAAAATTCCAAGTTATAAGATCTGATTCTAGCACTATTATTACTTGTGTCATGATAATTTTTCATATTATGTTTTTGGGCTTAGTAAGTGCATTCACGGCAGAGATAGTTTTTTTGTGTTTTTGTATTGTAACGTTGCCTTTTAGGTGTGGTAAAATGTTGGGTTAATTTGTTGTGCTTATCAAGCCTCAATTTGTTTATTAATTTGTTGTGATTGAGTCGAGTGGCTATGATTAAGAAATTAAGAAAAGGTTATTGGCTGGTTATTGGGTCTGAATAATGTTACCTAAAATTGTTGAGAAAATAGTTAAGGAGATTAAGGTGGTCTCATAGAGGTGGAATCTTTGTAGATTGAAGTCTTCTTTGTGGTTACTTTATGAATGGTGTTGGTACCCCGATGATCAATTCAATAAATGGTCGAAGTGGGGGGGTTGCGTTTTCAGAGTGTGATTGTTTCAGTTGGTCTATTTTGTTTGGCTTGGCCTGCAAGGTGTTTTCTTGACATGGAAGTTAACTCCCTCCCTTTAGTTCTTATAATCTTCTAAATTGAGAACATGTTTGTTGGGTAAATGAAAGTTGTTTTAGATTTAAAATTATTCATTCTTAAATCAACGCTTGCGTTTGATTTGATCGCTATTGTCATTTCTTCTGATTTGCATTTACTTTGCTTTTCAATTTGCCAAACTATAGTGACAGAACTAGAGGTCTTGAGCAATGAATGCTGTTCCAACAGTTGTATAAAACATGCATAAGTTTGTCTGAAGAGAATATCTCTAAAGGGATATCCAATATATAATTGACAGAAGCTGAGCGGGTACAGAAGTTTCTTTTTCTCCTGTGATCCTGTTTTTTACTTTCAGTGTCATTCATATGATCATATGGGAAGTTGTGACTTTTGATTCTGTTGAAGAAACTTGAGGTTTACGAGTCTGATGTGAAATCTGCACCCCGCATTGTACCCTTACCCCCAGCTTTTCTGGCAATTGTCGGTGACCCTATTGTGCTGGACCTCGAGTATAACACATTGAATTCCCTCATATTCAAAATAGGATGATCAACAATATTAGAAGTCAGATTGATCTTTACATTGTCACGTCTTAACCAGCTTGCATTGTCCACTAATTTTGAGCTTTGATTTATGACAATTAATCTTCCTGCATAAGGTGATTGTAATATAAACAAGTTGATGTAAATTCTCTACAGCTGAAAGTAATTGATAAAGTTGTTATACATTTACAATATGTTGGGTGTGGAAAAAGTTAACAAGGATGTATAAAACATGAAGACAAGATGAAACCCTCCATTTAATCTCCCATCTTAACATTTTAGATTGCTGATGTGAGTTTTTCCGGCCGCTGCCGTCTAAGAAGGAGCAATCTAAAAATGATTTTGGGATTTGAGTGAGAAGCAAGACCTTGATGGATCCTTGGTGGCTAAAAGAAATGCTTTATTTTCTCCATTGTAGTTCCATGCCAAATGGCTAGATCAAAGGCACTGGCAACAAAGGAAGAATTATCCAACAAAATCTCTCAAAAAAAAGGGTACAAAGGCCATTTTTAAGGTTAAAAAGGCATACATAAAGGAATTGTAGTCATACCTTAACAAACTTATGGATAGCAATAGGCTACATTACCTAGTCAAAATAGAATATATTTTCCTTCATGATCATCTAAATTGTTCATCTTGTTTGAGTTTGTATTGTAATTGAAGTTGCTACTTTGATGACTTCGATTGAATGAATTCATTCTAAACTATGGATGAATGAACAAAATTTATTTCTATTATGTGATTGATGTACCAGAAAGAATTTCATGACTATTTAATATTTCTATGTTTCTTATGTCATTGAACGGTAATTAATTATTGCTTAGCGAACAGTAGTTAACTCTCGTTTGGAAGCGAAAAGTGATTAACTATTATTAGGGGTATTTTCATATTATGTACCTAAAGAGCAATTTTCAATTTGAATCAAGTTGATTCGGATTATTTTTGATTTGAACTAAGCTGATACATTGATGTTATATTTCTTTAAGAAATGTCCTGAAACTCAACAATACTCATAATACATATTATTATCCAATTAGTGTGACATTATTATGCAAGATGAATTACCTCGACAAAATTGATTTCTCAAAATGAAACGAACACAAACAACCGATCTAAGTTGGCCTTGTATATGATTAAATCAACAGAAAATCAAGATACAATTTAAGTTGTTGCTTTAATGGAAGGAGTTTGTTTGATCAAACAAATTCTTGTCAAATTATTTCAAAAGGTATTACAACAAATATAAAGAAAAGGGAACTTCTACGGTACACCCGCAAATTAAGGTGTACCGATACTCCTACTTCAAAAATCTTTAAATTAACTATTATTTTTATGAAATAAAGAGTTATTTTTTGATATTTATATTTTAGAAAATGTCATTTTATAAGAAAAAAAACATCATTTCATTGTTTATAAAAATCATACTAATTTTTTTTTTACATTTTTTTGTAAAAAAATAATCAAAATTCTCTATTGTTAGTACTAAAAATTCAGAAAAATTAAATTTTATTTCGTCGAAGTTTTTGGTAAAAAAGATTTAATTATTATAATTACAGGTGATAGAAAACAAGTTTTCTCTTCAAAAAATAACACATTTAACTATTAATTTATTGATTTGGTGTACCAATATACTCAAATTTCTGGGTGTACCGTAGAATTTGCCTAAAGAAAATGCAATTAAGAGATTAAGTAGTTCACCATGCAATTAATATTGCAAACAAGGGAAAGGACACAAATAGTTCCTATGAATCTCTTATTTCTGCCCGAGACTACTATATTAGAGATCTCTTTTCGATTATTATCAACAATTGTTGCAAATGTCATCACCCATAAGATCAAAATGACGGTAGCAGCAGTCCCCGAAACAAGGCTCACTTCAACAACCGATAATATACTTGATAGTAACAATATATGTAATACTGAATAAATGGTGTTGTCAACGGGGTGGCTTTTTGTAATATCATATAGGTATGCTTGAAATAGAAAAACAAAAACGATGAGAATGATCGTGATGAAAGTGTCATATTCTGCCATGAATTTACCACCAAATGATGATATCTTTAGTGCTGGAAACATAATCAATATCAAGCATAATACCATTGACTTGATGGCAACTTTCTCAAACCTCTCTTTGTCGCTAACCATGTACCTATACATATTTACATATGTTCATGAGATTATATATATACTATGAAGTACGGATACCGGACACGATACGGACACCGACACCTTTAATAATTTGAGAAAATCACATAATTCAGTGTAATTACATGTGTCGGTGTTGTGTCGATGTCAGACATGACACATACGTGTCCGATACCAAGACAGCCTGATCATAGAAGTGTTCGGACTTCATTTGGGTTGCAGAAATTAAATGCCAAAAAAAAAAAGAGTCGTAGTGTGGAATTGCGTGATGGTAAATTAAAGAGAAAAAATACCTTGGGGCAAGTGGATTAGAGGATTCATATTCTTCCAGGCTTTCTTCACTATAACAATAACAATGTATGTATATTTCATGAGATAGACATTTATATATAGCTTTCTCGAATTGCATAGAGATTAAAAGAGAAAGAACATTAAAGGGATGATGTAGTACCTTAGATTAATTGAGTGATATGACTTATTAGATTCTTCCATTCTTTGTTAGCACAAGAGTATATTATAGAGAGATTTAGTGAATAAGCTGTGTGCCCTAACTAACATCACATATATCTGCCATTAAAAAACATAATAATACCAACGTGTTCAATATTGATTTGACTTTTTCTTTTACATGTGTTAATTTATTTTGACTTGGTTTGGGTGATTTGAAAATATTATTATTTGTCTCCACCCCAAAAAAAAAAAAACTTTGATGATTTATTTAAGAAAATTATTCCTTTATGTATGCCTTTTTTAGACGTTAAAACTATGTACTAGACTAAATGGATTTTGTTGTAAAAAATAATAATTTAAAAACTAGACAAGATGTGTCCTTCCTACCCTTTTTATCGAAAGATTTTGTTGGATACTTTTTCCCAACTTGGCTTTTTTCTTAACTGCTTGTATACTTCCTTTGTGTGGCATTGCCTTTGATCTAGCCATTTGGAACCAATAATTTTCTTTCCCTTATAACCACAACCAAAATGGAGAAAATAAAGCATTTCTTCTAGCCACCAAGGATCCATCAAGGGTAGTCTTGCTTTCACCAAATTTATACCTATAAAAATGGACTAAATGGTTGGTAAATGGACTATTTTTTTTAGATAATTATAGACTAAATTAGTCCTTAAAGTTGTAATTGTCAGTCATTGCAAATAGATAAATACATCCCCTAATTTGTAACACACCAATCATTTTAACCTTTTCGTCAACTTATTCCGTTAAAGATTATAAGCTAGAAGCTAAATGCATATGTGTCGTAATACACCACATCATATTGACCATTTTGCCTGAAATTATTTATGGCCTCTTTTTACTATATTTAAAGTATGCATGTACTAATTTGTCTATACGTAGAAAAAAATTGAGAAAGCCAAAAAATATATATTCACAAAGTCATTCATCGCACAAAATGTGTCATGAATAAGGAAAAGTACCATAATATCCAATTCAAAGAGAACATGTGTTAGGCTCAATCTTGATGATTTGATGGGATTGTGTTAGGTTCAATCACAAATTTTAAAATGATGAGCTTCCTTTACAATATGTTGAAACATATGTTATCAGGTTTCCATTATCAGGTCACCTACCATTTATATCCAAACCAAATAATGTTGGGCGTGAGAGTGTGTGTTAAGAGTGTGTTAAGCCCCCTCAAGGTGGTTTCGTGACATTGTGTTAGGCCCAACCAAAAATATGCATAAGAGACTCTCCATGATTCATTGGACAACCTACGTACTATCATATTTTCGCCCAAAAATTATAGACGTATTAAGAAGAGTCTCACATTAAATTAGATATTATGTCAACCCGTGTTTATAAGATGTGTTGGACCCAACATATATCTTAAGATTTTTACCTATGTTTGGATCAAGGTTGGGAGTGGTATTCTCACGTCCCAATGTTTCACGATCGTGGTATTTGCAAAGCTTCAAATTGAAAGTCAATAAACGTAGGATGGTGCCATGCATACAAACACATAATATATCCACGAATTCTTTTAAGGGTTGCTCTCGTATTCAAATAATGTTGCCCATTATAGTTATAGACATTACGTTACCCTTTATAGTTACTGAAGTTGTCCTTTTTATTGAATATCTGAAGAAAGTAAGGTAGCAACTAGCAACTATTGTCCTTTAATAAAATTTTTACCAATTTTTCATCTATTTATAAAAACCAGAAAATTCATTGAAGCATCTTGCAGCATATGATATAAGAATGACGACCTTATATACAATGACAGCCTTCCTATCAAATAGATTAGATGTTGCTTATATCTCAAGTTCTTTATAATCAATTAAAATTTGGTTTAGTGTAATCAACTTATTTCAAGTATACTACGTTACTCACTATATAGATAATTTTAAGTTGGTAGGGATACTACGTTACTCACTATAGATAATTTTAAGTTGGTAGGGCAATATCATAAACAACAAATGTTTATATTAAAAGATAAATGCTAACTTGTGCCCTGACCCATATTAAAAATAAACTACTAGAAAATTTAAATAACCACAGAAATTATATTTGGAAAATAATGAAATTGATCAATGAATTTGACGTCATTAATACTTAGCGATGTAACTAGAGTTGAAATTTGATTTTTTTTCACACTTTTTTTGTGAAGTGCCTAGTGGCTAGAATTCACCTTTTAAGGTGAATAAATGAGGTGTTCAGAGTTCGAACTCCAACCCCTGAATATAACAATACATTGTTTCTGGCAACTGAGTTATGCTCACGAATACTCCTTTTTTAACCCTTTAGAAGACAAAAATAGTTTTCAATGATTTATCTCTCACACCATCATATGTTTACATAAATAAAACATTCATTAATTTTTTTTGGAGACTACACTTAATTTTTATTTAAAAAAAAATGAAATTATGCAATGATAAAATGTTAGCGTCAAAGATCTAAAAAGAAAGAGAATCATCGATATTAGATGGCAAAAAAAAAAAAACGATTCACATGACGCCAAATTAAATCACAACAATTCTATTTTTATTGTTAAATTCAACAACAATGATTTGTTCTAAGAAAATTTCAGCAGTGATTAACAACAACAATTAATGTGTGTACCCGTCGACACTATAATTAACTTATTTTTTGGAATTTATAATCACAAAATATTTTTTGTATTAACTTCCGATTCCGCATCTTAGAGAAAAAAAGTCTACTAATTTTGAGTTCGATAGAGAGTCAAGTAAAACCTAAACAAGTGTTCCATCCAAAAATTAGCCACTTTAATTCAATTGCTTAATTGTGCAAATGCAATTTTTTGACGACTAAACAGTTATTCTTCCGTTGTAACATAACAATGCTTTGTTTTTTATATATAAAACTTAATTGATTGACGACATTGCAAAACGTGTTAATTGTCAAAATTGAAAAGTGGTGAACGTACAAAATTAGGCGTTCACAATTATCCATTTTTAGTTATGTCTTTTATAAGAGGGCACCCATTATTGTGCGATAAATAGTGAGATTTATGCTTTAATTTATCCTAAAAAAAACCTCAAATAACAAATAAGTACTTAATCTATACTATATATAAAATATATAAAGAAAGTGGATTGTTTTGTGCTGCCTTTTTCTCCTTCTAATTATTTCCTTAAGCAAATTTGACCATAAAGATGTTATTTTGTTGGTGGCATTAAAAAAGAGATTTATATTATATTTGCTATATTGTTGGTATCATTAAAAAATAAAAGTATAGTTTGTTACAATATAAATGTACAAAATATTTTATTATTTTTTTAAGGAAAAAGTATAAAATATTTATGGGTTAATTAAGTTTTGGGTCTTGTTAACGAGTTCCCCTAAGGCACTCTTTAAGCATTCTAAATTAAGAAATTATTTTTTTAAAAAGTCAAATAGTTCAATTTTCAATGCATTTTAGTCCCTTAAGTTTTTAGTCCCTACAAAATAAAATCACACTTTTTAGTCCCTGTGACATTTTCCTTAAGCATTTTAGGGACAAAAAATATTGATGGAAATTTTTGACAGGGGCTAAAAATGATGTTGGAAAAAATTTATAAGGACTAAAAATGCTGATGGAAAATTTTATAGGGACTAAAAAGTGTGATTTTATTTTGTAGGGACTAGAAACAAAATTCTGAATATATTACAGGGATCATTTACTTAATTAACCCAATATTTATTATCTATACATATAATTTTAATCAAAATCAAATTAATTTTAATCAAAATATCATAAAAACTATTGTTCGTAATTTATACGCATTAGCGCAAGAAGAAGAGTGGACAGATCGTACTCGTCTAAACGTTGGTTATTATAAAGATGGTTTATAAAAAATAAAAAAAAAAGTTATACAAGTAACATAATTGTAATTTGGAGATAATTTAAATGTTTGAGAGATGAAAATTTCGGTAAAAGAAAAAATAACTAAAATTGATCAAATTTTTTTTAAAAAAAAGTACTAATATTTAATTCATTTAATATATTACCGTTTGAACTAGATGCCATATATTATTGATCTCATACAAACACACAAGTTTTGATGCATAACTACATTTTCATCTAAATGACAATTTGGATATTTGTGTCATGATTTGTGATTAAGTTTTAATTTGTATATAAGAAAAAGAATCAATTTTTCTTATATAAAAATTAAAACTTTTTCTCTGACCTCTCTCTATCTTAAGCACTGTTGTTCCTCCCTTCTATCCAAACCAGTCGGCCAGATGTAGATCTCTGGCAGTGGTGGTGCGACGAGACTTCGTCTCCGCACCACCTTCTTCGCCCCCCGCTCTTGGGTTGTTCACCAAATGCGCGTTTTTCTGCATTTTTTTCCGGTCCATTTCTTGCCCGCGTTCTCTCCAATCTGTTCTAGATTTGTTTTATTCATGGATTGCGGTGGTGATAGGGTGGTGGTGGTGAGCTGTTGCTGTTTCCGGCTTCTGTTCCAGATCTGTTACGGTGGTTCAGCATAGATCGGTTTGGTGGCGGTGTTTCACAAAAGTGTTCATGGAGATTTTTCACTAGAAGGAAGCGGGTTTATTCACCATGTCAACTCTAAGCCTCTTCTTGTTTTTGGTGGTGTTGTTTGTCACGCTAGCATATTATTACTTGCAAGTATTACTTGCTAGTATTACTTGCTACAAGACTCCTTTGTTTGGGATTCAAGGAGAGCAAAGAGGTACAAGGCATAGTGACTTCAATGAATGTTTGCTTTTTGTGATAGTTGCTGGTGGTTACATGGGATTCATGTATGGATGGGTTGCTTTGGGAGGGTAAGTGAGAGTATTGGTTTTGCTTGTGGGTGTTTGTGTTGTGGAGGTGTGGTTTTGCATCGGGGTTTTGTGGGGGTTGTAATGGTGTGGTTTGGATGGGGTGGTCGTGGATAATTTTGGACTCGGATTTGGTGTCAGAACGCTTTGTGGACGGGAGCCGTTAAGAGGGGGTGGTAGGTGTTGTTTAGGTAAGGAGGTGGGTGTGTTTGTTGTTGGTGTTTTCTTTTGTGGGCCGCCTCTGTTATTCGGGTCCATATCCGCCGTCGCTAGCTCTTGTTCGTTTTGGGTTGTTTTTGTGTTACGGGTGCTTTGAGTGTGCGTGTCCTTCGAGCTGAGCCTCTTCCTTTTTGAATTGATTTATGTTTGCACCACCGTAAATCATGTCGTGTGCCTTACAATTTGCGGGTTGGATTCTGGTGGGCCGGTTAAATTTGCTTCGAGATCGGAAGTTGGTGTCTAGTTGCAATCTTGTTTGGCTTGTTATGGTGTTTCTCTGGTGGACCGTGGGTAAGGGGTGCCCCTTCAGATTTGGTTGTGAAGACTAGTGGGCTGATCACTTTTGATTCGAGATCGGGAGTTAGTTCTTTCATTCAAGTTTTGTTTTGGGCTTATTTTGGTGTTCTTTCGGTGGACCAGAGGTTGAGAGGTGGCGGAAGCTGAATGATCTTTTCAATAGGACATTTTCGGATGTGGCTCAGCTATGGTAATAAGGACAAGGTGTTTGAATTAGAGGGGTGTTTCTTTTTGGGTGAGTAGAGGCGAAGGGTGGTTATGGATATCGTTTTTCAGTGGTTGTTTTGTGATGGAGGTTGTTTTAGGTGGTGAAGTTAATTTTGGTGGGTGATGTCCTCATGGGTGTTGAAGGTGTGGTTTGATTAGGGGTTGTGTGTAAGGGTGTCTTTTATGGTGTTTAATTTGGGTGTTCCGCCTATATACGGCGCCTTTAACTTGTAGTCTCTGAATCACTGTTCGTCTTGAGTAGAGGTTTGGTTTTTAATAAAATTTGCTGTTTCAAAAAAAAAAAATTAAAAATGCAAAGCTCATGATGTTAGTATCATGCATAAGCAATCAACATACATGAAAATATTTTCTTGTTAACGAACATTTTTTCGTGAGATTTGTCATGTAATTTATCCCAAGACAAATTAACAAAATCAATATATACTTTTTTTTAAAGAATAAGGATAAAAAAATTATACGAATAGTATATTTAAAATTTGGAGATAATTTGAATGTTTGATAGATGAAAAGTTTAGTATGAGTAGAAATAACTAAAATTGATAAAAGAATAATAAAGTTTAGTCTCTTCATTCTATATTACCGTTTGAATTGGATGACATATATATGATAAAAGAACACACATGTTAGGTGATAGAAGCTAAAAATACATGGATACATATTTTATTGATCCCATAAGAAGACATGAGTAAGGATCAAGAAATATGTATCTTATTGATCTCATAAACACACAAGTTTTGTTACATAACTATATTCTTATCTAGATGACAATCTGGATATTTGTGTCATTGTATAATTGATGATTAAGTTATTATTTTCAAAACTAACTAGTTACAAACCCGTGCTTCGCACGGGGGTTCAGTAACATATTTGACAAAATATTATATTGGAAGGATAGATTGCGAAATGACAGATAATTATAAACCATAATATAATATTTAGAGTACTCTTGCATTACGGATTACAAAATTAAATCTTCAAAATGGCTTGATCACGAGTAACAAATGAAAACATATTTAGTCAGCGGTAGAAACACTTTTCCAGTAATAATTGATATCTATCTATAAACCAATGAAAACCCTATTACCAAAGCTACCTGATTATATCATTTTGACTTTCAGCTTCAACATATATAAATCCTTTCACATGATCTACAACAAAGGCAGATATTAACTGCAATTTAGTATCCAATTCTTTCAGGTGAACAAACTTCTGCATCAGACAGATAGCTGAAAGCCTCTCTACCTACTTTATATCATTTTGTGTTTTAGCTTCAACGTATATAAATCTTTTCACATGATCTACAACAAATGTCAATTGATACCCATGGGTACGGATAATATGATACATGTCCCCGCCCCGTTGGATAAATATGATACTCGTGCCCGCCCCGTATCCTCGTGGGTACCCACTATACGGATACCCGTGGGTATTGAGGTATCCATGGGTACCCATGGAGTTTTGAATTTATTTATTTTTTGGTACAAATAATAACTTTTTTAATTACCAAAAAACTTCAACTTTTAAACATCCATACATAATCCACTCAAAATTTCATAAATCATACATAATTCATAGAAAATTCATGATTCTTATATAATCTATATGTTTTATGATGTGAATGAAGTGGAAACGGTGAACTTAATAAGTTGAATTAAAAAAATTTAAAATAAAAATAGGTTATTATTGAGGATTTTTAGGTGGGCGGTAAAATTTTCTTCAAAAAGGTACCAACTTTAAGTAATTAGATATGATATATATTAGTAATTTACTTAATTTATTATCGGGTATGGGTACCCGTGGGTATGGATATAATCCAATTCGTGTCTGTGTCCATATAATAATGGGTAGTCAAATACCCATTTATTATACCCGTGGATACCTGTTTAGCTACCCGCTCCATACCTGTGACGGATTTTACCCACGGGTACCCATGGGCATGGGTATTTTTGCCACCCCTAGCAAAGGCAGATATTAACTGCAATTTAGTACCACGTATATAAATCCTTTCACATGATCTACAACAAAGGTAGATATTAACTGCAATTTAGTATTCAGTCCTTTCAGGTGAACAAACTTCTGAATCAGATAGATAGTTGAATGCCTCTCTACTTGATTTATATCATTTTGCCTTTCAGTTTCAACGTATATAAATCATTTCACATGATCTATAGCAAAGGCAGATATTAACTGCAATTTAGTATCGAGTCCTTTCATGTGAATTATAGGCACTTTTAAAAAAATTATTTTAAAGGAGAGATGTTCAAATTACGGAATATTACCATTCTTCGTAAATTTGAGAATGAAGGTCGCATAATCCAAATATTTGTGATGCATGGTCTAAGGCATGGGGTTCAGTAACGTATTTTGTAAAAAAATTGTTCCGAAGGAAAAATGAACAATTAATGAATATTGCACAAAAATTATAAATCTTTATTAAAATATTTATTAAAGCTTTATCAAGAGCGGGAAAACATCATAAATTACATATTAGTTAAAATTTTAAAAGTGAGCGCTACTGTCATAGAGTTAGTAAAAAGGGATTAACACCAATATTTACATGACACAAAATGAACGAAAGAAACACATTAAACTCTTTAGCGTCTTGTGTAGGAATTTGGTTATTAATAATTTGACCGTTAAAAAATAAAAAATCTCTTTGACGTCAAAAAAGTAATATCAGCTGAGCAATATTCAGTCTCTTCACATATGCTTAGTAATATTCAGTCTGGAAGATTACATTGAAAGGATAGATGGTAAAAATATAAACCTTAAAAACCATGAACCATCAACTTAGTTTTAAATAGTTAAAAATAAAAAATTGTAAAATAGTTAAAAGTTTTTAAAAATATAAAAATTGGAAAATAGTTAAAAAAATTGGTGAGGTAGCACTCAACCAAGCAACACTAAAAAAATTACATGCATTAGCGTAACAAAAAAACAGACAGACGGACATAAAATATTACTCTAAACGTTAATGTGTGTATATATTCACGAGGTTGAAGAAAGGAGATAAAAATATTTGGGATCATTAAATGACAGCGTGAATAAAAATATTTGTGAGATTGTGATGATTAAACGATATTGAAATTAAATATATAAGTGATAAAAAGATAATAAAATTCCTTTGAAAAAAAGGTAATAAAATTAAATGGAACCTCCTTAAAAAATTAATGGAACGGTTAAAAAAAATAAAGTTAAATGGAAGAAAAAAACATATTGAAATATAATATTAAAAAATAAAGAAAAGGTTCCCATCGTGAGTTGAAAAGAGGTGCTTGTGAAATAAATTGTCGAGAATTAGTTTTTTAAAGTAACATTCAACAGCTTCTGGTCAAAGCTTATTCCATTCAATTTTATGCATTCAAAAAAAGTACTTTTTTGGTAAGTACTTAATTGATATTGTATTCGGCCTAACTTTTCCTTAAAAATGTAGAGAAGTTTGAAAAAAGTCGGGTCAAACGATACCTTAATCTCTCACAACGGCAATGTAGAAGCAACTGAATTTGGGAGGAAAAATTGAAAAATAGTTAAAAATATAAAAATTGGAAAATAATTAAAAGTTATTAAAAATATAAAAATTAGAAAATAATTAAAAAATTTTGGTTAGGGGCAAAAATGGAAATTCAAATGCCAACCCTAAAAAAAAAACCTTCCAATAATTAATTTACCAAAATGCCCCTCCTGGGGGTAAAATGGTAAATTCAATGGACATTTATTTTCATATTAGTTATAGAAAAATATATTATCCTTTTCTATATAAAAAATGATTTTTAAAAATTCAAAACTCATGATGTTAGTTCTATAAGCAACAAAGTTGTCTCTATAATATGCACAATGCACAAAATACTCACACAGATGAAAATATTTTTTTGGTACGATCACATGATACGTGATAGCCACAAAAGAAACTATCTCAAGATGATTGCTCTTTAGGTATTCCGTAATTGCTCTTATCTATCCATTAAACCGAAGTTAATTGTCATTCGACACTTCTACGCATTACAAGTAAATGTTCAAAGGCAATGAGAGAAATATTGAAAAATTAAATAGTAACTTACATATTAGAAATATATTAACATGGATATAAACTGTAATTTAATCAAAGTTCTAACATAAAAGTTCATTAAAAACGAAGTATGGTACACAGTAAAACGGATATAAAGATTACTTCTAACATATAAAATACACAGTAAAGCGGATGGTACATGCAGTAAGAAGAAAATATGTCTAAAACATTCTCTTATTGAGGCTTTGATTGTGAGGAAAACATCCCATCGTGAGTAGTTGTTTTCTTTGGCAAAGAAGAAAATAAACAAACAAAAATTTATGCACCTTTCTCAGATAAAAATGTTAGGATTAAAATGTGTTTTGTTGTTATAGAAGACATTTTGTTTTAAAAAATAAAATAAGATAGAAGGAATAAAATTTCTCTTTAAAATTATTAGGAATAAAATGACTCTTGATTTTTTCACATGACATGTAGGCATCATAGTGGATAAAAAAGTTCCACATAAGCAAAAAAACTAATTTTTAAATAATAGTTTGCTTCAAGGACTTAAATGTCTCAATTTATTGTAGAGGATCAAAATGAGTATTTTTTATTGTGAGGGACTAATTTGGGTCTCAAATTTTTTTTAAGGGACCATTTTTGGGTCTTCACTCTTATTTTATTTCATTAATAACAATATCTTCCATACATGTAGGAACTCCAATAAAGATAAGAAAACTAACTAAAGATATGGTCAAAGTTTTAAATAACAAGCTCAGTCGTGCTTGCGTTAAGGTTGTTACAATTTTTTTGTTACGGATGATGCATTATAGATTACGGTTGTGGCGGTGTAAGTTAATTGCAACACTGCATAAATATTATTAAAATTATACTATCATATAATGTATAATAACTTCAATTAAACTTCCTTAAATTAAACACTTTTTTCATATGGTATAAGATGGTTAAAATAAATATAATAATTACAACTTCACAATAGTGTTAAAAAAAATTACAACTCCACAACACTGCACAACATGAAAATAAGGGACAAAGAAATATGAAACACGGTTGGATCACCATTATCTGTCTTTCTATATTTTTTTTCCTTAATAAGGAAGTTATGTTTTTCGCTTCCATAATGATGTGTCACATTTGTAACGGAGTTTTGTGGTCGTATCGGCATTTTGTCATGGTCGTAACGAGAGTTTTGCTGTGATTTTTATTCTCACTATGAAAAAAACGGTAACAGTGACTACCTATATCTTTTATGTGACGACCGTATAGGATCCTTCACGAAAATAGGACCCTTCACTTCTAGCACTCTTGAAGCTATCCTCCACCCTTTTCCAGTCTAGTTCAAATGTCAAATTATTGATATGAAACTTTTAAAGCAATTGTATGTCATACAAAAGACATAGTGCTTCTCCTTCAACGACGTTGATAAGTAGTGAATCCCATTTCATCTTGGCCAGCACAAAGCTACCTTAATTATTACGAATTCATGTTCCTAGCCCTACCCTATTTTGAGCACTCAAGAAAGAGGCGTCAATATTACACTTATAAAACTCGTAACTTGGTTTTTTTCCATCTTCTACTAACATGTGGCTGATCCTAGCATTTTGCCATCTTGTTAGCAAGTATGTGCCATACTTCCAAATACAAACATTTTCTTTGTTTCCAAATCGACCAAAGAGTACAGGAACTTAACACCAGCAGAACTTCAAACATATTGACAACAATAGTGCTGTCAACACTCATGACTTGTGCAACCAGCACATCATCTCCTCCTAAGAGGCGTAAAAGACTCACTTCGTCATCGTCATCAAAGTTACCTTCATCTCACCATCACCATGAGCACCCATAAGCACCTGAACATTCCAGCGTAAGGAATACAAAAATCTTCAAGATTTTTTTTTCCAAAACACTCTAAATATTGTGGGTTCTTGGACATGTTTGTGCCAGCTAAATCGTCAAACTACGAAGTTGCAAAACACAATTTTTGTCCTCATAGTCTCGTCTTCGAAAGCAGAAACCACATTAAATATATAAATAAATAAATAAATAATGAATATATATTAATTTCAAAACTAATTGGTAGGGTATAAAGAATTTTTTTATGTATAGTTTGGTGAACTAAAAAACGAATGTTTAATTAAAAAACATTCTTGATGTGTTAGTACCTTATGTGGAGAAGAAACAAAATACAAAAATAATTTTTCTTTCAATATCTTTGAGAGTTTGGTTTAATGGTAAAAAAGTAAGTCTTGAACCAAAGGTCTTCTCTACTTTATAATGAGGCACCTTAAAAATTTTCCATCAAAAAGTAAAAATTTCAATATATATATATATATATATATATACATACATATATTAAAAAAAAACTAATTGAATTTATTGAATCAACAACATATGTCGAAATAATTTTCGGAAAAGAAAAAAAAACTTATGTTGATAACCCAATTCTTGACCTCAAGAATTTTCTTCAAAACTTCACTTTGAAATTTGAATCACATTTATACAAGCAATTCTATGTGTCCCTTCTCAATGTTTTTCTCCCACCTTGACCTTGTTAGCAACAAATTTGATTTTTCTCTAAATGAACTATGATACTAAACAACATGGAAATTTTAACAGCTTGCTCCATTTGATTTCTTTCATTCCCTAGGTTCTTAATATTGAGGGCATGTCATATGATCTTTGCTATTAACAACATTGCCAAACTAATGCCCAAATCCAATTTTCCTTTGCACAAATTTCACATTATTGAGCCTTAGGTTAATGTTAAGCAATTGGTGTTTCTTCTCTCTCAGAATTTATCTCACTATACATAGCTTTTGACCTTGATGCTCTTGATTGTCTTGATGAAGATTTAGGAGATGAAGTTGACTTTGGCTTCTTCCTTCTTGGCTTCTTAGGAACATGATGAGTAACCCCAGCTGATGGAATATTGCCTTGGTACATGACTGGTTTTGGTTGGCTTCCTGTTGGATCTTCAAAATCTATTCAAAGGTTTAAGATATCGTTAAGAAGTGCTACTACATTGAACCAAACAATAAACATATATGTAGCAGCGACAACTTAGAGTGAGATTAAATTTACAACGAGACGGGAGTTGAGTAGCTCAACTAGTTTGAAATAAAGATTAATTAATAGGGTTTCAAATTTCTTGTAAATGAAAAATATATAACACCTAATTATAAATCAATAGATGTTGTAATAATTAATAATAAGCATCCCCAAACCGGCTTTGAAAAACATTGAAGGAAAACATAAAAATGGGATAAAGTGGTGTAGGTAGCAAGAAAAATCATTGAGGCCCAAAATTAATAAGCGATGTTAAATTGCATGTTTTAGGCCCAAAATTAATAATATTAACCGTTAATTGCTTTTTTTCCTCACCAAACAAACAAATTATTGATTAATGCATTACACTAAAATCATTTAGTACTAAAGACCTTTTCTCAAGTTAAACGTTGTTTTTTTTTAAGAAGTTAAATTAGCCCACTCAAATTGACACCGTAGAGAATCGAATCTAAGACCTCAAGGAGGAGCACACTCTCAAGTCCCAAGCCAATGCCACCAGATCAACCCAAGTGGGTTTTAAGTTAAACGTAGTTATTAGAGTTCGAACTCAGACTCCTTCATTCATGTGTGCGTGAATTTTCAATAACTATTATCATTTCGACTATCCGTAGAAGAAATGTTTTCCAAAAAGTGGAATATTCTATCCAACTATAACACCCCAACCAAAAATAACTACCCCTGAATTTAATATAGTCAAAGCCACTTTGTTGGTTAAAAAAATCTTGGTCTCTAACTTGGTCCACTAAAAAGGGTATTAAAGTGTAAAACATGAGCTAGGAGATTCCCTTCCTAATGAGTAAGTTTACTCGTGACAGAAGTGCCAAACTCTTACCATGGGGGCAAAGAATCTATATGCTGTTCTTTTGTTTTAGAAAGCCTCACAAGTTTACCTCGTTGAAATTAAAGTGACAATAATAACAGAATAAAAAAGTGACAATTCTAAAAATAATAATAATCAAATAAGCATTCCCTTACTACTAGGTTATATTGTTCAAGCTTGGGAGACTACAAGGTTTCACATGAATGAAGAAAACATGACATCAAAGAATTTTCATGCTTAGTCTTTGAAATTGTTTCTAAGTGTTTAAGCCTTTGTAACGGTCTTTTTTGTCTGACAAAACTCACTTACACGTATCTTTATTACAGGTTCGAACATGTATCCTTATTATCACATCAAATTTCTCTCATATTAACATACGAGTTACGGGACAAACATTTCTATTGGCTTAGAGTACTCAACATATTATTTCAAGAGTTTAAATTAAACATGTAAGATTGATATTATACAAATAAAAAAAAGGTTATTTCTTAAATTAAAAAAGCATACCTTGATTGGACCTAGATGTGGAGACAGTCAATTGATTGGAATCTTTTCGTTCACTTAAGCTACCAATTGATGTTGAAAAATCAGGTGCCGTTTTAAATCCATTCATCTGCAAACTCAGCAAAAAGAATAAACAAAATGATGAAACATTTAATCTAATTTAATATATAGTTGCAAAATTAAGATATAAATACATACCCAACTGGGTCCATTTCCATTGGGACCATCCCATCCAATGTGAGCCACATGTTTAACATCTGTTGGATGCCCAATTTCTATCTCCCTCTCCTTCACAACTACAACACCCAAAAAATACTAAATTAAATAAAATTTACAACAAAATTAGAGAGTAAATATTTAAATTTTCTTCTAATTCCCTAATTGCTAAATTTAATGGTGAAATTAGAGAAAAAATTCATTTTTTTTTCTAAATTTTTTGTCATTGATTTAATATTTTCTAGCGATAGAAAAGATAAAAAAAAATAAAAAATTAAAAAAAATAGAAATTGGAAAATTAATATATTGGAGTTGTACCAAAGGATAGATAAATTACCAAAAATTTGGGATATGTACTTGAAACTTTTGTAGATCCCTTTAATCGTCATGTTGAAATCACAAACCCAAGCTCAATATGGTTGCCTATAAGAATGTCAAAATGTAGAAGCAAAAATCCTAATTTCAATGCTTTTGGTTCCTGTCACAATATGAATATGCATGATTAAACCTTCGTTATAAAAAAAAAATAATAATAATTAAATATTGTACACAATTATGAATTCAATAAAATGGCTGATGTGTTCAATGCATGTGATTTAAGATGAACCTTTCTTATATTAGTCTATAATATATGAATGATTGAAGATTGGTATTTGATTACAAGAATACAAAGATCATTAATTCATTTGTTGTCATATTAATACGGAGATTAAGAAAATTGTTAAGGGTAAACATGATTAGAGAAAAAATAAAACAATAGGAGTACCTTTGAAGAGAATTAAGATGTTGAAGGAGCTATAAAAAACATTGAAATGAGGATGATGATTTTTCCTTCAAATCCAGAAGCCATTGCTTTTGGATCCATTTGTCATCATTGTGAAACTTCTTTTGATATAGGGAATGCTATTGATCACACATGCAAAAGCCTTTGTTTAGTTTCCTTTTTTCTTATAATTTCATGTAGGGAAGTATCAAAATGGCATAAGAAATTGAGTTTCAAATGCAAAATCTAAAATGAATGAAAGAATACAAGAGAAGGGTTTGTTTCTAAGGAGAGAAGGAGGGGGAGAAAAGAATTGAAGGGATCCACGAAAATATGAAAAACTATTGAATAAAGAGTGAGAGAAGAGAGAGAATGCAATTTAGAATGCCAAGTGTGGTACTAATTAATTGAATTAATAATAGTACAAAAAAAATGCGATATTTAAACAAAACAAAAAATTGATAACGCTAGGGAAACCGTATAAAAATACTACAAATATAATTGTTAATTTCATTGAAAGAAAGAAAATATAATTAAACTGACACTTGTATAAAAATATCGTGGAAGATAATTTTTTAGTTGTCAAAATAACTTTTCTGTTGAACTTATTTATCTCTCATTGATAAGATAGTGAAGTCAACACTAATAATAGATTGGACCAAATAGTAATGAATTTGAGTCTCTTAAACATGTTGTCAGAGGTTCGATCATGACTCATGCGAATGAAAAATATCCGATTAGAAGGAAAGAACAAACATTGTGTGTCCCACATATTATTCGATTGAGATTAATTACTGTTTAACGATCGTGAAAACTTCGTACGAATATCATAGTCTTCCACAAGTTCTCCACCTTGTGAAATCTACCTATAAAATGGTCTCATTAATCGATTATTTTTGTCTATCTCTTATGTGTGTGTATCCATGTTATTGTGGTGTTTGGTAGTTTGTGCGACATAAGCGCGGGTCATGATTTTTGTCTGTTCATCATCAAAAAAGTTGGTCCTTATCTTGTTACTTGTACTGCACTTTCCCAATGTGTAGATATATACTAGTTTTTTCAATTAACACATGAGTAAGCCACTAGATTAATTTCTGATTTCGTAGGAAGCTATCAAATAAATTTATGATTTTATGAATATTTTAAAAAGATATTTAATTCTGTCAAATTTTACTCATGCTAGTACTATAAAAGTATTTTAGATACTAATTAGATAGTATGTGAGTAAACGTAACTTAAGAATCAAATTGATAGTAAGTTGTTAAAACATAATTCATGGTAAATGGTTACACATATGGATCAACTTAACAATTTAATAGAATCAAAGATATTTTCGAAGTAGTCATAATCTCATTGATTTATTTGAGAGTTTCCTACAAAGTTGGAGACTAATTTTGGGTTTACTCGTATACATAAATCGGGTATTCTTCCGATCAAATGTGAAAATTAATCTCTTAAGTCGAGTTCAACAAGTAAACTTCCATCTCAAAAGTTTTAACATTCTTATTAAGGATGACAATGGAGCGGGATGAGACCGGTTTTAAACATCCCCGTCCCACCTCTTTGTACCACCCATGTCCATAACCCTTGTCAGGAGTGATTATTGAACATCCACCTCAATGGAGAATGGATTTCCCCGCCCAACCTATAAATTGTAAATTTTTCAACAAAAACAAAGTGTGTCCACAATTTCCACATTTATTTCTTCGGAACATCAAAAGCTAATAAATTAATTGTATCATTTAACTAAAAATCAATCACAATATATAAAAGGGTAATATTGTACCATTAAAAGGGTGAATGAGCAATAAAGTTAATAAATATAAGGATAATATAGTAAATGTAAGTGGGTGGGGTGGGGGACGTGTATCGCCTTTCCCCGCCCCCATTTGTCACCGTTTTTTAAATTAGTTTTTTCTACACCCACATTCAGTTAAATCGGTTTTTTTTTTTGGTTTGAGTTAAATCGGTTTTTTATGTTAATTTTAAGTTGGGTTTGGTCGGATTCAAATTATTTTATCATACTTAATTGCTAAACTGCTCTATGCAGTTTCAGAGGCAAAAGAGGGACTTAGGGTGGTTGTGGCCTCCCCTAAACTTTTTTTAAAAAAAATATATACTATTGTGATTATGATATTATATATTGGCCCTTGAAGTTTCAAGCATCTACTATAAAAAAAAAATCTATTGAAATTTCATCAAGTATAAAAATTCATGGGGAGGATTAATTATATTGTACTCCATATATATATATATATATATATATATATATATATATATATATATATATATATATATTCAGTTTGTGTCATCTCTCTTTTGTGTTGCTTGTTCAGTTGTGCTTCTCGTTTCGTCGACTCTTAAGACCAACCAACAAACTCACTGGTATTACATTGTTATTTCCATATATAAGAGTATTATAAAAAGAAGCAATTAATATTATAAAATACATATGAGATCAACGATATTTTAAAAATGACAAAATTGATGAGATAGAAATAGCTGTAATTGCTAGAAAAAAATTATGACTTGTTTGACCAAAACATAATAATTGTTGACATTTTGTATCAATAGTACTATTATTGGTAAGCATTATTTTTGTAACAAGAAAAAATGAACCAATATGTTAGTGAGAAAATTCGTTTGCTTTGTTGGCATATTTCTGACAAAAATGGGTTGGAAGCACGTTTTCAACTGTGTTTTGGTAGGAGACAATGCCAATAGGTCTCATATATTTCTTGATTTTTCATTCTTAATATGGAAAGAAATATGCCAATTTGCCTGCAGAAAATCTTAGATACCATGATCATATATGGTTGTCTTCATTTAATATGTTTGAAAATTATGCTATAGATGATTAGATCTATTCTTACCAAAAAAATTCTATAGATCAATTAATATTGGAAACATTATAAGATGACTTTGCAGGCTTAGAGCTTCCAAAATAAGATGTCAAACAAATTAGTGTTTTGTTTTCCACTATAGATTAGGCCAGAGACTAATAAGCCTTAGTCTATTACTTTTTCCATCTTATGACATTCTTACGTGTCTTATTTTTTTTCTCTCTAAAAATATCCTTTATTTGGATTTTATAACCAGAACTGTATTTGGATCATAAAATCCGAAATATTCAGAAACTGTTGGAACCTGAAGCCCAATGATCCTTAAGCACATTGGAATTGTTCGGATTATAAAATCTGAAACGTGTCAAACACCCAAGAAAAGCATGACTTTGGAGTAAAAAAAGACACTTTTTAGATTATATAATCCGAAATGATATAAAACATTTCAAATTATATAATCTGAAATGTCTCAACACAAAGACATAAGTGTTGTGTTTTGGCCGAGACATGCATTTGGCACTTAAATTGCTTCTAAACTATATAAACATGCATTGATCGGATGTTCAAACATAAAATTCAATCCAAAACAGAAATTAACAACACAATTTTTAAACATTAGATTAAAAATAAAAATTATCCTAAAGTTACAAACCAGTTCAAAGATAATATTAAAATCAAAATAACAATTATCCAATGGTTACAACACCATAAAATAAAATCAACCCCTGCCACCCTTAACAACACGCCTACGACGATAAACCTGTCCTCCATGAACCTCTCCTAAGATTGCTTCCAAATGATGTCATTCTTCAGACCCTTGCTCCACACACCACTGATCATGACAACATAGACATGGTCTTTGATACGACCCAACCTTCCGGTCAGATTCTAGTACCCCTACTCTCAATCCTGCTCAGCAGCAATCTCATCAAGGGCCTCCTGTTCTGGTGGCCTCATGTCCTGAACATCCTCGTTCGGAAGAATCATGCCTGGATGTGAGATGATATAAAACCATCTGATGTATCCCTGGTCCGTCACCACACCCTACCTAGCAAGGAGCCCTAAGTCCTGAGGTGTCAGCACATGATCAAGATTGTGCACATAGCGGTAGTTGATCTCCACTAAGGTTTTCTAAGGAGGTGCATTCTGTGGATGGTCTAGACGCGCCCAAACTGGCGAAACACCCGCTCCGACATATATCTCACCCGCCAGATCCAGTTGATCCAGATGTTGTTTGTATTCGTTTGGTGAAGACATACTCCTGAATGGTAGATACATCAAGGCGCGTGGATGTTAATGGTCCTGATATCCACCCCCATACATCCCTAATACTCATACCCCTGAAGTGCGGAAACACTCAAGCCTGCAACAAAGACAACCACGAATAAATATACAAACAATCAAGACATATAGATGAATAAACAGACATAAACACCCAAGCCTGCAACAAAGACAACCACGAATAAATATACAAACAATCAAGACATATCGATGAATAAACATACATACTTATTTATTTATACCTGCAAAAAATATAAGTTTCCTGATAGATGCTTGGTCTTGTAATGGGAGGCATTGTTAAGCTCCATGTACAGGTGTGGAAGGGCATTAGCTCCTCATGCATAATCAGAGACAAGCTCTAAGTCTTTGAAGTACTTCAGGTAAGCGATATCCACATAGGTTGAGCTCTTGTCAGTGAAGAGTGTGATACCCCAAAAAAAAAAAGCCAATATACTTGGAGAGACTGGTCTCGTGTCTGCTGCATCTCATCGAACTGACCATCATGGTAGGCCGTTTGTGCCTCCCGAAGACGCTCCTTGAAAATTATCTTCAAATAGCTAAATCGTGAATGTCCACCTTCTGTATCATCCACCTCCTTCCATGTGTCGCCCCCATCATCCACCAACAGCTTCATCATCATCTGAACAGCTTCAGCCTTTGGCATACTTTCGTGGAACAAGAGCAGACCATCAATAGGAAGATGCAGCAAATTGGACACATCATTGAGTGTCATTGTCATCTCCCCAAACGGAAGATGGAAGCTTGATGTCTCCTCGTTCCATATCTCCACAAATGCAGAACACATCCCTTGGTCAATTTGGCTGTAGCAGGTATCCTGCAGCCACGAAAGGTCAGTGGCTTTCAAGCCATCCTTAAACCATCGTGCTGCCATCATAGTCCTGTCTGCATCATCATGTATCGCTTCCATCTTCTTCCCGTTGTTTACACATTTTAAATTGTCACGCCACTGCAAAAATTAAAAACAAAAAATTAAAATCGGTTTTGCAATAATCAGAATAATATATTACAAAAATTAACAATAGTTTACAATCATTACAGTTTCACAATAATAGGTGTAATGTCTTACCATTTCATCAGCAGCCATCCTGGCCATGTGAACACGATACTTCGACAACACAGTCAATTTGTGTGGCCCACTAGGATAGTCATCAAGCTCCTCTTGCTCTGGCTCCAAGACACGCTGGTGTTGTTGTTTCTCATCATCACCCACCTCATGAGCCTCAGCATCACCCTCCACCTACACCTCCATCTCCACATTGGGCTCGTACTCTAGCTCCTCCACCTGAGATGATCCCTCGCCATCAGCACGGCGTGCCCTTCCCTTGCCCCTGCCACACATGGGCCCTCTACCCTCTGCTCGCTTGTTCTCCACACGCTCTCTCCTAACAGAACCATGCATTGTTTGTCTATCACCCTTGGTGCGGTCAACAGGTTCCATACATGTAACATGCATAGGGTAACACACAATCGACAGAAATCCACAAAACGGTAAAAAAAATATGCCTACTGGTACACTTCGGATTATAAAATTCGAACTACAACAATCCAGTTTTGATTTTATAATCTGAGCACATACAGTTCTCATAAGAAGAAAAAAAAATGAACTCAAAGGCTTGTATGCAGAGGGAAAGAGACCTAACCTTTACTTTGGTGTTTGGTAAAGCTTTGAATTTGATGATAAAGCTTCGAATCCAGTTCAGTTTAATTGATGTGGTTCTCTTTAAATCTATATATTGTATATAAAGAAAATAATATGTTTTCACTCTTAACCCACTTCGGTTGGCCTAGTGGTATTGGCTTGGGATCTGAGAGTGTGCTCCTCCTTGAGGTCTCAGGTTCGATTCTCTCTGGTGCCAATTTAGGTGGTTAATTTAGCTTCTTATTATGTAATTTAGCTTCTTATGTAATTTCATAAGTATTTTCATAAAAAACACCGTTCATACTTTTTTCATAGCTTCTTATGTAATTTCATAAAATGTAATTTCATAAAAAACACCGTTCATACTTTTTTGTAATTTCATAAAAAAAACACCGTTCATACTTTTTTCATAGCTTCTTATGTAATTTCATAAAATTATTATGTAATTTAGCTTCTTATGTAATTTCATAAAAAACACCGTTCATACTTTTTTGTAATTTCATAAAAAAAAACACCGTTCATACTTTTTTCATAAAAAAAAACACCGTTCATACTTTTCAAACTAATTTAGCTTCTTATGTAATTTCATAAAAAAAAAAACACCGTTCATACTTTTTTCATAAAAAAAAAAAAACACCGTTCATACTTTTCAAACGTTAGCGCAATAAAAAACGCGAAAAGACAGGCACGTGAGTGCCCGTCTTATCGCTAATATTTTATAGCTTCTTATGTAATTTCATAAAAAACACCGTTCATACTTTTTTGTAATTTCATAAAAAAAACACCGTTCATACTTTTTTCATAAAAAAAAACACCGTTCATACTTTTCAAACTAATTTAGCTTCTTATGTAATTTCATAAAAAAAAACACCGTTCATACTTTTTTCATAAAAAAAACACCGTTCATACTTTTCAAACGTTAGCGCAATAAAAAACGCGAAAAGACAGGCACGTGTGTGCCCGTCTTATCGCTAATATTTTATAAAATAAAATAAAATAGCTCTCAAAAAATAAAGATTAGAAAAAGAAAAGAAAATAAGAAACAACAATTAACGTACTAAAATTTCTCATTATATATGCAACTTCAGGACATTCTTTTTTAAACCTAGCTCTCAATACTTATTTGTTCGCAAATTTTCTCTCCCTTTGGTTCACAACAAGTTTATTCTCATAATATAACCTCTCATTATTTTCCATAGTTCATTCATCCATGGATGAATACCTTTGCGATGCATACCCAAATTACTTTTCTTCCACCGATTATGACACACCAAAAATTTCATCATACCCTAATGGCAAGTATTTCAATATAGAATTTAAGTGCACAAATATGTTCGGTTTGAATGCTAGAAAGGATGAATTGATGCAAGAAACTACTATTGTATCATGGCTTTCTCAAATGGACGTTCCTCAAGATACTTTTAAGGTTGTAGTATCAAAATTCTTGGAATGTGCTCGTAAAATGGTTAACATGACACATAAGAAGCAAATGGTTCTTTTTATTTGAGTCGATCTTGCCGTAACAAAGACAAGGAAGCAAAAGCCCCTTCCTTTTTATTACTAGGTTTTGTTATTTTTAACAAGACAAGGTTAGTGGGTTCATTTTTTTTGGATGATTACTAGGTTTTGTTAATTGTAGTTTCTTTAATTTATATATTTTTTTTAAGGATGATTACAAGGTTTTGTTAATTATAGTTTCTTTAATTTATACTATATATAAAGAAAACATCATGTGTAATTTTCAAAAAATAGTTATATGTCCTATAGGTAAGAAATATTTTGTAACTCACACAATGTCTTGTTATTTGGTATCAGTCAATCAGACATAATTAGTCAATCAGACATAATTGAGTAAATTTATTTATTTTTTGATAAATTTGAGCAAATTTATTTGACAGTTTGTTGTTTCTGACTAGTTGAATATTTGGGAGTGAGTTATAATGGAGAAGTTTGTTATAAATTTGAGCTATTACGGGAAAATTTATTTTAATTGACATTTTTTTTTATGAAAATTCAAATTATAAACATAGAGATAATAGAGGGATGTTGAAAGGGAAAAGACACAAAATGGTAGAATATATTGGTGGTAGAATATATTGGTGAATTGCCAAATAATTAGAATGAGATAAGATAGAGTTTTTTTGTAGTAATTAAGTTTTATAGTTAGAAAATACATATGAATGAAATATGCATATGTTTTTTTTTAGAGAAATGTAATATACACACAATAACATCCAATGTTTTTTCTCTCAAAAAAAAACATCCAATGTTCGCATTTTAACTCCAATTTTATAAAACTCATGGAAAAAAAGTATAATAATGACTTCTAATTAAATAAAGGTTTTTTGTCATATAGTATCTATATCTCTCTAACATACATTTGAGGATGGTTGAAATGAGAATTACACATGGCATGCTAAGCTCAAATACATATAGAAAATGTCCAAGTGGCACTACAAGGAATATAAACATAAACAATTTTATTTATAGCATTTGCTCAATATTAATTATCATTTATGGCATCCAAAAAGTCAAAAACAAAATATGTTAATATTCTACTAACAGTTAAATATAAAGATAAACTAATTACCTTTCTTTGATTTATCAATTACATAAAAAATAAATATGAAAACGAGTTTAATCACTTTACATTGACGGTATAAAATTATTTTACACATGTATCCATTTGAATTGAAAGCAAACGTAAAAAAACAAGAGATGACTATTTTTCGTTGATAAATATTTACAAAAACAACATAGTTCTTAATATATTAAAAATACAGGAAAAATAATTATCCCTCGCCAAAAAACTTTGGACAAGTTTTGTCAATAAAAAACGTTGGACAAGTTAATAACTTATTACTAATAAATATTATAAAATCACGGGACATATCTTTTATTTATATAACAAATTATTTGACAAATCTTAAAAAAAATGTATTTGACTCGAGTGTAAAATTATTTACTGGTTGGAACAAAAGAACAAGCTATCAGACTTTATTTACCTTCCCCGCGATATTATAAATGAGTGTAGATTTTTTTTTGTTTTCATCTTACCCTTAAAAAAACAAATTTCAAACTTAAATAATTTATTACAAGACAATTCAATAGTACACTACATCTGTTTTTAGTAGGATGTACACTAATACTTTAGTAGGATGTACACTAATACATATGTTATTTTTTGGTTGTGTCCGAAGTTTGAACCCCAGACCTTGCATATATTATGCATTGTCCTTACCAACTGAGCTAAGCTCACGGGGATATGCATATGTTATTTAATAATATAATCTTGAGTCGATATATGAGTTATTAAAAAAATATTAAAAATTATGCTACTCTTATAATTGTGGAGAGAAAGAGTGTTGATTAGTGTATTTAGGCATATATGACGCTATTTCATGAATTCAAATCTCCTATCTCCTATATATACATTCGAGCATAGTTTAAATAAATAATCAACATGACATTCTTCTTTCATCTATTTAAATCAATGACACATGTCATTATGTTGTACAAACCATACAAATAATTATTTTATTACAAATATAAATGAAATAACATGGGAATCGTAAAAAAATACGGCACAACTATTAATCACTGAATCCTAAAAAAAATAACATGGAAAAAATATTTGTTATTGGTAAATATTATTATTTTTATGAAACAAAGGTGATGCTAGATGTTCCCTAAAAAAAAGTGATGCTAGAAGCATTACCCAAATTCATTAAGGAAAAAAATAGAAATACGAAGAAAGAAAAGGGAAACTAGATCAACACATTTTCAAAAAGACATAATCCAAAGTTATGCAAGCCTAACTTATTTCTTATGTAATCTAGGTTAATGCTATTAGGAAGAGAAGTGAACAAACAAAAAAATAAAGGACTAAACAAATGTTAGCTAACCTCTATGTGCATGAGTTACTTTCTATATGAATTAATTGATAAATATTAAGAAAACACTAGACAAATATTAAAAAACACAAGAAAATATTTATAACTCATTGTCGCGTCATTTTTCGGAGGTCAAGGCTATTTGATTAGCTTATTGACTCACTAATTATTTCACGACTGAACATTTAATTTTTTTGAGAAAAGGGGAAAAAAGTTCAAACACCCCACATTTTGAAAAGATTTAGGGTTCGGGGGTTAGTTACATAAAGGGAAGGTGTTAGCACCCTTTATGTCCGTAGTACTCTACGGGAACCTTTTAGTTTTATTTAAATAATGTGCTATAACTTGCTTATTATTTTTTTTGGAAAAAAAGAGTTTGAAATGATTAATAAAGGAGGACCTACTTATCTACATTTTATTGATTTGGAAGGACAAAGTCCTCTGCCTACGTACCCGTGAGGGATCAAAATCACGTAGTTCGTGGTAAAAATTGACGTTTGATTGGTTGAGTGTTTTTTAATGTTTCGAAAAAAAAGGTTTTAAAATAAAAAGCCAAGTGGCAAAAGAATATTTGTTTGTGTTTTTTAATATTAAAGAAAATGGACTCAAAATAAATTAGATTGATTGATATTTGATTAAGAAAAGAAAATAAAAGGACGTCACTTGATTTAGGATCAAGGTTTATTTAAGAAAATATTTTTGTGATTTTTGAATATTTGTTTTTTTTGTTTTTTTTTTGAATAATTGGAATGAAATTAAACTAACGGAGCAGAAAAAAAAAAAAAAGCTGTAATATCCCGCTTTTCAGAAATAATAATTTATCAGTCAAATGTATCAGAGGTTAAGTAATGAGGAAATGTTAAGTATGACAGAAGATATTATTATGTAATATCACTCAAATATGGACTTGTGTATCAGTTTCAGGTAAACACGACTGAGACCAAGGGCAATTTGGGTATTCGCACGCAAGGGGTATATAAGCAAGTTTGAACCCAAAATATTCATTTTCCCTTTCACTTTCTCTCTCTAGGTTTTGGGAAATAATTCTCTCCCCCTTCTCTCTAAGATTTGCGCCCTCCCTCTCTCTCTCTCAAGACATCCAATCTTCCTCCAATACATGATCAAGTGTGGTTTTGGTAACTTAGCAAGCAAGAAACAAGAGGAAGCATGGATTTAAGCATGGTTTGGTGGGAAAAGCTAAAGATCAAGAATGAAGGGAAAGCTAAGGTTGATGCTTGAAGCTTGAAGGAAAGCAAGAAAACATGTTAGGTGAGTTCCATAGATAGATTACCATCCTTTGGGTTGTGTAAATTCATGTTACAAGTATAGATTTATGTTTTTGAGAGGTTTTAACCCTAATGTCTCTTTGAGCAATTCTTGTCAATTACATGTTAGTTTGCCATGAAATATGTTTATAAATGTATATATATGCTGCTGGATGATTATGGTGCATTGCAGGATCAAACTGAACAAGTTTTGGGTCAAAACTGGAAATTTTGTACCTCAGACCCGAAGAGCTACGCTATTAGCGAAATCTACGCTAATAGCGAAATTCACAGGATGAGCCACGCCCCAGCTGAGCTATTAGCGCAGCTCTCTGGACTTGGCCAACTTGCTTTGGCCTGTTGGCCCAGTTCAGGGTCCGTGGTGCATTCTGAAGCTTTTCTTTCATCGTTTTACAACTTTATAACCCTAAAACAACATCTAGGCAATGCACATAACATCAAACGATTCTTGAAATGAAAATCATGGCAATCTTAACATGAATGGCAAGAGTGAATCAAGAGAGTTTAAGCCGATATTACTCGGGTAGCTATGAATTAAGAAGGGCATGAATGTAGAGCCTCAACATAGTTGTTGAGAATTAGCAAGATAGCATGAATCACTAAGTATGTCAAGTATAGGATTATGAATACATAAGTAAGTAAGACGCGAATGATAATCTCTTCGCACATGAGCTAGAATGACTTAGCTAGTATGTAAGTCGTGGATTGATAAGCTATTCTCTCCACCATGTTAAGTATGAACAAGTATAAGTTACCATTAATCGGATCGATTAAGGTTCCGAGGTAAACATGTATGTATGATTATGTTTAACTTAAATGCACGACAAGACCATGATTAATAAGTGTAGGTGGCATGTCTCTTGCTATCCACATCAGGGGGATACAAGGGGTTCTCGTAATGAGAACGATTCAAGCCGTAAGGGACCCGCATGTCACCGAGTAAACAAGACGTAGGTGTTCGTGTCTCTTGTTATCCACGCCAGGGGGATACGGGAGGTTCTCGACCTAAGGGGAACGGTTCAAGCCGCAAGGGACCCGCACGACACCGAGGGAGTCCGATGTACGTACATCGGTCATGTATGGGATTGATCTCGGGGTTACTCCACCCGGGACTATCCGTAAAATGAATCCAGATAACTGTTTGTTCAACGCTAACCTATGAATGAACTTAAGTACGTTTATGTATGTTATGATTATGATTCTATGTACGACTATGATTATGATCACGTAAGAATCCATGCACGTTTATGTTAAGAACAAGAGCACTAGATGCTACATGATAAGTATAAGGCATGGAATAGAACAAGTAAAGAACATGATACCGATGACGATCTTAGGTTTCCCCTAATCGTCCGGTTTAGAATCGTGCCATGATTATGATATGTTTAGGCCTTGATACGTAAAACGTATTTTTGGCAATGCGGTTTTAGGTTCCCCTCGACCGCCATGACACGTATAGGAAGTGAAACCTATAACAAGTTAATATAAGAATATGACGGCTCTAGTATGCACTACCGTCTAAGCATGCAAGTCCCCACACACGTATAATCAACCGCCAGGTTGTAATGTAGACACGTGGTGACCGTAGGTTTCTCCTCGAGGTTGCCTATAGCCTAGGATTTAGGGGAACTCACTGAGACATTATGTCTCATCCCAATCCTTATTTGTTTCAGATAAGCAGGATTTTATGCAAGCTTGAAGTCGGATGGATATTTCAGCAAGTGTGCGTTCATGTCGCTGCAGGATGCTTTGGATTTAAGGGTGAAATCATATATGTATGGTTGAGATGTTTATGTGATTTATGTATGAACGTAATTTTTTGTATAAATATTCACTCGTATGTAATTTATGTTGTAAATTTTAATGTATCCAGTACTAATATTAACGCGCGTGCTAGACTTTCTAGATACGTCTGGTATGGGTGTTACAAAAGCGTAGGTACTTTGTAGTGACGTTGGATCACCACAAAGACCATTTAACCTAAACTAGGAAGAAAAAATAAAGGCATACACACACGCACGCACACATGCACCTAAAACTATTACATGAAAACCTATTATACATGCTATGGTCTGCAATAAAATAAATATGCATGATTTACATTAAGCCTAAATTTACATTCTAGATTATATGCAATAAAAATAAATGACATAAAAAAAAAAAAGATCCACAAATAAATGAATGATAAACATGCAACCTAATCTAATAAACATAAAAATAATAAAGTGTCGAAGAAATAAAAATACAAGAAAAATTAAAATGCATGAGAATGGAATAAAAGTAAAACGGGGGCGTGGGTTTCTGTTGTCTTTCTTCTGCCTTCTTCAAACCAATGATAACCTCACAACTTAATCTCCTGTAAAAATCTGGCGAGTAAAATTCCCTTGAACGACTCGCGGTAGACTGTTAAATGAGGAACCGTACTGCAAAAGACAACAAACTAAACAAATAATAGCATGAAAACTACACAACAGGGCAGCAGCATACCACGAGCACAACAATGAATTCTTATCAATGAAATTTAAAACTAAACACCCACGCTGCAGTGTGATGCACTCACGGTACCACCCTGTTATTGATGAACACTTTAAATTAAAAGGAATAACCAAACCGCAACAAGCAGTTTACGTAGCAATTCGTAGAATTGGCCACGCAGCAACAGGAGTATATATATGGAACACGACACTTAATACTAACAAAAGCAGTCCATAATTGAAATCAAAGTAGCACAGCAACAAGAGATAAATTATGAAGCTACAACTTGAAAGTAAAAGGGAATGGCAATTGAAATAAGGAACATAGATTTAAAGACACGACAACATGAATATGGGGTATATATACAAATATGGCTGCTGCAAATTGTATAAAGAATCAACGGGAATGAATTCAATTAAAGCAACACCGGTAACATGAATCGCAAAGAATAGTAAAGAAAAACTGAAGCTTGAGTTAAATTGAATGAAAACTAATACTATAAACTACGGCAACTAGGATTCAAAACAAATAACAAAATAAAATTGAAACTTAAAATTAGGGTTATGAAAATTGCGGTAGCCAAGGGTTTTTGCTTAGCAGGTTTTTTGGAATATTTGTGCGTGAAAATTTGTGTTGTTGGGTAAAATTGTGTGTGTTTGTGCATCTGTACAGGTTGCTTCTTATAGGATTAGGATTTGGTGAAAAAGAAACCGTATGCCTTGGCTTGGGGAGAAGGAAAATGTATTTAGACTGGTTTATGAGGCTTGGTCATTTGAACTTATCATCTAATAATAAAAATAAATAATAAAAAGGATAACTATGCATATTTTGGATTTAGACTTATCGGTGGACAAGAAAAAAAAGAATAAAAGGGAGATAAAGGCTAAAAAATAAAAAGAACATGATAAGGTTAATAAGAAAATAAAGATTAAAAAAAAAAAAAAAAAAAATTAAAGTTAATTAAAATTTTAAATAAAAGATGGAAATAAAGATAAAAATAAAAATAAAAGAGAAGAGGGCCCGACTCGGAACCAAACATGAGGTATTTTAAAATACCTCTCTGCCGAATTTTTGCTGGAAATCGGAGACTGGTCCGGGTTAAACGACATACGAAGGCAGGGTCCAACGACACGTGTCAGTGGTATCTTAGGTCAAAAAATGGGGTATGACAGATGCCCCTATTTAAGTTTCTTCGTCCGGAGATTTGAAGATGGAATCTTTGATTTGACGGGTCGAAGAGACTTAAATACAGAGTACACCATTTTTGACCTAAGATGCTATGAATGTATGTGATGGAATTATGAATGCAGGACGACAAATATGACTTGACTGAGACGGGAAACAA
The DNA here is from genome assembly GCF_051527215.1 of Medicago sativa. NCBI lineage: Eukaryota > Viridiplantae > Streptophyta > Magnoliopsida > Fabales > Fabaceae > Medicago > Medicago sativa. The sequence continues at coordinate 6,365,336 of NC_140754.1, forward strand.
CAACGGGATACCCAAATTCGTTGAAGAATGGGATCCGACTCCGCTAGGGGAAATGTAGTTTCACTGGGGAAAGATTGTCTACTACCGTATTGGTTGGGTATGATAGCTTAATGAAGACGAGACTCTTAGCGACATCTCTAGAACAGCTAACGCTGTGGAGGACACTGCTAGAATTGAAATTGACATTGAAATTGATTAGTGACATCACTGGAACAGCTCACGCTGGGGATGACACCATTGAAATTGAAATTGATTGAAATTGAAATTGAAATTGATTGAAATTGAAATTGAAATGGAAATTGATTAGTGACATCACTAGAACAGCTAACACTGGGGATGACACCATTGAAATTGAAATTGAAATTGATTGAAATTGAAACTGAAATGGAAATTGATTAGTGACATCACTAGAACAGCCAACGCTGGGGATGACACTATTGAAATTTGAAATTTGAAATTGAAATTGATTGAAATTGAAATTGAAATTGAAATTGAAATTGGTTAGCGACATCACCAGAACAGCTAACGCTGGGGATGACACTTTTGAACTTGAAATTTGAAATTGAAATTGAAATTGAAATTGATTAGTGACATCACTGGAACAGCTAACGCTGGGGATGACACTATTGAAATTGAAATTGAAATTGATTAGTGACATCACTGGAACAGCTAACGCTGGGATGACACTTTTGAAATTGAAATTGAAATCGAAATTGAAATTGAAATTGAAATTTGAAATTGAAATTGAAATTGATTAGTGACATCACTAGAACAGCTAATGTTGGGGATGACACTTTTGAAATTGAAATTGAAATCGAAATTGAAATTGAAATTGAAATTGAAATTGAAATTGAAATTGAAATTGATTAGTGACATCACTGGAACAGCTAATGCTGGGGATGACACTATTGAAATTGAAATTGAAATTGAAATTGAAATTGAAATTGAAATTGATTAGTGACATCACTGGAACAGCTAACGCTGGGGATGACACTATTGAAATTGAAATTGAAATTGAAATTGAAATTGAAATTGAAATTGAAATTGAAATTGATTAGTGACATCACTGGAACAGCTAACGTTGGGGATGACACTATTGAAATTGAAATTGAAATTGATTAGTGACATCACTGGAACAGCTAACGCTGGGGATGACACTTTTGAAATAAAAGATAATTTGCCAACTGTTTATTTACAGAACTTGCCGCTTGGCACAACGATAAGTGAGGACCGGACTGAAAGGGGAGAATAACTTCTGAGTGATAAATGCGACCATGTATGAACGATGAGGTGGATATGTTGTGTATATATGAATGTATGAATATGGGAAAGTATTAATGTATGAATGTATGAATACATGCAAGTATTAATGTATGTTGTATGATTGTATGAATGTATGAATGTAACTTGTACGTCCGTATAAACTGTATATGACGACGGGTAACTCGATGAAACGAGACAAGACAGGTAGGATGGGAGGCGGACTGACAACACAGTACAAACACTCGGCAAACTTCCTTCGAGATGATATTATTGTGAACAAATTGAGCCATTGATGGGGTGAAGCCTGGCACAAGGTAGCAATTGATGCCCCTGGGGATAAAGCTCATTGTTGACCAAAAATCTGGAAGAAGTCGCCATTTGTAAACCAACACGGAGTGTTCTCCCACGAATATGCTTCAACAGTCGTGTTTTTTTTTGTTCTTTTTGTTTTGAAAGTCCCTAACTTTTGCCTGGACCGCCCTTTCGGGTTTTCAGTCCACCGGGAGTATATTCCTTTTTTGTGCCCCTAATTTTTGCCTGGACCGCCCTTTCGGGTTTTCAGTCCACCGGGACGCTCTCTATTGCTTAAGCCGCCTTTTCAGGTTTTTCGACTTAGCGAGCATTTATTTTTGTATATTTTTTGTATATATATTTTTTTACTGTGAAAGCATCTTGCTCGAAGCAGAGGTCCTCTTCATTGTGCTTAGCCATGTTTCTCTTTCGGAATGTAACCGTTTTCGAGGGTGATGTTGATGTACGCTTCAACTACTCATGAGTTCAAAGAGAGTGTGTTTGTTGTTCACACTCTTCAAAAGATGTAAAAAAAGTTTTGTATTTTTTTGAAAATTTTTGCTTCAAGTATTGCCATCAAAAATAGAAGAAATTTTGCAAATAGAATAAATGAGAGTTCCAAATAAATGGGCACAGGCTCAAGTTTGATGAATAGAGTGATGACCTACCAATGGCATGGCTCCACAGATCTTTAAAAAACTTGGAAAATGGTAAATATATTGGAAGGTACATTGAACACAATAACCGTTATTCTCCCTAACAACTTTGAATGCCCCTGTTCCGAGTCTTTGATTTGTAGATGCTTCAAATCGGAGGTTCTTTTGACGACTGGATGCCCCAAGTGGACTGTGCTGACTGATGCAGTTACTTGTCATGATCCTTAACTTTTGCATAGATCGCCCTTTTCGGGTTTTCAATCTATCAGGATAACCATCATTTTTTTTTGTCTCTAATTTTTGCCTGGACCGCCCTTTCTGGTTTTCAGTCCACCGAGACGCTCATTTTTGCCTAAGTCACTTTTTCAGGTTTGCGACTTATCGAGCTTTTATTTTGACAAAGTATTTCTTGACTGCACCGGCATTCATAGGACATGTGAGTTTGTCACCATCCATGATTGTAAGAGTCATTGCTCACAAGTCTTCATAATTAGGCGTCCACTTGCCCCTGGAGTTTGGTTGGAAAGTAGTACAAAGTTGGGCACAAAGTCTCTTTCTTGAATTCAAGGGGACGAGCCTTCTTGTTAGAAGCTTGTTTCAAACCTCTTTTGATATATTTGTACAAAGGTCGTCGTGTATTTAAATTCGATTAAGCTTGGACTTTAGCAGAACTCCTATTGACGGGACTTCGACCTTTACGGAAAGCACGACCTCCATGTTGCATATTGGGGAAGGAGGGGGGGTTGCCCCCTGTTGAAATGTGTACTGAAGTACGATATTTAAGCAAAGCGAATGGTAGCACCCCGAGCCAGTCTTTGTAATTGAATGTCATCTTCTGGATAATCTCCTTGATATTTTGTTGGCAGCTTCGATGGCTAAGATGCCCCAGTATGTGAGAGATCTCGTCGGGAATCTCTTCATTCCCTTCTTCAGCTTCGGACACAGGGAACTCAAAGTTGGAAGAGAGTACATGGTTAATGTGTTCAACGGGTTTATTAATGCATGATTTGATTATTGATTTTGACAAGTGTAAGTTATGATTATGCAGATATTTGAGAATGAAATTTATTTTTTGGTTTTTTTGTATTACCATTTTTCCAAAAAAAGCACAAAATAAAAACAAAGTCGGGATCAAAGCGACTTTTTTAATGATGAAAAATACATGAAGCGAAAAGCCCTACACAAGTTCACTTTCGTCTCGGGCAGGACGAAAGGATTTTTTTTGGAAAGACAAACAACAAACACATTAAATGAGCAGATGAGTAGTAGAAAGAACATTGACAGCGACCCAATTGTGGCTACACGCTCGGATTCAAATTCTTGAAAGGCAAGACGTTGTCATCGATCAGTTTCTGGACTTCAATCTTCAAAGAGAAACAGTGCTCAACATCATGACCTTGTGCCCCTTGATGGAAGACACAAAAGAGATCAGGTCTCCACCAAGCCGGCAATTTCTTCGGTACTGGAAGAGGTGCCTTAGTTTGTACGAAGCTCTTTTTAAGCAAATACGAAAGCAACTCCGCGTACTTCATAGGAATCAGATCAAAGTGCAGTGCTCTTGGAGCCTGTTGTTGAGGTTGTGGCTGGACAAGTAGCTGACCTTCGGGGGACAAGGTGTTATCTTGGATTAACCTCTGAACTACAGTCTTGAAAGCAAAACATCGCTCGATATCGTGACCTGGTGCCCCTTGGTGAAATGCACAAGAAAGGTCGGCTCTATACCCCATTGGCAATCTTTTCGGCACCGGAGGAGGTGGTCTAGTTTGGATTAGGTCCTCCTTAAGCAGTGTAGGAAACAGCTCCGCGTATTTCACAGGGATTGGATCAAACTTCGGTGCCCCCTTAGCCTGGTTTTGAGGAGTAAACTGTTGCAGAGCCTGTTGTCGAGGTTGTTGGGGACATAGTGGCTGAACCTGTGTAACCATTAGTGAAGATACTAAGTTAGTTAACTTCTCTACCTCGGCCCGAAGCGTTGTTACCTCTTCACGAAGCTCGTGGACCTCTTGTTCAAGCTGATCCATTTTTTGTGTTTGCACGAATGCTTGCATTTGCGAGTTGAATTTGAATGAAGACATCGGACCAATTTTGAAATGGGTTGACCTTTGTATGGAAAAGAAAAATTTGTGAGACTCGGAATTGAGACTATGAAATGCAAAATGATGCATGAAGCTTATGCAAAAATAGACACATTTTTCGAAGGATTTGTCAAAGTAATTGTAAACATCATAAGGAATATTGTTTCATTTGATAATTTGAAATGTTAAAAACGGTTCCTTTAAGAACAAAAGCAAAGCCAAAGACAAAGTCCCCAACGAAGCTAAGGTCTAGTTTAAGACTTTTGAAACTGTATTCCTTGGTGTCCCTCTTTATAAGGTCTACTCCTCCGATGTTTACAAGAACTTATCTAAGTCTTTCGATGTTTTGATGGGAAAAAGTTTTTATGAATGAATGCATGTATGCATGGTTATGCTAACACAAACGGTGAATATATGGTGAGGTTAAGTCCACATGTTGGAGTCAAGGGTAACAACGCCATTGGTAAGGACTATGGTTTTCAAATGTACCTGTATCACGGGTTCTACCAAGTTCCCAGAGTTATCAACCACTTCCGAACACTATCAGGTTACGGAAATACTTCCGTTCCAATAATATTCGTAAGAAAGTCTCGTCTGAGTGTGGTATCGCGTGTCAACTAAACCAAGATTACTCATGATTAGCCACCGCACCACGTCCTAAAAGGCCAAGAGGGGTTAAAGGTAACTAAAGGTCCTCAACTTCCGACAGTCACTTGAAAATAACATGCCAAACACGAATACTCATGCCAACATAGTATACTTCCAAGATCCCTCAGTTGAGTGGGGTTATCACATGTGTCACAAACCAAAATTCACTCTTGGCAAGGCACTATGATTATACCACCGTCCTATCTTAAATTTCTCTCAAGTCCGGGTGTAGGACTTATCACACCACTCACGTTAGAAAGGAGAAAGAAGAAGGATGAACAGATATACACGTATTTCCATCTTTTATTTTCGTTTTTTAAGCAAGTTATAGCACAATAGTTAAATAAGACCAAGTTAGGCTCAACCCTCTTAGGGGGTAGTCCCCAGTGAAGTCGCCATTTCTGTCGCGTCATTTTTCGGAGGTCAAGGCTATTTGATTAGCTTATTGACTCACTAATTATTTCACGACTGAACATTTAATTTTTTTGAGAAAAGGGGAAAAAAGTTCAAACACCCCACATTTTGAAAAGATTTAGGGTTCGGGGGTTAGTTACATAAAGGGAAGGTGTTAGCACCCTTTATGTCCGTAGTACTCTACGGGAACCTTTTAGTTTTATTTAAATAATGTGCTATAACTTGCTTATTATTTTTTTTGGAAAAAAAGAGTTTGAAATGATTAATAAAGGAGGACCTACTTATCTACATTTTATTGATTTGGAAGGACAAAGTCCTCTGCCTACGTACCCGTGAGGGATCAAAATCACGTAGTTCGTGGTAAAAATTGACGTTTGATTGGTTGAGTGTTTTTTAATGTTTCGAAAAAAAAGGTTTTAAAATAAAAAGCCAAGTGGCAAAAGAATATTTGTTTGTGTTTTTTAATATTAAAGAAAATGGACTCAAAATAAATTAGATTGATTGATATTTGATTAAGAAAAGAAAATAAAAGGACGTCACTTGATTTAGGATCAAGGTTTATTTAAGAAAATATTTTTGTGATTTTTGAATATTTGTTTTTTTTGTTTTTTTTTTGAATAATTGGAATGAAATTAAACTAACGGAGCAGAAAAAAAAAAAAAAAAAAGCGTAGGTACTTTGTAGTGACGTTGGATCACCACAAAGACCATTTAACCTAAACTAGGAAGAAAAAATAAAGGCATACACACACGCACGCACACATGCACCTAAAACTATTACATGAAAACCTATTATACATGCTATGGTCTGCAATAAAATAAATATGCATGATTTACATTAAGCCTAAATTTACATTCTAGATTATATGCAATAAAAATAAATGACATAAAAAAAAAAAAGATCCACAAATAAATGAATGATAAACATGCAACCTAATCTAATAAACATAAAAATAATAAAGTGTCGAAGAAATAAAAATACAAGAAAAATTAAAATGCATGAGAATGGAATAAAAGTAAAACGGGGGCGTGGGTTTCTGTTGTCTTTCTTCTGCCTTCTTCAAACCAATGATAACCTCACAACTTAATCTCCTGTAAAAATCTGGCGAGTAAAATTCCCTTGAACGACTCGCGGTAGACTGTTAAATGAGGAACCGTACTGCAAAAGACAACAAACTAAACAAATAATAGCATGAAAACTACACAACAGGGCAGCAGCATACCACGAGCACAACAATGAATTCTTATCAATGAAATTTAAAACTAAACACCCACGCTGCAGTGTGATGCACTCACGGTACCACCCTGTTATTGATGAACACTTTAAATTAAAAGGAATAACCAAACCGCAACAAGCAGTTTACGTAGCAATTCGTAGAATTGGCCACGCAGCAACAGGAGTATATATATGGAACACGACACTTAATACTAACAAAAGCAGTCCATAATTGAAATCAAAGTAGCACAGCAACAAGAGATAAATTATGAAGCTACAACTTGAAAGTAAAAGGGAATGGCAATTGAAATAAGGAACATAGATTTAAAGACACGACAACATGAATATGGGGTATATATACAAATATGGCTGCTGCAAATTGTATAAAGAATCAACGGGAATGAATTCAATTAAAGCAACACCGGTAACATGAATCGCAAAGAATAGTAAAGAAAAACTGAAGCTTGAGTTAAATTGAATGAAAACTAATACTATAAACTACGGCAACTAGGATTCAAAACAAATAACAAAATAAAATTGAAACTTAAAATTAGGGTTATGAAAATTGCGGTAGCCAAGGGTTTTTGCTTAGCAGGTTTTTTGGAATATTTGTGCGTGAAAATTTGTGTTGTTGGGTAAAATTGTGTGTGTTTGTGCATCTGTACAGGTTGCTTCTTATAGGATTAGGATTTGGTGAAAAAGAAACCGTATGCCTTGGCTTGGGGAGAAGGAAAATGTATTTAGACTGGTTTATGAGGCTTGGTCATTTGAACTTATCATCTAATAATAAAAATAAATAATAAAAAGGATAACTATGCATATTTTGGATTTAGACTTATCGGTGGACAAGAAAAAAAAGAATAAAAGGGAGATAAAGGCTAAAAAATAAAAAGAACATGATAAGGTTAATAAGAAAATAAAGATTAAAAAAAAAAAAAAAATTAAAGTTAATTAAAATTTTAAATAAAAGATGGAAATAAAGATAAAAATAAAAATAAAAGAGAAGAGGGCCCGACTCGGAACCAAACATGAGGTATTTTAAAATACCTCTCTGCCGAATTTTTGCTGGAAATCGGAGACTGGTCCGGGTTAAACGACATACGAAGGCAGGGTCCAACGACACGTGTCAGTGGTATCTTAGGTCAAAAAATGGGGTATGACACTCATACATAAAAAAGTACGGGACAAGTATTTATCAAAATTTTTAATGAAGTTTTTATAAAAAAAAAACATATGACAAATATTTATTATTGATACATAAAAAATTATGAGTCAAATATTTTTCATTTTTTTTGAAGGAAAATATTTTTCATTTTTATAATCAAAGTAGAAATTAAATTAAAAAGAGAAGGAAGTACAAGACTAAGGAGCAAGGACATGACCCAATAAACCACAAAAACAAAACCCGACAATTCAGTACAAAAATGGTAATAAAAGAGAATATCCTAAACAACCACTACCACAAACAATCCACGAACGCACGTAGGGGTGTGGAACCAAATTGCAAATAAACGCAGTGGGAATTTTTTAAGCATTTAAATAGGCGTATGGATCGTCTGTCAACATAGAAAGGACTCAAGTTCCAACAACTCCCTAGCTTCTAAGTATTAGTAAGCCATAAACCCTCTTTCGAGCCAAAACAACCAATTACGAACCGAATCCACAGATTCACAGTGGTCTTGAAACTTTAGCCGAAGTCCAGATCGAGGGATGAACAAACAATAGAAATCTATCACAGTTCACCAACGACGCAAGAAGCAACCATAGAGGATAAAATCTTTTAAGTATGATGAACGACTACTACCGTCAATACGGAGCATCTACGCACCTAGCCCTTTGAAGCAACATCAATATAAAACAAGTCATGTTGAATCAAGATATGCATCCAACAAAACAATGCTAGAACTAAATAACCTAGATTTTCAATCAAAAAAACCAGATTCAAGATTTTCAGACCAAATCACAGAGGCAGAACAAAGCCACCACCCATCTTCGTCTCCACGAAACAAAACAAAAACAAATATCAAAAACATAAACGAAAAAAACATAGCAAAAACCAGATCAAAAAACTCATGATCTGACATAATCCACCTCAAAAAACTAACTCATAATCGCGTCGATGTCAGAGCAGTACAAAGACAACGACGACGTTAAATGAAACCAGTGACCACAACAGAATCAACTCACACCAAGACTGTGAGAGGACAGTCGGGGCGACGCTTCACCGACGATGATCTAAAACCCATAAATATATTTTTCTTTTATGCATAAAGACATGAGACATATATTTATCATTAATAAACATAAATATAATATGAGACACATATTTGTCATCATTGCGGCAAAAAAGATACAGACATATTTAAAAATTCACGGGATAAATAATTTTCATCAACAAATAAAAAAAATAAAACAAGTTGAGATTGAAAAATAATGGTCTATCACCCGTGCATTGCACGGGTTAACACACTAGTTATATAAATTTGAGACCTATTTCATTTTCTCTTCTTTTGGTGTTGACATGTGGCACTCTTTCTCAAGCATTTGCATTTGCTCCAAGTCTCAACATGTGACACTCTTCTCTCATGCATTTCATATTTAATGCTATCCCAAATTAATTTTTATAACCATTTATATTTTTTATTTTGATATTATAAATAAATTGCAATATTAATATTCCTAAAATAGCATTATTATGATTATTATTTTCTAGAGAAAAACATTATTATGATAGTAACCAGAATAGGCATTGTAGTTTCAAATTAAATTTGTGCACCAATATGCATGATTCTATATACTACTTTTTAGAATAGGCCTAATATCTCTTAAAAAAAAAGAATAGGCCTAATATTGTGCATAATTTTTTTTTAATAATATAATAATTAACTATCGAGATAATAGTAGTAATATATTATTGTTTTCATTATGAATGACGTCTATAAATTTATTGGATTTCATAAATTGTTTTTTAATTTGTTGGATTACAAATAGTACTAGCATATATTATTCCTTAAAAACAAATAGTAATAGCATATATTTATTATTAATATTATGAAAAATATATATTCATGTAATTCCTCATTAGCCAAAAAAATTACCACAAAAAATTTTTAAATTAAAAATATTCAGATCTTTGGAAGCACAAAAATATACCATAATTAACTTTATTGACTTTGAAACAAATAAAGAAATAATAAAAAACCATTAAAAATGCTAAATAATGCATTTATTTTGATTCCTCCATTTCTTTGAGGCGTTAACATGAAATTTGTGCATTAAGAATGCATGAAATTCATCCGTTTCTTAAAGGTGTTAAAACTTACGATTCTTTTTTTTTTGAAGAAAAAACTTACGATTCTTTTAAACGATATTGAGATAATTATCATTTTTTTTATATTTTCAGTAATGATCATATTACCAAATTACCCTCGAATCTATATCCATATCTATCTATCTATATCTATAAATTGTACATTTTAGGCTTATTCCTCAAACGTATATATGAAAACGAAACCCTCCCTAAAGCATCCTTATGACATGTGGCATCATAGACTTAATTCAACATTCTAATGCATTGGGCACTAATGGTGTTATTTTTTTTATAAAACAATTCTGAATTGATGCATTGATATTCCAAATTAATTAATATTAATTTAATAATAAATTTATTTGTGGAATATTATTACAATTAGTATTTTATTTCAATTAGTATTAGTTAATTATTAAATAAGACAAATTTATATTTAAATATATTATTAAAATTAAATTCAAAGATTCAAATAAAATACTAATTGAATAATTTATATTTTAATATTTTAATTTCAAAGAGATCAAATTATTGATATATGTAAGTAATAAAAATACGTTTTGATTAAAGTAATTCAAATTAAAATAATTTAATTATATTTATTCAGAACCATTAATTTTTTTTATACAACTTAACTTAATATGATTTTGTTTCTAATTTCAAATGTGTGACTTTTCGAAAATTAATGGATATTTTTCACATTTATTTTATCTGTAAATCAAGGGAGTGATTTTTTTTTTTTGAAGAAATCAAGGGAGTGATTATTGGTATTACTTGATGATTTTTCCTATAAATATTGTTTATGATACTCACAAGTTTTACATCACTTGGAAAATGCAACATAAATTTTCTGAAAGTCTTCTATAAACTCAAATTTTTTGTTGAATTGTTCTTTGTTTTCTTATTTTCATATTATTTTCTGTGACTCCTATTTGAATAATCATTTCAATTTTCATTGTTTCTGTTGGTAGATTTTGGTTTATATGTGATTGAAAAATGTTAATCTCTCATTCTCCTTAACATATATTGTCGTTTACATTTTTAATTTAGATTACATAAAGCTTTTATTTTTATATCTTTTATTGTTTTTTAGTTTAGACAGGGAGACAAAGTGATTAGAAATTGTGACACACAAAAAGTCGTTTATGAGGAAGAAGAGTCATATGATGGAGCATTGCGAAAGACATTGATAATGAGGCGTTTCAATTTAGTGTATAAGAAATAGCGCACTATTTCTTTAATTGTTTTTTTTTTTCAAATACAAGAATGACAAAGAAACTGAAGATTGTATTTATTATATTGGAAATTTTAGTGCGGCGTGTCGTGAATGCCCCTTTTTCTTCATGATTTATAATTATTAATTTATTGTATATCACATGTACATGAATAATACAAATATATTAATACATGTGTATGAATTTAGATTTTTGTTTCACGAGTTTTTATCAACACCATTAACATGCCTTTTTTCTTAAACTATTTTAACAACTTCTCACCCTCGGTATCACTTTTCACGTAAGAAATTCTAAGGTGAACTCTCACATATTAATTAATAGTTATATACAACCAATATTTCTTTTAAAAAAAGTTATATACAACCAATCAAATAAATACAAGTAATAAAGCAATATTAAAAATAAAATTATTTAATAAAATATATTAATGTGATATTTCCCTCTTTAACCAAAAAAATATTAATGCGATACAAACTTCCTAAACAAGTCATCGAATTGTAATATTTTCATGAGGATATTTTCCTTAATGAATAATGATGTCTTCAAATAAGTCATTTTATTATAAGATTTCAAATAATAATTAGCTTTAATGAGAAGATTATCCTTAATGACAAATTTTAATAATAATTGTTATGTATAATGTATTTAATTTTTTATGAATAAATTGATTAATTTGTTAACTAACTTTTTTTACATAAAAAATGAAATATTTATGAATAAAAATACTTTGATCTTTTTAAAAAAATTTAAACCTAAAGACATTTTTAAAATAATTCTATTAACCTTTTTTGGAAAATCGGTCAATTTTTTTTATCACAAGTTGATTTAATTTGGTGATAAGTCTTTTTACCACCAGACTAAACTTTTACAAATTTATTACATTAATCTATTATTTACTAATTTTAATTTTTTTTTTTATGATACTTCATCCTACTCTTATCTTATGAGTGAGTGTGTGTGTCAAATTTTATCAACTTGTGATAAAATGAAATGAAAAGGGTTTCCAATTTTTTTAATAATACTTATTAGTTTAATCTATTTTTGTATCAAACGTATTAATCTATTGTTCCTTTATATTATTAACATTAAAAGAGTTTTCCAAAACTTTATTTTGGATATGTAAATAGTGATCCAAATTATATTGCATTAAATTTGATTGAATTTTTTTTTTCTTCAAAAGATTCATCCAAGTCAAAGTTAACCGTGTTTGATTTTATATTTGGATCATAAGATATTTTGCCTCAAAAACATTTCGAATTAGACTTCAAACAAACCTAACATTGTGATGTCAAAATATAGACTAAGACGGTCAACAACGGAGCTCCCAAATTTGGGTGGTTAATTGGATCCAACAAGTACATTTGTAGAATTGTATATGTATTAATGTGCAAGATATATATTCATTAATTCTAATATTTATCCTTTTTTACGGTCAATAATCTTTAAATAAGCATAAAAAAAATCCTATTTTCTTTTTTCAAAAATAAACACATACTTTGATAATCCTATTTGAAAATATTCATTGAGACAAATCAAACAACATCTTACATGCTAACATTTGTATTTATATGCTTCTTCAAAAAAAAATTGTATTTATATATTAGTTAAAAAATGTGGTCAAAGTAAGTGAAATGTATTTTAAAACGGATGAAGTATTAATGAATTGTTGAAACTTTGACATGCTGCAATCAAGAATATCTTAAAAATTAGCGGTATTCGTTAACTCATTTAAGAATATATAGCAAGTTTTCCGTTTTCAATAGTCAATCACCATTGAATAACTTTTAAACCATCATAAAAAAAAATCCTCTTTTATTTAAAAAAATAAAACTCATGAATTAAGAATTAATTGCATTAAAGGTAAACAAATTGTAGAAAAATTGAAATACTTCAATCAAGGCAATCACAAAAAACAAATTAAAAGAATATTTTAAATCACTCAATAATGAATATGTATGTCTTCTTCAAATAAAAAAAAAGAATATGAATGTCTCATTTTCTTATTTCTATTTAATCTTGACCCTCATCCCGTTCTTCAATTTATGTTTCTACTATTCTTTGTAAACAATAGATCATTGAACCATCATTAAAAAAAAAAATCAAACCAAGCAAGTTCTCGGAATCTAGAGAATCAATCAAAGTATGAAATAAAAAATTTGGGACAAATAACTTATTTGAAATTATGTGGTTGCTAATTTAAAATTCAACGGAAAAAAATTATGGTCAACCGTAAATTTTAAATGAAAGTTAAAAATAAGGTAACTCGTTAGTTGTGGAATTTCTACTATACATATAAATGATTATTATAGTTTTTTATTTACAGGAATTTCGATTTTTATTGTTTTTATTATAGATTTTTTTATTATAGAAATTATTAAAAAAGTATTGATTTCTATAATCCTAATATGCATTAAATCAGAATTAAAAAAGATATTTTATCAAAAGATAAAGAATGACAATTGCATATTTAAATGTTTGAGTTTTAATAAGGAAAATAATACATAATAAAAGAGAGTACAATGGGTAGTCTAACTCATATTATACCATGCAAACCATCTCTTTCTCCTGAAAAATAAAATAAAAATATACCTGTTTTTTGTCCTAAAAAATAACTTTTTTTTAAGTAAAAGTGGGATGAGCACTTTCAACATGTCATTGTTTTTAATGAATTGAAGATAGTTTCATTGATGAGGGAAATAAAATCAATCAATAGTAAATGACGACTAACATAGGAAATACAATCATTTAATTCCTTCGTTGTTTGTAACAAAAATCATTCAATAAAAAAAATTAAATTTAAGCAAACATAAGTTTATGATCGTCATGAGTATAAAAAAAGTTAATTATGGATGATGATACCTATTTAAAAATAAATTAACAAACATGCTTCAACATCCCGCCTACAGGTGTTCACGGGATGAGTCGGTTTTCATTGTAATCTTTTACCCGATGCAATCAAGTTTCATTAGGTTTGATCAATAAATAATTACACGTAACTTTTTTAAAAAAATCTTAAAAATATATATAATTAAATGACATTCTATATTAAATAATTACCCGATGCAATCAAGTTTCATTAGGTTTGATCAATGCGTAGAAGAAACGCGTTGTATAGGTCAAATAGAATGTTAAATGAGCAAGGATGGATACATCGCTGCCTGAATGCAGTAAACAATAAGCAAGGGTATCCACATCTTTGTGAACGAGTGTGAGTAAAGAAGTTAGTTAATGAGAGTATGATCCGTTTTACAACATGGAATAAAGGTACCCTTACTTGAACATATATGGAAATAGTTGACGCAATGACTAAAATGAAGATTAATTTTATGTGCCAACAAAAAACTATGTGGGTAGGTGAAAAGACGAAAGAATTAGATAGTTCAAGATTTAAGCATTGATAAACTGGAAAAGTTAGATCGAGAAATGGTGTAGGCATTATTGTGGATAAGGAATTGAAAAAGGATATTGTGGATGTAAAGAGGATGTAAGATTTGATTGTATCCCACAAATTTTTAGTTTAATAAGACATCTTTATTTTTTATTTAAGGAAATAAGACATCTTTAATGTTATGAGTGTTTACCAACCTTAGGTAGGTTTGGAAGAATATTCTAAAGTTAAATTTTGGAAGGATTTGAAAGGTTTAATTCAAGATATACCACAAGGAGAAAATGTTTTTCTAGGAGGGGATCTAAATGGGCATGTAAGGAGTGTTTGATAAGTTTTAAAGGCGTGAATGAGGGTATAGCCTCGGGGACATAAATGCATAAGGTAAATCCATCCTATATTTTTTGTTGTCTTTTAATCTTACTTTAGGAAAATAAAAAGAAAATTTATTACATACAAGAGTGGGATTTCATGTTCTCAAATAGATTTATTTCTTATTAGGAATTATGACAGAAATATTTTTTTGAATTTAAAGTTTTACATGGAGAGAGTTTGACTATCCAACATATAGTATTGGTTATGGATGTAAGGGTTAAGATAAGAGCGGAGATGAGAGGCCATGATTGGGATACAAGGATCAAGTGGTGACATTTAAAGGATTAAAATCAAAGTGTTTTCCTACAAAAGATTTTGAAGGAAGGTTGTGTGAAGCTACATAGAAGCGAAAATGATATGTGGAACAAGATGACATATGAGATTAGAAAAGATGACATATGAGATTAGAAAAGTAGTAAAAGAGACACTAGAAGAATTAATAGGTTTTGCACCTAGCTAGGAGTAAAGAATCTTGGTGGAACCAAAGAGTTCAAATTAAAGTGAGAATCAAAACAGTACTTCATTGATAAAAAAATAGGGATAAGGGTGATACATTTGAAGACTATTACACATTAAGAAATTTAGCACATTCCAACCTTGATGACAAGGTTGTTTTCGAGGGGTACGTTTTTTAGGATATAGTAAAGGCTGATTAGAATAGTTTAAGTATTTAAGAGGTACTTTTTTCAGGATATAGTAAAGAAAAAATTAAGAGTTACTAACTCTACGATACCATTCAACATTTTCTATATTTTTTAGGCTGATATGTTTAAATATAAAGGATTCTCATATAAAGCTAATATTTTATTTTCTTTCTCTTCAACGTGCACACATATGCATGCAAAGGTGTTAATATTAATTTCGTGACTTTACATTTAATATGCAGATCTACGTATCGGTGATGATGACTTGAAGAACCTTTGTTTGATTGAAATTGAAATGATGCTTCAGGAAAACGGACAGTCGCTTACTAACTTCAAATCTATGCCCAGGCCAGATGCAGCAGACATGCCAACTTTCACAAACAAGCTCAACGTTGATGAGCTAAATTACAACAAAGATGAACTGGAAAAGACACACGCTGATATGTTACTGATGCTGATTGATGAGCAAAGATGTGTACATGACAAGATCATGGAGTCTGTTGGTTCTGACGACGATGGTTTCTTTTTCTTATATGGTTACGATGGTACTGGTAAAACATTTATATGAAAAACATTGTCGGCTGCTGTTAGATCGAAGGGGTTAATTGTATTGAATGCTACATCCAGCTGTATAACGACTCTTCTATTACCAGGTGGATGAACCGCACACTCGACTTTGACAGTCCATATTGAGATTAACGAGGCATCATCGCTTACGATGGAAAATGATAGCCCTAGGGCAGACCTGGTGCGTGCTGCAAAGTTGATAATTTGGGATGAGGCTCGAATGATGCACTGGTGGTGTTTTGAGGCAGTTGACCGATCAATGCCTGATATCATGTCAAAGAATGATCCCCTAAACAAGTTTAGACCTTTTGGTGGAATGACAGTAGTTTTAGGTGGTGATTTCAGGCAAATATTGGGTGTTGTCCGAAAAGGAACGAGACAGGATATTGTTGATGCCTCAATCAATTCATCAAAGATACAGGCTTATTGTAATGTGTTGAGGCTTACTGTTAATATGAGATTGGGTGCATCTTCGGTGCCTGTAGAGCAGGAAGAAATTGCTAATTTTGGCAAATGGATACTCTCAATTGAAGACGGCAATTACGCTTCGGATGAGAATGGTGAAATGAAGGTAGAAATTCCTGAAGATTTGCTCATATCGGACACAACAAATCCGTTGATGTCACTTACAAACTTTGTGTATCCCGATTTGAATGATAATCTTGGTGACCCGCTATTTTTCCAAGAAAGGGGAATACTCGCATCAATGCTTGATTCAGTTGAGCATGTTAACGAATATACGATGTCACTGATTCCAGGTGAAGAGAAAGAGTATTTAGGCTCTGATTCTGTTTGTTGATCGGGTGAAAATTCTGATGCCAAAGCGAGCGGTTCGCAAAAGTTTTTTATTTCCCCGTGCTTGGCACGGGTCACTATACTAGTAATAGACTAATTATAACTTATTGTACAGATCAAACATGAGATGCTTTAATTAATTATTTCCATTGAAATTCTCTAATTTAAATGGTTGTCATATATCAACCATAAACAGTTTGTTGAGAGAGATTAATTTATAACTAAGAAAATATGAGATTGAGTTTGATGGTTGAGATGCAATAATTTTGAAAATTGAGAGATTTTAAATGAAGATAGTCTATTCTTCATCTAATATATATGTGCAACAACGACGTAAATTAGGATGTTGCAGTTGAAAAAAATTGACAGAATTCAAATGATAAAATTCACTCTCCATCTAATATGTATGTGGCTATGTGCAACCACCATACTAGATTTGTATCTAAATGAGTAACAACTTCAATACTCATGTTTTTATTTATCTTTTTGTATTTTCTCTTTTATTTATAGCGAAATAATGATTTTTTTTGTCAAAATAAATAGAAAATTATATATTAAAGAATACATTTTTTGACAATAATTAAATATTCATTCAAACAAAATATTTCTTTTTGACCAGTTCAAGCAAAATATTAAAGAATATTTTTTCCAAATGAAAATATTAAATAATATTGTTTTTTTAGGAAAATAATATTGTTAATTATATGATATAATAATTTAATTGTAATAATTTTTTTTGGATTTTTTATGAATGTTGATGAAGGTGATGTTGAAGAAGATGAAGAAGTGGAAGGAAAAAGATGAAAAAAGCAAAAAAAAAAATAAAAATAAATTGTGAGTTGCCCCAATGACATGTACAGTTAACTGCAACATCATAGAGTTTAACAGACAAAACAAATGGAGGGGGTAATTGACTAACGTTTGTAAATTCTAAAAAGTTTTTTTTTGAAGTTTCTAGAAGAGCTCAGGAGGATTTTAGACGAAAGTTGCAATTTAGAAGGTTTTGTCTGTTTACTCAAAGATTTGGTTTTGACCAAATTAAATAATTTATTTATAATTTTTTTAAAGAATATAGATTAATTTCTACACACATTCAGTTCACATGATTTGGGTTTGACTAAGTTCAAACAAAAGCCTGCAATAATAATTTATTTATCAAAAATTAAAGAATATAGTTTAATTTTTACACACATTCAATGTACTCATTTTCAACGATGTATTGTTACATCTTCAATTAATGAATATAATAACTCATGTGTTTTCATTTTTTTTTTTGAAGGAACTCATGTATTTTCATATTCATTTATTGATATGACAATACATCATTGAATATATGTGTAAAATAACTTTACACTGACAATGTATACAAATTAAATCTAAAAGAATATTATTAATTATAAGCTTGTTTTTTTTACACATATATTGGTTCTTACAAAGTATTGGTTCTTAACCTAACCCTGTAAAAAATTCAACCCCATATCAAGTTAGACGTTGTATCTGAGGTTCGAACCCCCTCTACTTATGTATGAGAGTTTCAATGGTTATTTCTTGTTTCACCTATCTACCAGAAAAATGGGCTAAAGTTTAATGCATATTTAACTCTTAAAAAAACATATTGTAATTCAAGTATCTCTTAAAGAAAAAGAGTATAATTTGTAATTTGTTCTAGACATTTACTTTTCAAGGGAGAGTAATGCATATTTTAACAAAAGAGGATAAACAACTGTAATTCAAGTGTATCTCTAGATAGGGTGTTGTAATTTACTCTTTGGCTTATTTCTTCATTTTTATTGTTCTAAATATTCTAACGACAAAACTTACACACATATTAAATATTGAAAAGTGAAGAATTTATGTTTCAAATTCACGTATGTAATACCAAACATCTTTACGGCTAGCGTTTGAGTTATACTTACGATGCTTCTCTTTCATTTTTAGTGAAAAAAAATACAAGTTTCTTTTTTTTCGATTATTGACGCCGACAAAAAAGATAGATAAGATAGAAGTCTTTTCTATAAGATAAGAAAATTAGCAAAACATTAAAGACTATAAATTTTTGGAATACAAGAAAATTAGTAAAACATAAGTATTAAAGAATATAATTTTTTTGTTAACTAAATATACCATTCATAAAAAAACTAAAGAATAATTTATAAAAATAAAAATAAAAATAAAATATTAAAGATTTAGATTTGACCAAATTCAAACAAAATATTAAAGAATTATAAATACAAAAAATTTGGTTTTGACAGAATTAAAAAAAAAAATTAAAAAAAATTAGTTTAATTTCTACACACATTTAATGTAGACATGCATTGTAACCAAAAAAATGTAGACACATATTTAACGATGCATTGCCACTTCATCAATTAATGAATATAATAACTTATGTATTTTCATATTCATTAATTGATATGACAATACGTCATTGAATATATGTGTAAAATAAGTTCACACTGACTATGCATACAAATTAAATCTGAAATAATATTATTAATTATAAGCTTGTTTTCTTGACCCAATAAAAGTTTATTGAAATGGTAAACAACTAGCATTGACACCCGTGCCAAGCACGGGCTAGAATTTCGTCAAACTTAAGGGAGATAATATTGTGATGTAGCAGAAGTCCGTTAAAGTTCAACATTAGATGAAAGAGTGCAGGTTGAACATCAAAAGAGTGAAAAACTCATACTTAAGCCTTAACGTTTTGGATGAAACTGTAGTCTCATTTTCACTGTGTTGTTGCCCTTTCTCCGATGTGTTGATCCACATTATTGTTGGCTCCACCAAAAAGTCCAACTGTGGTATGATATCCTGGTTCAATGTTGTAGGGGAGAGGGAGTGTTCTAGGTGGTGGATCATGAACACGGAGAATCTGAAACTTAATGGAGAGATGTTAATGTGTTAAGTGTAAGTTAAAATTTTATATTGTATGCAAGAGTAGATGTGAACAACATATAAATAATATGATCCATGTTGTAATGCCTTGAGACTTTGGATGAAGGTTTGATGTTAATCTCACTCGTGTGATTGCTCTTAGCCTAATGTAAGGGTGTTCAAAACTGAACCAATCCAATACAAAAACCACAAACAGAACCAATCCAAACCGAAACTGCAAAAAACTGCATTTGATTTGGATGTATTCGGATCACTTTTTTACTCAACCACATGGTTTGGTTTGGTTTGGTTTGCGGTTTTCATTTTACCAACCGAACCAAACCAAACCAAACTGCAACATAATAAAAACACTAATTAAAATCTATGTCACCTAGACCAATACTCATAGAAACTCAATGAAAACTTTTATAAATGACATATTTTTTCTCTTGTTAAGTTTCTTCTTTGCTTTTTTATTTCAAAAATGTATTTATGTTCTACTTGAACTTTTAGAGAATGATAAAATATAAGTATTTTACATTTTTTACATAATAGAATTAATTTTTGTCCACATTTTTAATTTGGTTTATGTTGTTTGGTGAAAATGAAAATTTAATGTGGAATGAAATTAAAAACATTGTCGGAACCTTGCTGAAAATATGTTGTGTGTTACCTTTTTAACTCGATTTTAATGTTGTAAACAAAAAATTGTATTGTCTCAAAAAAACCGCACCAACCGATCCAACTCAAACTGTATTTGTTTGGTTTGGTTTGGTTCGGATTGTGCTTTAAAAGTCAACCGAACCAAACCAAACCACATGCTTTTTTATCTTGCAGTTCAGATGACTTTTAGCCTCAAAACCGAACCAAACTGCACCGCGAACACCCTAGCCTAATGTGATCATACAACTCAACTCAGACTCTCACAGAAGTTCCAACGTTGTGATAATTTTATTTGTTAGTTTTTGAATGTCGTTTTGTTTAATTTTTTATCTTAAATTTTAGTTTTCAAATGTCAAAAAATTATTCAACCTCTGTTATATTTGATTCATTCACTTTTGATCTTTGATAAGATCTGACAATAGTAAAATGTAGATGTGTTTTGCTGACATAAAAAATACATACATGTTTATTAGACATTTTAAATTGTCGTGGCATTTTTTTTATGAGTCTAATATTTTGGTAAATTAATTGAACATTAATTCTTATCTCCTTCAATAATGTATAAAAGTACCAGTAACTCGTTATATACTTTATACTCTTAGAGAAAAACAATAACTCCTTACTTGTTTCTCTTTTCATTTCTCTCATGTTCAAATTCCTTTTTCGTCTTCTTTCTTTTTCTAATATACTTTCTTTTTTCTCATGAAAGAAAGGAACAAAAATATTTCTCTATAAAACCACTACCAACCCACATTTTTTAACATGTTATGCCTTTGATCTTTTTTGGCTCTCTCGCCAGATCAGAAATACGGATTGTCTCACACATAATAGTGATATGTTTATGTGTCATGTGTGAGTTAAACTTCTACATTCAAAGCAAAAGTATATATTGAGAAACATGAATGTGAGATGACCAATATATATAATGTCTTTCAGGTTTTGGTGAAGATGTAGTGTCAATCTCATTTTTGGGGTTTCTGTTAGTTAAATGTGATGATCAATCCATTATAAGCTCACTCAAAACTCCAAACACTATGATGAACTATTTTTTTAGTTTTTGGATTTCATTTGTTTAATTTTATTATATTAAATATAAGCTTTTCAATGTTCACTTTCATGAAAGAAAAAAATTATCCAATCTCCACTATTTTAAATACCTTCACTTTTGGTTTTTGGTGGGATCTAGTAATAGAAAAATGTAGACGTGTTATGTTAAATTAACAAATTACATATTTATCAGACATTTAAAAATGATGTGATATTTTTTTAATTGATTCTCTTTTTGGGTGAAATAATTACTGATAAATCTTCAACTCCTTCAACTGTCCCATAAAATTATCAGTAACTCGCTCTATTCCTAACACTTCAATGGACAAAACACACACTACTTTTTTCCCTTATCATTTCTATTATCTTTAAATTTCTTTTTTATATTCTTTCTTTTTCTAATTTTCTTTCTCTTTTTTTATGAAAGATGATCATAAACCTCCATCCATCAAACCACTATCAACCCACATTTTTTACCATGTTGTGCCTCTGGTTGACCTTATTTGGCTATGTCACCAGACCTCATACGCAAGAGTCTCACACTTATGGGAGATATGTTAAAGTGTCAATTGTGACTTAAAGTTCCACAATAGATGCAAGTAGATCTTGAAAAACATATAAGTGAGATGACCAATATACATAATATTTTAAAGTTTTGGGTGATGATGTGGTGTCAATCTCAGTTGTGTGCTTTGTGATGATCTAACTCATTGTTGGTGGCCTTGAAACTCTAAACATTTTGATGAATTATTTCGTTAGTTTTTTCAACGTTGTTTGTATAATTTTTATATTAAATTGAAGTTTTTTGATGTTGTTCGCTTTCATGCAATATTTTATAATATCAATCTCTATTATTTCAACTTCCTTCAGTTTTGGTCTTCGTTGGGATTTCACGATAGAAAAACGTTGACGTGTTATGTTGAGTTGACAAAATACATCTTTATTGAACATTTTTAAATGTTGTGACGTATTTTTAATTGAGTTTAGTTTTTTGGTAAATTAATTACCCAAATATCTCAAACTCCTTCAATAAACCGATAAAATTACTATAAAATCACTCTATTTGTTATAACCTTATGGACAAAACACACAATTCTTATTTTTTTTACCACTATCATATCTCTTAATCTGAAATTTATTTTTCATGATCTTCTTTCTTTTTCTAATTTTTCTATCTCTATTCTCATGAAAGATAGGAACATAAACCCCAATCCATTAAATTATATCAATCCACCTTTTTGACCATGTTGTGCCTCCGTGTGACCTTGTTTGACTATGTAGTATGTCACATAATTATGGACACAGAGTCGCACATTGGAGAGAGAGAGAGAGAGTTAAAATTTTACATTAGATGGAAGAGTAGATGATGAATAACATAGAAGTGAAATGACTCATATACATGTATCTAAAGATTTTAGATAAAAATGTGGTGTCAATCTCATTTGTGAGGTTTCTCTTAGACAAATGTAATGATCCAATTCATTGTAGGCTTCCTCATAGCTCTGAACTCTATGATGTATTCTTTTGATTGTGGAGATATTCATTATCATTTTTCTCATGTTTAGATTTTTTTATCATCTTTCATTTCCTAATTTACTTTCTCTTTACTCATGAAAGAAATGAACATAAAGCTTCATCCATTAAATCACACTAAATAGAGTGATGTTAATGTGTCATATGTGAGTTAAAGTTCCATATTGAATGCATCAGTAGATGAAGAGAAACATATAAATGAGATGATCCATATATCTAATGTCTTAAGGATTTTGACGAAGATGTAGTGTCAATTAATGTGGTTGTTTTTAACCTAATGTGATTATACAACTTAGTTCATGTTAGCTCTTTTCTTGGATTCAATTTATGTCCCTAATTTTTTATCAGATTAGGTTTACGTCTTCTAGTTTTTTTTTTTTTTTTTCTCCATAAATTTTTATCTTAAGAATACTTATTAGAAACGATCCTTAAAATATCAATTATTTTCTATTTTTAATTTAAAAAATGTCTAGAATACTATTTAAAATGAAAGACATGAGATTTTATTGATCATCATAGGTTAAAAGTTATATATTTAATGTATTTAATTAAGAAAAAAGATATCCTGTTTAACAAAGGCTTTTTTAATGGCAAATTTAATAATTAGTTGTTAGATTAATTTTTATTTCTTTCTCAAAACAAAATTAATTTTTTTCTTCTTCATCCGAGTTTGTACCAAGAACCTCTAACATCATCGGAAAAACACAATCAAGGAAAATCAATAAATACATTCAATTAGATAATTGATATTTCATTAAATGCTAAGATGATTTTGCATCTTTTGTAGAAAAAAAAATGATACTGTTCGTAACATTATAATTAAATCAACTATATAATCTGACATATTTTTAGGATCCGTTTTTTTTTTATCAAAACAAATTGACCAAAAATAATTTGAATTAAATCAATTTTATAAGCAATTCAAAGGTCCTTGCAATGACATACACTCATACTCTCACCCATGTTTATTTCTATTTATCAGGTATAAGTAATTTTCAAAGTATCATCAGAGGCCGGATCACAGTAAAGTCTAGTTTAGGGTCTCATTATCCGCTATATTTTAAAATGTGTCTTTTATGTAAATGTAAATATTTTGTAAATCTTTCTTCTAAATAAAGTTATTCAAAGTCATTTTTATGATGTTTTAAGTTCAAATCTTAAAGTAAAACTCCATTTGAGTTGAAAAGGTTTTAAATTCTTAATACTTAAACTGCGATGTTACACATACTTGTTATGTTATATCATATACTCGTACTCATTGGTCCTTGCATTTTAGAAGCAATTCAATGGTCCTTGTAATGACATCAATGATATGTTTCATGTTTGAGAAACGAAAAAAAAAGGAAAAATTAAAGCCCAAGAAAAAATGTCACGTCAACATGCTAGATGAAAGTTGAAGATTTTGCTTGTTAGTAAGTTATATTTGTTGTACCTACACACACACACACACACACACACACACACACACAACTTGTTAACAAATTCGTGTATGATTGAAACCTATGATGATTTAGTTACTCTAATTGGTAGAAAGTTAATGCAAAGAGTACATGACTACATTTGATTGGTTGAGAAATCAAACAATGATGATATTTTGATGGTTGCCTTTGAAACATGATTAATAAGTGATAAAAAAATTCAATTATTCTTTTGTCATTATAAGACTTTTACAGCTTTCCGCTTATAAATAAGGTAATTAATAAAAATATTAATGCATGTTTACATAGACACATTGTCTTGTCAAATAAATCACATGTGTAAACTTTTTTATGAGGTGAATTAGACTTTAACGGTCTTTAGAATATGAAGATGCAATGTGTACTTTCGATTTTTAGATTAGGTGAATTAGACTTTAATGCTCTTTAGAATATGAAGATGCAATGTGTACTTTTGATTTTTAGGAAGACATTTGTATATAATAGAGATGTCCTTATAGTACAAATAAAGAAATTAAACACATAAATGAAATCTTGGAAGTTGTGTATTTTTTAGTTTGAAAGTTCAAAATTTTATTTTTCAATACAAATTTAATTTTTTTAATTATAATTTTACCATCTTAGCTCGTGTCTTCAAGGCACAATTTAGCAAGAACCTTATTCTTAGTTTCTTAAAAAGACATGTTCAAGTATATTTCTTTCTAAATATCATTTTTAAACAATTTTGTCGAACCATTGGTGTATGCTTTACACCTTGAAATGTGATCATCTCAAGGTATCAAATTTGAATCCTCTTATGCAAATTTGAGTAGGCTAGCCTGTACAGAGTTTGATTTGCCTTTAAATGGCCCCCTCTAGCGGATATGAGAATGGTTACCAGAATTAATCGGTCATGGGTCAGATACCGAGTCTTTTAAAAAAATCATTTAGACACTTTCCTAATTTAATCTAGAGATTTAATTGAAAAAAAATGAAGCTATTTTTTTATTTGTTTACAATAGTGAAATTTGCATCTACCAATTTTTTTTTTAAGAAAAACAATTAAAAAAACTTTATATTTTGGTGTGTCTCACACAGATTCAATCCAAACGTGATTGTTACCATTTTTGGTAAATTTTTATTTTTTTAGCAGAGTAAACTTGGTAATATTATACAAACAATAATCAACTCATAAATATTTTTTTCTTCACAAATTTTTTTTGGTAATATATGGGTATTTGTTTTTTTAGGAAATGGATCCTTAATCGGCTGTAAAGGGTTAACATCGTTTTTTTTTACTATCTTAGTGAAATTAAAAATGAAAAAAGATTTGCATAGGTACCATTGCAATTATAAAATTATAAAATTTACACCGTAAAAAAGGACAATTGCTTTGGCACGTGAAAATTACTACATTAATATGAGTAAGTAAAAATAACAAAAAAGAAGTAATTAAAAATGAAAATTTTAATAGGGGTGTATTGGATTAGGATTCTAAAGGATTTTAAAAGACTTTTTAATTATGAAAAAGTCTTGTGGTATTCAATCAAGACTTTCTGTAATTTAAAAAAGTCTTGTGGTATTCAATCAAGATTCTTTGTCATTTTAAAAAAGTCTTGAGGTATTCAATCAAGACTTTTCATCACTTAAAAAAAGTCTCATGGTATTCAAAATCATTCAAATTTCAAAGGATTGTTTAATAAATTAGATTTTGATGGATTTTGTGAGATTGTCTAGTGAAATTTTAACAAAAAAAAGTCTTTCATGAAGACATAAGATTTCTTGGGATTGTTTTTCTTTAAAAGTTTTTACTATCTCTTTCTTATCCCTTCTTCCTTCTCTCTTCTCCCTTCCATCTCTCCCCTCTTTTCTCCCTCCTCTCTCCTCCCTCTCTCCCTCTCTCTCTCTCTCTCTCTCTCTCTCTCTCTCTCTCTCTCTATATATATATATATATATATATATATATATATATATATATATACACCCTCCGGTCACAAATATAAGCAAAAATTTACATTTTAGGTTCATTCAATAAATGATGTATGTGGACTATTAAATAGACCATATACATCATTTATTGAATGAACCTAAAAGTAAGTTTTTGCTTATATTTGTGACCGGAGGGTGTATATATATATCGCTCTTCTCCCTCTATCTCCTCTCTTCTCTCCCTCCTCTCTTCCCCCTTT
Source organism: Medicago sativa (assembly GCF_051527215.1). Lineage (NCBI taxonomy): Eukaryota > Viridiplantae > Streptophyta > Magnoliopsida > Fabales > Fabaceae > Medicago > Medicago sativa. Next base: position 6,391,930 of record NC_140754.1, read on the forward strand.
CTCTATCTCTCATAAAAATAAAATAAAAAAAATAAGAGTATGTATTCAAAATATTATGATAGAGAGTGTGTTGTAATCATTTCTTTTTAATGAGTCCTTAAAATTCATAAAATCTTTTGAAATCTTATAAATCCATAAAATCCTTTAAAATCCTTTAAAATCTTATGATGTAAATCCATTGAAATCCAAATTGAAAATCATGATTGTCTTTTAAAATCATGAAAGTCATTAAAATCCTACAAAATCTTTTAAAATCTTTGAGACTTTTTTAAGCAAAAATTGTCCTTCAAAATCCTAATCCAATACACAATCTTGCTAAATCACATTAGCTTTTTTTAAGGAAAATCACATTGGTTTTTTTTTTTTTTTTTTTTTGAAGTAAGAAAATCACATTAGCTATTAATTCATGTTTTGCACTTCTTTTGATATTCACCATTTCGTTCACGCTTTTCTTTCGCCAGGCCTTTGGGATATGCTTGTTGCTGATGCAATATGAACCTTCTTGAGATTGTAGTCTTTTTTTTTTTCATTTCCTAGCCTTGCAAACAAAAAATCACATTAGTTTTTTTGAAGTAGGGAATAGTGACATACTTTTTTTTATCAAATAAATACCCTCAATCAATATATAAAAATGGGTTAGGATTAAATGACATTAAAGTGTCAAAGTTTATTTGATGCCAAATTTTAGCCATTGATTGATTTTAATCCAATGATAATATTGATTAAGTTAGTTAAGGTGTCAATGTTAGTCTAAGTTTTGGTCTCCCGGTGGTATTTCCTCTTTCTCTCATATGCTCCCATATCCATGAGTTAGTGTGTTTTCGATTTGACCTTCCATATCCTCAGTTATCTAAAAAAAAAAATGAAGGTTACAGATTTGCTACTTGCTTAGTTTTTTAGGTACTATGTTCCAACATAGGTATATTGATATATGAAACATGGATTCCTCAAGTTCAAGGCATGATGTTTGGAAAAAGGTAAAAACTTTATGTTATACATGACCTTGATCATAGCTTTATAACAATAAAATATCAACAATCAATAAAATTGATAAACATCATTTCCAAAAACAAATACTACATAAAAATAAATACTTCATATATATTTTCATTGATATGTGATGCATTTCTTCTTTTCTCTTGATTGGCTTCCAAGTCCAAAATAAGAATCCGGTAAAAGACAAAGAACATATAAACACCAATTTTGAATAAGAAATCACAATATTCTTCACACACACAAAATCACAATAAAAAGTAACATAAGAATAAGAAATGTTAATCAAACAATAAAAAAAAATAGGAAATAAACAAATAAAAGAAAAGATAATGTGGTTGAAAGTGGTTTTTTTTTTTTTTTTATGAGAGGAAGAGGTAGATGAAAATAATGAAAAACAATTTGTCTATATATAAGAAAAAAATCATGTCATGATCAATTTTGATTGGCTAATGAAAAATAAATGAGTCATGATCCATTTTGATTGGCTAATAAAAAATAAATGAGTCATGATCCATTTTGATTGGTTGATAAAAAAAATTAAATGAGATGAGAAATTTGAAGATGCCATGTGTACTTTTCAAAAAAATTAAGGCAAATGTTTATAATAGAGATAGAGATTCAAAATTTACAATATAAAGTTAATTTTAAAATGAATATATTAAAACATTAAAAAAAATTGGCTCACTCCCTTAAAAAAGAATTTGCTAACTGAGTAGAGTAAGTTTTTTATTTTTCTTGAATGACAATAAACTATTAAACGATTCTGACTTTTTAGCATTTATTAATTGAGATTTTTAATGATAGAATAAAAAAATAGTTAAATAAGAGTGTTTTAGCATTTATTAAATGTGCATAATTGTAATTAAGAAAATGCTTGTGACATTTTTTTATTTTTTTTTGGTAGTTCTTCTTTTTTTTTGGTAGTGGGCGGGGTTTGAACCCTGGATGGTAGTGGCCGGGGTTTGGACCCTGGACCTTGCATATTTTATGCATTGTCCCAACAGACCGAGCTAAGCGACATTTAATTATTCATAATGAGTTACAGACCATTATGTTCACTTTATTCATTTGGCAGGCTTACCACAATGTACTCATTATTATCTTAAGGTCATTTGCGTTTGGTTTTCATGATTGGTGGAGATACCCACTACTTTGTATGGGTGTCATGTAATTATTCTTTGTATTTCTTTTTTAGATGGTGGCTTTCTTGTTAGGTGACTGTGGTTTGTAACAGACTTTGGGTGTTTCATCACTTTAGCACACCTTGTGCGGGGTGATTCACTCTCTTTTGAGCAATATATTCCATTTTGATTTGTTAAAAAAAAAAAAATTATTCATAATGAGTGTTTTAAATCATATATATTTTGGACGAAATTAATTCATATATTTTATTATTAGAGAATAACGACATTCGCAGGGTCCTAAAACATGTCATGTCAGTCGGTCTTGTTAGGATGTTTGAGAGAAGTTAAATCAGTCCTTAATATGCAATTTATTATAATGCTTTGAAAAAAAAAAACGGAAGTCAGAAAATTAGAAGAACAGATGCGAGAAAAAATAAATATTATTCAAATCCTTTAACACATGCCTTAGGTAGAAATTTCAAATTGAAATGCATTCCTTATTTTTGAATGTATGAGCCTTCTACATATATTTGTATATTGTAAAAAGATAGTGCAATAACAATAAAAGACTTTATCAATGAAATGAATAATAAATTTTCACGAATTTCATAATAAGAAACGATGTATATATGACAGACATTCAAATCTTGCTTAAATTCTTGAAAAACGGTGTCAATTTCACGTCACTCGCATCAATCATTTATAGTCTTTCTTCACATGAAATAATCGCATCAATCATTTATAGTCTTTCTTCACATGAAATAATTGAACATCTGAAAAAAAGGCAAAATAAATTGATTCAATACACACAAAAAATTGAACGAAAATATAAGAGAGAAAGAAATATATGGACTTAAGAATCAAAGCACAACATGAAGCAAAACAAACATAAGAAGCTGATATGTGGTTGCATATAAGAGAGAAAGAAATATATGGACTTAAGAATCAAAGCACAACATGAAGCAAAACAAACATAAGAAGCTGATATGTGGTTGCAGTAAGATGAAGAAAGAAGAAAGCAGATGAAAGAGTCGAATAAAACATCTGATATATATAGTCTAAGAGCTTAAGTATAATATTATTTGAAGCAATATGAAAAAAAAAATATATGACACAATAAAACCAAAATCAAGCAATATGATTGGTTCAACAAAACAAAATTGACACATGTTAAACCACCATTGGAGAAACTCTTTTTAATGACGTGATTCCTTTAGTCAATTAGAAAGTTGTTGTATCATCACTTTTTCAGGTACATAAATATTACATTGGCTTAGAATCTTCTTAATAAAGGCAAATTAATACTTTCGATTACATGAATCATATCGTAGCTTAGAAATTTCCATGATTAGACAAATTAATCCTTTTTTTTAAAAGATAGACAAATTCATACATGATTAGCGAAAATGAGTGCGGCAAATAATCAACTCTTCAGTTAAGGTAATAAAATTGTTCGTGGTAGAGTAAAAAAAATACATTTTGCGTAGTTAAACTTTGTTGACCAAATAAAATTAAAGATTGATCATTTCATACCTTTTTTTGTAAAAACAAAATTTGGAATATAAAAAAAGTATAAACAAAATTTGAAGCACTAAAAAACCAAAAAATAAGATGTAACAAAGATGCGATATAATTGGCTCAACAACACAATAATGACACATGTTAAAATATCATTCGATATAAAATTTTAACTGATGTATTGAGAAATAATTTAGAAATTTGACTACTAACTATAATTATTCAATAACAAAACAATAAATTTTTAAACTAATTTTAGGCTACTAATTTTCGCTTACCAACTAATTAAGCATATATAACATTAAATGATATCACATTAAATGATGCTTAGAATAGAGAGGTGACATGTGTACTTTAGAAAAAAAATAACGCAAATATATATAATAGAGATTGACTCACTTACAAGATCGTGTGTTCGATTCTTGTCATCCATGAGAAAATTTCTTGAGATCCTTTATGATCCTAATGACTCACATACACTTTTTTTCTTTTTATAAAAAATTAATTATATTAATTAAACAAAAAAAAAAGTTACTTATATCCTATGACAATAATTTCATTTTTTTAATTTTATTTTAAAGATGTGTAAAAGTAAAACCTCTAAAATTAAAAAAAAAAGTTTGTAAGAAAATATTTATATTTTTATATTAAAGAAAATATATCTACTTCATCACTCACAAATACACAATCAAATGCATTCTTTGCGTTTTGCGTTTTCCTTTGAACAATTGAAGAATTCATTTTGAAACTCTTTCTCATATAAACCGTTTCAAAACCCTTAATGTTTCATTTTCCCCCAAATTCAGAACCCTAACCCTAATTTCTCTCTCAATTTTCCCAATTTCTCAATTTCACACCCCACCATGAGCAATGAGATTGTTCAAAAGCCTCCACCATCAATCCTCGTTGGTCGATTCAAGGCTTTGTTGAATCAACGTCGTGAAGAAGATCCTCGGTTGAGAAATTCGCAACCTTCAACAGAAGAAATTGTTCAGATTTACGAGCTTTTGTTGTCTGAACTCACGTGTAATGTTAAACCTATCATCACTGATCTTACTATCATTGCTGAACAACATCGTAATCATGCTAAAGGAATCGCTTTTGCTATTTGCAACCGTATTGTTGAGGTTTTTGTTTTTTACACCCCCTTTTGTAAAATTCCACACCATTGTTCAGATTAAGAGTTATTGTTGTTTTCATTGTTGTGAATTCAATTGTTGTCTATTTCTTTGTTCTATTTGTTTTTTACTTTATCAATTTAGTTTATTGCTATTCGATAGGAAAAAGTTTCGATTTTTAGTTCATTTCATTTGATGGGTTTCACAGTTTTGGCGATTTTTTTTATTTAATTTAATTGATTAATAATTGTTTATTTGGGAATTGGAAATTGAAAGTAATGATTTTTTTGAGGTAATTGTGATTGTGTTAAACCAATTAGTAGCATCTGGGCAATTGAAAATGATAAGGATTACATGGCATATAACTATTATATAACTATAACTAATAATGAACGATGCTGTCAAATACCGGCTATAGCGTAGCGGAATTTGAACAAACTACTATCGTTTTGCGATTAGCTTTTTAGTTAAAGTGTTGTCAAATAGCAGCACTAATCCTATAGCAGCACTGTAGCATAGAGGAATTTGAACAAACCACCGTTTTCCGCGATTTGTGATTGATAACATTGTTAACAGATGGTAAAATTTAGAGATTCAAGTAAGTATACTTAACCATTAACACAATTGAGTACTTAAAAATCGATTTTTGGAACCAATGAAAGTGAAATAGTTAGTGTATCAATGGTGGATTATAGAAGCCAGGGCACATAATTTCGTTTAATAATAATGGGGTTTATGGCCTATGGTGGATATAATAGGAATTAGGAATTCAGGACGATGATGGCTTGCACAACCATGTTGTACTGCCTTGGTGGCAATTTGACAACACTGAAAATACTATAATATATCTAATTTTTAAAGGATTTAGACAAACATTTCATCTGAAACGGGAATTCGTTATTGTGCTTTTGCTGAAATGATTAAGTCTTTTGGCAACCTGCTCAAGTTGGAATACAGTATTCCAAATCCTCACAGCTTATCATCTGAGTTTTTGTGCGTGTATGCATGCGTGTTATATGAGTTACCTGGGTTTTAGGTTGCTTGTAGTTGAAATAAATGAGAATGAACAAGGCTGCAATTGAATGCTAAACAATTTCCTGAATAAATTGAATGATTTTGGAACATTAGCGTATACTTGCTTGGAGTAAATATTAGGTTAAGTATATTAGTCTTGCATCACACATATTAACTATTGATAATCCAGCTTACTTCATATATATTTCATGCCTATGTTAATATGTTATTTTGTAGCTATATTTATAGCTTAGTATATTTGCTGTTATTGTTTTTAGACAAGCTGTTAACCAAGGTTGTGTACTTATGCTAGAAGATTGTTGGGTTGCTGGTGTCATGTCATCTAACTGACTGTTAGGTCAATTTGATAGAATTCTATCTATTATATATCTTGATTCTGTGTATATTCTTTTCATCACTTTTGCATTACAGAATAACCTAACATATTCTTACCAGTTCGCGTTCTCTCCCAGGCCTCATCACCACTTATCATTTTCTATAAATACCTATAATGCCAATTTTCAATCCTCTTACTACATAACACACTTTTATCATTTACATACAAAGTAACTAGTACATAGTTTGCTTTATCTTTGTCAACATTGGCAATCTCAGAGGCAGAATAATATAAAATTGTTTAATTATGATACTGATGCCTCTTCTTATTAAGTTTATACGGGCATAGTTTGCTCGTACCAATGAGAAATAAGTTTGATTCTTTGTTGGAAAAATCATACAGGGACTCTTACAAAAGTATTGGTTCTTAACCTAACCTCGTATCAATTTTGATTTTAGAGATTTATCGTCACTAATCTCTGGGAACTTTGTAAGAATTGGTTAAAGGATTCGGTAAATAACTGTGCAGTAAAGCATTTTATAGTTGTCCAAAACCCATAACTCATCATGCAAAATGTTGTCACTGACATGCCACTAAGTTTAGTGTGGAGACTGGAGGAGAGTGATTCCTTTTTCTTTTCTATTTCATTTACTATCTAGTTAATAGTGTGTAGTATAAAATCAACGTCTATTATTATTCGAATCTCCGCTATTTGTATGGTCTCCAATTGTTTATTTTTTTTCAGGTGTCTGCAGATCAAAAGCTTCCTTCACTCTATCTCTTGGACAGTATTGTGAAGAATGTTGGCCAGGAATATGTTCGATACTTCTCACCGCGTCTACCCGAAGTAGGTTATTGTAATTTGATTGAATTCCTAAATGATTTAATTCTGTTATTGAAACTTATAGTTCTATTGTCTGCCTAGGTTTTCTGCGTGGCATACAGACAAGTTGATCCAAGTTTACATTCTGCTATGCGACATCTCTTTGGTACCTGGTCAAAAGTCTTCCCTCCTTCTGTCTTACGGAAGATTGACGTGGAATTGCAATTTTCTAAACCAGTTAATAATCAACCATCAGGCGTTAATTCCCTTAGGGCTTCTGAATCTCCTCGACCAACTCATGGGATACATGTTAACCCAAGATACGTAAGACAAATAGAACACTCTACTTCAGTTATTGATAGTGTAAGTTTTTTTTCCCTTCAAATCTGTACTCCTTACAAAATATTTTGGATGGAACTGCATCTCATTTAGTTGCGGATTTAATAAGGATGTGTTTGGCATCAATAATTTACATATATTCAGAAAGAAAAAAAGAAAAAGAAACTGATTGCATGTAACCAGAACTCAATGTGATTTTTGTGGAAAATATCTTAATTTTGCGCAGATGCTCTGTGTCTCAGATTTTTTTTTCTTTCTAAAATCTTATGTCTTAAAATATTTTAATTTCTGTTGAGGCAGTGAGTCTTAGATGACATATTATATACTTCTATTTCCTTGTATTCAGTAAGGACTTTGTTCTACATGAAACTGGATTATGTTGTATCTGTTACTTCCCTCTAGCAACAGAGAACTCTTGCATACTACTATAAGATGTATTCTGACAGTGTGTTGGTTTCATCCTCACAGGTTGCAGGTGAAAGGTTAGACTCAACAGGAACTGTTGGAAATGCAAATTTCGGTCTTCTTGCTAGTAAGATTAATCAATTTGTCCCAAGTAGGGTTGGAAGATCTTCGTCACCACCAAGAATTGGACTTGATAGGCATATGCCCTCATATATGGATGAATATTTAGCTGACAATTCTACTGGTAGGACAGTTGAGAGAGAATCTCCCCATCATGCTGTTGATTATGGCCTCGTTAAAGGATTAGGTAGAGAAGAAGAGTTGAGTGAGTGGTCGCGAAAGCCGTTTTCTGGTGATAGTCGGAAGAGATTTCAAACTTCTATGACATATAGCCTTAGTAACGGACAACCACGTCAAAATCCAAGAGCACTAATTGATGCCTATGGTAGTGACAAAAGCCAAGAAACTTCTGGCAGTAAGCCTTTGTTAGTTGAGCGGCTGGATAGAAATGGTATGGATAAGGTTATGACAACATCATGGCAGAATACTGAAGAGGAGGAGTTCGATTGGGAAGATATGAGTCCTGCAGTAGTAGACCATGGTAGAAGTAATGGTTTCCTGCAACCAACTATCGGTTTCTCATCAGAAAAGCCTGTTACTGTTGCAGCCAATGCAACTTCTTCAGTGTCAAGGGTGTTTCCTGGTCTCAATTCAAATATTGAGTACCGTCCACCAGTTTTGCCTGCAGCTTTTGAAATGAGGCACTCCGTAAATGTGCATGCTCCACGTCCTCCCAGCATAACTCCTATATTTCCATCGAAGAATCCTGTTAGGAATCCATTCGAATCAATAAATGCCAATAGTACCATTGTGAGTCATGGTCTAATTAATAGACCTTTTCCTGTGCATGAACAATCGTTGCACGGTGTTGAGAACAATGATATCAATAAAAGAAACCTGTATCAGCTACCTAATCAGCTTCCTGGTCTGATTTCATCTAACCCGCCAAACAGTGTACAAACACCGTCATTCCAGTTTTTTCCACCTCAGGATCCAGCGGCGTCACAATTTACTTATAGGCCATCTTTGCCAGGACATGGTCCTGCTATGAGTAACCCCCTGCCAAATGTACGACCTGTTATGCCACTCCCTTTGCCAGGCCAAAGAATCGGAAACAACTCTTTTCATTTCCAGGGAGGAGCTTTGCGACCTTTACCTCCACCTGGCCCACACGCTCCATCCCAGATGCCACCTCATCCCAATCCTAGTCCATTTGTACCAAGCCAACAGCCAACTGTTGGATATTCTAATTTGATTAATTCACTCATGGCCCAAGGTGTAATCTCATTGGCTAATCAAGCCCCTTCACAGGTAACGAAATCTATCCTAAGTTTTTTTTTTTTTAAATTCCCATTTTCCTTCCATTTTTGACTTGCTTGCGAACCAACTTTGTAATTATATTATATTTGTAGGATTTTGTTGGCATTGAGTTTGATCCAGATACTCTGAAGGTTCGTCATGAATCTGCAATCAGTGCCTTATACGGTAATCTTCCTAGACAGTGCACAACTTGTGGCCTCCGATTCAAATCCCAAGACGAGCACAGCAGTCACATGGATTGGCATGTGACTAAGAACCGTATGTCTAAAAACCGTAAGCAGAAGCCCTCTCGTAAATGGTTTGTGAGTGAGACGATGTGGCTTAGTGGTGCAGAGGCATTGGGAGCCGAATCAGCTCCAGGTTTTTTGCCAACTGAGACCACTGAGGAAAAGAAAGATGATGAAGAGTTGGCTGTTCCGGCCGACGAGGACCAAAATACATGTGCATTATGTGGAGAACCTTTTGAGGAGTTTTACAGTGATGAAACGGAGGAGTGGATGTATAGAGGAGCTGTATACCTTAATGCGCCTAATGGAATAACAACAGGCATAGACAGGTCACAGTTAGGCCCCATTATTCATGCTAAATGCAGATCTGAATCTACCCCGTCTGAAGATTTTGTGATGGACGAAGGGGTATGTGTTTCTCATATTACTTATCTATGCATTTGTATTGTTTTTGTTCTACTTTAAGTGTTTAACTCATTGACCAGCATTGAACTATATTTTTTCGCAACTATATGTTTTTACTTATGTCTTTAACTCTTTGACAAACATTGAACTAACTTTCTTTTGCAACTATATGTTTTTACTCAAGTCTTTAATTCATTGACCAGCATTGAACTAGATTTATTCGCAACTTTATTTTTTTACTTTCCCAATGGTAAAACGTGTTTTTGCGGGAGAGATCCAGAATTCGGCAGTCATGTTATTCTTTTGGTGATTTCTCTTCAAGTGAGAATCAATCCATTATATCGTAAATTGCACATTTTGGCTGAAATGCAAATGCAGTGTCTTGTTTTTTTCCGCCGCCTTCTATGTCATGTTTTGCAAATGTGGATATCATGGTTCACAATAGATTGCAACACTAGGCGTGGTAATTTATGCTCGAACAACACATCGATGTTAAAAAAATTGCAAACTGCGTGCCTATTTAATCACTGCTAACTTCACATGATGTTATGATTTCCAGTGCTGATGTTTTTCGAGCAGCAAATATTTATTATTTTGTTTCCCTCTTTCTATGCAGGGCACCTATGAAGAAGGCAGTCAAAGAAAACGAATGCGGAGCTGACTAAAGTAGTCCATTTTTGTCCACTGTAACTTATGAGTTTCGGATTAATGTATGCTTTTACATTTTTTTTTAGAAGTAGAGCAGAATCTTCTGAAATACGTGGCCTCTTGCCTAAATTATGTACATGTATAGGTGCTCCTGTGTAACATCTATAGTTTATTGCAGTCAAAAGGTTACATTTAACCTGCAAATTTTCAGTTCCTTACCTTTACTGTCCCCAAAAAATCTTTTAAAATTGTCATTTCTTTTACATTATTTCTGGGATGGAGCAGTAATTACTGGGGACATGGCAAAGGATCCATGAGCATTTACAAAGGATCCATGAGCATTTACTGTTTGAATTGTTGTATCCAATATAAATGGTGCATTGATGAATGGATGAGAATACTACAGATATTTGATGTTTTTTTCCTTCTAATAATATTTCTGCTAGACATTTTATTTTAATGTCATTGGCTCTTTCTATAAATCATTTAATTGCTTTTTGCTATATTGTTTTGTTGTTCCAAGTTCTCAATGATCTGTTTTGTTGTTCCAAGTTCTCAATGTTTATTTTCAACTTAGAAAACAGTGGTTTATGTTACACTAATCCTTAACACTTTGTCCTTAAAAAAGAGATTAAATTAATACGTTGTACCATATTAGTCCCTAGTCTCTACAATATTGACAAAACAGGACAAATTAGTTCGAAAATAGTACTATCTTAAACATGAGCCAAGCTATTGCAAAGCGAAAGATCACAAAAAAAATATAAATGAATCTATTCATCAAATAAGTGGTGATTATATAGGAACATGATAACTTAACTTGTCATGATCCTTTTATCTTGACTGACCGACCTACAAACTTATAGGCTCAAATGTATTTGATTCCATTTTTTTTTTTTTTACATAGATGAAATGACAAACATCAAATGATACACACTGCGAGGTTCGGGGTTTGAACTCATGTACAATTCCCAATCTAACAATATTGACATTGCTGGTTGAATTAGATCTTACGGACTGAATCCACACCTTTCTCCGGACGTTGTTTCATTATGTAGCTTTAATTTTCTATTTTTATGCGTCAATTTTCTATTTTATATGCATTTATTGTTCGGTGCTATCGCAGAATATTAGATTTCAACACAATAATTGAGGCAATTAACTTAAAAACCGATTAAGTAGAACGAATTAGGTAGTTCACATAAGTTATAAACAAATTAATTAATAGTAAAAATTACTTAGAAGCAAAAGATCGCTCAATTATAATCTTAAAAATGAAATTTAATCAAAAGTTACCACTTTTTAATTTATATCATAAGAACTTAAAAGACATGTACCAACGTCGTCCAGTAAAAAATCATCAAGTGACATATGTATGCCTATTTTATAACCACTTTGAAAATCAATTACTAAGAGTCTGTTTGAAACACTTTCCAAAAACTCTTTTTTAGTTTTTAAAAACTTGAAAATTTAAAATTTGTTTGCTAAACTATTTTTAAAATTACAGTTTTGGAAACTATTTTGAATATTTTAGTTTTGAGACTAAAAAACTAAAACATGTAAAATGATAACTATTGTGAAAAGATGACTTGTATATTTCAAAAACTGAAAACAAAAATTATTTCAAACAGACCCTAAATCCTCCATTCTTATTGTAAGAAACTCATTTGAAAATCACTGAATGAAGTGAATATCATTCTCAGTAGTCTAATCTTCTAAGTTGCAACAACAACAACAACCAAGTTTTATCCCATTAAGTAAGGTCGGCTACATGAATTTGACTATTTGACTCAAGTATCAGTGGAGGAAGCAATAAAAACGTCTCTTCGTGATGAAGTTCAGAAAAACCGCATGAGGTGGAGACTGGATGCCAAAGGTGGTTATAGTGTTCTTTCCTGCTATCAATGTTGTCTGAAAAAGTTTATGAATGTCTCAGCATAGAAGGTTAATGAGGACTGGAAATTATCTTGGAGCGTTCCAAAACATGAACGCAATTCAATCGATTCAGGAAGTTCTTTTGCATATCTCGCGGCAACTTTTTCACGACAATAGAAACACCGCAGTTTGGTAAAGCAAAGTTGAAAGTCCTGCTAAGGTTGTCTATAAAGGGAAAATGTTGATAGAAGAATGGATGGAAGCTAAAGTAATGGGCAGAAGCACAGGATCGATAGGTATGGTAAATCCTCAACTCTGGAATGTCACAAGCTCCTTATAATGCCAACATATTTCAGTAACAAGCACAATAAAACAACTCTGATAACAAATAAGACTCGGAACAATTCTCAGTTTCAATGCGGTAGAGCAAAATAAAATTAAAAGCATGGATCCAAACAAAATCAATATCGAGCCACAATGCTTGCACAAGAAGGCCAAGCCTGTCCAATCATTGTGCAATAGAGTAAATACAATTTTACTTCTAATTGATGCCTCCATAGGTGGCTTTTCTCACTTCCATAGGCATCAATTAGAAAGTAAATAAAAACACTGATAATTCTAGTAAACATACTTAAATTCAAATTCAAATGAAATTTTACATTTTGGAGATATCCTTCGATAGGAGGACAATTCTTCTCTAATTTGATTTATTTCCAAAAGCATTTCATCTGAGGAGCCAATAGCAACGCCGATTCTCATGTCTTGTAAGAGACTCGCATTCTGCAAAATATATTTTGCAAATCGAAGATCATTTACTGAGCCATCAAAGTTTAGAATGGTACATGATCTGAGGTGTGACAAAACACATTCAAGAACTGAAATTGGGCATTTGCATTCCTTGGACGAGCTGGTCTTCGTCCACTATCAAAAGGATAAAAAATAACAATTATCAAAATATATGAAAACAAAATAGAACAAACAAACAAACAAATATACTACTCAACAAACCTTTTTAATATAAAGAATTTGAAGCTTGGGAGAATGGCGGAGAAGTTCTACTACATGTTGTGAAAGTGACTCAAAATTGGAGTTTGGAGGCCAAAATTGATGTTTGCTGAAAGTACAAATCGGTGGCCGATTTGGAAAATCGGTGGCCGATTTTGGCTGCCTTTTGGGAGGCTTTCTGTTCGGGAAAAATCGGTGGCCGATTTGGAAAATCGGTGGCCGATTTCGCGTGCTGTTATTTTTCAGAAACGTATTTTTGGGCCAGATTTGTTACAATTTTATGGGAGTTTCTTTTACTATAAATATAGACCTTGTATCAGACTATTTTGAGAGAGATAGAGGGGGCTGAAACAAGGGTTTAGAAATCAAACTAGGGTTTGTATAGAGTTTGTCTCTTGGCAACAAACTAGGGTTTGAAGGTTGATTCACCTTGGGAAACACTATTAGGATTGAGTCTCTTGGTTACGGGAAGAGGCTGGGATTTGGGTAGAATTAGGCGGGAGACTTATTCTTGTAACCCATTGAAATCTCTTTTGTAACGTTACTCATCATATAGTGGAACGGAAGGCTGCTCTCTCCCCCAGACTAGGTCAATTTGGACCGAACTGGGTAAACAGATTCTTTTGTGTTCTCTCTGCTTTTCTCTCGCTGTTTTTCTACTTTTGCTTGTTTAATTGCAATTCACTTTGATATTGGTTGCTTAATTATCCCTTGCTCCACACATCAAGTTTGTTATTGGTGTGTTTTCTCATCGAATCCGCAACAATTGGCGCCCACCGTGGGGCAAAGGTCAAAGGATAATCAAGTATCATGGGTTCAAAGTGGGATATTGAGAAGTTTACCGGCGATAACGATTTTGGGTTATGGAAGGTAAAGATGGAAGCGGTCTTAATACAGCAGAAGTGTGAGAAAGCTTTGAAGGGTGAAGGTTCGTTACCGGTCACCATGACACGAGCGGAGAAGACCGAGATGGTGGACAAGGCCAGGAGTGCCATTGTCTTGTGCCTCGGAGATAAAGTTTTGAGAGAAGTAGCAAAGGAACCAACCGCGGCATCGATGTGGGCAAAGTTGGAATCTTTGTATATGACAAAGTCTTTGGCTCATCGGCAATTCCTAAAGCAACAACTCTACTCATTCAAGATGGTGGAGTCAAAGGCCATCATGGAGCAACTTACGGAGTTCAACAAAATCCTTGATGACTTGGAGAATATTGAGGTGAATCTTGAGGATGAAGATAAAGCTATACTCTTGTTGTGTGCTCTACCTAGATCTTTTGAATCGTTTAAAGATACCATGCTCTATGGAAAAGAAGGCACTGTTACCTTGGAAGAAGTTCAAGCGGCTTTGAGAACCAAGGAGTTGACTAAGTCGAAGGACTTGAGAGTTGATGAAAACGGGGAAGTCCTAAGTGTTTCAAGAGGGAATGGTGGAGGTAGAGGTAACCGGGGAAAGAGTAGTAACAAGACAAAGTTTAAATGCTTTAAGTGTAACAAGATGGGTCACTTCAAGAAGGATTGTCCGGAGATTGGTAATTCCGTACAAATTGTCTCTGAGGGTTATGAAGATGCAGGTGCTTTGATGGTGTGCTGTTTAGAGGATGAAGGTGATGTTTCTCACCTTGGGGGTGATGCCTGGTAGAGCGGTGATCGTCTGGAGAGACGTTAAACACTCAACATCAGCCTGGAGAGGCGGTGGTAAGAATACTCAACATCAGCCTGGAGAGGCGGTGGTAAGAATACTCATGATCTACCGGTTGAGGTGGAGGTTCAAGGAAGACATAGTGGGATGTACTCATTTGCTAGTTGAGAGGTTGGAAGCTCAGCTTTAGGTGAAGTTGAACACACCGGGAGTGGTACGACTATGGAGGACCTTGGGTGCTATGCTCTAGTGGTGAGCAAGGGTTTTCTTCATGAAGACGGAAGGCATTCCGGAGGTTGAAGAATGTATAGCACGGCTTGTGGAATTACCCTAAAAGTCCAAGGGTGATCGGATGCAAGGTGATCTTCAAGGAAGCGGGAGATGTCTCGTATTGAAGAGGTATGGTGTAGTCTTGTAGAACTACCTGAAATTCCTAGTGTAGTTTGGATACAAGGATCTTCGAGAAGGCGGAAGACATTCCGATGGCTGAAGAGGTTAAGGTGTGTACTTGTGGAACTACCTAAAATTCCTTGAGTAGTTTGGACACAAGGATCTTCAAAGGGGCGGAAGGCATTCCGATGATTGAAGAGATTAAGGTGTAAACTTGTGGAGCTACTTGGTGTAGTGGGAAGCAAGGGAAAGAGCAGCAAGGTGTTGATGTTAAATGGGCATCATCACTAATTTGGAGTCAAGGTGGAGATTGTTGTGAAAGTGACTCAAAATTGGAGTTTGGAGGCCAAAATTGATGTTTGCTGAAAGTACAAATCGGTGGCCGATTTGGAAAATCGGTGGCCGATTTTGGCTGCCTTTTGGGAGGCTTTCTGTTCGGGAAAAATCGGTGGCCGATTTGGAAAATCGGTGGCCGATTTCGCGTGCTGTTATTTTTCAGAAACGTATTTTTGGGCCAGATTTGTTACAATTTTATGGGAGTTTCTTTTACTATAAATATAGACCTTGTATCAGACTATTTTGAGAGAGATAGAGGGGGCTGAAACAAGGGTTTAGAAATCAAACTAGGGTTTGTATAGAGTTTGTCTCTTGGCAACAAACTAGGGTTTGAAGGTTGATTCACCTTGGGAAACACTATTAGGATTGAGTCTCTTGGTTACGGGAAGAGGCTGGGATTTGGGTAGAATTAGGCGGGAGACTTATTCTTGTAACCCATTGAAATCTCTTTTGTAACGTTACTCATCATATAGTGGAACGGAAGGCTGCTCTCTCCCCCAGACTAGGTCAATTTGGACCGAACTGGGTAAACAGATTCTTTTGTGTTCTCTCTTCTTTTCTCTCGCTGTTTTTCTACTTTTGCTTGTTTAATTGCAATTCACTTTGATATTGGTTGCTTAATTATCCCTTGCTCCACACATCAAGTTTGTTATTGGTGTGTTTTCTCATCGAATCCGCAACACTACACAATCCCAATTATGAAACGTGAAATAACAAAACTCTAGTTCAATATGAATTAAGTTTGAAAACATCGGAATGACATTAAAAGAGGCCTCTTCAAAACAAAATCTTGTGATAATGCGTAGAAACACGACATTATCAATACCATTAAAGGGTGCATCCAATGCATTGACACGGGCTCTAACCAATTTAGGCAAGGTCACGGATTTAAACCCTTCTTTTGGTACATTCTCACTAAGTATATTGATATACTCAACATGTAAATCTTCTAGAATAGGACAAGCATTGAGAAAATTTATATAATCATTCAAATTTTCAAAATGAACATATTCCAAAATTAGGGTTTTGAGTGATGGAAGATCAACACATGAAGTATCTTTTTCAACAGTTAACCTTTCAAGTTTGAGAACAACAAGGGTTTGGGAGATGAAAATATTGGGCTTCAAGGTGTGGTAATATAGAGTGAGATGAATTTCCTCTATACTACGTTGTTTTGTGGCTTCTAGCCATTTTGTCACATTAAATTTACCATTTTGCTTGTGGTCTTCAAAAGGACACTTGAGGCGAAACATTTTGAGGGGTTGGTTGGTTGCACGAGGAGAGAGCAGGATAGTATCCACAATGCGACAGAAGCGAAGGAAGGTGTCATAATCTTTGGTGGTTTCATCTTCAAAGCGAAGAACGGGTAGTGAACAACATAGCTTGCTCCAGCGTTTCGAAAGAACGGTTGTAGTGAAAGAGAGTTTTGTTGGGAGAAAACAGAGAATTTGATGCAATAACTCATCCGGTAAATCACTGATTCTATCGACCAAATTGTTTCCATCATTATTAAGTGTCTGCTGTGAACCAGAAGACCTTTGACACAAAGTCAGATCATCATAGCATACCTAAAACCACAAGATAAAATATTTTTGATTAGTTTCCTATAAATAAAATCTATGATCATTAGATACCGCTACTATAATTTACTTAAAAAGATAAAAAAATAAGCTACAGAAATCACAAATATCTGGTTGTTTATAGTGAACCATCCAATTATCAAACATATTGGTTTTAACAAAACAATTAGAAAACCCTAAAAACATTAACTCACGCTAAAACAAAAAATACAGAAGAAGCAATAAACCTAACAAAGAGTGTAATACATGCAGAAATTAACCTCAACTGAAGAAGTTGAAAGAAGCCTCTTTTTCTCCATCGATGCTCGCTCCCTTCTTTTCTTCATCGGCAAGGCAAACATCTTCTCTCAATTGTCAAACCGAGTTGGTACTATTTATATTAAAATAACTAACAAAGGTAAGGCCCAAAGGTTCTCCACGCATCCTTCTTCTCATGTGTCCTCCAATATTCTAAAAATACTATCGTTTGGATTATATAATCCGAAAAAATCACTTGCAGTCGTATATCCAAACAAGTTAAAAATCATTTTTTAAAGTGACTTTGATTATGCTAAACAAACACAAAATACCTTTTGGTTTTCTATGAAATCGCTAGAAAATAATCTCTAAAAGTATATATTACATATTAAAAAAGTAAGTGATTTTAAACAAGTGATTTTTTTATTTGTACACAAATATATTAAAGGGATGGAGCCAGAAATTTAGCTTGGGGGGGACCGGTGTCCAAAGTATAATTTAGCAAAGATTTTTTTTAAATGAACAATATATACAAGATATTTAAGGAATTACAAGATATATTTAAAATTAATATATATCCAAAATTTAAGAAATTTTAACAATATAAGAAAGTTGAGTACCTTGATGTTTTTCAGAGCATGCCGAGACTAAAACAATATTTGAAAAGTACAAAATAAAATTAGGAAACAACTAAAATTCAAACATAGAAGGATGCAATAGTGACCAATGAATCGTTGGTAGTTGTTGAGAGTGAGCATACAAAATTGCAGAAATGATTCAATATTTCAAAAGCGAAATTGCAATGCGGAATCACAAATTGAAGTTCTGTTAAGGATTGTGATTCTTCTAATAATTGTAGAAAAAACTCTACTTTGTTTTACGGTGTCGAAGATCTTTGTTAAGGATTAATGCAATTAAGCATAGAAACTTAGGGGTTTAAGGCTCAATATATTGAGTCAAAAAAAAGGTCAATATACAATGCACAAAAGATAAATATTGAGACAAAAAAATATTATAGCATATTAGTATAGTTTTTTTTTTTCAAAGTTCGGGGGAGATCTTGGCCTCTGCTGATCCTCCTTCTACCTCTATCTTTGTATTAAAGTGATTTTTGTAACAAAATTATGATGAAGAACACTTAAAAATTCTAATAACTTTTCATTTTAGAGTCAAAAAATTAACAAATTCTAAACAAACACTTTTTTTTTTATCAAGTAGCCTATAGTGACTAGAAATTTACCTTTAAGATGAATAAATTGGGTGTTTAGAGTTCGAACCTCGGCCCCTGCATATATGATGCAATGTCCTTACAACTGACTTAAATTCACAGGGACACTAACCAAACACTTAAAAATGACTAAAGTGATTTTTTTTCCTTATGAAAAATCCAAAACAAATGAACCTTTAATCTATAAATGATTAAATATTAAAATCGTTTTTTTTATAACGTGTAGCAAACGATTAAAGTCTTAAGAGCATCCATAATTGAGACACCCTTTTTTAGTACTTAAATGGGTCCCACATGTATACATCACTCATTTATAATTTTTAATAGTTGTACATAATAAGCACCAATTCCTCAAATCCAACATCTCACACAAATTTCTGTACCAGCAGCGTCACAATTTACTTATAGGGCCACTTTGCCACGACATGCCCCCCGCCAAATGCACGACCTGTTATGCCACTTCCTATGCCAGACCAAAGAATCGGAAACAACTCTATGCGACCTTTACCTCCAGCTGGCCCACGTCCGATTCCTGGTCCTAATGTGTCAAGCCAACATCCAACTGTTGGGAGTCAAGTGAGCTCCAGGTTTTTTGCCAACCGAGACCACCAAAGAAAAGAAAGATGAAGAATTTGCAGTTCCTGCTGACGAGGATCAAAATACATGTGCATTATATGGAGAACCTTTTGACGTGTTTTATAGTGATGAAACAGAGGATTGGATGTGTAGAGGAGCTGTATACCTTAATGCGCTTAATGGAATAACAACAGGCATGGACAGGTCGCAGTTAGGCCCCATTATTCATGCTAAATGCAGATCTTAATCTACCCCGTCTGAAAACTTTGCGATATATGAAGGGGTAGTGTGTCTATTTAATCTCTGATAACTTCGCGTGATGTTATTATTTCAAGTGGATTTTTGCCTGTGCTGATGTTCTTCAAGCAGCAAATATTTATTCTTTTGTTTTCATCTTTGTATGCAGGGCACCTATGAAGAAGGCCGTCAAAGAAAACAAATGCGGAGCTGATTAAACTAGTCCGATTATGTCCACTGTAACTTACGAGTTCCGGATTAATGTATGCCTTTACATTTTTTTAGAGTAGAGCAGAATTTTCTGAAATGCATGGCCTCTTGCCTAAATTATGTTCATGTATAGTTGCTCTTGTGTAACAGGCATATTTTATTGCAATCAAAAGGTTACATGCATTTATTGTTTGAAGTGTAATGTGGATGCTTCGTTTTCAACAATCTTCAATAGAGTATGAATTGGTGTACGTACAAGAGATGAAATAGGGTTTTTTGTTGGGCTAAAACGATGTCGCCAAAACCTATTTTTTCCTTTCCCATAGGCGAAGCGAGCATGCTACTTTCTGCAATTCATTGGGTCAGAGAGCTTGGATTTGATTATGTGATTTTCTCTACAGACTCCAAGATTGTAGCTAATGCTTATAATAGTACTTTGCAAGATGTACTAAGTTCGGTTTTGTTATTAGGAAGTATCGTCACATAGTTGAGTCTAGTGTTTACAACTCTCATGTTGAGTTCTCTAAAAGAGAAGCTAATGTGGTTGCTCATCATCTTGCTAAGGCAATTATATATAGTGCTAGCTCTCAAGTTTATTTTGATATCCCTACATGTATTTTGATACAATATAAATTTGACTAAAGGGTAAATAGTCATTTTGTTTGTTCCACAAAATACCTAATCAGATTCAAGTTGTATGAATTCTAAATTTGAAAGCTAGTGAATTTTAAGCAGCACATTGCAATTGATTCATATATATTACTCATCTCTAAAACTCCAACACTAGAAACAGTTTCAGAGAAGTTGAACAGAACAATTATGTTTAAAAATTGAAGGGAAAAAGCAAAAGCAAAACTAAATGATAAACACACAGAATGAATCATATAAAAATCTGAAAGAACTAACAATAACAGAAGGAACAAGGCAACTCAAAATGGATGCTTAATGGAAAATATCAAAACCTCAAGAAAAAAAAACTTAACCATGAAGTTTATTAAATAATATCTTGCCTACACAGAATCAAAACAAAGGAAGAGGGAGAGAGTTTGAATATGTTATCCAAACTATCAAACTAAAAGTTTGCATATTAGACTAGAAAGTAAATAAAAACACTGATAATCCTAGTTATCATACTTAAAGTCAAATGATATTTTACATTTTGGAGATATCCTTGGATAGGAACATAATTCCATCTGATTTATTTCCAAAAGCATTCCATCTGAGGAGCCAACAGCAACGCCGATTGTCATGTCTCGTAAGAGACTCGCATTCTGCAAAATATATTTTGCAAATCGAAGATCATTTTCCGAGCCATCAAAGTTTAAAATGGTACATGATCTGAGGTGTGACAAAACACATTCAAGAACCGAAATTGGACATTTCCATTCCTTGGATGATCTGGTCTTCTTCCACTGTCAAAAGGATTAAAAATAACATTTATCAAAATAAATGAAGAAAAAAAAGAACAAAGAAACAAACAAATATGCTACTCAACAAACCTTTTTAATATAAAGAATTTGAAGCTTGGGAGAATGGCGGAGAAGTTCTACTACACCATCCCAATAATGATATGTGAAATAACCAAACACTAGTTCAATATGAATTAAGTTTGAAAACATTGGAATGACATTTAAAGAAGTCTCTTTAAACCAAAATGTGTAAATGCGTAGAAACTCGACATTATCAATACCATAAAAGAGAGCATCGACACTGGCTCTAACCAATTTAGGCAAGGTGAAGGATTTAAGCACTTCTTCCGGTACATTCTCCCTAAGTGTATTGATATACTCAACATTTAAATCTTCTAGGATAGGACAAGCATTGAGAAAATTTATATAATCATTCCAATTTTTAAAATAAACATATTCCAAAGTTAGGGTTTTGAGTGATGGAAGATCAACACATGAAGTATTCTTTCCAACAATTACCCTTTCAAGTTTGAGAACAACAAGGGTTTGGAAGATGAAAATATTGGGCTTCAAGGTTTGGTAACATAAAGAGAGATAAACTTCCTCTACACTACGCTGTTTTGTGGTTTCTAGCCATTTTGCCACATTAAATGGACCATTTTGATTGGTGTCAAAACGACACTTGACGCCAAACATTTTGAGTGGTTGGTTTGTTGCACGAGGAGAGAGCAGGATAGTATTAACCATGCGACAGAAGCGAAAGAAGGTGTCATGGTATCTGGTTGTTTCATCTTCGAAGCGAAGAACAGGTAGTGAATAGCATAGTCCCGTCCACCGTTTCGAGAGAACTGTTGTGGTAAAAGAGAGTTTTGTTGGGAGAAAACAAAGAATGTGATGCAATAACTCATCCGGTAAATCACTGATTCTATCGACCAAATTGTTTCCATCATTATTAAGTGTCTGCTGTGAACCAGAAGACCTCTGACACAAACTCAGATCATCAAAGCGTACCTAAAGCCACAATATAAATGAAATCTAGGATTATCAGATAAACCCTAAAAAAAAAATCACGCTAAAACAGCAACAGAAAAATAATAAATAGGCGTAAACAAAAAATGCAGAAGAAGCAATAAACCTAACAAGAGTGTAATACAAGCGGAAATTAACCTCAATTGAAGAAGAAGCTGAAAGAATCATCTCTTTTTCCATCGATCCTCGCTCACACCTATCTCCCAATTATCAAATCTAGATGCTACTATTTATATTAAAAGCCCTATCAAAGGTAAGGCCCAAAGGTTCACTACAATTTTATTTAAGAGCCATAATATATAATTGTTTTTTGACAAAAATAAACAATATTCATTCATTAAAATTGATAGAGCATATCGATACACTATGTCATACCCCAAATTTTGACCATTTGAACCTGCATTCATACACCGACACGTGTCTTTTAAACCCGACTAATCTCAGCCTTTTTCGACGAAAATTCGGCAGGGAGGTATTTTAAAATACCTCATATTTGGTTCCGAGTCGGACCCTCTTCTCTCAATTTTCATTTTTTATTTAAAATTTCTTTTAGTTAATTAATTTTAAATTCATTTTAAATTTTTATTTCTTTTATATTTTCTTATCTCGTTTTTGTTTGTTTTTTTTAGTCCTTTTATTTTTATTTTTTATTTATTAATATTATTGTTTTTTTGTCAAAAGAAACCTTGTCCAAAAATATCTATCACAGCTCATTCAACAGCCTGTCGTGTCCCCTTTGAACCAAGCCAGGGCAGTATCTGTTGCTGCTTTAACATACCCAATGTCTCAATCCCTCTCTATAAGATAGCACCTGCAGCACACAAGAAAAGGAGGGAGAATTTTCCAGCAAAGAACACAAAAACAATTCCACAGTCACAAATTTCTCCACACAAAATTCGATCCAAACCCAATCTCATTCAAAACCAACACAACACAGCAGTCACTCAAAACACCAAATTCACAATCCAATCGTAAATCAATCCACAACTGTACATCACAGCCAACACTGGTTCAAACCAAAACCATAACCCATCACACAAACACACACACGCTGCTACACACCAATAACTAAACCGTAACAAAACAGCCCCTCAAACCCAACACAAAATCCGTAATTCAAACCACAAACCCATCAAAGGTAGTTTTCTTAACTGTTAGATCTAGGGCTAAATATTTATATTTTCGAAATTTTCAGTAAAAAAAAATAAGTAGAAGAGGGTAAGAGGGTTTGAAAACCGAAAAAAATATAAAAAAAGGGTTTCCAGCGGCGGCGCCGCCACTTTGGATGGCCGGCCACCGCGCCGGAAACCCCACCGCCTCCTTACCTCCACCGGCGAGAGAAGGAAGATGAGAGAAGGGAGAGAGATCGGTTAGAAAGAAAAAGAAGAGAGAGAATGGGAAAGTTAAAATGAATGAAAATTATATACTCCCTCAAACCGGTTCGGTTCTCCTGGACCCGACCCAGGCTTGAACCGAACCGGCCCCCAGAACTGCACCCTTGGCCCAATCTCCCCCTTTTAATTCCTGCACCCCCCATTATACTGCTCACACTCCCCTGCATCTCATGTTTTTATTTCTTTCATGCATTTTAATTTCTTTAGCATTTTTATTTTAATTCTCATGCATTTTTATTTTATTTTCGCATTGCATTCTATTATCTACTATTATCATATGCATATTTAAATTTTGTCATTAATATACACACCTCAATCCAGAGTGCTCTGGTCCTAAAATAACTGTTAATATTATATTATTCTCCAGAACAATCTGGTCCTTGTTTAATTAAATTAATCCAGAGTGCTCTGGTCCCAAAACCAACTGTTAATATTATATTTCTGATTATATAATCATTCTCCAGAGTATTCTGGTCCGTGTTAAAATAACCTCATATTTCAGCTTAGCATTATTTTTTCTCATTCTGCTTATATAATTTTCATATCAATATTCAAAACAACAAAAACATTCAAATCACAAAAATATTTTCATAAACAAACCTTGATCCTAGATCAAGCGATCGTCTTTTTATTTTATTTTCTTAAATCAAACATCAATCAATGTAATGCTACTTTGA
This sequence comes from Medicago sativa, assembly GCF_051527215.1. Taxonomy (NCBI): domain Eukaryota; kingdom Viridiplantae; phylum Streptophyta; class Magnoliopsida; order Fabales; family Fabaceae; genus Medicago; species Medicago sativa. Next base: position 6,416,085 of record NC_140754.1, read on the forward strand.
GTGATTTTGCTTTCAATATAAAAAAAACACAAACAAATTCTCATTTGTCATTTGGCTTTCATCTTAAAACCTTTTTTTTTTCAAAAGCATTAAAAAACACTCAACCAATCAAACGACAGTTTCTACCCCGAACTACGAGGTTTTGATCCCTCACGGGTACGTAGGCAAAGGACATGCGCCCTTCCAAATCAATAAAAATGCAGATAAATTAGGTCTCTATTTTCTTTCATCATTTCAAAATTCCATTTTTTTAAGCAAGCAAGTTTATAGCACAAAAGTTAAATAAAATCAAGAGGTTCTCGTAGAGTACTACGAATATTTAGGGTGCCTAACACCTTCCCTAATATAACCAACCCCCGAACCCTTAATCCCTAAAAAATGTGGTATTTGAACCTTTTTCCACTTTCCTTTGAAAAGAATTAAATGTTCAGTCGTGAAATCAAAAAGGGGTCTTTGACCGTCCGAAAAATGACGCGACAGAAATGGCGACTTCACTGGGGACTAAAAGTAAGAGGGTTGAGCCTAACTTGGCTTTATTTAAATTTTGTGCCATAAACTTGCTAAAAAAATTTTTAAATAAAAAGATGGAAATCCATGTATATTTGTTCTTCTTTCTTCTTTCTAATGTGAGTGGTGAGATAAGCTCTATACCCGAGCTTGAGGGAAAATTAAGATAGGACGGTGGTATAATCATATTGCTTAGCCAAGAGTGAATTTTGGTTTTGTCACATGTGATAACCCCACTCAACTCAGGGATCTTGGAAACATACTATGTAGGCATAAGTATTCGTGTTTGACATGTTATTTTCAAGTGACTGCTAAAAGTTGAGAACCTTTAGTTACCTTTAACCCATCTTGGCCTTTTAGGACTTAGTGCGGTGGCTAATCATGAGTAATCTTGGTTTAGTTGATACGCGATAATACACTCAGACGAGACTTTCTTACGAACTTTGTTGGACCGGAAGTATTTCCGCAACCCGACGACATTCGAAAGTGGTTGACAACTCTGGGAACTTGGTAGAACCCATGATACAAGTGCAAATTAAACCATAGTCCTTACCAAATTGCGTTGTTATCCTTGGCTCCAACATATGGACTTAAACCTCACCACATTTTCACTGTTTATGTAGCATAATCATGCATACATGCATACATGTATAAAAGCTTTTCTCATCAAAACATCGAAGGACTTAGATAAATTTTTGTAAGCATCAGAGATATTCTACCTTGTAAAGATGAACACCAAGAAATACAAACTTTAAAAATCTTAACTAAGCTTTTGGCTTTTGTTAAGAACTTCTTCTTTGGTTTCATTCTTACCTTTTGAAAATAGAACCGTTTGCAATATCTTTACAAATTTTCAAATGAAAACAATCTGCGATGTTTACAATTCACCTTGACAAAGCCTTCGATAACAAAAAAATTGTACATTTTTTGCATATGCATTTCATACATCATGTGCATTTCATTAGATTCAAATTCAAAGTCTCACACCATTTTCTTTTCTGTAAAAGGTCAACTCATATCAAACAAAGTGGCCCGACATACTCAGAGCAGACCTACTCGCATTCATCGCACTCGAGCTTACGTCAGAAGAAGGATGTCATCCACAGAACAAGAAAATGTTGAGCTTAGAGGGGAAGTTGATCGTCTAAAGCTTGAGTTGGAGAAGCTATCAATCATGAAGGACGTTATAATGGCTGAAAGGGAACAAGCAGTGGCCTCCGAGCCAATTCCTAACGGAGTCGTCTCCGCTACGGCTGAGGGTACTTCGCAGCCAATCGCCACTGCTGCAGCATCTGCTGGAATTTCGCAATCTCTTGAGGTGGGTTGCTCATCAGGTGACCTGTACAATCAAAGTTTCCATCCTCCGGGTCCTGAAAGATTTACTTTTAACCCTCTATATGACATGCCAAAAGGTTACCCATGGGGTATGCCACGTATGCCTAACGAAGGTCTTCGTCTCGGGGCTAATGAAATCCCATTTCCTTACGTTCAACAGTTTCCCCAGGCCACTGTAACACAAGCAGGACCTGCTGTCCATTCAACTCAGCAAGAGGAATGACATATTAATCATTCGGGTAGTGTACTGGGAGACGATCGAATGGTTAACCTGGAAGAGAAATTGGAAGCAGTACAGAAAGAGCTGAGGAACATTCGTCGCAAGGAGGCGTTTAATCAGAATGTGCATGATCTTTGTCTGGTCCCAGACGTGGTGATACCGCATAAATTCATAACACCAACTTTCGAGAAATACACGGGAGAAACTTGCCCACAAATGCACTTAACCATGTACGTAAGGAAGATGACGACTCACAAGAAAGACGAGCCCCTGCTTATCCATTGTTTTCAGGACAGTCTGGCTGGTCCTGCACATACTTGGTACATGAATCTGAAGAGTGCTACTTCTTTTGAGGAACTGGCAGACGCTTTCCTCCAGCAGTATAAATACAACTCATTTCTGGCACCTAACAGGAAAGAGCTGCAATCCATGTCCCAGGGGCATAAAGAGTCATTCAAGGAATATGCTCAGCGTTTCATTCAAAAATCTGCTCAAATCCGTCCATCTTTGGATGAAAAGGAGTTATCCGATCTTTTCTATGAAACTTTGAGCCCTTTCTACTCGAAGAAGATGCTGGCATGTGCTTCGCAAAAGTTTACCGACATGGTAGACATGGGAGTACGCATTGAAGATTGGGTCCGAAAGGGACATATGGCTAAGGAAAGCGGTTCATCAAGCGGTTCATCAGATGGTAATAGGAGGTTTGGAAATGGGTATCCGAGGAAGCATAATCAAGAGGTCGGCATGGTAGCCCAGGGCGGATCTCAGCCTGTGTATTCAAATTACCCTTACGTTGCTAACATCGCACCACAAAGGCAACAAAGGCCTCAGGGACCTCCGCCGTATTATCCACCTCTGTACCAACAAAACTATCAACCGCATAACCATCAACACCCGTACTACCCTCCGCCACCTCAACATCAACAACGTCCTCAAGCTCAACAACAGCCTCGCCCTCCTAGAAACCATTTCCCTCCTATACCTATGTTGTATAAGGATTTGTTACCCTCCCTACTTACAAGAAATCTGGTGCAACTCAGGCCTCTCCCTCGCATGCAAAATCCTCTACCTGCATGGTACCGTGCCGACCACACCTGCGAATTCCATCAAGGGGCACCGGGGCACGACATTGAACATTGTTTGGCTCTTAAGGATGAGGTCCAAAAACTAATTCAGAGCAAGGAGTTATCCTTCACAGACCCGGATCCAAATGTGCAAGTCAATCCGCTACCAAATCATAATATCTAGTGTTTGTGACACATGGAATGGCCAGCCGCAGTCGGATCGTCATCGATATTTCCTTCCGCTACTCAATTGTTCAAGAAATATGTTTGCGTGTTGCTTTATGTTTTTTCTTCTTCGAAAAAAATCCTTTCGTCCCGCTCGAGACTTAAGTGAACTTATGTAGGCTTTTTGCTTCATGTATTTCCCATTATTAATAAAAAGATCATCTTGATCCCAACTTTGTTTTTATTTCTTGTGCTTTCTGGAATAATGGTAATACAAAAAAAAAACCAAAATTATTTTCTCCACATATCTGCATAATCATAATGTTTATATCAATAAGAAAATCATGCATTATTAAACCCAATGAGCACTTAAACCCTGTACACTCTCTCGACTTTGAGTTCCTTGTATCTAAGGCTAAAGAGAAGGATGATGAAGAAGTTTCCAATAAGATTTCTCGCCTACTGGGGCATCTTGGCCATCGAAGCTGCAAATATCAAGAAAGATTGTCCAGAAGAGGACTTTCATGTACAAGAACTGACACGAGATGCTACAATGGGTATTGTACTTCAGTACACACTTCAACAGGGGCAATCCCCCTCCATCCCTCAGTATACAACGTAAAGGCAGTGCTTCTCATGGAAGTCAAAGTCCCGTCAACGGAAGTTCCAATGAAAGATTTAAAAGTATTACCGCCGTATGTCACAGACAGTTATATCAAAAGGATAAAGCAAGTATGCGATAAAGAAGGTTTGTCCCCGCGAATGTCAAGAAAATGGTTGGGTGCTAAAAAATATATTACCTGATTCCAGGGGCAAATGGATGTCAATTCACAATTGATGGTAGCAAACTTGTGAATACCAGGTGCAGTCAAGAAATACTTTGTTAAAATGAAAAAGCTCGATAAGTCGCAAACCTGAAAAGGCGACTTAGGAAAAAAAAAAAAAAGAGCGTCTCGATGGACTGAAAACCTGAAAAGGCGATCCATGCAAAAATTAGAGACACAATAACAAAAATTAATGTTTATCCTGATAGGTTGAAACCCGCAAGGGCGATCTATGCAAAAATTAAGGATCATGACAAAGTAACTACATCAGGTCAGGGCATTTCAGTCGTAAAAAGACCTCCGATTTATGGCAAGGTAACTGCATCCAAATTAGACATGGTTCATCTGAGACATTTCAACTGTCAAAAGGATCTCCGATATGAAGCATCTGCAAATCAACGTCTCGGAACAAGTGCAATTTAAAGTTGTTAGGGAACATAGCGGTTATTGTGTTCAATGTACTTTTCCCTTTATAATTACCATTTTCCAAACTTTTAAAATCCATAGAGCCTCGCCTTTGGCAGACTACCATTCCATTACATCTAATTTGAGCCTATGCCCATTTATTTAAAATTCTCATTTATTCCGTTTGCAAAATCTTCTTCTATTTTGATGTTAATATGTAAAGCAAAATTTTAAAACTTTTTTAAAAAAAAAACAAAAAAAAACAAAAATGTCTTTTGAATAGCATAAACAACAAGTACATTTTCTTTGAACTGATAAGTAGGTGAAATATACATCAACATCCGTCTCGAGGACAGTTAAACTCTGCAAGGTAAGCATGACCGAAAGCTGTGAGATGACCTCTGTCAAAAAAAAAGAAAAAAAAGGAGCTCGCTAAGTCAAAAAACCTGAAAAGGCGACTTAGACAAAAATGAGCGTCCCGGTGGATTGAAAACCCGAAAGGGCGATCCAGGCAAAAATTAGGGATACAAAAATGAAAAAAACACAAAGACAGGGGCATCACATTTCAAGTGGGCCAAATAGAGGAATGCACTCTTTGCTGGTTTGATTAAGTGGCGACTTATGCCAGTATTGTTTGAAGGGTTTAACCCAGCAGTGTTTGATTCATCCCCAAGTGATGTTATCCCCAAAGAAGAATGCCGAATGCTTGTAACGTGATGTCGGGCCGCTTCTTTGGACCTGCCCAATCTTGTCTCAACAGTCTTACCGTTATACTGTCATACGAGTCTCATACGCATACATTCATTCATGCATACATAACACTCATATCATCCATACATAGTTGCATTATCTTCATGTTGTTTTACTCCAATGCATAAAAAAAAGGTCATCCCCAAAGTGTCTAATTCATAAATGTCACCAATCAATTTGTATTCAAGTGGCAGGTCCCATCCCATCAAATAATCACTTTACCAATGCTTTATTTCCCGTATTCCCGTCTTTACCACGACAGTTGGTAATAGACAAGCTTTATTTCCCGTATTCCCGTCTCTACCACGACAGTTGGTAATAGACAAGTTTTATTTCCTGTATTCCCGTCTTTACCACGGCAGTTGGTCATAGACAAACTTCTGCATTTCTGTCCTTTACCACGGCTGTTGGTAATAGACAAGCTTTATCTTCTGCATTTCTGTCCTTTACCACGGGCTGTTGGTAATAGACAAGCATTTATTTCTGTATTTCCGTCTTTTTACCACGGGTTGTTGGTAATGGACGAGCATTATTTCATGTATTTCCGTCTTTTACCACAACTGTTGGTAATCGACAAGCTCTATTTCTCACCAGTGATAACTATCAATTTGTCCCTCAGTCGGCATATGATGGCCGCTTGTTGCATTCGTAATGGCATTTGCATGCATTCATATCATTCATATAAGCATTGCATTCTCAGTATTTCAACTGGTCAAAATTGGTGTACTCGATATTTAAGTATCTTCGACCCGTCACAACAAAGATTCTATCTTCAAGTCTCCGTGACGAAGAAACTTAAATAGGGGCATCTGTCATACCCCAAATTTTGACCATTTGAACCTGCATTCATACACCGACACGTGTCTTTTAAACCCGACTAATCTCAGCCTTTTTCGACGAAAATTCAGTAGGGAGGTATTTTAAAATACCTCATATTTGGTTCCGAGTCGGGCCCTCTTCTCTCAATTTTCATTTTTTATTTAAAATTTCTTTTAGTTAATTAATTTTAAATTCATTTTAAATTTTTATTTCTTTTATATTTTCTTATCTCGTTTTTGTTTGTTTTTTTTAGTCCTTTTATTTTTATTTTTTATTTATTAATATTATTGTTTTTTTGTCAAAAGAAACCTTGTCCAAAAATATCTATCACAGCTCATTCAACAGCCTGTCGTGTCCCCTTTGAACCAAGCCAGGGCAGTATCTGTTGCTGCTTTAACAGACCCAATGTCTCAATCCCTCTCTATAAGATAGCACCTGCAGCACACAAGAAAAGGAGGGAGAATTTTCCAGCAAAGAACACAAAAACAATTCCACAGTCACAAATTTCTCCACACAAAATTCGATCCAAACCCAATCTCATTCAAAACCAACACAACACAGCAGTCACTCAAAACACCAAATTCACAATCCAATTGTAAATCAATCCACAACTGTACATCACAGCCAACACTGGTTCAAACCAAAACCATAACCCATCACACACACACACACGCTGCTACACACCAATAACTAAACCGTAACAAAACAGCCCCTCAAACCCAACACAAAATCCGTAATTCAAACCACAAACCCATCAAAGGTAGTTTTCTTAACTGTTAGATCTAGGGCTAAATATTTATATTTTCGAAATTTTCAGTAAAAAGAAATAAGTAGAAGAGGGTAAGAGGGTTTGAAAACCGAAAAAAAATATAAAAAAAGGGTTTCCAACGGCGGAGCCGCCACTTTGGGTGGCCGGCCACCGCGCCGGAAACCCCACCGCCTCCTTACCGCCACCAGCGAGAGAAGGAAGATGAGAGAAGGGAGAGAGATCAGTTAGAAAGAAAAAGAAGAGAGAGAATGGGAAAGTTAAAATGAATGAAAATGGGTTTTAAAACCCTTATATACTCCCTCAAACCGGTTCGGTTCTCCTGGACCCGACCCAGGCTTGAACCGAACCGGCCCCCAGACCTGCACCCTTGGCCCAATCTCCCCCTTTTAATTCCTGCACCCCCCATTATACTGCTCACACTCCCCTGCATCTCATGTTTTTATTTCTTTCATGCATTTTAATTTCTTTAGCATTTTTATTTTAATTCTCATGCATTTTTATTTTATTTTCGCATTGCATTCTATTATCTACTATTATCATATGCATATTTAAATTTTGTCATTAATATACACACCTCAATCCAGAGTGCTCTGGTCCTAAAATAACTGTTAATATTATATTATTCTCCAGAACAATCTGGTCCTTGTTTAATTAAATTAATCCAGAGTGCTCTGGTCCCAAAACCAACTGTTAATATTATATTTCTGATTATATAATCATTCTCCAGAGTATTCTGGTCCGTGTTAAAATAACCTCATATTTCAGCTTAGCATTATTTTTTCTCATTCTGCTTATATAATTTTCATATCAATATTCAAAACAACAAAAACATTCAAATCACAAAAATATTTTCATAAACAAACCTTGATCCTAGATCAAGCGATCGTCTTTTTATTTTATTTTCTTAAATCAAACATCAATCAATGTAATGCTACTTTGAGTGATTTTGCTTTCAATATAAAAAAAACACAAACAAATTCTCATTTGTCATTTGGCTTTCATCTTAAAACCTTTTTTTTCAAAAGCATTAAAAAACACTCAACCAATCAAACGACAGTTTCTACCCCGAACTACGAGGTTTTGATCCCTCACGGGTACGTAGGCAAAGGACATGCACCCTTCCAAATCAATAAAAATGCAGATAAATTAGGTCTCTATTTTCTTTCATCATTTCAAAATTCCATTTTTTTTAAGCAAGCAAGTTTATAGCACAAAAGTTAAATAAAATCAAGAGGTTCTCGTAGAGTACTACGAATATTTAGGGTGCCTAACACCTTCCCTAATATAACCAACCCCCGAACCCTTAATCCCTAAAAAATGTGGTATTTGAACCCTTTTCCACTTTCCTTTGAAAAGAATTAAATGTTCAGTCGTGAAATCAAAAAGGGGTCTTTGACCGTCCGAAAAATGACGCGACACACTACAAATCAAAATTCGCTAAAAACAAAAAGGATGAATAGCATAAAACGGCAAAGTACTTATGCCTATAAATATGACTAATATGACTATATTCATGTTTCCGAAATACTCATGTATTCGGATCTGCAACGTTGACGACTCCTAGTCATTGTCATTGATCGGTTCTGCATTTGCTCAAAGCTAATCTTTCAATCTGAAACAAATAAACACCGCATTAAGACGGGAAATAAAAAACACACCGCACAAAGACGGAAAATCAAAACAAACAGAGTCGTTCAGAGACAACAAAATCACAAAAACAAACGAAAGAAAATAGAAAATATGTGAAATCACTTACTCAATTAGGATAGAAAGAAAAACAATTTTGTACCAAAAAAAAAACAAAAAATAAAAACAATTTGGATGAGTGATTTTTGGGTCAAAATTAACCCTAAATCACCCGTCTGAAAAGAAGAAGAAAGAGGTGACGACTAGGGTTTGTGAAGGAGAGAAGAAGAGAGGAAGAAAGGGGTTTTTAAGAGCCATAATATATTGTCTATTTTTTTTCCACCTTACCTTCTTCTCACGTATCCTCCAATATTATAAAAATACTCTCGTTTAGATTCTATAATTCGAAAAGTATTTTGGGTATTTTCAGATTGTATAATTCATATATGACTAAAACCCATAAATCTTATTGTAATTTTGATACGAAGGTTTCTGGATACCGTCATATTATTCCAACATAAAGTGCAAAAAAAATTTCGACGTCAGTTTGGCTAGTCATTTTGATCCTCGAATACTAAGAAGCATTGGCGTAGACATCAGACACAATATTGATATGGACACATCGACGTTGGTTGTAATTTGAGAAATAAATTATTTTAGCGTAACACATGGGTCCCTGTTAGACACCGAGCACACATTTGACCGTTTTAATAAATTAAATACATTTATGGCATGCCTAGATTTTTGTTTTTTTTTTTACAAAAATAAATGATATTCATTCATTCAAATTGATAGAGTGCATCTATTCAATGCAAATTCTCTAAAAACAAAAAGGATGAATCTGCAAACAAATTCATAACATCCATATCAATAGCATAAAACGGAAAAGTACAAAAGTCTACACAAATGACTATATTCAAGTCTTCAGAATACTCATGTCTCGGGATCTGCAACGTGGGCGACATCAAAGTTGGATCTGCACCGAATGGAAGCCGATATGACAATCCAAACCGAATAAATACCTGAACTAAACAAGAAAAGTAAACAACGCCGCACAAAGACGACAAACCAACGTCACTTTCACAAAAGAAAAAAACGTAATAGATGTGAAAATCACGTATTTCAATAAAAGGGAAAGAGAAAAACGAGTTAGAAGGGAAGAGAAAAACTTTGGTGGATGAAGGGGAAGAAACTAGGGTTTTGGTGATAGCTCACAAGAGAAAAAAGAGAATTTATCACATTGAAATTTTTATTAATGAGCTCTATTTGAATTGGATTCTGGTATGCCTAGATATATAGATTTAATATCCTTCATAGTAATTTTATAATAAAAAATCACTTATAGTCGTATCCAAACAAGTTAAAAATCATTTTTTAAAGTGATTTTGATTATGGTAAACAAACACAAAATAACTTTTGGTTTTCTATAAAATCAGTAGAAGTTTCATTATGTAGTGTTATTAACTGATAGTGAATTTCGCAGACATATAGTCAACATAATTGAAACAATTAACCTCAAATTTATTTGAAGCGTCATTTTTCTATTTCTTTTTTATGAGGACTAAAAACAAAATTCGCTATATTTATAGGGTCCAAAAACTTATTTAACCCTTTATATAACGAATAACTTAAAAGGCATGCATTTATTCTTGTACTGTGGTAGGAGTGAGGAGGTGTGGTGAATGATGGGAGTTTAGAGCAGACATGAACGCAGTTCAATCAATTCATGGAAGTTCTTTTGCATATTCTCCGGCAACATTCTCGCGATAATATGAAGAATAAATGGAAAGCAAAGTTAGGGTTGTCTATAAGGGGAAAATGTTGATAGAAGAATGGATGGAAGCTAGAGTAGTGGGCAGAATCATGGAATCGATGGGTATGGTAAATCCTAAAATGAAGTGGTTGCATCCTCTGTGAGATTTTATGAAGTGTAATGTGGATGCTTCGTTTTCGACAAGCTTCAATAGTGTATGAATTGGTGTATGTATAAGAGATGAAATAGGTTTTTTGTTGGAGATAAAACGATGCGGCTAGAACCTATTTTTTCCGTTCCCAGAGACGAATCGAAAGTGCTACTTGCTGCAATTCATTGGGTCAGAGAGGTTGGATTTGATAATGTGATTTCTCTACAGGCTCCAAGATTGTAGCTGATGCTTATAGTAGTAATTTGCAAAATTTTACTAACCTTTTTAATTTTTGTTTCAACTAGCTAGCTAGCTGTTACAAATTTTGTCACTCATATCTTTTCCCATTTTTCTAAACGTTTCATTAAACATTCAAAGACAAATAACTCCTAACATAAAATGAGATTGAATAGCAATCTACTTGAACTGAAAAGAAGTGAGATGAAAAACTGAAAAGCAGATTGAATACAAACACAAAGAATAAATCATATAAAAATCTGAAATAACTAACATCAACAGAAGGAACAAAGTAATCCAAAATTGATGCTTAATGGAAAATATCAAAACCTCAAGAAAAAAACATCTTCACCATGAAGTTTATTAAATAATATCTTGTCTACACATAATCAAAACAAAGGAAGAGGGAGAGAGTTTGAAACAAAGCTTACATATGTTTTCCAAACTATCAAACTAAAAGTTTGCATATTAGACTATAAAGTAAATAAATTATAAAAACACTAATAATTCTTGTAAGCATACTTAAATTCAAATGAAATTTTACATTTTGGAGATATCCTTGGATAGGAGGACAATTCTTCTCTAATCTGATTTATTTTCATAAGCATTTTATCTGAGGAGCCAGTAGCAACGCCGATTCTCATGTCTTGTAAGAGACTCGCATTCTGCAAAATATATTTTGCAAATTGAAGATCATTTGCCGAGCCATCAAAGTTTAAAATGGTACATGATCTGAGGTGTGACAAAACACATTCAAGAACCGAAATTGGCCATTTGCATTTCGTGGACGAGCTGGTCTTCGTCCACTGTCAAGAGGATAAAAAATAACATCTATCAAAATCTATACAAAAGAAAAAAGAACAAACAAACAAACAAACAAATATACTACTCAACAAACCTTTTTAATATAAAGAATTTGAAGCTTGGGAGAATGGCGGAGAAGTTCTACTACACAATCCCAATTATGAAATGTGAAATAATAAAACACTAGTTCAATATGAATTAAGTTTGAAAACATCGGAATGACATTGAAAGAGGCCTCTTTATACCAAAATTTTATGCGTAGAAACTCGATATTATCAATACCATTAAATTGAGCATCCACATCACTAATAATGGCTTTAACTAATTTAGGCAAGGTCAAGGATTCAAACCCTTCTTTTGGTACATTCTCTCTAAATATACTGATATACTGAGCATGTAAATCTTCTAGGATAGGACAAGCATAGAGAAAATTTATATAATCATTCCAATTTTCAAAATAAACATATTCCAAAGTTAGGGTTTTTAGAGATGGAAGATCAACACAAGAAGTGTCCTCTCCAACATTTAACCTTTCAAGTTTGAGAACAACAAGGCTTTGAGAGATTAAAATACTGGGCTTCAAGATGTGGTAACATAGAGCAAGATGAAATTCCTCAATACTATGATGTTTAGTGGCTTCTAGCCATTTTGTCACGTTAAATGGACTATTTTGCTTTTGGTCTTGAAAAGGACACTTGAGGAGAAACATTTTGAGGGGTTGGTGGTTGGTTGCACGAGGAGAGAGTATGATAGTATCTACAAGGCGACAGAAGCGAAGGAAGGTGTCATAGTTTTTGATGGTTTCATCTTCAAAGCGAAGAACAGGTAGTGAACACCATAGTTTGCTCCACCGTTTCGAAAGGACGGTTGTAGTGAAAGAGAGTTTTGTTGGGAGAAAACAAAGAATGTGTTGCAATAACTCATCTGGTAAATCACTGATTCTATCGACCAAACTGTTTTCATCATTATTAAGTGCCTGCTGTGAACCAGAAGACCTTTGACACAAAGTCGGATTTTCGTAGCATACCTAAAACAACAATATAAAATATTTTTGATTAGTTTCCTATAAATAAAATCTATGATCATTAGATACCACTACTAGAATTTACTTAAAAAAATTAGCTGCAGAAATCACCAATATCTGGTTGTTTGAAGTGAATCATCCAATTATCAAGCATATTGGTTTCATAAAACAATTAGAAAACCCTAAGAAAAAAATTAATTCACGCTAAAACAGCAACAATAAAACAAATACGCATAAACAAAAAATGTAGAAGAAACAATAAACCTAACAAGAGTGTAATACATGCAGAAATTAACCTCAGCTGAAGAAGTTGAAAGAAGCCTCTCTTTTTCCCTTCTTTTCTTCATCGGCAAGCCAAAAACCCTACCCTCTTCTTTTCTTTGATTTGTCAAACTTAATTGGTACTATTTATATTATATTATAAGGCCCACAATCTTATTTTAGAGCCATAATATATTGCCAATTTTTTTTTCCACCCTACCATCTTCTCATGCGCCTTTCAATATTCTAAAAATACTCCCATATGAATTCTATAATTCAAACAATATTTTGGATATTTTCGAATTGTATAATTAAAATATGACTAAAACATAGAAATCTTATTGTAATTGATACAAATACGACTAAAACATCGTCGTGTTATTCCAACATTAACTGCAAAACAATTCTAGGATAGTATGTCATGTGTGAGGTGAAATCATTATTGTCCTTCAATTAATTAAAATTGCAAACACATCTATTTAGCTAGCTAGTCACTTTGACCATCGAATTCTACGAAGCACTGGCATAGACATAGAAATCAGACACAATATTGATATTGACACATCGACACTTGTAGTAAATTGAGAAAATGAATTATTTGAACGTAACGATATTTGTCGGGGTCAGACACCGAACACACAATTGATCATTTTTATAAATTAAACACATTTATGGTAAGCCTAGATATCTAAATTTAATATCCTTCATGGTAATTTTTAATAAAAAAATCACTTATTGTCGTATCCAAACAAGTTAAAAATCCTTTTTTTAAGTAATTTTGATTATGTTAAACAAACACAAAATAGCTCTTGGTTTTCTATAAAGGGTGTGTTTGTTTCAGCTTTACAAAAAATAGATTTTGGGTTAAAAGAATTTAGAGATTTTTTTTTAGAGATTTTCAAACTATTTATGTTTGTTTACTTTCATAAAAATCATTTTCTTAACATTTGAAACTCTTTCACTTGAGTTTCTTGTTTTTAGAGAAAAAAAAATAGATCTTGGAAAAGCTACTATGAATAGCTTTTCATTTTAAGGCTAAAAATGATTTTTTTAAAAATCTGAAACAAACACTATAAAAATAAAAAGCGACTTTTTGATTAAAAAATCCCAATCAAACGGGCCAAAAATCACCAGAAATAATCTCTAAAAGTATGTATGTTACGTACTAAAAAAGTAAGTGATTTTTTTTACAAGGAAAAATTTTCATTATATGGTGTCTTGCAAAAAATCAAACACCAAGACAACATCAATACAATTGGGAGCATCTTCAATCCATACATCCTCATGATGAGATGATGCGTATTTTGCTAAATAATGTGCAGCTTGATTGGCTTCACGCCTAATGTGCACAAATTGTAAAGTTTGAAAATGACAAGCTAGAAGTCTACAATCATCAACAATGGTACCCATGTATGAAAGAGGCAATTGGACATCCGTGACAACAAGTATCACATTTTGCGAATCAGATTCAACAATCACGTTCAAAAATAACATATCCTTTGCGAATTCCACACCTTTTTTCATCGCCATAGCTTCAGCCATATTTGAATTTGGCAGAATCGGTGTTTTCCAACATGCTGCAGCAACAACAACACCCTCAGAGTCCCTAACAATCGCCGACAGTCCCCATGTTCCATCCTCATTTTGTCCAACTGCATCGGTGTTGAGTTTATACCATCCGGGTGGAGGGAAAGTCCAGCGCACATTTGAAGTAGGTACGGGACAACCTTGATTTTGCACTTGCATCAGTATCTCACTAGAATTATTGTATTGTTGGACTGCTTGCATTGCATGTCTCAAGCTCACAACCGGATCTGGCACATTAATTCCTTAAAAACGTCTTTTATTTCTAACAAACCAAATCTCATTGCAAATTGCCATAATAAGCTTATTTGTTTCATTATCACCCTGCTTAATAATATTTTTAATCCATTCAACAGAGGCAATAGGTTCAGGCATAAACTCAGTTGTTATTCCAAGTGGAGAAACAAACCATAATACCTCTGACCACTCACATTGAATGAAGAGATGATCTATTGATTCATAATATTGGTCACATAAATTGCAAATAGTTTAAAAAGAGTTATCTTGACTGAAAGTTTCCCATGAAGAATCCTCAACATCAACTGAATATGACGAGGTATTGTATTGATTTTCCATAACTTTGACCACACCGACTCTTCGCTCAATTTTATAGACCTGCTGGAATTAATTACCTCATTTCTTTTTTTAAAAAAATTGTATGCAGATTTAACAAAGAAGAAACCGTTCTTGTCGGCCCCCAAGTGAAAAAAGTAAGCGATTTTGGTATTCAATAATTTATAGGTAATTTTTTTTAGAGATTTTACAAAGAAGTATAAAATATTTTGTGTTTGTTTACCTAATAAAAATGACTTTTTTTTAATACTTCAAAGTACCCCTTAGTTAGATACTAAACCCTCTTCTCTTCTTCACCCATTCCCAGCCTTCTGCTTCCAGATTTCTTCTTCAACTTCTTCTCCATCACCTTCTTCTTCTTTCCATCAAACCAAACCCCAAATTTCATTTATTATTTTCTTCTACCCTAGATTTATTTACTCTTGGTTCCATCATCAAACAGAATCAAAACACATCTCTCCATTTTATTCCACCAATTTGAATCTTTATTGCAATGAAACTTAATCATGAATCAATTGATGCATGCTAGAACCTTAATCACAAATCAGTTGAAACCTAATAAAACCTTAATGAAGGTTGACTCACTGTATGAACTAAACCGGGTATCTTGGGATCAATGCGTATGGTAAATCCTAAAATGAAGTGGTTGCATCCTCCGCGAGATTTTATGAAGTGTAATGTGGATGTTTCGTTTTATACAAGCTTTAATAGTGTAATGTATAAGAGATGAAATAAGGTTTTTTTGTGTGAGCTAAAACGATGTGGCTAGAACCTATTTTTCCGTTCCCATAGGTGAAGCGGACATGCTTCTTGCTGCTATTCATTGGATCAAGACTCAAGAGAGCTTGGATTTGATAATATGATTTCTCTACAAATTCCAAGATTGTAGTTGACGCTTATAATAGTACTATGCAAGATTATACTAAGTCTGGTTTTGTTATTAGGGAGTGTCGTCACATAGTTGAGTCTAGTTATAACTCTCATGCTGAGTTCTCTAAGAGAGAAGCTAATGGGGTTGCTCATCATCTTGCTAAAGCGGTCATATACAGTGCTAGCTCTCAAGTTTGTTGTGATATCCCTACATGTATTTATTCTTCTCTCTTTAATGAAATCAGCAAGTTTTCTTTCATAAAAAAAAAAAAAACATAAATTTGACTAAAGGGTAAATAGTCATTTTGTTTGTTCCACAAAATACATAATCAGATTCAAGTTGTATGAATTCTAAATTTGAAAGCTAGTGAATTTTAAACAGCACATTGCAATTGATTCATATTAATGATCTCTAAAACTCCAACACTAGAAACAGTTCCAGCGATAAGTTGAACAGAAGCAATTATGTTTAAAAATAGAAGGGAAAAAGCAAAACCACAACTAAATGATAAACACAAAGAATGAATCACATAAAAATCTGGAAGAACTAACAATAACAGAAGGAACAAGGCAACTCAAAATGGATGCTTATTGGAAAATATCAAAACCTCCAGAAGTTTAAAACAAAGGAAGAGGGAGAGAGTTTGAAACAAAGCCTATATATGTTGTCCAAACTATCAAACTAAAAGTTTGCATATTAGACAAGAAGTAAATAAAAACAATGATAATTCTAGTTATCATACTTAAAAGTCAAATGAAATTTTACATTTTGGAGATATCCATGGATAGGAGGACAATTCTTCTCTAATCTGATTTATTTTCAAAGGCATTTCATCTGAGGGGTCAACAGCAACGCCGATTGTCATGTTTTGTAAGAGACTCGCATTCTGCAACATATATTTTGCAAATCGAAGATCATTTTCCGAGCCATCAAAGTTTAAAATGGTACATGATCTGAGGTGTGACAAAACACATTCAAGAACCGAAATTGGACATTTCCATTCCTTGGATGATCTGGTCTTCGTCCACTGTCAAAAGGATTAAAAATAACATTTATCAAAATAAATGAAGAAAAAAAAAAAAGAACAAAGAAACAAACAAATATGCTACTCAACAAACCTTTTTAATATAAAGAATTTGAAGCTTGGGAGAATGGCGGAGAAGTTCTACTACACCATCCCAATAATGATATGTGAAATTACCAAACACTAGTTCAATATGAATTAAGTTTGAAAATATTGGAATGACATTTAAAGAAGTCTCTTTAAACCAAAATGTGATAATGCGTAGAAACTCGACATTATCAATACCATAAAAGAGAGCATCGACATTATCACGTTGAAATTTTTATTAATGAACTCTATTTGAATTGGATTCTGGTATGCCTAGATATATAGATTTAATATCCTTCATAGTAATTTTATAATAAAAAATCACTTATAGTTGTATCCAAACAAGTTAAAAATAATTTTTTAAAGTGATTTTGATTATGGTAATTAAACACAAAATAACTTTTGGTTTTCTAAATCAGTAGAAGTTTCATTATGTAGTGTTATTAACAGATAGTGAATTTTGCAGACACATAGTCAACATAATTGAAACAAAATTCGCTATATTTATAGGGTCCAAAAACTTATTTAACCCTTTATATAACTAATAGCTTAAAAGACATGCATTTATTCTTGTATTGTGGTAAGAGCGAGGAGGTGTGGTGAATGATGGGAGTTTAGAGCAGACATGAACGCAGTTCAATCAATTCATGGAAGTTCTTTTGTATATTCTGCAGCAACATTCTCACGATAATATGAAGAATAAAAGGAAAGCAAAGTTAGGGTTGTCTATAAGGGGAAAGCAAAGTTGAAAGTCCTGCTAAGGTTGTCTATAAGGGGAAAATGCTGATAGAAGAATGGATGGAAGCTAGGTATGGTAAATCCTAAAATGAAGTGGTTGCATCCTCCGTGAGATTTTATGAAGTGTAATGTGGATGCTTCGTTTTCAACAAGCTTCAATAGAGTATGAATTGGTGTATGTATAAGAGATGAAATAGGTTTTTTTGTTGGAGATAAAACGCTGCGGCTAGAACCTATTTTTTCAGTTCCCAGAGACGAATCGAAAGTGCTACTTGCTGCAATTCATTGGGTCAGAGAGGTTGGATTTGATAATGTGATTTCTCTACAGGATCCAAGATTGTAGCTGATGCTTATAATAGTAATTTGCAAAATTTTACTAAGTTCGATTTTGTTATTAGGAAGTGTCGTCACATAGTTGAGTCTTGTGTTTAGAACTCTCATGTTGAGTTCTCTAAAAGAGAAGCTAATGTGGTTGCTCATCATCTTGTTAAGGCGGTCATATATAGTGTCGGCTCTCAAGTTTATTTTGATATCCCAAAAACTCCAACACTAGAAACAGTTTTAGATGTTGGGACTAACTACATTTACACCTTTGAATTTGCTCTCCAACCAAACAGCTCAATGAAACCAAAACTTTTTTAATTTTTGTTTCAACTAGCTAGCTAGCTGTTACAAATTTTGTCACTCATATCTTTTCCCATTTTTCTAAACGTTTCACTAACCATTCAAAGACAAATAACTCCTAACATAAAATGAGATTGAATAGCAATCTACTTGAACTGAAAAGAAGTGAGATGAAAAAATGAAAAGCAGATTGAATACAAACACAAAGAATGAATCATATAAAAATCAGAAATAACTAACATCAACAGAAGGAACAAAACAATCCAAAATTGATGCTTAATGGAAAATATCAGAACCTCAAGAAAAAACATCTTCACCATGAAGTTTATTAAATAATATCTTGTCTACACAGAATCAAAACAAAGGAAGAGGGAGAGAGTTTGAAACAAAGCCTATATATGTTATCCAAACTATCAAACTAAAAAGTTTGCATATTTAAATTCACTGATAATTCTAGTAAACCTACTTAAAAGTCAAATGAAATTTTACATTTTGGAGATATCCTTGGATACGAGGACAATTCTTCTCTAATCTGATTTATTTTCAAAGGCATTTCATCTGAGGAGCCAACAGCAACGCCGATTGTCATGTCTTGTAAGAGACTCGCATTCTGCAAAATATATTTTGCAAATCGAAGATCATTTTCCGAGCCATCAAAGTTTAAAACGGTACATGATCTGAGGTTTGACAAAACACATTCTGGAACCGAAATTGGACATTTCCATTCCTTGGATGATCTGGTCTTCGTCCACTGTAAAAATGATTAAAAATAACATTTATCAAAATAAATGAAGAAAAAAAAGAACAAAGAAACAAACATATATGCTACTCAACAAACCTTTTTAATATAAAGAATTTGAAGCTTGGGAGAATGGCGGAGAAGTTCTACTACACGATCCCAATAATGATATGTGAAATTACCAAACACTAGTTCAATATGAATTAAGTTTGAAAACATTGGAATGACATTTAAAGAAGTCTCTTTAAACCAAAATGTGAGAAACTCGACATTATCAATACCATAAAAGAGAGCATCGACACTGGCTCTAACCAATTTAGGCAAGGTGAAGGATTTAAGCGCTTCTTCTGGTACATTCTTCCTAAATGTATTGATATACTCAACATTTAAATCTTCTAGGATAGGACAAGCATTGAGAAAATTTATATAATCATTCCAATTTTTAAAATAAACACATTCCAAAGTTAGGGTTTTGAGTGATGGAAGATCAACACATGAAGTATTCTTTCCAACAATTACCCTTTCAAGTTTGAGAACAACAAGGGTTTGGAAGATGAAAATATTTGGCTTCAAGGTTTGGTAATATAGAGAGAGATGAACTTCCTCTACACTACGCTGTTTTGTGGCTTCTAGCCATTTTGCCACATTAAATGGACCATTTTGATTGGTGTCTTCAAAACGACACTTGACGCGAAACATTTTGAGGGGTTGGTTTGTTGCACGAGGAGAGAGTAGGACAGTATTAACCATGCGACAGAAGCGAAAGAAGGTGTCATCGTATCTGTATCTGGTTGTTTCATCTTCGAAGCGAAGAACAGGTAGTGAATAGCATAGTCCGGTCCACCGTTTCAAGAGAACTGTTGTGGTAAAAGAGAATTTTGTTGGGAGAAAACAAAGAATGTGATGCAATAACTCATCCGGTAAATCACTGATTCTATCGACCAAATTGTTTCCATCATTATTAAGTGTCTGCTGTGAACCAGAAGACCTCAGATCATCAAAGCGTACCTAAAGCCACAATCTATTCTATATATAAAAGTTGTCCCAAGCCAATTTTGAAGCCCTAATTTTTCCTAAACCCTAATGACTAAAATTCCTGTTTTAACCCTAACCTAAATCTTAATTACGAATTCTATATATAAACCTAAACCTAACCATTTTTCCTCTCTTTCTCTCACGCGTTTCTTCTTCTTCCTCTTATCATCGTCACCACCACCAACCCTCTCCCCCCATTCCTTATGCAATCACGTATTACCGCACGGTCAGTTCTCTCCCTCTCTCCTTCTCTCTGCGACACTGCTGCTGTGACCATGGCCTTTTCGATTTCTTTTTCTTTCTGCTTCAATCATTTAAGCGAGTTACTCGCTTGCACGCATCAATTTGTTGAACGCAGAAATTGATGGATCCAAGACGGCGACCGAAGGGTGATTGTTTACGTTATGAATTTGTTCTGTTGAAGTTCGATTTGATTCTGATGATTTTTGTTTTGTGATTTTTAGGTCTGAATTCAGAGAGAGGTTTACGATAGAGAATCCAAGCAACAGATCCGTTGTTGTGGTGAGTTTTGTGAAGCGATATAGTTTTACCGTGAATTTGAATTAGGTTGGGAAAGCTGATGGAAAGAAATGGAATGGATATAAAGGTTGAATTAGGTTAGGATGTTGTGATAATTTCACCTCTGTTCCACTGAAGAAAGTTAATATAAATCTTAATCCGTGTTTTGATTTTAAATCATTTTTGTGATTTATGTGTATTTTAAGATCCGGGTCATTTTGAAGATGTGATGCAACATGTATTTGTTTATGGTATATTAAGAGGATGTAGTTGGTTCTGGAATACAAAAAGGAGGTAACAAAATCCTAAATTTTGTTGCACTTTTTCCATTCAAATTTGTATGTCTATTGTTTTGATTTAATTGTTGTGTCGTTCATATTGTCTATTCATTCCATTGTTCAAAGAACTAGCTACAATCATAAGCAAAAAAGGTACGAAAATTGTATTTTTTGGTTGTTTCATTGGTATCACTTCAATATCTTTTTATAAATATTATTTCATCTCACCAACTTCGCAATTTGATAGAAGTGATTTAACGTGGTTTCAATTTTACTATTTCCTTCTCACACGTTATGAATTTGTTCTGTTGAAGTTCGATTTGATTCTGATGATTTTTGTTTTGTGATTTTTAGGTCTGAATTCAGAGAGAGGTTTACGATAGAGAATCCAAGCAACAGATCCGTTGTTGTGGTGAGTTTTGTGAAGGGATATAGTTTTACCGTGAATTTGAATTAGGTTGGGAAAGCTGATGGAAAGAAATGGAATGGATATAAAGGTTGAATTAGGTTAGGATGTTGTGATAATTTCACCTCTGTTCCACTGAAGAAAGTTAATATAAATCTTAATCCGTGTTTTGATTTTAAATCATTTTTGTGATTTATGTGTATTTTAAGATCCGGGTCATTTTGAAGATGTGATGCAACATGTATTTTTTTATGGTATATTAAGAGGATGTAGTTGGTTCTGGAATACAAAAAGGAGGTAACAAAATCCTAAATTTTGTTGCACTTTTTCCATTCAAATTTGTATGTCTATTGTTTTGATTTAATTGTTGTGTCGTTCATGTTGTCTATTCATTCCATTGTTCAAAGAACTAGCTACAATCATAAGCAAAAAAGGTACGAAAATTGTATTTTTTGGTTGTTTCATTGGTATCACTTCAATATCTTTTTATAAATATTATTTCATCTCACCAACTTCGCAATTTGATAGAAGTGATTTAACGTGGTTTCAATTTTACTATTTCCTTCTCACACAATTTATGCTAGCATATTTTTTTTCTTCTGTTTCTTTAGGAGCTGTAACTTCTCTTATAGTTAGTGTGACTAGGTTTGAGTTCATATGTTGAAGATGATGATGGAGAGTGAGGCTTTGATGAGAAGGTGATGCTTTTACAGGTTTCTTTCCCCTTCAGGTTTTTCACTTATAGTTCTTTCCTTTTTGTGTCCTGCTTTTTGAAACATTGTATTTGCATCAGGCTTGCCTTGATTTAAAGCTATATATGTTTTGTTGTTCTCCACTTCTTTGTGTGTGTCGCTGATATTTGTTGTAGTATCTTGCTAGACAATATGTAATTACCTCTTAATTATTTAACATATGATTTTGGTTTTTGAAAGGAACATATGAATCTGCTATTATTTTTCATTCTGTGTTGCTAATCATTTGGCAAGAACATATGAAGTGTGTTACATATTTTTGCAAGTGGGCATACTTATGGAATCACATTGTAGCTTACTTTATATCAAGGTACTTTGCTATGTTCTTCTCTATTGACTTCAACCAAGGCACGAGTATTTTCTCATTTCTCTATAGTTTTTTTTTTTGAGGAATCATTTCTATAAAGGTGTTTGCTCATTATCTGTATCATTTTATGAAGGCAGAGTGACGTATGAGAACGATCAGAATCTTAAGGCGACTAAGCTTGGTTTGTGGCTTCTAGGGACAAAGGAAAATGAGGAAGAAACAACATTATCTATTAGAGTCTGCTCTACATGTGTAATGTCTTCCTTTTTCATATTATTTCAAGTTGCAAGTAATTTAAATTGAGTTTTAAGGTAGTTTTCTTTGACTGCTATAAGGAGCTTATTTCATAAGGTTATACTTAGATGTGTATATTTTTTATCCAAGCTTATTTTGGGTTTCTGTGGTGACTTTATCAAAATCACGGTGCGCCACCGTGATTTAGAAAAAATTATAGGGTGCAGCTTTTACAATAACCATTATTCTATCCTTTGTGTGCATTTAAAAAATTAACTAATGATTTGCCTAAAGTTTCTAATTTGTTTTACTGGTCTGATTACAGTCCCTCTCTTTGATAATTTTCTACAACTATCGAAGATTTGGTTTGAATCAGCTGAGGTTAATTATTTTGTTCATGATTTTCGCAAGATTACTCTTCATTCTACTGTTTTATGCCAAAATTAATTTATTTTGTGTGTGTAACAATGTTGCTTCATAGATGCTTCAGTTCAGTGTTGGCAAGAACCTGTGAGTTTAAGATTGGTATAGGATGGTCTATCAGGCATATAGTAAATGTGCATCGAGAGTTATTACTATTATTGTGAAGATTTTATGTGAAAAATGACAAGGTCTGCAATTCTGAGGCAAGTTAAATAATCTCTAATTTTAACTTAAAAGTGTATTGTCGATAAGTTTATACTTTTTTTTTCTACAATCAATGATTTAGGATACTACTGAAGGATGTTTTCTTTTTAAGCTTGAATCTCATGGATTTGATATTTGCTCTAGAGTAAACCATGTGAATCTGTGGATGCCTATTTTATCTTTCGATGAACAGCAGCGACATCCAATTTGAGTTTTCTATATCAACTCATATTTTGTATGTTTAAAAAAGATAGATATTCACCCAAATAAATAATGAAAATCCATTTCATCTTAATTTTATATATGATAGTAATTGCTATCATGATTCTCAATCTTTTTGTATGATGGACAACCAATTAAGTTAACAATCCTTAATCAACACATGGTTGACATTTACTTGCCGTGCATCGAAAAAAATTATGGTAAGCTAGAAGTTTGATCATGTCAATGTATATGGTTGTTGAATATATGGTATGGTAGACTATTATCCATTTTTACCCTCAGTTGCAGGGGTAATAGTTGCTGAATAAATTATGGTTGTTGAACTTTGGTCTGTTAGTAAAATGAGTATGTGGTAAAATAGCTATCAATGAATGTGGTCAGAGATTACGCGCTTTCTGAATGGCAGTTTATCAGAGTTTAAAAAATATACATGAAAAGGACATTGAAAAAAGTTTAGTTTCATTAGTTTATACCAGATGTTATGAACAAAAACTCTTCAAAACAAATTCATGGAAACCCTTCAATCACATTAAGTCCTTATCTGTTGTATCATTAAATTTAATGATTGGATGAGTGAGGGTCATTCATGTTCTGATGTGAATGATGCAGAAATGGATACATGAGGATGCGCAAATCATGTATATTGTAGGTGCCATAGTGTCATGGTTAAACCAGATGTCCATAAAAATGGCTGATATACCTGAGCCTTTTTTTTTGTCACATTTTTTTTGGAAATTAGGTTAAGGTTTTACCATCTACAAGCAAGCTCTTATATAGCAAGGTTATCAATCTGAGTGTGTTTATAAGGATGCCTGTCAATTAAATCCATTCATTATGATTTCAATTGGATGTGAGCTATAGGCTATCAGAAGGATATTTGCACAATTTGTTAAAATGACACAATGGACTTGCTTGCACGTTTTACCACATATTATGTAATTAGTGCACTCTATTCTATGTTGTCATAGTTTTTTATTTATTTAAGCAATCACGATTTCTCTTGCACAGGTTTATGTTATCAATGAGATAAGTACTCATCATTTCTCTAAATACATGTGAAGGTGTTGGCATGGTTTGATTTCCCTTGAAGGGCGGCTGCATTCCCCCATACATAAGCCACTACCATTTTGGATAATCATGATTATCACTTCCTGTGATTGTTTTGTAAAACTTCAGGTAAAATTCCTAAATCTTTAGTCTTAAAACTTTTATGTCAACTATAGTGTTTTTATATAAAATTCATCATATATTGATTTCAACCTCTGAAGTATCATGAACTCGATTCGAGATGTGACTATTTTTAGTAGTGAAATTGAGTAGTTGTGATGTGATGAAGTGTAGTATTGATCAAGTGATGTTAATGGAGTTTTGTGCAGAAATGAAGAAATTAATAGGGAATACTTCTATGATATGGCTGAGTTCAAGCAAAGGGGTCGACTTCATCTGAAATTATTGTTATTTTTATGAAATTGCATTGCAGGTTTGTGAAGATGAACCTTTATCAATTATATTAAAGGTGCAAGCACAAATGAAGATAGTTTTTTTGGTACCTGTGTTGAAGCTAGGCTTCCATAAAGGATAAGTATACAAGACTCTCATAGTGGGTTGGAAAAGTGGGCAAATGTTTAAGTCTTCCATATAATTAGTGTACATAATGAAATTTTATGTTATGTTGCTTTGATAGTGGATTGTACTAAAAATGAGGGGTGAACATCATGATGTGCTCTTACTTATTGCATGTAGGTGGGCAATGGCTCTGTTGCTGTCATGACAGTGCAGCACCTGTTTCACCTGTTTTTTTTTCTGGTTCGGCACCTGTTTCTGCTGTTGTTTTTTGACTGATCTCTCCGCTTCAGGTGCTTGGGGGGTTCCGCTTTTTAGTGTTGCGATTTCCGCAGGTTGTGGCATAGTTATGGGTCTGAATTCCGGTGGTTATTATTGGATTTCAGTGTCATATCTTACGCTATTTCGCTTTGTTTCGTTAGTGGGGCTGTTATGAATTTGTGTGGGATTATAGTTTTGGTTGTTTGGGTGGATGTTACGCATATATGCGGCCTCTTTGTTTTTATTTTCCACCGTCTCTTAGCGTCTTGCGAGTGTTTTGGTTATCCATAATATTTTGCTGATTCAAAAAAAACTTATTGCCACTTAAGATCCTTTTCACATTGATATTTTTTTGGCTATACTTAGTGTTTGATTATATTAGTGCACATTTGAAGCTTCAATTTTTTTTAGTTTTTTTTTTTATACTTAGTAATATCTTTTGTAATTTTTTTGTTGATCCTTATTCCCTTAAAGTAAAGCATTTTTTCACTGATGTTAACAGTATGAATGCATGATTCAATGATATTGAAATCACTATAAAAAAATATGATATTGAAACCATTGTCCATTTGAAAAAGCTATTGAATGAATGATTATTTATTATTTTTTGCTAATATGAATGAATGATTAAATGACATAGCAAATCATTTATGTGATTGCTACTATTTTTAAGCGTCTTTCTAACAATTGCTTCAATGATCCATAAAATGAAAAATTGGGTTAAAAATAATTGTGTATTTTGTCAAGTAATAATTATACCATCTTTTCTTCCAAAAAATTACACCACTTTTCTTTCTATTTATTTTTGTAACAAAAAAAAAATTTAGAAGCAACTATACATTTTACACATGTTTTACAAACATTTCATGTGTGCATCACAAAGACCTGTGCATCAATCGTGATCTTTCAAGTTTCAAAGACGACAGTTTCTTTTAGTTGTCTCATTTTTCGTGACAATTAACGAGAGCCAAGGGCAATTACTGTGACATGTTGGATTATATGTTTTTGTTGATCCTTATTCTCAACGCCAGTATTTTCACATTGACAATTATATGTTGTTGTCTCGAGAGTTACATCCAGAGGAGGGCGATAACCAATGAAGATGGTGAAGATATTGATGTGACGTCTAATGTTGTGTACGAAAAAGTATTTCAAAATGTGTAATATTCCATAATATATGCTATGTTGTCATTAAAAACCGTTTATTTCTTTGGTGTAACATGTTTGGTTGGCAATACAATATTTACCGATATTGTAGCTTTTGTTTGGCGATAAATTTCATTTATGTAGTTTAATTATTTAAATTTCATTCCACTATATCTCGGTCTATTATATATCAAATTATTCTAACTCATAAGACCCGTGCGACGCACGGGTCTGCGTTCTAGTATAAAATATTTTTGATTAGTTTCCTATAAATGAAATCTATGATTATCAGATAAACCCTAAAAAAAAAATCACGCTAAAACAGCAACAGAAAAATAATAAATAGGCGTAAACGAAAAATGCAGAAGAAGCAATAAACCTAACAAGAAGCAATAAACCTAACAAGAGTTGTAATACAAGCGGAAATTAACCTCAATTGAAGAAGCTGAAAGAACTCTTTTTCCATCGATCCTCGCTCACACCTTTCTCCCAATTATTAAACCTAGTTGCTACTATTTATATTAAAAGCCCTAACAAAGGTAAGGCCCAAAGGTTCACCACAATTTTATTTAAGAGCCATAATATATAATTTTTTTTTGGACAAAAATAAATGATATTCATTCATTCAGATTGATAGAGTACATCGATACAATACAAATCAAAATTCACTATAAACAAAAGGATGAATCTGTGAACAAACTCACATCATCCATGTTAATAGCATAAAACGGCAAAGTACCTATGCCTACAAATATGACTAATATGAATATATTCATGTCTCCGAAATACTCATGTC
Organism: Medicago sativa; assembly: GCF_051527215.1. Lineage (NCBI taxonomy): Eukaryota > Viridiplantae > Streptophyta > Magnoliopsida > Fabales > Fabaceae > Medicago > Medicago sativa. The sequence goes on from NC_140754.1 coordinate 6,443,185, forward strand.
TCCGGATCTGAAACGTTGACGACGCCAAAGTCATTGTCATTGATAGCATCTGCACTTGCTCAAAGCTAATCTTTCAACTTGAAACAAATAAACACCACACTAAGACGGAAAATCAAAAATACACCCCACAAAGATAGGAAATCAAAACAAACAGAGTCGTTCAGAGACAACGAAACCACAAAAACAAACGAAAGAAAACAGAAAATATGTGAAATCACTTATTCAATTAGGATAGAAAGAAAAACAATTCGGAGGGGTGATTTTTGGGTCAAAATTGATCCTAAATCACCCCTCTGAAAAGAAAAAGAAGAAGAAGAAGAAGAAGAAGAAGAAGAAAGAGGTGACGGCTAGGGTGTGTGAAGGAGAGAAGAGAGAGGAAGAAATGAGTTTTTAAAAGCCATAATATATTGTCTATTTTTTTTCCCACCTTACCTTCTTCTCACGTGTCCTCCAATATTATAAAAATACTCTCCTTTGGATTCTATAATTCAAAAAGTATTTTGAGTATTTTCAGATTGTATGATTCGTATATGACTAAAACCCATAAATCTTATTGTAATGTTGATACGAAGGTTTCTGGATACCGTCATATCATTCCAACATAAAGTGCAAAACAATTTTCAAGATAGTAAACATGTCAGTTTGGCTAGTCATTTTGATCCTTGAATACTAAGAAGCATTGACGTAGACATCAAACACAATATTGATATGGACACATCGACACTAGTTGTAATTTGAGAAATAAATTATTTGAGCGTAACACATGTGTCGTTGTTAGACACCGAGCACACATTTGACCATTTTAATAAATTAATAAATTAAATACATTTATGACATGCCTAGATTTTTTTTTACAAAAATAAACGATATTCATTCATTCAAATTGATATAGTGCATCTATACAATGCAAATTCTCTAAAAACAAAAAGGATGAATCTGCAAACAAATTCATAACATCTATGTCAATAGCATAAAACGGAAAAGTACAAAAGTTTACACAAATGACTATATTCAAGTCTTCAGAATACTCATGTCTCTGGATCTGCAACGTGGGCGACATCAAAGTTGGATTTGCACTGAATGAGAGCTGATATGACAACCCGAACCGAATAAATACCTGAACTAAACAAGAAAAACAAACAACGCCGCACAAAGACGACGAACAAACCAACGTCACACTAAGATGGTGAATTCACAAAAGAAAAAAAACGTAATAGATGTGAAAACCACTTATTTCAAAATAAGGGAAAGAGAAAAACGAGTTAGAGGGGAAGAGAAAAACTTTGGTGGATGAAGGGGAAGAAACTAGGGTTTTGGTGATAGCTCACAAGAGAAAAAAGAGAATTTATCACATTGAAATTTTTATTAATGAGCTCTATTTGAATTGGATTCTGGTATGCCTAGATATATAGATTTAATATCCTTCATAGTAATTTTATAATAAAAAATCACTTATAGTCGAATCCAAACAAGTTAAAAATCATTTTTTAAAGTGATTTTGATTATGGTAAACAAACACAAAATAACTTTTGGTTTTCTATAAAATCAATAGAAAATAATCTCTAAAAGTTTGTATCTTATTTACTAAAAAAATAAGTGATTTTGGTATTCAATAATTTATAGATAATTTTTTAGAGATATTATAAGTAGAAAATGTTTTTTGTTTGTTTTCAATAATAAATAAGACTTTTTCTTTGAAACAATTGATTTTTTATTTGTACACAAATATATTAAAGCAGTGATGGAATCATGAATTTAGCTTAGGGGGACCGAGTTGAAAGTATAATTTAGCGAATAATTTTTTTAAATGCACAATATATTCAAGATATATTAAAATTTAATATATATCCAAAAAGATATTTGAAAAGCACAAAAAGATAATAGAAAACAACCGAAACGCAAATGTTTCTGCTATAGAAATTTGGTGCATTGATGAATGGATGAGAATACTATAGATATTTGATGTTTTTTTCTTTCTAATAATATTTCTGCAAGACATTTTATTTTAATGTCATTGGCTCTTTATAAAAAAAATTAATCGCTTTTTGCTCTATTGTTTTGTTGTTCCAAGTTCTCAATGTTTATCTTCAACTTAGAAAACAGTTGGTTTATGTTGCACTAATCCTTAACACTTTATCCTTAAAAAAGAGATATATAATTAATTCGTTTTTTACTATATTAGTTTTTTTTTTGGTCTAGTAGCCTGGTGGCTGAAACTCACACAATTATATTTTAATGTCATTGGCTCTTTATGAAAAAAATTAATCGCTTTTTGCTCTATTGTTTTGTTGTTCCAAGTTCTCAATGTTTATCTTCAACTTAGAAAACAGTTGGTTTATGTTGCACTAATCCTTAACACTTTGTCCTTAAAAAAGAGATATAATTAATTCGTTTTTTACTATATTAGTTTTTTTTTTTTTGGTCTAGTAGCCTGGTGGCTGAAACTCACACAATTAAATGTTTTTTTTTGGTCTAGTAGCCTGGTGGCTGAAACTCACACAATTAAATGTGGAGAAGTGGAATGTCCGGGATTCGAACCCCGACCCCTGCATAAATTATGCAATGTCCATACCAACTGAGCTAAGCTCACGGGGACTACTATATTAGTTTCTAGTCTATACAATATTGACAAAACAAGACAAATTATTGATTCTATAGGAACATGATAACACTTATCCTGACCTACCAACAAATGTATTAATTTGATTCCAATTTTTTTTTTTACATGGATGAAATGACAAACATCAAATGATACTCACACTACGAAGTTCTGGGTTGCACCTAGGTACAATGCACTATATAACAATATTGACATTGTCGGTTGATTTAGATTTTACAGACTGAAGTTTCATTATGTAGTGTTATTAGCAGATAGTGAATTTCGCAGACACACACTTAGTCAACATAATTGAAACAATTAACCTCAAATTTCTTTGAAGCATCATTTTTGGGGAATTAGTCACTTTAATCCTTGAATAGGAAAGGAGTCGTCACCTTAGTCCTTGAATGCAGATAAATTGCAAAATATTCCCTGAATGTAGACTCGGTTAGTCAATTTAGTCTCTGAATGCAGACTCCGTAAGTCAATTTAGTTCCTGAATGTAGACTCCGTTAGACACTTTAGTCACGTAAATTGACCAACAATGTCTACATTCAGGGACTGTTTTGCAATTTCTCTGCATTCAGGGACTAAAGTGACTAATTCCCCCATCATTTTTCTATTCCTTTTTTATGAGGACTAAAAACAAAATTTGCTATATTTATAGGGACCAAAAACTTATTTAACTCTTTATACAATGAATAGCTTAAAAGACATACATTTATTCTTGTACCGTGGTAGAAGCAAGGAGGTGTGGTGAATGATGGGAGTTTAGAGCAGACATGAATGCAGTTCAATCAATTCAAGGAAGTTCTTTTGCATATTCTGCGGCAACATTCTCGCGATAATATGAAGAATGGATGGAAAGCAAAGTTAGGGTTGTCCATTAGGGGAAAGAAAAGTTGAAAGTCCTGCTAAGGTTGTCTATAAGGGGAAAATCTTGATAGAATAATGGATGGAAGCTAGAGTAGTGGATAGAAGCATGGAATCGATAGGTATGGTAAATCCTAAAATGAAGTGGTTGCGGCCTCCGTGAGATTTTATGAAGTGTAGTGTAGATGCTTCGTTTTCAACAAGCTTCGAATTGTAGGTAATTGTTGAGAGTGCGCATACAAAATTGCAGGCAATGATTCGATATTTCAAAAGAGAAATTGCAATGGGGAATTATAAACTGGAGTTCTATAGTCAAGGGTTATGATTCATCTAATAACTGTAGAAAAAATTCTACTTTTTTTTTTGGTGTCAAATATTTTAGTTAAGGAATAATGCAATTAAGCATAGAAACTTAGGTGTTTAAGGCTCAATATATTGAGTAAAAAAACGGTTAGTATACAATGTCATATACAGTTCACAAAAAATAAATATTGAGACTAAAAATATTATAGCATACTAGTATAGTTTTTTTTTTTTAAAAAAAAGTTCAAGGGAGACTGTGGCATCTGTTGGTCCCCCTTCTATCTCTATCCTTGTATCAAAGCGACTTTTTTTTAACAAAATTACGAAGGAGAACATTTAAAAATTCTGATAGCTTTTCACTTTAGAGTCAAAAATGATTTTTTTTAAAAAAATACACTAAACAAACACTTTTTTTTTTTTGTCAAGTAGCCTAGTTGCCAGAAAGTCAACTTTAAGGTGAATAAGTGAGATATCCGGGGTTCGAACTTCTGCCCATGCATATGTTATGTAATATACCTACCTATTGACTTAAGTTCACAGGGACACTAAACAAACACTTAAAAATGATAAAAGTGATTTTTTTTCCTTAACAAACCCTTAATCTATAAATTATTAAATATTAAAATCACTTTTTTATAATGTGTAACAAACTATTAGACTCTTAATACTACTAATTTATTGGGATCATGGTTCACTATTACTATATCTATTACCCCTAAAAATATATATTAAAGTTGGTATCCACCCAATTACCTCATATGTCATCCATTAAGCTTTTAATCTCACTAATTTGGTAGGTTTCATAATTAATTTGCTATTAATCCCTAAAAAAAAATCAACAAGTGCAGGTTAAATATTTAAAGGTCACATTTTAATCTCTTAATCCCACTAATTTGCATATAAAATAAAAAAAGTTAATGGAACACTAAGATTGTACTAAAATTGTAGGTTATGCCTTTAATAGTACTATCCAAGATTGTAGTTTATGCCTATAATAGTACTATCCAAGATTGTATTAAGTCTGGTTTTGTTATTAGGAAGTTTCGTCGTATAGTTGAGTCTAGTGTTTACAACTCTCATGTTGATTCTCTAAAAGAGAAGCTAACGTGGTTGCTCATCATCTTGCTAAACCAATTATATATAGTGCTAGCTCTCAAGCTTATTTTGATATCCCTACATGTATTGATTCTAGTCTCATAAAAAAACCAAAACAACATCAGATTCAAGTTGTATGATGTAACCAAAAAAAAAAGATTCAAGTTGTATGAATTGTAAATTTGAAAGCTACTTGAGATTGAAAGACAAATGAAATGAGATTGAATAGCAATCTACTTGAACTGAAAAGAAGTGAGATGAAAAACTGAAAAGCAGATTGAATACAAACACAAAGAATGAATCATATAAAAATCTGAAATATCAAGAAAAACATCTGATTTATTTTATTAAATAATATCTTGTCTACACAGAATCAAAACGAAGGAAGAGGGAGAGAGTTTGAAACAAAGCCTATATATGTTGTCCAAACTATCAAACACTAATATTCAAGTAAACATACTTAAATTCAAATGAAATTTTACATTTTGGAGATATCCTTGGATAGGAAGACAATTCTTCTCCAATCTGATTTATTTTCAAAAGCATTTCATCTGAGGAGACAATCCTTGGATACGATTCTCATGTCTTGTAAGAGACTCGCATTCTGCAAAATATATTTTGCAAATTGAAGATCATTTGCCGAGCCATCAAAGTTTAAAATCGTACATGATCTGAGGTGTGACAAAACACATTCATGAACGGAAATTGGGCATTTGCATTTCCTGGACGAGCTGGTCTTCGTCCACTGTCAAAAGGATAAAAAATAACATTTATCAAAATCCATAAAAAAGAAAAAAAAAATAACAAACAAACAAACAAATATCCTACTCAACAAACCTTTTTAATATAAAGAATTTGAAGCTTGGGAGAATGGCAGAGAAGTTCGACTACACAATCCCAATTATGAAATGTGAAATAACAAAACACTAGTTCAATATGAATTAAGTTTGAAAACATCGAAATGACATTGAAAGAGGTCTCTTTAAACCAAAATTTTATGCGTAGAAACTCGACATTATCAATACCATTAAACTGAGCATCCACTTCACTAATACTGGCTCTAACCAATTTAGGCAAGGTCAAGGATTTAAACCCTTCTTCTGGTACATTGTAACTAAATGTATTGATATACAGAGCATGCAAATCTTCTAGGATAGGACAAGCATAGAGAAAATTTATATAATCATTCCAATTTTCAAAATAAACATATTCCAAAGTTAGGGTTTTTAGTGATGGAAGATCAACACAAGAAGTATTCTTTCCAACATTTAACCTTTCAAGTTTGAGAACAACAAGGGTTTGGGAGATGAAAAAGCTGGGCTTCAAGGTGTGGTAATATAGAGTGAGATGAACTTCCTCAATACTACGCTGTTTTGTGGCTTCTAGCCATTTTGTCACATTAAATTGACCATTTTGATTGTCTTTAAAAAGACACTTGAGGCGAAACATTTTGAGGGGTTGGTTTGTTGCACGAGGAGAGGGCAGGATAGTATCGACAATGCGACAGAAGCGAAGGAAGGTGTCATAATCTTTGGTGGTTTCATCTTCAAAGCAAAGAACAGGTAGTGAACAACATAGTTTGCTCCACCGTTTCGAAAGAATGGTTGTAGTGAAAGAGAGTTTTGTTGGGAGAAAACTAAGAATGTGTTGCAATAACTCATCCGGTAAATCACTGATTCTATCGACCAAACTGTTTCCATTGTTATAAAGTGCCTGCTGTGAACGAGAAGACCTCTGACACAAACTCAGATCATCATAGCATACCTAAAACGGCAATATAAAATATTTTTGATTAGTTTCTTATAAATAAAAGCTATGATCATTAGATACCGGTACTATAATTTACTTAAAAAATTAGCTGCAGAAATCACAAATATCTGGTTGTTTGAAGTGAATCATCCAATTATCAGGCATATTGGGTTTAACAAAACAATTAGAAAACCCTAAAAAAAAAAAAAATTAATTCACGCAAAAACAGAAACAGAAAAACAAATACGCATAAACAAAAAATACAGAAGAAGCAATAAACCTAATAAAGAGTGTAATACATGCAGAAATTAACCTCGACTGAAGAAGAAGTTGAAAGAAGCATCTCTTTTTCCATGGATAATCCCTCCCTTCTTTTCTTCATCGGCAAGGTAAACACCTTTCTCCCAATTATCAAACCTAGTTGCTACTAGTTATATTAAAAAAGCCCTAACAAAGGTAAGGCCCAAAGGTTCACCATAATCTTATCTTATTTAAGAGCCATAATATATTGCCTTTTTTTTTTTTTTTTGCACCCAACCTTCTTCTCATGTGTCTTCCAATATTTTAAAAATACTCACGTTTTGATTATGTGTCTTCCAATATTCTAAAAATACTCACGTTTTGATTATATAATCCGAAAAGTATTTTGGGTATTTTCGGATTGTATAATTCGAATATGACTAAAACCTATAAATCTTAATGTAATATTTGATACGAAGGTTTCTGCTTAGTGTCGTATTATTCCAACATAAACTTCAGGACAATTTTCGAGATAGTATGAGTGAAGTGAAATGATTATTGTCCTTCAATTAATTGAAATTGTAAACACATCTCTTTGGCTATTCATTTTGATCCTCGAATAATATGAAGCACTGACGTAGACATCAGACACAATATTGATATGGACACATCGACACTAGTTGTAATTTGAAAAATGAATTATTTGAACGTAACACATGTGTCGGTTTCAAACATCGAGCACGCATTTGACCATTTTAATAAATTAAATACATTTATGGTATGCCTAGAATTTTTTTTTTTTGATAAAAATAAATGATAGTCATTCATTCAAATAAAGTAAATTTGTACAATGCAAATTTTCTAAAAACAAAAAGGATGAATCTGCGAACTAAGTCACAACATCCATGTTTATAGCATAAAACGGCAAAATACAAAGGTTTACACATATGACTATATTCAAGTATTCAGAATATCCATCTCTGGATCTGCAACATGGGCGACGTCAAAGTTGGATCTGCACCGGATCGATGCTGATATGACAATTTGAACCGAATAAATACATGAACGAAACAAGAAAAACAAACAACGCCGCACAAAGACGATGAACAAACCAACGTCGCACTAAGACGACAAAATCATAAAAGAAAAAACGTAATAGATGTAAAAATCACTTAATTAAATAAAAGGGGAAAGAGAAAAAGAGTTAGAGATGTGATTTTGGGTCAAAAATTGACCCTAAATCACCCCTCTTTGGTGGATGAAAGAGAAGAAACTAAGATTTTGCTGACGGCTCACAAGAGTGAGAAAGGAAAAGAGAATTTATCACGTTGAAATTTTTATTAATGAACTCTATTTGAATTGGATTCTGGTATGCCTAGATATATAGATTTAATATCCTTCATGGTAATTTTATAATAAAAAAAATCACTTATAGTCGTATCCAAACAAGTTAAAAATCATTTTTTAAAGTGATTTTGATTATGGTAAACAAACACAAAATAACTTTCGGTTTTCTATAAAATCAATAGAAAATAATCTCTAAAAGTCTGTATCTCACGTACTAAAAAAACAAGTGATTTTGGTATTCAATAATTTATAGATAATTTTTTAGAGATATTATAAGTAGAAAATGTTTTGTGTTTGTTTACAATAATAAATAAGACTTTTTCTATCTACCAAAAAAAATTAAAAAAATAAGACTTTTTCTTTGAAACAATTAATTTTTTATTCGTACACAAATATATTAAAGCAGTGATGGAATCATGAATTTAGCTTAGGGGGACCGAGTTGAAAGTATAATTTAGCAAATAATTTTTTTAAATGCACAATATATACAAGATATATTAAAATTTAATATATATTCAAAAAGATATTTGAAAAGCACAAAAAGATAATAGAAAACAACCAAAATGCAAATGTTTCTGCTATAGATATTTGGTGCATTGATGAATGGATGAGAGTACTATAGATATTTGATGTTTTTTTCTTTCTAATAATATTTCTGCAAGACATTTTATTTTAATGTCATTGGCTCTTTATATAAAAATTTTAATCGCTTTTTGCTCTATTGTTTTGTTGTTCCAAGTTCTCAATGTTTATCTTCAACTTAAAAAACAGTGGTTTATGTTGCACTAATCACACTTTGTCCTTAAAAAAGAGATATAATTAATTCGTTTTTTACTATATTAGATTTTTTTTGGGTCTAGCAGCCTAGTGACTGAAGCTCACACAATTAAATGTGGAGAAGTTGGGTGTCCGGGGTTTGAACCCCGACCCCTGTATAAATTATGGAATGTCCATACCAACTGAGCTAAGCTCACGGGGACTACTATATTAGTTTCTAGTCTATACAATATTGACAAAACAAGACAAATTAGTGATTCTATAGGAACATGATAACACTTATCCTGACGGCCAACAAATGTATTAATTTGATTCCAATTTTTTTTACATGGATGAAATGACAAACATCAAATGATACTCACACTACGAAGTTCTGGGTTGCACCTAGGTACAACGCACAATATAACAATATTGACATTGTCAGTTGAATTAGATTTTACAGACTGAAGTTTCATTATGTAGTGTTATTAGCAGATAGTGAATTTCGCAGACACACACTTGGTCAACATAATTGAAACAATTAACCTCAAATTTCTTTGAAGCATCATTTTTCTATTCCTTTTTTATGAGGACTAAAAACAAAATTTGCTATATTTATAGGGACCAAAAACTTATTTAACTCTTTATACAATGAATAGCTTAAAAGACATACATTTATTCTTGTACTGTGGTAGGAGCGAGGAGGTGTGGTGAATGATGGGAGTTTAGAGTAGACATGAACGCAGTTCAATCAATTCATGGAAGTTCTTTTGCATATTTTGCGGCAATATTCTCGCGCTAATATGAAGAATGGATGGAAAGCAAAGTTGGGGTTGTCTATAAGGGGAAAGCAAAGTTGATAGAATAATGGATGGAAGCTAGAGTAGTGGGGAGAAGCATGGAATCAATAGGTATGGTAAATCCTAAAATGAAGTGGTTGCGGCCTTCGTGAGATTTTATGAAGTGTAGTGTGGATGCTTCGTTTTCAACAAGCTTCGAATCGTAGGGTACGTTGTTGAGAGTGCGCAAACAAAATTGCAGGCAATGATTCGATATTTCAAAAGAGAAATTGCAATGGGGAATTACAAACTGGAGTTATATAGTCAAGGGTTATGATTCTTCTAATTACTGTAGAAAAAACTCTACTTTGTTTTGGTGTCAAATATTTTAGTTAAGGATTAATGCAATTAAGCATAGAAACTTTTGTGTTTAAGGCTCAATATATTGAGTAAAAAAAAGGTTAGTATACAATGTCATATACAGTTCACAAAAAATAAATATTGAGACTAAAAATATTATAGCATACTAGTATAGTTTTTTTTTTTTTTTTAAAGTTCAGGGGAGATTGTTGTAACACCCATACCAGACGTATCTAGAAAGTCTAGCACGTGCGTTAATATTAGTACTGGATACATTAAAATATACAACATAAAATTTTACGAATGAATAATAATTACATCAAGTCACGTTCGTATAAATCATAATACAATACAACTCATCCATACATAAAAATACATCCTTGATGACCATATCGTCCTGCAGCTTTACGAACGAACCCTTGACGTAATATCCATCCAGCTCCGAACATGCATAACATCCAGCTTATCTGAAACAAATAAGGATTGGGATGAGACATAATGTCTCAGTGAGTTCCCCTAAACCCTAGGCTATAGGCAACCTCGAGGGGAAACCTACGGTTAACACGTGTCTACATTACAACCTGACGGTTGATTATACGTGTGTGGGGACTTGCATGCTTAGACGGTAGTGCATACTAGAGCCGTCATAGTCTTGACTTAACTTGTTATAGGCTTCACTTCCTATACGTGTCATGGCGGTTGAGGGAACCTAGACCACATTGCCAAGAATACGCTCTACGTATCGAGGCCTAAACATAACATATCATGACACTAATCTAAACCGGACGATTAGGGGAAACCTAAGATCGTCATCGGTATCATGTTCTTTACTTGCTCTAATCCATGTCTTGTACTTGTCATGTAGCATCTAATGCTCTTATTCTTAAACATAAACTTGCATGGATTCACTCTTGCATACTCATGAACATAACATAATCATAATCATATCATACATAAATGTATCTAAGTTCATTCATTGGGTTAGCGTTGAACAAACAATTATTATCTTGGTTCATTTTACGGATAGTCCCGGGTGGAGTAACCCCGAGATCAATCCCATACATGACCGATGTACGTACATCGGACTCCCTCGGTGTCATGCGGGTCCCTTGTGGCTTAAACCGTTCCCCTTAGGTCGAGAACCTCCCGTATCCCCCTAGCGTGGATAACAAGAGACACGAGCACCTACGTCTTGCTTATTTCAGCGACATGCGGGTCCCTTACGGCTTGAATCGTTCTCCTTAGATCGAGAACCTCTTGTATCCCCCTGATGTGGATAGCAAGAGACATGCCACCTACTTATATTAGTCATAGTCTTGTCGTTCATATAAAATAAACTTATACATACATGCTTGCTTATTACCTCGGACCCTTGAGTCGATCCGATTAGCGGTATACTTATACTTGTTCATGCTTGAAAGTTCTTAATCATGGTGGAGTGATTAACTAATCAAACCACGACTTAACATGCTTACTATCTTAATCTTAATCATGTGCGAAGATAGCATACTTCGCGTCTTAACATTCTAGGGATCTTGCTAACTAGCTAATTCTCGACAACTATGTCGAGGCTCTAGTTTTCCCTTGCTTAATGAATATTTTGCTACCCGATTCATGACTTGTTTCTCTCGTATGCCATGCCTTACTAACATGCTTAATACTTGCCTCATATCATAAAAAATCATGCTTTCATTAATCATCATTTGAGACCTTGGTTTGAGGGGTTTACATTCGTTAAAAGACACCACAGAGAAAACTGCGTCGCGAATCCCCACGCCTGCCTGAAGCGAGCAAAACAATGGGATTTCTCCCTGTCTTACTCGCCTAGGCGAGTAGATTTGCTGGGGAGGCGAGCAGCAGCTCGCAGCTGCGAGTTGGGGGCGAGCAGGACCCCCTTTTTGGAGTTCTAGCTCGCCGTGGCGAGTAATAACTCGCTGTGGCGAGTTAGGACAGTCCAGAACACTTAAAAATGGTATTTTTGACCCAAAAACCTCAAACCAAGTGTCTCTATATGTTTTGGTACATATTTGATCATTGGAAACTTATAAAACATGCATATGGCAAGTATTAACATGTATAGCATGCATGACATAAAAAGGGGCAACTAGACTAATACATAAACCCTAGAATTTCATGTTATTCATACTAAACATCCATGGCATAATCATAATCCCAAAGGGTAGGAAAACTAGCTATGGAACTCACCTAATCAAGTTCTTGAAGCATCACAAAGTTCCAAATCCAAACAAGCCAAAACCCTAGCTTTAAACACTTACTTCCTTGACTTAGACCAATCCATTTTATTGCTCTTTCTTGCAACCTTAGCACCATGATTTCTTGATCTTGAAGAAAACCTAGCTTGAAACCTCTTTCATAATACCATGAGCCAAACCATAACTCTTGACTTCAAGACAAAATCAACTTCAAGGTTGTTTTCATGCTTCACTCTCCAACTCCATGAAATAGGATCCTTATAAGCCCTAATCAACAAAACAAAAGCCTTAGCTTCTTGATCAAACCAAACCCTAAATTTCTTAAACTTCCCTTGAGAAGGACAAATAGTTAAATCATCTCACTACAACTTCATATCACTTCCTTGAACAAGGGAGAACCATAACATAAGCAAGCTCTAGCTTCCTCTTTCCCAAACAACAAAACCCTAACCTTGAATTTCTTATAAAGAGGAGAAGAAGTGGAAAGAAGCTTACCCCAAAGTACCAATCTCTTGTAGGATGATAGAAGGACCAAACTTGAACATGATTCTTGATGAAGAAGACTTGATGAATTGGTGAGGTAGGGAGAGAAGAAGGAGAGATCGATGGAGTAGAGAGAAGGAAGAGAAAAAGTTTGCCAACATTTGAAGAGAGAGAAAGAGAATAGGAAATGAGATATTTTTGGGTTAAAACCAATTAAATATCCTTTCCACGTGAAATTACCATTATGCCCTTGCCTTTAAACGTGTTAAATCCGACACTATACTTTTCCCGTAAATAGCTGACATGTCATAAAATGTTTCCATTAATTTGCTTTTCCATAATTTAATTCCTCTGACACGGTCAACGGGTAATATACCGACACTGTCAGGCGGGATATTACAATTGTGGCCTTTGTTGGTCCCCCCTTCTATCTCTATCCTTATATTAAAGTGACTTTTTTTTAACAAAATTACGATGGAGAACATTTAAAATTTCTGATAGCTTTTCACTTTAGAGTCAAAAATGATTTTAAAAAAAAGGCTAAAGTGCAACTTTGGCCCCCTATCTTTCAAAAAGTTGCGATTTTGGCCCCCTAAGTATGAAAACTACAATTTTGGTCCCCCATGTTTAGGGAAATATGCTCTTTTAACCCCCTAACTTAAGGGAAATATGTCTATTGACCCCTTATCTTTTCAAAATGTTGCGATTATGGCCCCTTATCTTTTCAAAATGGCCCCTTTTTTGGACACGTGTCGCCTTCTCAGCAGTTTTCAAAGTTAGGGGGCCAAAATTGTAGTTTTCAAAGTTAGGGGACCAAAATCGCAACTTTTTGAAAGATAAGGGGCCAAAGTTGCACTTTAGCCTAAAAAAAAATGCACTAAACAAACATTTTTTTTTGTCAAGTAACCTAGTTGCTAGAAAGTCAACTTTAAGGTGAATAAGTGGGATATCCGGGGTTCGAACTTCAGACCCTGCATATGTTATGTAATATACTTACCTATTGACTTAAGTTCACAGAGACACTAAACAAACACTTAAAAATGATCAAAGTGATTGTTTTCCTTAACAAACCCTTAATCTATACATTATTAAATATTAAAATCACTTTTTTTTTAATGTGTAACAAACTATTAGACTCTTAATACTACTAATTTAGTGGGATCATGGTTCACTATTACTATATCTATTTCCCCTAAAAATATATATTAAAGTTGATATCCACCAAATTACCTGATATGTCATCCATTAAGCTTTTAATCTCACTAATTTGGTAGGTTTCATAATTAATTTGCCATTAATTCCTAAAAAAAAATCAACAAGTGCGGGTTAAATATTTAAAGGTCACTTTTTAATCTCTTAATCCCACTAATTTGAATATAAAATAAAAAAAGTTAATGGAAACACTAAGATTGTACTAAAATTGTAGTTTATGCCTATAATAGTACTATCCAAGATTGTACCAAGTCTGGTTTTGTTATTAGGAAATTTCGTTGCATAGTTGAGTCTAGTGTTTATAACTCTCATGTTGAGTTCTCTAAAAGAGAAGCTAACGTGGTTGCTCATCATCTTGCTAAAGCAATTATATATAGTGCTAGCTCTCAAGCTTATTTTGATATCCCTACATGTATTGATTCTAGTCTCATAAAAAACACCGAAACAACATCAGATTCAAGTTGTATGATGTAACCAAAAAAAACAAATTAAATGAGATTGAATAACAATCTACTTGAACTGAAAAGAAGTGAGATGAAAAATTGAAAAGCAGATTGAATACAAACACAAAGAATGAATCATATAAAAATCTGAAATATCAAGAAAAAAACATCTGATTTATTTATTAAATAATATCTTGTCTACACAATCAAAAGGAAGGAAGAGGGAGAGAGTTTGAAACAAAGCCTATATATGTTGTCCAAACTATCAAACTAAAAGTTTACATATTAGTCAAGAAAGTAAATAAAAACACTAATATTCAAGTAAACATACTTAATATTCAAGTAAACCCTAGAATACTATGAAGCACTAACATAGACATAGACACTAGACATAATATTGATATTGACACATTGAACTGGTAGTAAATTGAAAAAATGAATTATTTCAACGTAACGACGTTTGTCGGTGTCAGACACCAACACGCAACTAATAATTTCAATAAATTAAACACATTTATCGTAAGCCTAGATATATAAATTCAATATCCTTCATGGTAATTTTATAATAAAATTTTTACTTATAGTTGTATCCAAACAATTTAAAAATCATTTTTTAAAGTGATTTTGATTATGGTAAACAAATACATAATAACTTTTCGTTTTCTATACAATTGCTAGAAAATAATCTCTAAAAGTCTGTATATTAAGTATTAAGAAAGTAAGTGATTTTGGTATTCATTAATTTATAGATAATTTTTTAGAGATTTTATAAGAAGTAAAAAATGTTTTGTGTTTGTTTACCATAATAAAAAAAACTTTTTTTTAGACAAGTGATTTTTAACTTATTTGTAGACAACTATATTAAAGCAAGGATGGAGCCAGAAATTTAGCATAGGGGGGAACAGAGTTGAAAAAATTACAAGATATAAGAAAGTTGAGTACATTGAGGTTTTTTAGAGAAATACGAGACTAGAACGATCTTTGAAAAGCACAAAAAGATACCATGAAACAACTAAAATCCAAACGTAGGAGGATGCAATTGTGATCATGGAATCGTAGGCAGTTGTGTGTGCATACAAAATTGTAGGCAATTATTCGATATTTCAAAAGAAAAATTGCAACAAGGAATTATAAACTGGAGTTCTATAGTCAACTGTTACGATTCTTCTAAAAATTGTAGAAAAGACTCCACTTTGTTTTTGGTGTCAAAGATTTTCATTAAAGATTAATGCAATTAATAAGCATGGGAACTTAGATGTTTAAGGCTCAATATATTGAGTCTAAAAAAGGTCAGTACACAGTTCACAAAAAATAAATATTGAGACAAAAAAAATATGTAGCATACTAGCATTATTTTTTTTCTTAAAGTTTATGTGAGATTGTGGCCTCTGCTGGTCTCCTTTCTAGCTCTATTCTTATATTAAAGTGATTTTTTTAATAAAATTACGATGAAGAACACCTGAAAATTCTAATAGCTTTTCATTTTAGAGTCAAAAATAATTTTTTTGACTAAAAAAAATACTAAACAAACATTTTTTTCAACGAGTGTGGGGTAAAGGTCACTTTTTAATATCTTAAGCTCACTCATTTGCATAAAAAATAAAAAAAAGTAAATGGAAACACTATAAAATTTATTTTTTAAAATAGTCATAAGTTTTTAAAATTTTATCATATCGGTACATTTTTTTTTGACAAAATAAAAGATATTCATTCATTTAAATTGAAAGAGTACATCGATATAATGCAAATTCGCTAAAAACAAAAAGGATGAATCTGTGAACAGGCTCACAACATCCATGTTAATAGCATAAAACGACAAAGTACAAATGCCTACACATATGACTATATTTAAATCTCCGGAATAACCATGTTTCCGGATCTGCAACGTGGATGACGCCAAAGTCATTGATTGGATCTGCACTGGATCTAAGCTGATCTGACAATCTGAAGCGATCAAATACTTGAGAGAAACAAGAAAAACAAACAACGTCGCACAAAGACGACGAACAACCAACGTAGCACGAAGATGAGGAAATCACAAAATAAAACGAAATAGATGTGAAAATCACTTATTTCAATAAAGGGTAAATAGAAAAACGAGTTAGAGGGATGATTTTGGGTCAAAAATTGACCCTAAATCACTCCTCTTTGGTGGATGAAGGAGAAGAAAGTAGGGTTTTTGTGACGGCTCACAAGAGAGAAAGGAGAGAGAGATATATTGCTTTTGCTTATATGTAAGCTTATAAAATCATCAATGAGTACAGTGCAAATATTTAACGGTGTTTTACATATAAAATAAAAAGTTATTTAATAGAAACACTACGTTAATTTTGATCTTTAAAAAATGGTCATGAGTTTTTAAAAATTTATGATATCGACTTTCTCATATATGTACATAAAAATTTGTTCCCGCATATATAAACATTTAAAATCCACAACGGACGTAGTGCAGATATTGAAAGGTGTTTTTCATATAAAATAACAAAATACTTAATAGAAACACAACATTAATGTTGATATTTGAAAATAGTCACAAGTTTTTAAAATTTATCATATATACTTTCTCGATACATAAAAATTTGTTTTCGCATATATACGGAAATAAAATCTCCGACGAGTGCGACTCAAATATTTAATTGATTTTTGTATATAAAAGAGAAACATTAGATTAATGCTAATAATTTTTATTTAATATATTTAAACATTGACAAATTAACGATGTAATTTTTTTATATAATTACCGTAATATTACGCGATTCTTACGGAAAAACTGTGTATTCTACTAGTTTTTAATTTATTAAACTCCAAATTATTTACTACCTTTTAATAAAAATTTAAGCAAACTACTTTTACTTATCCCTCAATGTACGCTTAGTTAGATACTCGTGAGAGTATTTTTCGGTAACAACAGTTACTATAATTTAGCCCTTAAAAATATATAGTTACTATAATAATTTAGATAAACTTCAATCGGATTACCTCAAAATAAATGACAATCGTTGGATCAAACTTAATCAACGATTACAATTAAAATGACGAGGATCACATTAGTTTAATCATTTGATTATTCGTCTTAAATTAAGCAAAATTATGGTAACCCTAGTTATATAAATAGTTGCAACTCGTAAGTCTCCTTCAAAAGAAATTTACTAGCAATAAGAAAGTTAAGAAGGATTAAGAATAAAGAAAACGATTAATTAAGAAAACAACAACAACAACAACTGCGTCAACATCAGACAAACAAAGCTTTAACACGTTTGTATGTTTCTTTTTCTCTCTCCCTAACTCTTTCTATCTTTATTTTTTGAACATAGGTTTTTCCCGATTCTTAAACCCTAGCCCTAATTTATAGACTCGAATTGAGTGGTTTTGTTTTAAATGAACTGATCATGCAATGCATCGTTTTGTAACTATTACCGATACAAATATTAGACACGACATGGAGACCGACACACCAACACCGTTAATAATTTGATAAAATCACGTAATTTAAAGTAATTGGTGTTGGTCTCGATGTCCGCATGTCCGACGCCTAATTTGAGTAAATCACATAATTTGATGCAATCATGTACATAAGTGTTGTGTCATGTTTGGCACTGATACTCACGCATGTCTGACATCGGGACGTACACCTAATTCGAGGAGTGTTGCTTTATGAATTGATCATAATAACTTCAATCTTTTTAATTTATCTCTGTTTTGATTCATAAAATTAATTCCTATTATGAAATTTAATTAATGAGTTTTTTTTCTCTTATGAATTGATGAATTCGAATTTTGAATGTTGATTAATAATAATGGGTTTAATAAATAATGATAATGAATGGAATTAATGAATGGTTTCAAGAATCTTTGAAAACATTGTGAATTTTGCATGCTTCTATTTGTTGTATCCGTTTTTCTTTTTGATTTTGAGAAAAAAAGGACAAAGAAAAAAAATTAGAAAGAGGAAGATTTTAAATGTGATAGTGAAGTGCCACAATTATAGCAGCAATTTGATAACATTTTGTACAGAACAGCGTATGCGGTTTGTCCAAAGTCGGCTACGATATTTGGTATAGCGCGGTTATAGTTGTTATTTTACAATAATGTTTGTTACTTTCAAATAGGGGCTCTCTTATTTTGATTAGATTAAAAGATTTTTTTTGAAAGAAAGAAGCTTATATCATTTCATTTATAATAATGGTTTCAATACAATGTGGGATAACATAATAAATCATGGGACTAGCTAAGGATGTGGCTTCTCTTGCAAGGGCATGAGCCGCCGCATTCGCTTGTCGCCTAATAAACTCGACCCGGGAGTTTGTAAAGGAGGAGGAAAAAATCTCACGGCACGCGTCAATTATATTACCAAACTCTGTGACATTGATCGTGCGGGAGTGGAAGGCATCTCGAGTGATTTTTGAGTCAATCTCAAAATCTATATTGTCAAACTGCATGTCTTGCATCCATTGGAGGGCATGATATAGACCTAACGCCTCGCCGACAGCCACGGGATAAATTTGATCAAAATTCAACACTTTAGCTAGCACAAAGATTCCAGACTCATCACGAATACACACGCCGATACCTGTCCTCTGAAATCGTTCCGAAAACGCCGCGTCTACATTACACTTAAGTCTCCCATTGCTCGGAGGTGTCCATCTCGGCTGAACAGCAGCTGCTGGTCTGTTTTGCTGCTGTACGTGAGCTTGCATTGAGCTAGCAGACTGCTGCTGATGCTGTGCGTGAGCCTGCACAGAGATAGCAGACCGCTGCTGCAAATTCTCATGCTGAAACGCTGCTGAACGCGGTCGATTTGCTTCTTGCCAATCTTCAATCAAATGTCGAGCCCTGTCAACAACCTGTGCACTATTTTCATCAACATTCTCCCAAATTTTAAGGTTCCTATGCTTCCATAAACTCCAAAAAATAGCAGCAATCCTTTGTTGAACATTCATTGGCAGCTTATGCAGTAAATAAAAAATGGTATTAACAGCATTATCCGACTGTATTGCTGCATTTTGAACTTCATGCCAAATTCCGGCGGAATTCCAAACTTGGATAGCAAAAGAACATTCAAATAAAAGGTGATTCAAGTCCTCATGAGCAGCATCGCAACTTGCACAGTCCGTCGGACACGAGACCCCTTTATCTTGCAATCGAACTCTAGTCGGTAAGCACCCCCGACACATACGCCAAACCAGATTTTTCACCTTCGGCGGCACCTTTAATTGCCAAATGCTCTGCCAATTACCCGGACGACGGAGATGAGAAACATCAATTAACTCTTCCACACATAACCTATATGCACTCCGCACCATATAACAGCCATTACTTTCTGCTTTCCAAATGAGGCGATCATGGATAACTTGGTCATATAGAGGCGTATGCAATATTGCTGCAGCAATATCAGTTCTGAAAATCTGTTGAATAAGGGGTGCATTCCAATTCTTACCATGTTCAGATAATAAGCTTTGAACATTAAAGTTGCGAACATAAACACCTTCTGCAATATTTCCATCAATAGATCCTCCATCAGCCAACCAAGGTGCATCAAGGATAGGAATAGTTGCACCAGAGCCAATGCTCCATCTTGCTCCCCACGGACAATGAAACGGGAACGTAGGATACTCCTCCAAACATAGCTCGGATTATGACCAATGCTAGCATTAAGAAAGGATTTAGTCGGAAAATATCGAGCTTTAAAAATACGAGAGACAAGGGAATGTGGCTCCGAAAGAAATTTCCAAGCTTGCTTTCCTAACATCGCAAGATTAAAGGCGGACAGATCTTTGAAGCCCATTCCCCCGTGAGATTTGTGCATGGACAGCTTTTCCCAACTCAGCCAATTTATACCTCTATGAGTGGTTCTACCATGGCCCCACCAAAACGAGTTCACCATCCTTTCGATAGAAGTAATAAGTGTATCTGGAATTTGGAAGAGACTCATGACATAAGACGGAATAGCTTGGAGTACCGACTTAATCATGACCTCCCTTCCTGCCTTCGAAAGACACTTGCTACTCCAGGAGTTGATTCTTTGCCATACCCGGTCTTTAATGAAAGCAAAAGTGGCTGTCCTATCTCTCCCAATCATAGACGGCATGCCTAAATACTTACCTGTTCCCATCACAGCCCTGACCGCCAAAATATTAGTAATATTATGTTTCAAAGCATCAGACACGTTTCTGCTATAGAATATTTCTGACTTCGGCAAACTAATAGCTTGGCCCGACGCCGCCTCGTAAGTATTCAGAATATTTTTCATAACTTGTGCCTGACTTTCTTCTGCTTTAAAGAACAAAAAACAGTCATCAGCAAACAACAAATGAGATACTGACGGAGCCCCGCGACATATACTAGTGCCGGATATAGTTTCATTTTCCTCGGCATTTCGTATTAAGGAAGAAAGGCCCTCTGCACAAATAATAAAAAGATACGGGGAGAGGGGGTCCCCTTGTCGCAAACCTCGTCCTGGAATAACAGGTCCAACATGTTCCCCATTCACAAGGACGCTATAGTCAACCGATTCAACACACATGGCCATCCATTGAATCCACTTGTAATTAAATCCCATTTTTTCCATGACCGCTTTCAGATAATCCCAATCCATTCTGTCATAAGCTTTGCTAATGTCAAGTTTAAGAGCAACAAACTTATCATTTCCTCTAGTTTTTGTCTTCATAAAATGGATAACCTCAATAGCAACCATCGCATTATCTAATATGGATCTATTAGGAACGAAAGCCGACTGATTGTCAGAGATGCACTTATGAAGAATAATTTTGAGTCTGTTAGCAAGTACCTTGGAAATGAGCTTGTATAACACATTACAAAGAGCAATGGGGCGCCAATCCTTCATAGAAGTCTGGGAGTTACCTTTTGGTATTAAAGCAATATTCGTCATGTTCAAGTCGGGTGGGAAGGATCCTGTGTCTAGCCAAATGCAACATTCTTTGAAAATCTCATCACTACACATGTTCCAAAATTGTTGATAAAAACCCGGACTGTAACCATCCGGACCGGAGCATTTATCCGGATGCATGGAGAACATTGCCTCACGAAATTCTTCCTTGGTGAAAGGTTCTGTAAGTGTTACATTGTCATCATCTGTCACTGACTGCCGGATAACTTGTATAACAGGGGCCGCATGATTATTATTTTTTTGGAATAACTCCAAAAAATAATTCTTTGCAATTTCACACATACCTTTGTTGTCAGAGATTTTATTACCTGAGGTGTCCTCAAGAGATAATATTCGGTTAACCTTCTTTCTAGCAGTAGCAGAGGCATGAAAGAATTTCGTGTTCCGGTCACCGTCTCGATACCAATGAGTTTTAGCACGCTGCCGCCAATAAGCATCTTCTTGAGATAACAACCTGCTCATTTTCTTCCTCAGCCGCACCAACTGGTCTTGGTTATAACCTGTACTATTGAGACAGACATTTTGAATTTGGCGCCGACATTCTTCAATATCAATCTTTAATTTATTGCAATTCTCTCTATTCCAATTCACCATATCAGCCGCACAATGACTCAATTCTCTCTATTTCAAAATATTAGATTAAAAGATGTTACATGAAGAATTGTACCATTTAAGTTGAATTATGATATTTAGATGATTTCTGATTGATGTTCACATTTATGATAATCATGTTTTCCCTCTATTAGTCTATGGCATATATCAAGAACATTGTTGGAATTTTCTCTAACCAATAATTTTTTTTGGCTTCAGATTTGAATAGCTTCGGATAAAGGAAGAAGATGCTTGCCCGGAGAGAAATACCTACAAATTCTTCATCATTTATCTCAAACTTTCCACGAAAAAGATGTTTTGATGAGTTCAGCTATCTCAGCCACGGACAACCTCGTCAAAATCCAAGATTTCTAATTGATGCCTATGGTAGTGAGAAAAGACAAGAAACTTCATGGATGAATACTGAAGAGGAGTTCAATTGGGAAGATATGATTCCGACACCAACTATTGGTTTCTATTCTCATCAGAAATGCCTGTTACTGTTGCCGCCAGTGCCACATCTTCAGTGTCAAGGGTGCAACCTTGTCCACCAGTTTTGCCAGCAACTTTTGAAACAAGGCCCTCCGTAAATGTGCATGCTCGACGTCCTCCTATATATCCATCGAAGAATCCTGTTAGGAATCCGTTCGAATCAATAAATGCTAATAGTACCGCTGTGAGTCATGGTCTAATTAATAGACCTATACCTGTGCATGAACATGGTGTTGCGAATAATGGTATCAGTAAAAGAAACCTGCATCAGTTGCCTAACTCGCCAACCAGTTGGACAAACACCGCCTTTCCAGTCTTTTCCATCTCAGAATCCAGCAGCGTCACAATTCACTTTGCCAAGACATGGCCTCCTGCCAAATGCACGACCTGTTATGCCACTTCCTATGCCAGACCAAAGAATCGGAAACAACTCTTTCCGACCTTTACCTCCAGCTGGCCATGCTCTACCCCAGATTCTACCTCATCCGAATCCTGGTCCTAATGTGTCAAGCCAACAGCCAACTGTCGGATATTCTAATTTGATTAGTTCACTCGTGGCCCAAGGTGTTATCTCATTGGCTAATCAAGCCCCTGCGGAGGTAACTAAATTGGCTAATCAAACCCCTGAGGAGGTAACTAAATCGGCTAATCAAGCCCCTGCGGAGGTAACTAAATCAATCCTTAGTTCAATTTTTATATCACATTTTCCTTCCATTATTGTTTAATTGCGTACCAATTTTGTTATTATATTATGTTTGTAGGATTTTATTGGCCTTGAGTTTGATCCAAATATTCTCAAGGTTCGTCATGAATCTGTAATCCGTGCCTTATATGGTGATTTTCCTAGACAGTGCACAACTTGTGGCCTCCGATTCAAATCCAAAGATGAGCACAGCAGTCACATGGATTGGCATGTAACTAACAATCGTATGTCTAAAAACAATAAGCAGAAACCCTCTCGCAAGTGGTTTGTGAGTGAGACGATGTGGCTTAAAGGTGCCGAGGCATTGGGAGTCAAGTCAGCTCCAGGTTTTTTGCCAACCGAGACCACTGAAGAAAAGAAAGAAGACGAAGAGTTGGCAGTTCCTGCCGACGAGGATCAAAATACATGTGCATTATGTGGAGAACCGTTTGACGTGTTTTACAGTGATGAAATGGAGGATTGGATGTGCAGAGGAGTTGTATACCTTAATGCGGCTAATGGAATAACAACAGGCATGGACAGGTCGCAGTTAGGCCCCATTATTCATGCTAAATGCAGATCTTAATCTACCCCGTCTGAGGATTTTGCGATATATGAAGGGGTATGTGTTTCTCATATTATTACCTTAATATGCATTTGTCTTGTTTTTTTTTTCGCCGCCTTCTATGTCACAATAGATTGCAAGATTAGGCCTTATTTAATCGCTGCTAACTTATGCTCAAACAACACATATCAATGTCTGCCTATTTAATCGCTGCTAACTTCGCATGATGTTATTATTTCAAGTGAACTTTTGCATGTGCTGATGTTCTTCAAGCAGCAAATATTTATTCTTTTGATTTCCTCTTTGTATGCAGGGAACGTATGAAGAACGCTGTCAAAGAAACGAATGTGGAGCTGACTAAAGTAGTCCATTTTTGTTCGCTGTAACTTACGAGTTCCTGATTAATGTATGGTTTTACAATTTCTTTTTAAAGTAGAGCAGAATCTTCTGAAATACATGGCCTCTGGCCTAAATTATGTACATGTATAGTTGCTCTTGTGTAACATCATATTTTATTGCAATCAAAAGGTTACATTTAACCTGCAATTTTTCAATTCCTTGCAACTATTGTTTGAATTGTTGTATCCAATATAAATGGTGCATTGATGAATGAATGAGAATACTACTGATATTTGATGTTTTTTTATTCCCTTCTATGAGTATTTCTGCTAGAGATTTTATTTTACTGTCAATGGCTTCTTTGTCTTAGTGTTATTTAATTACTTTTGCTCTATTGTTTTGTTGTTTCAATGAATGAAAAAATTCTAAGCTTTGGGCAGGGACGGATGCATGTTGGAGCTATATGGGACTATAGCTCCACATGTTTTTCCCTATTTTTTTTTTTTTTAATTTTAATAGATAAAACACATATAGCACACACGTACGGTAGCAACTGCAAGTGTGGAACGTGTTTTTTTAGCTATGAAAGTTGTGAAGAGTAACCTATGTAATAAAATGGGTAATCAGTGGCTAAGAGATGTTCTATTAACAATTAACAATGATGTCATTTTATCTCATTTTCAACAAATGGATAGGAGATGATTTTCGTTGTAATGTATTGTATCAAACAATAAGGTAATAATATTTGTCGATTAAAAAAAATAGTTTGTATTACTCCTTCCGTCCCAGATTAACTGAGCCAAAAGCTCATTTCACATGTATTAAGAAAAATGTATAAATGAAGGAGAGAGAAAAATAGTTTTAAGTGCACTTGTTAAGTACTCCCTCCGGTCCTTATTACTCCCTCCATTTCAAAATACATGTCCAATTTTTACAGTGTGCACTATTCACTTGACTTACTTTGACCATACTTTTTAACTAATCTGTAAATACAAATATTAGCATGTAAGATGTTGTTTGATTTGTCTCGACAAATATTTTCAAAATATTAAATTTTTATAATTTTTTATTTTATATAATTAAAGATATTAACGGTCAAAATTGTGCATTGGCATATGTGAAGTGGTTGACTTGGACATGTATTTTGAAACGGAGGGAGTATAAGAAAAAGTTGACTTTTTAGGTTCATAGAATAATTAATGTATCTTATTGTAAATATAGACTAGATACATCACTTGCACAATGAACCAAAAAAGTTAATTGTTTCTTATAATAAGGACCGGAGGGAGTATTTGTGTATTTTCCACTATCATAAATGTAAAGTGGAATATATTGAATTATAATAATGAAAGTAGTATTAATTAGAGTTATAAAGGGAAAAAAGTAATTAATATTGTATTGAAAAATGAAATGGCTCAGTTATTTTGGGACATTTTTTTTTTGCAAATGGTTCAATTATTATGGGACGGAGGGAGTATTATTTATTTGAAATTTTAGCTCCACATGTACCTAAAGTTTGGATCCGTCCCTGGCTTTGGGATGGAGTCACCAATGTGCAATGTAACTTAGAAAATAGTTCATGTTACACTATAATCTTTAACACTTTGTCCTTAAATAAGAGATTTAATTAATTCGTTTACTTTGAATGTATTTGAGTCCAAACCCTTCCTAGCGTGTTGTCTTATTCCTCAATCAAAATTCTTTGGAGATCTTCTTAGCTTAAAATTCTATGAAACGTCATTATTTTTCTCCCTATTATATATATTTAATGTACGGTGCTATTGCGGAATTTGGATTTCTATCAAAGCAAAAAAGAATATTGAATTTCTACACACTCTTAACCAACACTAGTCTTAAACAACACTTGATTAAAGTGAATGAATCACATAGTTCACATAGTTACAAATAAATTAATAGTAATTATGATTTATAAACAAAATATAAACAAATTGAGTCTAATGGATATACATTCATGGTGTACACTAGTTTTACAACGTCGTTAAATAAGAAACGATCATATTATCATGTATGTTTATTTTATAACTTCTTTTAAAAAATAATTACGAAATCCTCCATTCTTATTGTATATTACTAGTATAAAACTAATTTACATTGACGGTATGCATTCCAAAATATATTTTATTTAATTTCACTTTTGTTTATATCTTACAAAAAATTTAGCAATATAATTAATTTGTAACAAAATTCCCAACACTTTGGTACAATTATTCAACACATTCTTTCTTTTGACAAATTTTAAACAAATTTTGTATTTATAATTAGTGCGTGAAACTCATTTGAATATCACTAAATGAAGTGAATTTCATTCTCTATACTGCAAGATGAACAAAAATTAAACTAAAGGGTAAATAATCATTTTCATGCAATCATTGTAGTCCATGAATTTATGGAAATTGTAAACACAAAGTTTGTTTAATAATTTCTTCAAAAAAAAAGTTTGTTTAATAAAAAATTAGGACGAGGAGATAGTTTTACAATCTAATATAGAGAAGCTCCTATGGTTTAAATAACACTTACACATTATTTACATCACTAAGGAGAGGTAATACAACGATTAGAGAAGACCTGCGGTAAAAAGTGATAAGTTGCCTATTAAAATACGTGATAGTTGTTGAATGAATCTGAAAAATTAATTTTTTCTTATAATTAAAATCGGACCGATAAAAATAAGTTTATGAGAAAATGCTAGTCTTTACGCTCAACAATACCGCACGAGGTGAGAACATCGTTTCACCAATTACTACTTTTATTACGTTATCATCGCAATTTACCGGTAGCACTCCTTTTCACCAAACACATAACACAACCACTCTGATCACCACCACAACCACGCTCAACAACCACCACAACACCAATTATCGGCCTCGATTCCCTAACAACCCAAGATTGTAGTTGATGCTTATAATAGTACTATGCAAGATTGTATCAAGTCTGGATTTGATATTAGGAAGTGTAATCATATAATTGAGTCTAGTGCTTACAACTCTCATGTTGAGTTCTCTAAGAGATAAGTCAGTGTTGTTGATCATATATGGTGCTAGTTCTCAAGTTTATTTTAATATCCCTACATGTACTCATTCTACTCTCTTTAATGAAATGAGCTAATTTACATTGATAAAAAAAGAGACAAAAATTTAACTGAAGGGTAAATAGCCATCTTGTTTATATGAATGTGTGAGGTCAAATCATTAGTGGAGGACGTGGTGAAGTTGAGGAGAACCGTACGAGGTGGAGACTGGATGCCAATGCCAAAGGTGGATAGTGTTCTTTGGAGCATTGAGGTTCCACACCAAAAGTATGAAACTTTTTACGGAGGGCTGCTCGAGATGTGCATCGAACAAGAAATAGACTACATGAAAAAGGCATTGAAGTCGTCGATCAGTGTGCTTGGTGTGTGATAACACCTGAAAATTCCATGCATTTATTCATGTACTGTGATAGGAGCGAAGAGGTGTGGTGGATGATGGGTTTGATGGGAGTCGTAGAGCAGACATGAACGCAATTCATCAATTCATGGAAGTTTTTTTGCATATTCTGCGGCAAATTTCTCGCAATAATAGAAATACCGCAGTTTGGTAAGGCAAAGTTGAAAGCCCGGCTGAGGTTGTCTATAAGTGGAAAATGATGATAGAAGAATGGATGGAAGCTAGAGAAATGGGCAGAAGGACGA
This sequence comes from Medicago sativa, assembly GCF_051527215.1. Classification (NCBI taxonomy): domain Eukaryota; kingdom Viridiplantae; phylum Streptophyta; class Magnoliopsida; order Fabales; family Fabaceae; genus Medicago; species Medicago sativa. Next base: position 6,470,904 of record NC_140754.1, read on the forward strand.
GATCGATAGGTATGGTAAATCCTCAAATGAAGCGGTTGTGTCCTCTGCGAGATTTTATGAAGTGTAATGTGGATGCTTTGTTTTCTACAAGCTTCAATAGAGTATGAATTAGCGGTAGATGCATTCTGGTGTCCAAGCACCAAAATAAGAAATTAATCCTTATTAGGGTCATTAAAGTTTGACAAACAAAATCAATATCGAGCCACAATGATTGAACAAGAAGACCAAGCCTATATATGTTGTTCAAACTAACAACTAAAACTTTGGATATTAGACTAGAAGTAAATAAAAACACTGATAATTCTAGTTATCATACACTGATAATACCCTCGTTTGGATTCTATAATTCGAAAAGTATTTTGGGTATTTTCGGATTGTATAATTCGAATATGACTAAAACCCAGAAATCTTATTGAAATATTGACACGAATGTTTCTGCTTACCGCTGTATTATTCCAACATAAACTGCAAAACAATTTTCGAGATATTAGATATGTGTGAGGTGAAATCATCAATACTGTCCTTTATTTTATTGAAATTGCATACACATCTTCAAACATCTCTTTAGCAAGTCATTTTGATCCTAGAATACTATGAAGCACTAACATAGACATAGACACTAGACATAATATTGATATTGACACATTGAACTGGTAGTAAATTGAAAAAATGAATTATTTCAACGTAACGACGTTTGTCGGTGTCAGACACCGAACACACAACTAATCATTTCAATAAATTAAACACATTTATCGTAAACCTAGATATATAAATTCAATATCCTTCATGGTAATTTTATAATAAAAAATTCACTTATAGTTGTTTCCAAACAAGTTAAAAATCATTTTTTAAAGTGATTTTGATTATGGTAAACAAATACATAATAACTTTTCGTTTTCTATAAAATTGCTAGAAAATAATCTTTAAAAGTCTGTATATTAAGTATTAAGAAAGTAAGTGATTTTGATATTAATCTCTAAATAACTTTTGATTATGTACTCAACTTTCTTATATCACTTACTTTCTTAAGTCCGTAACTTTTTAGAGATTTTATAAGAAGTAAAAAATGTTTTGTGTTTGTTTACCATAATAAAAAAGACTTTTTTTTAGACAAGTGATTTTTAACTTATTTGTAGACAACTATATTAAAGGAAGGATGGAGCCAGAAATTTAGCATAGGGGGGAACAGAGTTGAAAGTATAATTTGGTGAAGAAAAAATAAATTTTAAATGTATACTATATACAAGATATATAAGTAATTACAAGATATATTCAAAATTATAAGAAAATTTAAGGATATAAGGAAGTTGAGTACATTGAGGTTTTTTAGAGAAATACGAGACTAGAACGATCTATGACAAGCACAAAAAGATACCATGAAACAACTAAAATGCAAACGTAGGAGGATGCAATTGTGACCATGGAATCGTAGGCAGTTGTGTGTGCATACAAAATTGTAGGCAATTATTCGATATTTCAAAAGCAAAATTGCAACAAGGAATTATAAACTAGAGTTCTGTAGTCAACGGTTACGATTCTTCTAAAAATTGTAGAAAAGACTCCACTTTGTTTTTGGTGTCAAAGATTTTCATTAAAGATTAATGCAATTAATAAGCATGGGAACTTAGATGTTTAAGGCTCAATATATTGAGTCTAAAAAAGGTCAGTACACAGTTCACAAAAAATAAATATTGAGACAAAAAAATATTGTAGCATACTAGCATAGTTTTTTTTTCTTAAAGTTTATGGGAGACTGTGGCCTCTGCTGGTCTCCTTTCTAGCTCTATCCTTATATTAAAGTGATTTTTTTAATAAAATTACGATGAAGAACACTTGAAAATTCTAATAGCTTTTCATTTTAGAGTCAAAAATGATTTTTTTGACTAAAAAAAAATTACTAAACAAACATTTTTTTTGTCAAGTAATCTAGTGACTAGAAATTTAACTTTAAGGTGAATAAGTAGGGTGTCCTGAATTTGAACCTTGGCCACTGCATTTATTATGCAATGTACCTGCCTACTAACTTAAGTTCAAAAGACACTAAACAAACACTTAAAAATGGAAAAAGTGATTTTTTTCCTTTCTGCAAAATCTGAAACAAACAAACCCTTAATCTATATATTATTAAATATTAAAGTCACTTTTTTATAATGTGTAACAAACTTTTAGACTCTTAATACCACTAATTTAGTGGCCTCGTGATTCACTATTACTAATTACCTCTAAAAAAAAATATAGCAAATAGTCACTTTAGTCCCTGGCTCTGCACCTCGCTGTCACATAGGTCCCTGACTCAGGATTAAATACAAACAAGTCCCTGACTCTACACTTCCGTTATCACTTTAGTCCCTGCCGTTAAAAAAATCTGTTAAGTGATGATGTGGCACGCTGACAAGGAGTATGACGTGTCACAGGGACTAAAGTGAAAGTAAAAAAATGGTCACTTTGGTCCCTGAATCGAAAATCAATATCCTCAATTTACTGTTAGATCCCTGACTGTGTATACTTACTGTCAGTTAGGTCCCTGAATCGAAAATCAATATCATCAATTTACTGTTAGGTCCCTGACTGTGTATACTTACTGTCAGTCAAGTCCCTGATAGTAAACACGAAATTAGGGGTCAAAATCCAAATGCACATCTGAATGAACTACAAATGCTTACATGCCAACTCCAAGGGGTCCGAGGCCAACTATGTGATGTTTGTTAGTTTATTTATGTACCGAAATTGCTAAATTATAAGCACAATTGTGGTGCGATATTTTGTTTAATATTTTGCTGAATCATTATGTAATGACTTGTTGAATTATATGCCCAAATATGGTGCAATCTTTTAATTACTCTATGGTTGACATTAATGACTTAATAGTTATGTTATGGAAACATTTGTTATTAAACTATGGAATCATTTTTATAAGTGTTATAATAATATTTTGATATTTAGCACAAATACCTTAGTGTTGAGTAAGTAGCATGTTAAACTAACAATTTGCCAAAGATCTTAGTGAAATTTCGTGTTTAATGTCAGGGTCCTAACTGATAGTAAGTACACACAGTCAGGGACCTAACAGTAAATTGAGGATATTGATTTTCGATTCAGGGACCTAACTGACAGTTAGTACACACAGTCAGGGATCTAACAGTAAATTGAGGATATTGATTTTCGATTCAGAGACCAAAGTGACCATTTTTTACTTTCACTTTAGTCCCTGTGACACGTCATACTCCTTGTCAACGTGCCACATCATCACTTAACAGATTTTTTTTAACGGCAGGGACTAAAGTGATAACGGAAGTGTAGAGTCAGGGACTTGTTTGTATTTAATCTTGAGTCAGGGACCTATGTGACAGCGAGGTGCAAAGTCAGGGACTAAAGTGACTATTTGCTCAAAAAAAATATATTAAAGTTGATATCCACCAAATTACCTAATATGTCATCCATTAAGCTTTTAATCTCACTACTTTTGTGGGTTTCATAATTAATTTGCTATTAATCCCTAAAAAAAATCAACGAGTGTGGGGTAAAGGTCACTTTTTAATATCTTAAGCTCACTGATTTGCATAAAAAAACAAAAAAAAAAGTAAATGGAAACACTATATAAAATTTATTTTTTTAAAATAGTCATAAGTTTTCAAAATTTTATCATATCGGTACATAAAAATTTGCTTCCGCATATGTAAGCTTATAAAATCATCAATGAGTACGGTGCAAATATTTAACGGTGTCTTACATATAAAATAAAAGTTATTTAATAGAAACACTACGTTAATTTTGATCTTTAAAAAATGGTCATGGGTTTTTAAAAATTTATGATATTGACTTTCTCATATATGTACATTAAAATTTGTTCCCGCATATATAAACATTTAAAATCCACAACGGACGTGATGCAAATATTGAAAGGTGTTTTTCATATAAAATAACAAAAGCACAACATTAATGTTGATATTTGAAAATAGTCACAAGTTTTTAAAATTTATCATATATACTTTCTCGATACAAAAAAATTTGTTTTCGCATACATACGTAAATAAAATCTCCGACGAGTGCGACTCAAATATTTAATTGATTTTTGTGTATAAAAGAGAAACATTAGATTAATGCTAATAATTTTTATTTAATGTATTTAAACATTGACAAATTAACGATGTAATTTTTTTATATAATTACCGTAATATTACGCGATTCTTACGGAAAAACTGTGTATTCTACTAGTTTTTAATTTATTAAACTCCAAATTATTTACTACCTTTTAATAAAAATTTAAGCAAACTACTTTTACTTATCCCTCAATGTACGCTTAGTTAGATACTCGTGAGAGTATTTTTCGGTAACAACAGTTACTATAATTTAGCCCTTAAAAAAATTGTTACTATAATAATTTAGATAAACTTCAATCGGATTACCTCAAAATAAATGACAATCGTTGGATCAAACTTAATCAACGATTACAATTAAAATGACGAGGATCACATTAGTTTAATCATTTCATTATTCGTCTTAAATTAAGCAAAATTATGGTAACCCTAGTTATATAAATAGTCGCAACTCGTAAGTCTCCTTCAAAAGAAATAATACTCGTAAGTCGTAACTAGCAATAAGAAAGTTAAGAATAAAGAAAACGATTAATTAAGAAAACAACAACAACTGCGTCAACATCAGACAAACAAAGCTTTAACACGTTTGTATGTTTCTTTTTCTCTCTCTAACTCTTTCTATCTTTATTTTTTGAACATAGGTTTTTCCCGATTCTTAAACCCTAGCCCTAATTTTATAGACTCTAATTGAGTGGTTTTGTTTTAAATGAACTGATCATGCAATTCATCGTTTTGTAATTAATACTGATATAGATATCAGACACAACATGGAGACCGACACACCAACACCGTTAATAATTTGATCAAATCACGTAATCTAAAGTAATCGGTGTTGGTGTTGGTGTTGATGTCGGACGCATGTCTGACGCCTAATTTGAGTAAATCACATAATATGATGTAATCATGTACATAAGTGTTGCGCCTAATTTCGAGGAGTGTTGCTTTATGAATTGATCATAATAACTTCAATCTTTTTAATTTATCTCTGTTTTGATTCATAAAATTAATTCGTATTATGAAATTGAATCAATGAGTTTTTTTCTTTCTTATGAATTCGAATTTTGAATGTTGATTAATAATAATGATTTATAATGAATGGAATTAATGAATGGTTCCAAGAATCTTTGAAAACATTGTGAATTTTGCATGCTTCTGTTTGTTGTATCCGTTTTTCTTTTTGATTATGAAAAAAAAAAGGAAAACAAAAATATTAGAAAGAGGAAGATTTTAAATATGATAGTGAAGTGTCACAACTATAGCAATTATTGGACAACATTTTGTTCTAAATAGCGTATGCGGTTAGTCCAAATTCGGCTACGATATATGGTTGATTTTTAATCAATATACTCGATACCTTAATGATGTATTTTAGATTAGTCTTCTTTGATTTTTCCTATTTTTTTTAATCCTGAAACATTTGATCTTTGATCATCCAATTTTGTGTCTATTAGGTTGTGGCACCACTTTTAATTGAATTATGATATTTAGATGATTTTTTATTTTTGTTCACATTGGTGTTTATATGCACATTTATGATAATCATGTTTTCCCTCTATTAGTGTAAGGCACATCAAGAACATTGTTGGAATTTTCTCTAACTTATATTTCTTGTGAATTCAGAATTTGAATAGTTTTTGATAAAGGAAGAAGATGCTTGCCAGGAGAGAAACACCAACAAATTCTTTCAGTTTTCTCACACTTTCCGCGAAAAAGATGTTTTGATGAGTTCAGCTATCGCAGCAACGGACAACCTCGTCAAAATCCAATAGCTCTAATTGATGCCTATGGTAGTGCGAAAAGACAAGAAACTTCATGGAAGAATACCGAAGAGGAGGAGTTCAATTGGGAAGATATGATTCCGACACCAGCAACTGGGAAGCCCGCTGCTATTGCAGCAAATGCAACTTCTTCAGTGTCAAGGGTGTTTCCTGGTCTCAATTCTAATACTGAGTACCATCCACCAGTTTCGCCAGCAACTTTAGAAACGAGGTCCTCCGTAAATGTGCATGCTCCACGCCCTCCTATATATCCATCGAAGAATCCTGTTAGGAATCCATTCGAATCAATAAATGCTAATACTACCACTGTTAGTCATGGTCTAATTAATAGACCTATTCCTGTGCATGAACATGGTGTTGAGAACAATGGTATCAGTAAAAGAAACCTGCATCAGTTGCCTAACTCGCCAACCAGTGGACAAACACCGCCTTTCCAGTTTTTTCCATCTCAGAATCCAGCAGTGTCGCAATTCACTTTGCCAAGACATGGCCCCCTGCCAAATGCACGACCTGTTATGCCACTTCCTATGCCAGACCAAAGAATCGGAAACAACTCTTTCCGACCTTTACCTCCAGCTGGCCATGCTCTACCCCAGATTCTACCTCATCCGAATCCTGGTCCTAATGTGTCAAGCCAACAGCCAACTGTAGGATATTCTAATTTGATTAGTTCACTCGTGGCCCAAGGTGTTATCTCATTGGCTAATCAAGCCCCTGCGGAGGTAACTAAATTGGCTAATCAAAGCCCTGCGGAGGTAACTAAATCAGCTAATCAAGCCCCTGCGGAGGTAACTAAATCAATCCTTAGTTCAATTTTTATATCACATTTTCCTTCCATTATTGTTTAATTGCGTACCAATTTTGTTATTATATTATGTTTGTAGGATTTTATTGGCCCTGAGTTTGATCCAAATATTCTCAAGGTTCGTCATGAATCTGTAATCCGTGCCTTATATGGTGATTTTCCTAGACAGTGCACAACTTGTGGCCTCCGATTCAAATCCAAAGATGAGCACAGCAGTCACATGGATTGGCATGTAACTAAGAATCGTATGTCCAAAAACAATAAGCAGAAACCCTCTCGCAAGTGGTTTGTGAGTGAGACGATGTGGCTTAAAGGTGCCGAGGCATTGGGAGTCAAGTCAGCTCCAGGTTTTTTGCCAACCGAGACCACTGAGGAAAAGAAAGAAGACGAAGAGTTGGCAGTTCCTGCCGACGAGGATCAAAATACATGTGCATTATGTGGAGAACCTTTTGACGTGTTTTACAGTGATGAAACGGAGGATTGGATGAGTAGAGAAGCTGTATACCTCAATGCACCTAATGGAATAACAACAGACATGGACAGGTCGCAGTTAGGCCCCATTATTCATGCTAAATGCAGATCTTAATCTACCCCGTCTGAAGATTTTGTGATGGTCGAAGGGGTATGTGTTTCTCATATTATTACCTTTCTATGCATTTGTCTTGCTTTTTTCGCCGCCTTCTATGTCACAATAGATTGCAAGATTAGGCCTTATTTAATCGCTGCTAACTTATGCTCAAACAACACATATCAATGCCTGCCTATTTAATCGCTGCTAACTTCGCATGATGTTATTATTTCAAGTGAACTTTTGCATATGCTGATCTTCTTCAAGCAGCAAATATTTATTCTTTTGATTTCCTCTTTGTATGCAGGGAACGTATGAAGAATGCAGTCAAAGAAAACGAATGTGGAGCTGACTAAAGTAATCCATTTTTGTTCGCTGTAAATTACGAGCTCCGGATTAATGTAGGCACATAACTTTTTTTTTAGAAGTAGAGCAGAATCTTCTGAAATACATGGCCTGTTGCCTAAAGTCTGTACATGTATAGTTGCTCTTGTGTAACATCATATTTTATTGCAATCAAAAGGTTACATTTAACCTGCAATTTTTCAATTCCTTGCAACTATTGTTTGAATTGCTGTATCCAATATAAATGGTGCATTGATGAATGAATGAGAATACTACTGATATTTGATTTTTTTTTTTTCTCCCTTCTATGAGTATTTCTGCTAGACATTTTATTTTACTGTTAATGACTCTTTCTGTTGAGTGTTATTTAATTGCTTTTGCTTTATTGTTTTTTGTTGTTCCAATGAATGAAAAAAATATAAGGTCAGACTCAGAGATGGAGTCACCAACGTGCACTTATAACTTGGAAAATTGTGGTTCATGTTACACTAAAATCCTTAATACTTTGTCCTTAAAGAAGATATTTCACTTATTGGTTTTACTATGTTAGTCTCTACAATATTGTCAAAACAAAATAAATTAGTTGGCAAAAATAGGACTATCTTACACATGAGCCAAACTATCGCAAAGATCACTAAAAAATTGCAAATGAATTAATTGTACATGAATATAATGTATTTGAAGTCACACTATTTGTTTACGTAGACAACATCATAAACACCACATAAAACTCAGACGGTGAGGTTTTGAGTTTGAACTTTGATAAAATATCAAATTTAACAATATTGACATTGTCAGCTAAGTTAGATCATGCATAACAACACCTTTCATTGTACATTGTCTCATTCGTTTTCCGAAGTGTTGCATCTCCCTCACTATGCAATGTAATTTGGTGGAAAAATGAATTTTCAAACACACGTTGAAACATTTAGCCTCAAATTTCATGAAGGGTCGTTTTCCTATTATTTTATTGTGCGGTGCAATCACATACTATTAGATTTTTACACACAAATCATAGTTAAATCAATTAACGTCAAACTTAGTTAAGCTAAAAGAATCATGTGCATTCACATAATGTTATAGATAAATTAGTAGTAATAATCAAAAGATTATTCAATTAAACCAAATGATTGAGCTCAAGTAATTATCAAATAACTGATGGCTAGTATTTCACCCACATGAATAAGTCGAGAATCCGCATTCGAATTTCGATCCCTGCAGTTTTTTTGGTAGAGATGATTAGTTTTTTACTTTTTACTAATTAATCCAAGATATTCGGTTTAAAAAAAAATTGCAATATTATTATATTATATTATTATTATAATTACTAGTTGACTCACCTATTCCGCGTTACTCCAAGATCAGAAAGAACATCGTTCATTTCATTTCATTTCCAGAACTTCACTTCACTCAAATGCTTCCATAACCACAACAACCGCTCCGATCACCACCGTCACCATGCCGTCAACCACCACCTTAATCCTCATAACACTGGTGGCGCTGATCACCACAACCACCACCGCAACACCAATAATCGGCCTCGATTCCCACCTAACAACCCAATCCCACACCGATCCAACCGCCACAACAGACACCTTCACCACTCTCCCATCCCAAATCAAAACCTCTCTCTCCTCTCTCCCACTCTCTCTCTCCCTCTCTCTCCCATCTCTCCCAATCTCCCTCACAATCCACCTCATCGGAACCTTCCCCGTCAACACTCCCTCTCTCCTCTCTTCCTTCCTCTCTCAATCTCCCTCCCCCTTCTCCCTCATCTCCTCCTCTCTCTCCCACACTCTCTCTCTCTCCCACACCCTCCACGTCACCACTCTCTCTCAACCAACCCTAACTCAATCCCTCACCCAAACCTTAACTAACCTCCACGTCACCACACCTACCTCCCTCCGAACCTCACTCCTTTCCTTCCCATACTCCTCCATCGATAAAATCATACAAAACCACTTCAATACTCTCTCTCCCGATCCCGAACCTAACGGTTTTCATCTTTACCTTATTAACCTCCCCGAACCTAAAACCGATCCTATCACAAAAACTGTTAAACCTTATGCTTACTCATACACCTCCACTGCATCTGATAATTCCTCACCAGGCTTCACTAACTGTCTTGGAACTTTCTGGAATTCGGAGAATCGTTATTTCTGGATTGATTTGTCCGCCGGACCGGTCGATTACGGTCCGGCGATATCGGGAGACGGATTAATTCCACGAGGGGAGTTTCATCCCTTCGCGACACTGAACGGTCGTCCGAAGGGCGACCGTTCAATCTCGGCTGATCTCGCGTCAATTGTTATGAGTTCTTATCAGACATTTTTAGCTCCTAGTTTGAGAATTCCTGTAGGTTTTGATGAGAAGCTTGTGGTGGAATTTGTTCATGTTTATGGTGGTGATGAGAAGGAGAAGGATTTGAAGGGTTTAGATTGGAAATTGATTGAGAAAAGGTTTAGGGATGGTAATGTTTTGTTTAGGGATCAGAAATTGGAGTTTAGGGTTTATGAAGTTAAGTATGACGAGTGTTCGATTTGTTCGTTTGCGATTTCGAAGTCGATTAATTCGTATACGTCGAGGTTTTTGTTTGATAATTATACTTTGATTGTGAGTGAGTATTTGGATTCGAAGAGGTTGCATCAGATTCTGTCTGATAATGGTGATGAGATGAGGAAGATTGCGGTGATACCGGAGGAGGAGGATTTAGGTAGGGTTGTTCCGGTTTATGTTTTTGATTTGGATTATACTTCGTTGTTGATGTTGGATCGGTATCATCAGAGTGTTGCTTTTAAGGATATGGTGATTGCGGTTAGGACGAGGAATACGCAGACGGTGAGTGATTATAGTTGTAATGGACGGCATGTGTTTGTGCATACGAGGGAGCTTGAGAGGCCGATTGTTGGATCAGTTTTGCAGAGTATGTGGGGGGTTTCGCCAACGCATTTGAATTGGAGTCCTTTGCATAATAGTACTTTGGTTGATTATACTTGGAGTATGGGGCAGACACCGTTTGGGCCGTTTTCGCAGATTTCGTCGTTGTCTTTTGTGCAGAAGGATGCTGCTAAGAGGAATGTTCTGTTGACGTCGTTGAATTATAGTGTTTCGAGTGCTCATGATGTTTTGCAGTCTATAGAAACGCACGGTGGGGATAGGAATCTGCTCAAGCCGAAGCAACACAATGAGTTTGTTCAGAGATGGAACCTTTTCAAGTACAAGCTGAACAAGGCAGTGTCCGCGTTGTCGCATCTGGATTACGAGATGGCTTTGTTTTACTTGAGGTCTTCTGATCATGATCTGTATGCCATTCACTCCATCGTGTATGATGCCTCTCAAGAAATCGAGGCATCACTCACGTGCTTTAAGGATCCTCCCTTTCCATGGTTTTCAGTGTCAACTTCTGCCGTGGCTTTCATTGCTATCTCTTATGTTTATGCAAAGCGAGATAAACTTTTCAGGAATAAAAGGAAGCAATTTTGATGCTCTTTTATGTTTATGCAAAGCGGGACAGATGTTTGTATGAGTTTAAGAAAGCAGAACATGTGTATGATTATACAAGAGGTATGCTGATGAACTTGATGTTTCAATTGCTCGAATGATTCGCTTTTGTTCAACATGCCGATTTCGTACTTCGGTTGTTCTTTGTAATCAAAATTTTTAGGAATTTTTTTTTCTTACATTTTCAAGTATGATGAGGACATAAGTTTATCATTTCTATGTGGCATGAATGAGTAATATTAGCAAAACACTAGTAGATTCGATATCATAGCTTTAAATATGTAATCACATAAGAAAAATAGAAAAAGAAAATGATAGACAGCTGGAACTCTGTTTTACCACCGTGTACAATGATTAGAAGCTTTTGTTGTCAATGAAGTATGAAACTGTCCCCTGTATCATTCACTAGATCCCTTTAATCGTAGTTTAAGTCAAATTCTAGATTGTCAACAACTTAGTAGGGTATATCTTATTGTAGTTGTCTAAAATAAGTTCAATGAAAGCTACTAACAAGTATAAATTAAAACTTGTCTGAGCTACACTAAATGAACAGCATTGTGCTACTGTACCATAACAGTCAGCTCATTAAGAATTACAGTATTATGACTGAAAATTACAAAACTCAAACTGCGACACGACCCATTATTTAATGCTAAGCGACCCAGTTTGTCCTGCATCGTATGCTGTCCACTTGGAAAAACAAAACAAATGCTCTAACGTATTGACCTACGATGACAGATTCCATCAAATATCAATTGTGTGATGTTTTGTTGTGAATATGATTAAAGCTGGATCAACTACATAATTTGTGGTTTCTTTTACCTTAATGAGTTTGTACTAGAGTAGGTTGGGAAACTTCATGCCATGGTGCATTGGTGCCTCAAAACATTATTCAACTTGAAATGGTACCCTTTTGTTCATCTATGCTTCAAATTTATAAACATTTTAAGGTTCATAAATTTTGCATAAACTAAGAGGAAATGTATAGCAACTCTGGTGCTTTTACGAGGGACAAGCTTGGCTTGCAGCTTAGAAATAACTGTATCTGTTGTCTAGTGATCAATTACCTGATTTTTTGCACCTCTTAGCTTGGTGGTTGAAGTTAAATTCCTATTGAATAATAGAATTCTCTTGCCAGTGCGGAATTCATGAGTGGTTGAACTCAAATGCTCGGCATTTTCATGATGAAAGCCTGTAGGCTTGCTTTTGTACCTAAGTTTCAAAGGTAGAAACATACAAACATTTTCATGAGTGTTAGAAAGATGTACTACTAGGTTTATGTGCCAAAGGTGGAAACATACAAACATTTTCTTTCTCCTGAATTCCTATTTTGCAGTGAATAATGTTTATTGTATGATTGCATCTGTTATTGTCAACCTGGATACCATGTATGGCAGCACTTGTTTTCCCTGATCTTGAAAATTACAATACAAGTTGATCTTCAATTATTTTTGTTGGTTTTTATTGGTGGAAACATTGAATACTGCTCAATCGTTAATGAAAAACAACGTATTTTTTATTCTGGGGGTGAAAAAAACATATTTAGTGCCTGCCACCAAAGATCTCATCAACTAGAGATATGGCCAAAGTAGTCATTATAGCATTTGGGCAGTCCCAGCCTCTCCATTTCTTTAACGAAAGGGACATCTCCGTTACTATTGATATGTTTAACTAATTTTACAAATTTTGGAAATGTGTGCCTTTAATTTCTTTAGACACCTATAAACTATAATAATAGACATCTTCATTTCTCAATGGAGAGGATCCTTACTCTAGCTTTTGGTGACGAGGACTGCCAACTCAGGTTTGCATCATTTGGGATGAGTTAGACTTGAAGTCAAAAATCTAAGACGATATCCAAGCTAATCTGTTATTGGACCAATATCTCTGTCATTCCTCCCACATTTGTTCTTGCTTTAGATTTCTAGTTCATATAGAGATGCGACAAAAGTGGTCCTTATAAGGTTTGACTAATCTTGACCACTTAAGCTAGCTTTTGGGGTAGAGGTAGGCCTAAATCTGTACCGCGCAAGTCTTGCATAGAAAACTTACAATGTATTACTGAGCAAGTCTTACTTGGGCACAAATACAAATAGAAAAATAAAATGAGAGAATTTTGTCGCATCATTCAATTAATTTTTTCTCTTTTAATTTTTTCCATGTATGTGTGTGTCTAAACATTTTTTATTTGTGATTGTGACCAGTTAAGTATTTATCTGTATTACTCGTTGGTTGCAAATATGTCATACATGATTTGTTAGCACTAAAACGTGTGGTCAAAGGGTTTAATTTTAGATGAGCCGTGGGTGCCTTTTTGTTGGGCTAGATCTTATTTGTTAACTATGGCTTGCGTTTATATACCCTGGGTCAAGCTTATTATTTTAACTAAGTGGATTTTAATATTCAAGTACAAAACTGAAAGTTATTCATATCTATGCATATAATTAGATCTTGTTAACTATGGCTTGCTTTTCTCAAGGCTTCAGCATTTTTCTACAATAAGAAACTGTGTATGTCTGATTGTAGTTGTCTATAATAATTTCAATGAAAGCTACTAACAGCATATAAATTTAAACCAACACGTCACAGACTCATTGTGCCTGAGCTACAGCAAATGAACAGTGTTGTGCTACAGTGCCATAACAGTCAGCACATTAAGCATTACAGTAATATGACTAGAAAATACAATACTCAAACTGTGACACAACCCATTGTTTAATGCTAAGTGACCCAGTTTGTCTGCATCATAGGCTGTCCACCTGGAAGAAAACTCATGCTCTAACTTTAATATTGACCTAGAACTTTTCCCCTCCACACCTTGAAATTTTTTCCCAACTTGTTTTCCATGTTTCAGATTATCAAACTTTCCACTCTTGACCTTGGATGACAGATTCCATTTTCATCAAATATCAATTGTGCTACGTTTTGTCGTGACTATGATTAAAGCTTGATTAACTTCAAAATTTGTGGTTTCTCATTAGTTATAACTTAATGAGTTCATGCTAGAGTAGATTAAGAATCTTCATAGCATGGCGCCTCAAAAACTATTCATCCTGAAGTTGTAGAAACAGCAATTCATCATTTACACATAGCCTATAAATGATCACCCCTTTGACTAGCATAATCTATGCTTTTGATTTTCAAAATGTTTAAGGTTCGTTTATTTTGCATAAACTAAAAGGAAATTATAGCAACTCTGATTCTTTTACGAAGGTCTTCGTTGCCTTGCAGCTTATGAATAACTATATATGTGATCTAGTGATCAACTATCTTATTTTTCAACCTCCTAGCTTGGTGGTTGAAGTTAAATTCAAATTGAATGATAGAATTCTGTTCTGCCAGTGCAGATATCATGAGTGGTCAAACTCAATGAATGCTTCAGCATTTTCATGATAAAAGCTTGCTTTTTTATCTTTTAAGTGTAATGCGGTAGAAAGATGTGTTAGTTTTATGTGCCAATGGTGAAAACTTACAGTTTCGTTTACACCATTGGTGAAAAATACAGAGTTTCTGTTCTGCTGCATGATTGCATCTGTTAACATATATCAACCTTGATACCGGGCATGACAGCACCTGTTTTCCTTGTACTTGAAAATTACAAAAGTTGATCTTCATTTAATCTTATTGGGTTTTATCAATGAGAACATTGAAAATCGCTCAATCGTTCATTAAAAACATCTTATTTTTTATTTTCAGAGTTAAAACACATTTTAATTATACTTCTAATTGAGAACTGGTGATGCAAACATTAGGAATTCATAAAATTATTTGTCATTATAGCACTTGGGAAATCCTAGCCACTTAGAGCTAGCTTCGGGGGTTGAATTGGGTGTCCAAGCCTATATGTTATTTGGCCAATATCTCAGTTATTCTACCCACATTTGTCCATGCTTTAGATGTCCTTTTAAGGTTTGACTAATCCAAACCTCTGAAGCTTGCTTTTGGAGTGGAGGTAGTCCTAAATCCTGACCTCTTAAGATTGAAACACTACAGCAAATAATTTTGATATAAAATAAGAAGCCTTGCTATATGTTACTAGTTGGTTGCAAATATATCATCATGATTTGTTAGCAATAAAACACGTGGTCAAAGGTTTTGATTTTAGATGACCTGTGCGTGCTTTTTTGTCTTGCTAGATCTTGTTCTCAAGTAGATTTTTATTTTCTAGTCTGAAACTGAAGTTATTAAGATCTTTGCATAGAATTAATTCAATGTTACATAGGAGGAAATCACAATTATTGTTCTACATGTTTCCTCAATTATTGTTCTGCAAATTTCCTTCAATGATGGTGCTGTGAATTCTCTAGCACTTGTTCACCTTGTCTTAGAAGTCTGACACTTCTCCTTTAAAATCTAGCCATTTCAAAATATTGCGAGCATGTTTCTTTCTTGCATTTCTAAGGTGTCCATTGGGGTTTCAGAAAGGGGGTATCCCCAATTCCATCACAGAAGAGCCCATCCAACTCATCATCACTTGCTGCTGTCGGTGGCTGTTTATCCTTTGTGTCATCCCCGTCAGTTTCATCTCCAGACATGTTCGAATTCTTTTGAACTAACTCTCTAAATATTGTAGAGCGGAAAAGTAGCCCAAGTGCAGTGGGAGAAGAACATGACTTAGTGCTGGACATTTGGTATGTTTTATTGTCAAAAACTGCATACTTTTGAGCGGAATTCAGATAATCTGAATTATAAGTACCGTTGTGGAGGGCCAAGGTTTTGGACCCCTCTATTAGAGAATAGTTAGATTGAGATGCCACTGCCTGAGACTCTGGCACTTCCAGTTTTTCAACTTTTGTTTCTGAGATATTTTCTGCTGAAGATTTTAACCATCTCATGTATGTACTCAAGTCGAAGTTTGTTATAGCATGACTCCCTCTGTACTCAATAGCAGCTATGTCATATGCACGAGCAGCTTCCTCTTGGGTGCCTATGTATGGTGAAGGTACATAGATTTGGTTAACTTGATGTTTCTGAGAGGTTAGTTAAATGACAGAATCATATCTATGTTTGTGTATGTCTGCATGATCTGTAGCCCTTTGATGGGCTATGTAGAGATTCAACTTACTGTAGGTGCCAAGGTAGAGATACTTGTTTCCAAAAACCCTTCCGATCCGTGCTTCCCATCTACCGTTGTGGTGGTGCCTGCAACATACCGATTATGAGTAATTATTTTCATCTCTAATAACTCTGAATGCCTATAAATTCAATAATCATATTTATCACCTTGCAACACCCCTATACTTTGATGCGCCTCTTGAAAATCCACTGCTCTTTCTGTAAGATAGAAAAGAGTCACAAAAGGGTGAAAGAGACTGTGATAATGCTCTTAAACTGGTATTAGGGAACAAAAACATCATATTGTTACCTCCTTAAGGTTGCTAAGTACTCCTCTTTTGTCATAGTTTGCATTATCTCCACCTGTTCCTCATAATCTGAGACCTGTTGGAAATATAGTGAACTTAGGATGAATAGTTTGCCTATAAGCATCAAGTTAAAGATGTGTGTGCTATTTCTGTTAGGTAACGAATATCATACAGGAAAATTGGTGACAGTCATTGTTCCCCAGTACTTTAGTGCAGCTAAATCATATGCTCTGGCTGCTGATTCTTCATCGTCGTAAGCCCCTGTGATATTTGATAGATAGTTTGTCTGTCTTGGTAATTAACAGTAACAAAAGAAAAATATTAGGCTTATAATAGAGATACTTACCAAGATAAACTGTTGGTCTCAACAACCGATTCCAATCCACGTTCCGAAGGTAAAGGTTGATCATGAAAACACACTTTTATGTTAGAATGGATAAACAAATATTTTCCAAGAAAAGAAAGGATTAACCAATGAATATGAAAAGCAACAAAGCGGCTGATGTGAATGTCTTAACAGCGTTGTAAATTAGTGGTTATAGTAGCAAAATTTGAACACATGGATAGCGTTTTGTGACACGCTAATTAGTACAAAGTATTTTCAAGTAGTGGCTATAGCGGCGCTATAACACTTTAACATGGAGGAAATTGATGAAATAACTGAAGAGGAGTAACACCACCTTGTTTCCCTTTCTTCTTTTGGGTCATATTCCAAGAGAGTTTATCCCATAAGTGAGCTTCATATCGACCCGTCCATCGATGTCTGTTTGATTAAATTCAACTTATTAACAAATTGAAAACAAGAGCCAAAAAGTTGATGCTTATGACATCTATTTGAAACTATAGAGCAAAAGAGTTTCCTTCTTTACAACCTGCTAACACCTCTAAATCTTGAACTTCTCTTTGTAGTGCTAGTAGTAGAATTTTGACAAACTTGTTGCTTCTGAATTTGATTACCCTCAGAAGGAAGTGCCGCCACAGCAGGCTCTCTTCGTCGTCTCTTTGAAATTACTTGAAAATCATCATCTGCCATGGAAATGATTTTCCTCCTTTCGTTCTCCCCATTCTTCATCATTTCCATATCTCCAATGACCTGTGTCTACCTCTAATGTAAATTTTTTTGCCTTCTTATATTCCCTTGACTTGCTACTTGTCTAGGTATGTATGTATTTCTTAAGCATGCACATACTTCTTTTGGACTTATTATGTTTTTGTTTTTTATTACATTGATGATTGAAGTTAAAAACAAGGGGACGATGATTACATGGGAGTTCAATGACAAATTAATGTTGTCTTGTTTGCTAGCCTAAAGTCCAAGTTTATTGAATTTACTTCACATTGGTGCATGTATGATTTAAATAATATAGCATTTTTCAAATATATGAGAGGACTTTTTCTTATATAAGAAAGAGGACTTAAGACAACCTCGTGACGCAAATAAAAAATTTATTTCTAAACACTTCCAAATGTTAATTTTATGTTTCTAAACAATTCCAAAGGTTAATTTTTATTGTTTTCAAAAAAAGAGTTTAATAGATATACGGTCACTATTAAAAATTACTCTTATTCTTTAATCAATATATAAAATAGTTATTCATGGTTTATTCTTTACTTTTGGAATTAAAAAAAATAGTTATTAAAAAAATAGTTTATTCTTTACTTTTTTTATTTAATCATTGCACGTAGTGTGTGTGTGCTCGGAGTTACATGCAAATATATGAATGACTAATATTTTATTTTATTTTTGTTTATTTCTTTTGAAGGTTCTGAACTATTTTAGATTTTTTTTAAAATAAGAACACTAAATTAAAATAAGAACACTAAACTAAAAATAATGTTATTGGATCAGAGTTCGTTAGTTATATATAATTGTGTCTCTAAAGAAAAAATATTTAATGGCGTCTCTGAACTTTTAAATAATATGTAATTAGATTCTTGAATTTATTTAATAATTTAATCTCCAAACTTTAAAACAATTTGTTAATTAGGAATCGAAATTTAGAGATCTAATTATATATTATTTAAAAAGTTTAGTTTGGAGACTCAATTGTATAATTTTAACAAATTAAAAAAATTCAATTACAAACTTATTTAGTTCAATTATCTATATAAAATCACCTATTCAGAGATTTTTAGTAATGAAATTTTAATTTTAATTTTATTTTAAAAGTAAAATGTGTGGCGAGTTCTTGCAAGAAGAGTCAAAGGTTTATTACACTTTTTCTTCAAGATGGGATTGGAAAAAAAAAAAATGAAACTCGGGGAGTCGTAGGGATAGCTCAAACGAAGAAAAGTTTGATGTTAAACATTTTTTTTTATCCGTAGACGAAATGATAAGTACATACTCACACAAAGTAGAAGATTTTGAGTTTGAATCAAGGACACCACATAAGATATCCAACCTAATAATATCATTATCGGTCGTGTTAGGCATTACGGATTATATGTTTAGCATTTTCACACAGCAAGGCTACTTATTATGAAAAATATTATAATAAAAACGTGAGTATCAAAAGAAAAAATGATTTTTCTGTCGGAAAAAAAAATAAAAAATGATTTACAACATGTTGTGGTTCAATTATAAAAGTTGACTGAAAAGCAATTTTTGTTTTTATGAACCATGAGCTTTACCTGATGTCCTTATGTTTGATTCTGTTTATATTTTCCGGCCAGTGATTCTAAAATTGTATTTGAGATTAGTGTAATATAAATTTTGGTCTTTAGACCAAGTGGAAAACATCACTAAAACTCACATATAATTGTGAGGTGTTGGGTTCTCGGATGAATGTGTCCAACCTATCAATTTCGTCATTGTCGGTTGAACTAGGTTTTGTAAATAAAGTGTAATATTAATTTTATCAAAATATAATTGTGTGCTCAAGTGTTTTGTAGACATATATATTTGCTGTTAACAAAAAAAGAAGACATATTTGTTGAATGGGTCGAAATTCTCTTTATTTAATAAATATTATTTTAAATCTAGAGAATTGTTATAACACCTATCATAGAAAAAGATGGTAGAAAAACTCAGCTTAAGTGTTTTGGACATATAGAGAGAAGATTTGTATATTTTTTAGTAAAGACAATAGACCAAATAAAGGGCAGTCATATAACTAAATGCCAAGGAAAGCTTAGAAAAACTGAAAAAGAAGTTATCAAGAAAGATAAGTGATAAATGAGTAGGATAGGGATATATAGTATATGATAGTACATTATATCCCGTTTGATCTATATAGTCGACTTCATCTAATGTAATAAGATTTTGTTGTTGTTGTCGACTCCACCTAATATAATAAGACTTTGTTGTGGTCGTCGTAGTTAAGAAATTTACAGTGTGCAAATGTTCATCATCAAAAGCTGTGTACTTGTTTTGATGTTATCTCTAATAAGGTTTCTTTAAAATAATCATATTTCCATAGTTTTTTTTAGAGAATATTTCCATAGTTATTTAGCATAAGAGTTGTAACAATTTAATTTTACTGGTATATACTTGAGGAGAATAATAAGCTCAGAAAATGATGTATTGAAAGCCAAATAAATTGTTACAATAATCAAAACCAAAACATACACGACTTGCCGCAAACAGTAATACAGCCATATTGTCGTTTACATTTTGTTTGTAAGCAAAAATGCATGAGAGAGTGTTTGTCGTATCTTGAAAAAAAAATTACACAAAAAATTTTTTTTTTGTTCATCAATAAATAGGTTTGATATAATCAAATTTTAAATATATCTTGCTTTTCATTGACAACATTCATTAATTTACGTGTAAAATAATTGGCAAGGTAGGTTATATTGACAAAAAGATTAAAAACTCTGGCCATTCTATTATGAATGTCACATTTGATCATGCCACATAAACTAAAAAAGAATGTCAACGAAGGTTAACTTATTTAGTAAAGAGTTAACTCATCTGTAAATTCGCAAGTTTAACTTTCGTTGAGTTTTGAGATATGTTCTGACTCTGTCTTGTGAGTTTCTGAAGTCTAACCCACGTAAACTTTTTTCTAAAAAAAATCTAAAAATCAAAGAAAGATAGTATTTCTTCAATTTTGCAAAAAAATATTCAACCAAGAATCGAACTCGAACTCTCTTGAACGATTATTCGTTTAGCTTATTAAGCCCCTTAACATCAATCATTTGATTAAAATTTGTTTGTATGTTAAGCCAAATTATATGTAGTTTATATGCATTTAATGGATTAGCACTTGCAAAACTACAATCCTGCATAGCAATGCTTTAGGATATTAGGTTAGGAGAAATCAAGAACTATTAAAACCAGAAGTTTAATTGGGCAAATTTGGAAATATTATTATTATTCTCTTTTTATCAACTTCTTAATATGTACAGTTGAAAAATGAAATGTGACTGTTATTGTGGAACGACAGGAGTATACATTTTACTAAATTAATCTTATCAAGTTTTTATGTATTAAGTCCCTCAAAAAAAAAAAAATATATGTATTATTAGTTAGTAGATACATTTAAAAAATTATTAATATCACATTAAAATTTGATAATAAAACTTATTAATTCTTTTTTTAAGTTAAGAATTAAAAACATATGAAGGGAATAGTATATTCTACTGTCATTACAGTTTCTTGGATTAATCGTTGTACTGTAATCTTGCAGGCCAGAAGTATATTGCTTCTCCATCGGTATCTCAAATGAATGGGGTTTCCCACTTTATCATACATAATATATACTCATGCATATTGTTCATTTATTACTAGACAGCTGGGAACTTGTCATATTTTTTTCATTTTAAATTTTTTCATGTTTATGATCTTGTTGATGCCAAGAGTGCTAATCTATAGAGAGAAAAAAAGAAGATAGAAATTACTCAAGAACACATAGATGATATGATAAAAGGTCTTTTTGAGTTTAATAAGAGGTTTTAGGTATAAATCGGGAAATACTTGTGTGACATTAATGTCACGGTGACATTAAATCTGGACCACACATTGGGTGACATTAGATGTGTTGTGTGGCCCAGATGCAATGACAATGACAATGTGTGGCCCAGATGCAATGGCACGGTGACATTAATGTCACCAAAGTGCACCCGTATAAATCCTACTCTAAAAATGCAAATTTTTAAAAGAGTTTTGTCACTCATTGTAGTCTTATCCGACTCGATGAATTAATCTCTATAGGTAAGCATTGTTCTGCAGCATTATAGGGAATGTTTGGATCGACTTATTTTTGAGAGCTTTTATTTATTTATTAATCATAAACTTTTCAAGGTAGTTATGAAAAGAAAGAAAAAACTTACAAAGATACAATTTTTGTTAATAAGAACTTGTGAATAAAACATAAAGCTTATTTATTCGTATAAGCTATTTTTCATAAGATCAAAGAAAAATCAATCAAACGGGTCCTTAGATAAAGTTTGGTTGTTTTTTTTTTTTTTGAGAGAAGATAAAGTTTGGTTGTTGTTGTTGTTATAAATACTAAAAAATTTATTATACGATAAAAACTAAGAATAAATGGAAAAAATTCATAAATCAAGTACAAAGACACAAGTAAACTAAAATGTTACGCGCGTTGAATTGAAATGACCTTGACACACCGAAAATTAACAATGTGAAAGGTTGAAGGAAGTGTATCGAACATCACTATTACTTTTTCACACTCAGGAAGCTCCAAGTCACTAAGTATCAAAACTATCATGTTATTTTTTTTTTTATCCTCGAATATTTTGCTTGTCGCAAGCTTAGCAAATTCAAGGGACTGAAGGAGGATGAGCTTTGTTCATGTTTGTTGATGTATATTTCACTTCTACCCTATTTTGTTGAACCGTCAAATATGCTTTGTCTGCCTCTTTTGTTCTTTGTCCCACCTTGAATAGGGATGTTTGTTCTTTTCACATTAATTAATTGTAAGTACAAAATTTTAGGTGGATGGGTTGGCCTATTTTGTTTCTTTTTTACTTCTGTAACGCATTGGATTTTGATCCAAGACATTACGCCAATTTTTTTTTAAGTTATATCTTTTTTTGTAAATAATATATACTTATTTAATTAGACTAAAAAAGTTTCACTAAATATAATAAACTCAAAAAATTATTTTAAACTACTATATAACAAAACCCATATTTTTCCCGTGTGCTTCAATAATTCAAACACCATCAACCTTGAAAAATCTTCGTTGATATCTAAAATGTTGTTTGTAAGGGGTCATATTCATAAATCACAAAATATAATCATGTAGACATAAAAGTACAAGATACGGAGAATCGTAAAATACTCACCACCCAAAAGTTAAATTTTCAATACAAATAAAATAAATAAAATTTTGAGACCATGATCCGGATATCACCCCGTTGACATAATAATTTAATCGTCCGATTTGATATTTAAAAATAAATCGTCCCATTTAACACTTAATAATAAACCACCACATTTGACTCTTGATACTAAATCGTCTTATTTGACACTTGAAATGTACATTCTTTTAAACCATTGTTCATTTGACACTTGAAATATACGTTCTTTTAAATTATCACTACTTTTACCAAATTGATTAAAAATTCCAACTTTCTTTCAAAACTTTCATCAACCATAATGTCCACAAAAATGAGACTTTTTCACACCATATATGAAATACCACAAAAATTATTTTCTATCTTTTTATTTATATTAAAGTTTACTCCTTTTATTTTGACAAGGAATCTACTACCGACTTATGCTATGATTCCATGACTACTAATACTGCCATTACTTTGATTGTTTTTCAATTGATAATAGCAAAATGTTAGTCCCGCCATTTACTCTCACAAACAATGGTTCAAAAACTTCAAGGGAACAAATTATGATATGAAAAATGTTAGCGAAGGTTTTAAAATGGTTAGATTTTTTTTAATTCATCTGATCAATACATTAAAAATTGAAATATTTGACTTTTTAAAAAATATTTTTTTTTCAATCTTTAAAGAGCGTCCCAGACACTCGTTAACAAGACCCTTATGATAGTAGGAATAAATAAGAATAGACAAAGGAACGGACAAGGGAATAGGAAAGGTAAATGGAGAGGTTGGTTGGAGACTCACACAAAAATAGCTTATGGTTAGGCATTGATTGAATGACAAAATGAAAGAATAATCTACGATCTTACCTTTCACACAAAAATGGCATGAATGGATGGATGAACAAGAGGTTATGACAAAGATGGTGGCGTGAGTATGATGATTAATAGAGAGATAGAGAGGAAGTGTGATAGTGAAATGAATTTGAAAACTCGAAAGGGAAGTTAATTTTTTTCCGGCTAAATTAATCCAATGGTCCCTCAACTAATTACCAGTTTTCATTTTGGTCCCATAAGTCCTAAAATCATCAATTTAGTCCCTCAACTTTTGCTCCGTTTTCAATTTCGTCCCCTCCGTCAGTCTTTTAATGTTCAAAATTCTTGATTTAATTTTAACCATTTGATTGCATGTCCATTGTATTTATAGTGAACCGTCGGCACCTGATTTTTTTTCCAGCTTTCATCATCCTCTCTCTCATTCTCATCCTCATCCTCATCTCTTCGTCCACCTTCATACCTCTTCATACCCCGAAAATAAAAAAATAAAAAGTTCAAATTCATTTTTTCAAAAACTCAATCTTCTTAATCTCTTATTCTATCAAACTCCAATTATCATATAACTCCAAATTTCAACTACAATGTCACATAATCAGAAACTCTCCACAAAAATTTCAATTCCAATTTCTAAACATGATTTTCAATTCCAATTTCTACATTCATATAAACAAATCCAGAAAAATAAAAAAATAAAAAACTGGATCTTTTACTGATAATGAAAGTAGCGAAGTTTATATAGGAGAATCTCAACATCATATTTACCCAAAAACAAGTTTCAGCAAAAGCTCCATAGAAACAAATCAATCATGAGTTCCTTCACCTCTTTACCAAACAGCAAGAATTTTCCATTCTGAATCTTGGTACAGATTCACTACCGTCCCAAACAACACCTACATGATATGTTTCCATTTCCTTTCATTCTCTTCACCAATTAACCTTTCCACTGCAAAATTCAACATTTCCGTTCCCGATTTCCTTCTGTTAACTAATTTCGACGCTAAAAACACCACCAACTCTCCTTTAGTAAAAGAGTATTACGTTAAAATCATCAGAAAAAGATTCACAATCGACAGGCTTCTGTTTCTTCTCATCACCGGACGACGCCGTCGCCGTCGCCGTCGTCGGATCTCATGTCGGCGCTCTCTTTGGCCGCTCCTCCGACGGGAAAGAAGGGTTGCGAGAGGGGAAATAAGGGTTGGGGAGAATAAGGGTTTGATATGGTTTGAGTTTGACAGGATGAAGTTGAGAGAGAGGAATTAAAGTGTTTGATTTTTAATGGTTTTATGAGTTTGCTGAGATTCTGGGTTTGATGAACTATGAAGATGGATGAAGAAGATGAAGAAATAAAAGGAAGAAGAGAATAAAAGGAAAGAGAAACCATGTGTTTGTGGTCCATTATAAGATCTAATGATCTTGAATGATCTGAGGGTCTTTTTTGTTTAAAAATTATCAAGGGCTAAAATTAAATAAATTAATAAGGTGTATGGTGGATCACTTACCATATTGATGCACCTTAAACATTTAATGTTAAAATTAACGGAAGAGGACTAATATGACTGACGGAGCAAACGTTAAAGGACCAAATTGATGATTTTAGGACTTATGAGACCAAAATGAAAACCAGGAATTAGTTGAGGGACCATAGGATTATTTTAGCCTTTTTTTCCTCTCTATTCATAATATATTAATAAAGAAAATTAAAGGTATAGCTATGTTGGACCAAAATCAAAAGACTTTATAATGGATTTTCAATTTTAAAGGCAATTAAAGAGGAAATTAGTTCAACAAGTATGAAGCTAACAAGGCGAGATCAAATGTTAAAAGAAAAAGAGATGGGACATGCATATGCACTAAAATGAGAAAAAGGTTCATTGTTCTTTTCAAATCATAGTATGGAGTTAAAGCATTCAATTGATTTTAAGGGACTTAAAATCATATAAAAAGATGAGATATTAGTGTGGGAAGAAATAAAAGTGAGGTATGCATGAGACTTAATTAATGGGCTGGTGTATTTTATTTTTATTGATAACAAGTTAGCATGACCTTCACACAAAATCAAAGGATGAAATGTGTGGGGCAAGTAGTTGGGATCATCAAGCATTAGTTAGGCACTTAATAGGAGAGCAACCAACGGCATGTATCTCATAATGGAGCAAATCATGGAGAATCGTGTGAGAGAATTTCTCATGATCTATAGTCATCAATTTTAACTTTGGAGTGGCTTAAATGTGATTGAATAAAAGAAAATCCATGTTTTACGTGAGATTATTATGTAACATACAATGAGAGATATGACTTAGTCAAACTTTTTTTTTTTTTTTTTGAGAAAATGACTTAGTCAAACTTGACTTGGCACCTTTCCAAAGATACAATTAGTTACTAAAAACTTCTTTCAAAATAAATTATGATCATGCTAACCGATGTATCAGAGGACTTTTTTTAGTATCTTCGGAGGTACCGGTTAGCATTTCCCATTAAATAATTAACATGATAATAAATTATCAAGTGATTAAATATAAAATAGATTCATCAATAAGAATAACTCATCAAAATATTTATGGAGTGTTGAGAATAATTGTAACTATTTTAACATTTTCCCACTGGTTTGATTAATTAAATAAATAAATCAAGAAAATTATTAAAAATTAGATGTATAAATATTGGGGCGTTAAAACTCTGGTGCTTTTTTCGTATGGTTGAAAATTTGATCCTTTTATGTTCTTTGTGATTGGTGTTTATTTGATTTCCAATGAAAATTAGAGGACCATTTTGAATTTATAGGTGAAGCTAAAAAAGATGCATCAAGGAGGAAAAAAGAGGATCCATTTTAGCAAACTATATTCATTTTCTTGTTTCAAATCATCATTTAGAGATGGTCATTCACAAATTGGGCAAAAAGGGTATTAAAGAGTTGTTTATTGCAATGATCCTGATAGCATTGAAGCAATTCAAAAAAATTGTAGTATATACTCAATTGGTTTAATCATGTCTTTATGAGTTTGCAGTTGTGGCTTCGAAGTAGAAAGTTATGAGTGGGTAGTATTGCTGATGTGATTTGTTGGTACTTATGCAGTTTTCAATGTTAATTATTTTGTATGGTGGAATCAAGCTTTTATTAAGAATATTAATTATGATCTAATAACTTAAAAGGTGTAAGTGGTACAGAAAAAACTTAAAGGACGAACTTGTTATAATTAAATAATTTAAGGGAAATGCTAACCGATGTCCCGGAGCACTGGTTAAGGATGCTAAAAAATGAAATTATATAATAGACTAGCTTGTTACACCATTAATTATGTGCTTAATTAGTTGAGCACTGTTTAATTAAAAGTACAGGTTCCTGGATGTATTGAAAAGCTTTCCAAGGCAGGAATCAAGTTATGGGTATTGACTGGAGACAAAATGGAAACTTCAGTCAACATAGGGTTACACTTACCTCAACAAAGGCTCTTTCTGGTTTCTATTTCAACAAATTGCTATTGTTATGCTTCTGTGGTACGCGATTTAGTACAAAATACTTGTCCAATTGCAGCTACAACAACACTATAGTATTTGAACAAGCCGTTGTTTTTGCGATCCAAGATTGACAACACTTTTAACAGGTATGCTTGTAGTTTACTTAGACAAGACATGAAACAGACAGTGATCACTCTTGATACATCAGATATCCTACCATTGGAGAAACAAGGGAACATACACGACCTTGTGTGCTTTTCCCGCATTCATTTTCTCTCATTATTTTCAATCTTTGATTCAATGATTGCTTAGGCATCTCATGAATGCATCAAGAAGCAAATTGATGAGGGAAACTTGCAAATCAAGTCAACAAAAGAGAGTTCTGATAACACCTTAACAATGCCTTGGAGTACCACCTCACATTCGAGGATCAAGATGACTATTTACTCTGTGTCTGTGATATTTATCGGTT
Source organism: Medicago sativa (assembly GCF_051527215.1). Taxonomy (NCBI): domain Eukaryota; kingdom Viridiplantae; phylum Streptophyta; class Magnoliopsida; order Fabales; family Fabaceae; genus Medicago; species Medicago sativa. The sequence continues at coordinate 6,498,371 of NC_140754.1, forward strand.
CATGAAATAGTTATATCCCCATGTCCATAATAAGTTATGAAGTTGAAAATAAATTTTTACTCAACTCAATCTACCATGTTCTTAACTCTTCTGTGATCCTCAACATGTGCTCTTAATATGTAAAATTACTAAGAAATTGAAGGATATTTTCAACTGTACATAATCAACCAAGTCACCAAAACTTATATCAGTTCAATATATGTTAGCATTATGTTCATAGTTTAATAACTATACGCTGATAGCACAGACGAGTTTTACGTACATGTAAACCCAGTTTAAACTGTTGGTGTGTGGCTATTAAACTCTTATTACAGATTAAGGAATATAATTGTGTTTCTCGTTTATTTTCTTCTTTCCTTAAATAATAACCTTAACATAGTATGGATATCAATTCCATTTTCTGGAGCGTTTGTTGTTGGTGATGTTATAGGAGAATATCAATGATAGTAAAATCATGCATCCAAATAACTGTGTTTGTGAATCTATCATGTATGTTTATAATATACATTTGTTATGTAACACGTTCATAGACTTAAACTTAGAGCCCTAAAAAATAATTTGTTTTATAATTAAAAAGTCTTTTAAAATCTCAATTCAATACACCCCCTTAACTTATAGGGTTACCCCATGCATATAATTACATTGACTTCTGCTTCAATACTAAATTTTTGGATTCAGTACTTTGACATGTTAGTTTCCAATCCTGACACATGTTAGTTTCCAATCCTAAAACATACGAATGCATTGAATTATGTCATTTTCTCAAAATTTTACCAATGTTAGGGTTGATGTGTATCGTGTTTGTGCTTCTAGACATAAACCACCCTAAGTGCCTTGTTGGAAACTTCCACACACCCCTTCCAATTTACACATCTCAAAAGAACATATGTAGTTTTGCGGACAAAATATGCCGTCCAAAAGTACACTTCAGAAAACATTTCATAGTTTTCCAGAAAGGTGAAGAAATAAATTGCTCTCTATATAATTTAGGTCAAACATAAATACAAGAATGCCATATAAACCAAGTGAAAGATATAAGTTGATATATATACGAGCTATCAAGATTATTCACATGTCATTCATCACTATCACTATCACCATCACCGTCACCATCACTATCAGACTGAGAACCCCAAAATTTTGAAGATGGTTCATTTTCTAGTTTGGTAACAGGAATTGTAGCATTATCGAAGTCCCTAAAGCTAAAAACACCCCAATCATCATTATAATTACTAGCAGTGACAATTCTACAGCCATCTACAACCATGTCATCACAGAAAGAACCACCAATGTCTTCCTCATCAAAACAAAGAAAGGAATTTGTTTGTTCACCAGTCTCAACTTCCCATGCATTTACATAAGCATCATCAGGTCCACCAGTAACTATTTTGTATGAATCCATGTGCAAACGAGTTACTGGTCCGGAATGCCCGTCTAACTCGGCTATCGGTACTGGCTTTAATGGCTCTTGATTTTTCCTAATATCCCAAAGCATTGCCCTGCAGCATTATAGTTTTGGTAAATATTGATCCATTAAATGCATATAAACTACAATATAATTTGGCTTAAAAAAACAAACTAAGCTTAGCATAACATGATATTTCATTCAAATAAAGCCATTTTTCTTATCTCTAACACAGTAAAAACAAGTAATGGGCCAAGACCAATTCAAAACTCCTGTGTTTCTATATGCTTGTCTTTTAAGGTTGTTTAGCACAAATCAAGAAATAACTTTAACTAATAAGTCGATGTCAAATATACCCTACCTAGAAGTGGTTCACTCATTCATTTACTCTCACTTTATTCATTTTTGTAAAATAATTGAGAAGGTGATGGATTGATGGTATAATCGACAAAAAAGTAGTTAATGTAACCTTAAAATTTGAAAACAGCAAATAAATAGGAACAAATATGTCCTAAAAAATCGACAATTCGAAAGGAACAGAGGGAGTAATCTATATGGTTAGCATGACAGCAATAATTAAGTTGCATCCCAAACAGTCATACCTGCCATCACCACCTGTGCCAATTAAAGATTTTGAGGGGACTACGCCAAATGAATACAGTTTTGATTGATGGACGGCTGCTGTGATAACTTTCTGCATTGTCCTTAAATCAATTGCAGTGACAGAGGAACCAGCTGCCACATACACCAATGATTCATGGCATTGCATGTTTACAGTTGTGCCACGAACATTAGTCATTCCCACACAGGACGAGCGACCCGATGATGATGTAGTTGTATCCCAAACCCTTACCTATTATAGCAAAATAAAATGCTTCAATTATGGTGCTTAAATATAACAGAAGCATTGAAACGGAAGAAAGTCCATGTCAAGAATTTGATGCCAAAAATTATATGTCCTACTAATCGTAGAGTATGTGGATAATACTGCTGGAAAGATATAAATGTTCAATTCATCAACATAGTAATTAGCACGTAAAGATAAAACACTCTAGAGCTAGATTAGTTTCCACAGCTCAACTAGGAAAACTATTATAGTTATTTATGATGAATTCGAAGACCTTTTTTAATTATGAGAGATACCACTTAGAGATAATTTGTTGACTATTTCTTATAAATACTCAACAAATTTATCCCACGATCAAATCATTAACAAAGAATAAACAGAAAAAAATCATAAATCAAGTACATAGACAAGTAAACTAACATGACAACATAAAAGACAGGAATTCAAGAGAGAACCTTAGAATCTGTTGAGATAGTCACCAAAAGCGAAGTTTTGTGCCTGAAAAATGAGAACATGAAGAATCAATCATCATGGTTGAAGGATATGATGACTACTGACTAGTACTTGCGTCAAATGATAGGAGTAATGGTGCACAAACACTTGACACATGTTAAACATGCATAACATCTCATTGACATATTATATTATATAAAACATACCAAACACAATTGGTTAAGAAAATTACTTTCTATTTTCTTTGTAGTGCTGATATGTGATACTAATGAGCGAATAATAGCATTCAATGTAAACTAATATACATAATTCTTTTCAAAATAAACTCATTTACTTTATAAAATAGGTAAAATTCCAGTCAAATATATCTCTACAAGAAAAATCATGACAAACAAGCGTAAAATGAAATACGATAAATTCCACTTAACATTTCAACATGAGATCATTCTTGTTAAATTATCGAGTTAACTCTTGATCTCATGGAATTTAACGATCTTAAGACGCATAAATATGTTGCCTTATCTGGAATGTTACGAAACATCCAGAGATTCAACTGATTAAACTGTCCAGTGTGCTAAACTAACTTATGGATTGTTTAACGAACAGTAACACATATGTGAATGGCCATCAGAAAACTTCGCTAATCTCTGAAACATGAATATATAGTTTGCATGTCACATAGTCGGAAAGAATTTGTTGTGATAATCTTACCCCATTTACTATGGTGATCATTCCTGAAATACCTTCAATTAATTAGAGATTAATATCTCAATAACAATTTATTCTCATGAAACAAAATCCATTGAAAGGAAGTTTGGAGAACGCAATTATAATTTAAATTACATCTAGAAAATTAAATGAAAATATCTGATTTATTTAAAAGGTGTGAGGTAGTTTTTTTGTTTACATTTGAGATAAAAGCGAGTAAGTAAAATCATAAGTTTAAAATGTATAGACACTATCCAGTCAAAACATAACCAGCCAGATGAAATCGAAACAGAAAAGAATATTGCAATTTGTTCCCCTAAATGCTACCTATCATTTCAATATCCTAGCATGTCATTGGTGAAAGAAAGTAACAGTGTAAGGCGAATTCATACCCGGAAACTGACAAAAAGTTTACAGGTTTTTCATGTCCATAGAGTGTAGCCTTCAAAGCACTTTTCACTCTTTTTCCATTTGTGCTAAGGGACCATAGTCGGACAGTGCCATCTTCTCCTCCACTTGCCAAGACTTTGCTGCCATCTTCTCCCAATAATTTATTTGATAGTGACAACACTGGACCATTGTGACCTTTCAAGCTTCGCAGATTAGAACCCTACAAAGGAAGGATGAAGAAACACTGAACATAAAATAACACATGACATAAACAGTATCATGCATAAGCATAAGTGAATGAACCCACCAATCTTAAAAATGCATTTTCTTTTCTGTTTTAGTTTTGTTTGTTAGGTAGAATCTTTAACACACTTGAAATGCAACACAAGCAGTAAAAAATTAAATTCTAACATAAAACAAATTCAGGTTTTTTTTTTTAATTTCGTTTGATCCTACAAAGAAAAAGGGATCTTTTCTACATATAGCGTAAAAATATCCCATCATGCCCCTTCTCTACCAAGCATTAAAATGTGAAAATTATAGTATTTCCGTCACCCCAATTTTCACTCACCACCTGTCTACTTTCCACCTTTTCTACTAAGAAAATGCTAAATATGCTGGTGAACATGATTATGAATGTGTATATAAACATGAGGGTCCCGTACAATTTTGCTTTAACTAAGCTATACCTTCGACCACAGTTGAATGGTGCGATCACAGCTTGAGGTAACCAAAACATTTTGCTCTGCCAGGGAAAACAGCCTGCAGTTTGATTATTTAATTCAGAAGATGAAGCAAACCCATGAAATTTATAGTTTGTAGGTGGAAAATATATTTGACTTTCGAAACACAACAACAGATAAAAATTCTAGGAATGATAGTAGCAATACTAGCATTACAAGCAATACTAGTGTTGTCAAAGATTGGCTATAGCGTAGCAGAATTTGAACAAACGCTATTATTCCACAATAAGCGATTGAGTGCAGTGTTGTCAAATATCATAGGAGAAATTGAACAAACCCCTATTTTCTGCAATCTTCAATTGAAAATGTTGCCTCATACAATTAACTTTCAGCTCCGATTTTACAAAATAAATGTAATTCATAATTATATGGCCAGAAAATATATTTCTTTTGGGCATTGAAAAAATAAATTAAATATAGTTTATACATATTTACAACAACATGGGCAGCCATTTACTTCGCTGACAAAAGACTGAATTTCATCTCACCTTAAGGTTCTACTTCAGCAACCTAGAACTTCAAATGACAGTTTTCAAGGATCAAAACAATTGACCTAATCACTACCACTAGATGTATATGTATCCAATGTTTTAACAATCTAATAGAAAATCAGCATTACCAGAAAGCTTGATGTGTATTGTTAAGTTTCAAGGCTCTAACCAATTGGTTCCAAGTCATTAATTTCATGTGGTGCAACGGGTTATTTTCTCCATTGGCACATTGATAAATAGTTACACATAGGAAGAAAGTAACAAAATTTGGTTTCAGCAAGTGTGTTACCTTTTGTTAAAATCAGAAAGTAAGGTTAAAGTACGTTTCAAAATTAAGTAATAAACATCTGGAGCATTATATGTCCATTCAAATTATTTTATGAATCAAATACAGCAGCACATTATTTAGCAAATGATTCGCAATCAATGAGAGAGAAAAAATGCAACACAGGTTACCTCATACAAGTGATTCTTGCATTATGACCAGTCATCTTATGGACGGCAACTGAATCTTGATGATTATCGAAAATTATCATTCCTGCATCTGAGCCCTGGTCGACATTCAGTAGAGTCAATGCAAAGAGGCAAATACAAGATCACTGAAAGGGCTTATTTCATGACATATTAAAACATATAAGTAAACACTTAATTGTATGAGTAAGTTTCTAATTACGTTGCTTATAAATTAGAATAACTTTTTGAAAAAAACTTAATCAAACTGTGAGTTTAATATCTATGCGCGGAGAGAGTAAAAACTGTTTGAACGTGGGTTCAGTAATATCTCAATTCTCAGGCGGTGTCATGTCTTATTCGTAAAATACCAGCACAGATATCTACATGGTGAGATATGATTCGATGTCTCTGCAAAACATTTTTACAACATCTATGCAATCTAAATAAATCCTTAACCTATTTAGGCAAAATCAACCTAACGCATATTTGATTTGATAACCCTTTTGTTTTCATTTTTTTCATATATCACGTATCTATATTTTTACTATGAGTTCTGTTTTTAAAAAAGGCTAAAATGAAGTTTTGGTCTTCTAATTTCTCAAACTCATATTATCTCCGTAATTTATTTTTAACAAATTTGGTCCCCACATAAAATGAACCAAAAGTGTCAAAAAACATCCTCAGAATTAAGGGACTAAAAGTGAACGAATCAAGACTGAAAAATAATACATGCAGAAACTAATTTCATGAAAAGTAAAATCGAGAATCAAAATAAACTCCCTATCCCTATTTTATTTATGCTATCCTCTTTCCCCTTCATTTCCAGTTATTTTACTCAGTCTCTATTAGTAGGAGTCTGAGACCCTTCTACTATTTTGTAACTTCTTCTAGCATATACACTAGAGGATAAAAGTTCCATTACCATTTGAACTCAATAAAACATACTCACTCAATTACTTATATTATTAGCCATATTTGAATAAACTGGAGTGGATGAACAACTTAGTTAAGCGCTTATAGCATAAGGGCTTATTATATAAAGTCAAATTGTTTTCATATAAGCTATAAGAAATTTTCAGGTTCGAACAAGCTATCCTCAAGGAATTAAACTAAAAGCAGCTAATGAACATTTCATAAGTTATTTCTATAAGCTCTCCCAAATCTCACAAGTGCTTATGCCGGTAGATATATTCAAATAAATGACTCCAAACAAGATAAAAGTTCTATTTCCATTTGAACTCAATAAAATGATTAGGCCCCGTTTGAAGAAACTAGATAAACAACTTAATTAAGCACTTATAGGATAATTGGTTATATAAATGGCATACATAAGCTAATTCTACAAATAAAATAAAAAATGTAGATTCAAACTGCTTTCATATAAGCTATAAGCCATTTTTCGCAAGTTATCCTGAAGAGCTTAAGAAAATAAACTAAAAGCAGCTAATGAACATATCATAAGCTATTTCTATAAGCTCTCCAAAACTGTCTCACAAGTTTTATGAAGTGGCGGAGCTAGGAATCAAAATTCAAGGGGACCATGAACAAAGATATAATATTTATATAACATTTTGTATGTTGCAGAATGAAACACCGGTTTGACATAGTAGTTTGCTGGTTTTTTAGGCCTTTTGCTATGTTCAGTACAAAAAACACTCTAAATTCTCATTCTGTATCAAACATCAAATCTCAAATTTCATCTCTCGTTATCCTAGCTAGTAGCAAACATGTATCCACACCTTCTGCCACACAATACACTCACGCATCAGACCTTACATAGCTACTCTTTTCATGCAAAATTTGCTCAGTAACAAACCAATAATGGGAATATAAAGTAATTGACTATGTAACTCTAGAAATAAATAATAATATTTGAGGGGGACCATGACACCTGCATGCCCCCCTCTCCCTCTGCCTGTGCTTATGGCCGATAGATAAACCTTGACAATAATTGATTTTGAGTGAATTGATTCTGTAAAATTGATACCGACTAAAAGTGAGTTTTAGTTAAAGCAATTAGTGTTTTGATACATTGGTGTAAAAGTGAGATGAATATAAATTTGTGTTAGAATCAATTCTAGAATCAAAAGCTACGAATAGTAGCTTCAAGTAAAATTGCTTTTAGTCTCCAAATTTGATTTCTCAAAAAACGTCAAACATAATTTTAGAGTTTGAATTGCTTCTGGCACTTGCCAAACCTAATATTGTAGAATTTTGAAGCTAGAATTGGTAGTTCTTAGCTTACATAAATACATCCAAGCATAAATCACTTACCATTCAACTAACTTTTATCCATAATCAATTTTACGAATAAATTCACTCAAAATCAATTACCCGACCCCGCTTAAAATCAATTTTTGTTACCACGGACCCAAACATACACTTATCATCTAAACATGATAACATTAATTCTACAACTTCTAGACTCACTTTTGATCCTCCGAAATCGAAACCAATTATACGCTAAGTAACTCGAAACAGTGAATATATATATACATATATATATATATGATCATATTTAACCATTAAAAGAAGTAACGAACCTGAGAAAAGTAAACATTGTTATGATGAAGGATCAAATGGTTGAAAGGTTTAGAAGCACGTCCATCAAAATGAATTGTTCTAACAAAAGGATCACGAAACTTGAATTGATGCAAATCCGTATGTCTAGAAATGTACAGTTCCCTCGCCGGCACCAATGCCGCATCCGGTAATTCTCGATTCCAACGATTTCTGCAACAACAATAACAACATTTTTCGATTAATTCAATTGAATAATTTGAAAAATTCGAATTCAGAATTGGAATTTTGAAGAGATTTGAAAAATTCTACTTGAATAAGCGATGCCAAACGGGATCGGAATAAGCGAGGTGTTTGAGAGCGGTGGAGGACTTTGCTAAGTTGCATATGTCGTGGAGAGATAGATTTTCGGCGCAGTGAGCGATTGAATCGGAGTTTAGATCGGTAATTGTTGTTGTCGCCGGCGGAGACGGCGGTGCCGACGACGGTGACGGTGGTGGTGAAGCGGCCATTAAACCGTAAGGTTTTGAGAAGAGAGGTTTCGTTGAAGAAAGATGAATCGAAATAAAATAACTTGAGATTATTTTGAAGTAGTTTTATTATTTCAATTATTTTTTGTTTTCTAATTTAACAAATTTATTTTTTTTTGGTAATAACATGTTGCAAAGCTTCCTAAAATAAATTATTTAAATAAATTTTGTTTTTTACAAAAATCTCTAAAAGATAAAAAAATTTTGACAAGTCTAAAAGATAAATTGTTAAGTGTTTATTATTTTAATTTAATTATAATCGATAATTTTAATTTTATGTAATCATAAAAACAAAAATATGAAATAAAAAGTGGTGATGAGGTAGAGTGTTGAATGAAAAATCATTGGAAAGTATAAAAGTTGAATGAGTGTTGAATTATTAGATGGAAGAGAGAGAAAATGACGTGGAGTGTTGAGAATTGAAAAAGTGGCTATTGAGTTTTTTAACCATTGTAAATGGTCGTTTAGGAGAGGGGGTATCACTAATGTCAATGCTATTTGCAAGAAGTCGAGACAAATTTTTTCCGGTGATGGTCGAGGTTTGAACCACGACTTTACATATATTATGCATTGTTCCTATCAACTGAGCTAAGCTCACGAGGACGTCGAGGGGAATTTATCAACACTAATTGAATATTATGATGAAGTTATGAGTTTTTTTACTCCTTCGTTTTTTTAAAAGAATGAGGTCCTAGTAATATGAAATTTGATCGAGAGATAAATAGAGTTAAAAAAATGTTATTATATTTTTAAATCTTTATATTTTATTTGTTGTAAACTTTATATGATAGTGTATAATGATCTTTTTTTAGGCTCAATATATTGAGAATCAATAGTGTAAACCAAATTACTTTCGTAAAAGAAGATCAACAACACCCCAAATCTCCATAAACCTCCCCACCATACATTCATCTTCTAGCTTTCTAACTTCCAACCTACAACCCAAAACAACAATAGAAAAAACACAAATAAAATCATTATTATTCATAAGGGCCTCTAAAAAACACTCTTATTCATAAATCATAGGGTTAATTATGTTTCTAGTCCCTATAAAATAGCGACCTTGTAAGTTTAGTCCCTACTTAATTTTAATAGCATTTTTAGTCCCTATAAAAAAAAATTTACTTATAATTTTAGTCCCTGCTAAAACAAAGTTTGATTAATTATCCTTAAACTCTTAAATTTTTGAACGATTTTTTTGAGACAAGATTAGAACACTATGAAAGGTTCGTTTACTAAAATTTAGAATTTTCTGACATGAAATGAATTAAATATGAATTTTTTAAAACGACAAAAGTTAAAGATAAAAAGTAATAAAATCTGGATGTAGAAATCAAATTTTGCGATAATTTTTTGCGGACGAACTTTTAGTAATGTTCTAAACATGTCTGCAAAAAGTTGTTCAAAAATTTAAGAGTTTAAGCATAAATTAAACAAATTTGAATTGAGTAGGGACTAATACTCAGTGCAGAAAAACAAAATTAGGGACTAAAAAGGCTATTAAAATTAAGTAGGGACTAAACTTACAAGGCCGCTATTTTATAGGGACTAGAAACATAATTAAAAGGATATATAGATTCACACGTACTAGCTTCAGTAGCTTTATCTAGGGACATTGTTATTTAAACAAGCTATGTGAGTCAATTTAAATGCACAACTTCATTATTTTATAATATAAATATTCTTCGTTATGCTCTTCTGATTGTGTTGATTTCTTTCCACTTAATGAAGCAAGTCTAAAGTAGAGTTAGTAGTGCTCTACCATGTATCCACCCTTTTCTTTTCTTTTTTATTTGCCTTTAAAGAAAAGCAAATTCTGTTTTTCTTTAAAGGACAAATAAAGAGTTGATTTCATTGAGTGTACAAAAGCTTACAAATTAACTTATATAGGAAACTCTAAAATGAATACAAGAGAGAAAAGATAAATGTATCTTTAAGTTTAACTAATTGTAAGTTAAACTAACTGAGCTATAAAACAGATTTTCTAACAAATTCTCAACAAAATAATAGCAGTGGATTTATCTGATAATAACAATTGTGCATGTTCTAGTTAACTTTATTCTATTGCTCAAAAGGTTTTTATTAACCACAACAACAACAATCAAAATTTATTTCATTAAATAGGATCGACTACATATACCAAATTATGTCGTAAATTTATTTCAGACGAAACCTTCTTGTGCATGCAATGTTTTTTATCTTTATAATCATGACATTACTCTTAACGTACTTTCTCCTAAAATCAAGGTGTTGGGGAAATTGGTTTCAAACTTTCAATAATATGTAAAATAACATATTTCTTTCATATAGGCCTCTAAAGATTTAACATCATATTGTTTAGGCTCAACCAGGAAGTCTCATTTGACATTTTTGATGCTTCCACTAACCAACTAATGACTCAACTAGCTAGTTCATCTTTAGACTATATAAGTTGTATTGACTCATAGCATGTTATCAAATAAGATTAACTACATAAATTAATTTTATTTCTAGTGTTATCATAGCATATTATTGAATAAGATTAACTACATAAAACTTTAAAATAGTATTGAACGTATCTTTGTGATGATATAAAATTAAAGTGAGACCTAGTCTGTGCTTTAAAGAATTGTGGATGATTTATGACTAATGAAAGCTAGTCACATGTAATTCATAAACACACAAGGTACATTTTACTTACAAGGTAAGTTTTGTCCCACTTTTCAAACTCATTCACATGGTTCATTTTTGTCAGATATGTTGAATAAATTACCTACAATTATTTAAGAGCAATTTAGAAGAAAAAAAACCCAAAAGTAAAAATGATATATACTCAATCAAGCAATAAGGTTCAAATGGTTAATAAATTTCATAAATGATAAATTGTTCACGAGAGTCTTGTTTGATTCGTGTGTAAAACAATTATTGGTCAATGTTTTGCTTACCTCCCAACTGAATTTTGCGTTATCATGATCTCCTTCCTCAAGATCGGATCGTTAAAGAAAAAAATAAATAATGATATACACTCTTGACTCTTGAACTTTATAATATTGCATGCCAATAACATCCAAGTACAGGGCCGTCCCTGAGGGGGTGCAAACAGCTCAAACGAGCTGGGCCTCCCTCAAGGATGGGCCTCAATTTTTTTTTATACCCAGTAGTAGTAATAGTATCCTCCAATAAAAAAAATGAGTATTGCTTTTTAGGCCCCCTTAATATCTCCATTCCAGCAACTTCCATTCCAATCATAGATGGCTGGAAAAGGACTTCTAGGCAACGGAACCTCTCATCCCCAATTATGATAACTTGTCCATTAGGAAGTTCATAGTTTTCCTCAATTGAAGAACTTCTCTTTGCAGTCTCAAGCTCTTGTTCATAATCCAAGGCAACAAGAACAGAGGTGGTGAACAAGAAGCATTAGTGTTGCCACATTATCTACTCTAGATAATTATCACCAAATTGACCTCTTAATAATCTTACATGTCTAACCTCACCAAATATACAATACGAAGAGTTGATTGATGAATTTGCTTCAGTAAATACGCGTAGGAAGTCTTGTTTTGGTGCGAATGAAGACTCTTTTTGAAGGTATTCGCCTAAACTCGTTTTATATTATCTATTGCTCTTTTAAAAAAAAATATGTTTTGATTTTATCACTGGCCTCTTTTCATTCCCTGAGCCGAGCCTCCGAATTCTCTGGGACGGCCCTGTATAGTACTATAAGATAAGATTATAAAGTACAACATATTGTATATAGTAGTCCAATAACCATATCATGATCAGAATCGAATCTTGTAATATAAACACTAAACATTTGTTAGGAAACCGCGTCTTCTTCAATGTTTCCTTAAAACAGGCACTAACATGTAAACTTGGAGCCAAGAGATATCATATATTGCATATCTTATTGTATATAAAATCCTAGTATACTTACGTAACACTCAAGCTAGCTATAGCCTATAAGTTTTTCTTTACAATTTTTTAAGGTAAATTGAATTCTGAATACTCACTTAGTTTAGTGAAAGTTCAAAATATAAAAAGTGTCGACAAAGTTTTTACATACTATCAACTAATAAAGTATTCACATCAAGAATTCTTATAAGATTTATATTGAATCTTTATCAATTGGATTGACTTACGTTGGCCTCTTTATAAAAGTTTTCTATTGATATATTTTTATGAATTTTTTTTTTTTTCTATTTGGTTATACATGAATAATATAAGTTGAATCAAAGCGCACAAATGGAAGACTATTAAATAAAAGAACTTACGTATGATTTTTGGATAGAACAATTTTTTTATCAGTTTTATTTATCTTTCCGTTAAACTTTAGATTTTTAGACGTCCTTTCCTTGAAAAGTTGGATGGGAAATACACAAAAAATAAAAATGAAATTATAATTTGATATATTATATTATTATAATTATATTACTCCCTCCGTTTCAAAATGAGTGTCGCTTTAGCCAAAAAAAATTGTTTCAAAATGAGTGTCGCTTTTAGTTTCCAATGCAATAATAACTTTTTCTTTTCAATTGTACCCTCCAATTAATACTCTGCACATTACTTCCAAAATATTACTTTTAAAACTAAGCAATAGTTAATAAGGATAATTTGGTAAAATAACCATTCTCTAAACACATAAAACGACACTCATTTTGAAACGGATGGAGTATAATTTACTACTCCCTCCGTCCCGTTTTATCTGAGCCAGTTTGGTTTTTCACACAGATTAAGAAAAATGTATAAATAAAGGGGAAAATGAAATATATTGTATTGGGAATGATAAAAGTTGTATTAAAAATTGAAATGGCACAGTTATTTTGGGACACTTTTTTTTAGAAAATGGGTCAGATATTCCGGAACGGAGGGAGTATATATGAGCATGACTCATGAGGATGTTCAAATGTTTCCAAGAGAGCTTAATTTTGAAGTGCTAATTAAATTAAACAAAACATCTTTGTTTGGTGTCCAAGGGACCCCGTTTTCTATCAAACGCGTGCTCCAATAAATTTTTTTTTTCTTCAACGACTTAGATACATTGACTTTTTTTTCCTTCAAGTTTCACGTTAGTGTCACAGGTGTTTGTATGGAATACTATGAACCTTGTTCAAGACAATTATTTATACCTAAAAAAATGCATATGTATGTGTGTGTGTGTGTGTGTATATATATATATATATATATATATATATATATATATATATATAACTCAATATATATTTAAGGGTTAATTAAGTAAATAGTCCCTATAAATATTTAGAGTTTTGTTTTTAACCCCTACAAAATAAAATCACACTTTTTAGTCCCTATAAAATTTTCCGTCAGCATTTTTAGACACTATAAAATTTTTCCATCATCATTTTTAGTCCCTGTAAAAAAATTCTGTCAACATTTTTGGTCCCTAAAATGCTTAAGGAAAATGTCACATGGACTAAAAAGTGTGATTTTATTTTATAGGGACTAAAAACAAAACTTTGAATATTTATAGGGACCATTTACTTAATTAACCCTATATTTAATAATATAGTGGTTGGGATCCTCATAAGCTTAACTCAGTTGGTAGGGATATTGCATATTATATGCAGGGGCTGGGTTCAAACCCCGGACACCCCACTTCTCCACATTAAAATGAGTGAGTTCTAGCCACTAGAATATATTTGACAAAAAAAATGGTGGTTAGGAGTTAGAGAGTCAGAGATTTTGAAATCAAAATCAGATAAAGAAGTAAACCCGGACAAACATAAAGAGTAAACCTGAACAAACGATATTAGGAGGGAAAAAAATCTGATGGTCTTCATGTCTTTCTCTTAACTTAGATCCAATTTTTCTATCGGACAGCAGTCAGACCGGCGATGTTGTATGGTACGGAGTGTTGGACGGTTAAGAGTTAACACGAGAATCAAGTAAGTGTGTAGTTGGATGAGTAGTAAGACTATAATGATAAGATTAGGAATGACACCATTAGAGAGAGCGAGTGAGGGTAGCACCTATAGTAGAAGAGTTGGTAGAAAATAGACTTAGATGGTTTGGGCATGTAGAGAGAAGACCCGTAGATACCGCTGTAAGAAGAGTAGATCAAATGGAGGAGAGTCTAGTTAAAAGAGGTAGAGGAAGACCAAGAAAAACTATTAGAGAACCCATTAGAAAGGATTTAGAGGTCAATGAGTTAGATCTAAATTTGGTTTATGATAGAACATTATGGCGTAATTTAATCCACGTAACCGACCTCACTTAGTGGGATAAGACTTGGTTGTTGTTGCTGCTGCAACTATCATCAAACATATTGCCCTCTTTCCTAAAAAAAGAAAGAAAGAAAACTCTATTTCATTTAACTCTCTCAAGGTATTTATATATTATCATTACTTTTGCAACCCATTAAGAAGATAATTTGTTACCATTTTTTAACGTTTCATATATATGGATCATCAATTTCTCACATTTTTTTCTTGCAAATAATGGTTTGCTTTTCAAGAGGCAAATAACTCATCCAAAATTATCATATGAAGTCTTTGAGAGATTTGGAAGCATCACATGATCGAAGATCAACTTTGAAAACTCAATAACACCCTCTTTTCATTAGGGGTGCATAGAGAACAAAAATAGAAAACCTAAATTCTATCAAAACTATTTGAAGCATAATCAAGGAATATGTGAAACAAATAATAGATGAGATTTACTTTTCCCACTCTATGGCCTTCTCCCGTGCCCTATGCAAATTACCAACATGCCCTTCGGATTATATAATCCGGAACATCTATGCGTATTCCGAATTATGTAATCCGGACAATTGCGACATATAAAAGGAACTTCACCCCCCATTTTTACTGTTTTACAGTTTCACTTTCAAAACTCTCTTTCTCTCTCTACATTATCCCAAAATCCGTAAACCACATATCTGCACCAAATTTGGAGTTTCTTGCTTAAGAGGACCGCATTTCAACCATTTTCAAACATCATGGAAGGTAAGTTCGATTTCTGTACACATGCAAGGTTAATTAGTTCGATTTTTTTTGGAATTCTGGTCGGGTGCTATCCGAATTTCGTTTTTCGGAATTAATTGTTGTTGTTCGGATTTCAAAATCCAGACAAACCCAGAAAGCTTTTTTTGCTTCTGTTTTGCGATGTTTGATTATGATGTTTGATTACCCTAATTTGAATGTTACAGATGGTTCAACATCTAATACCCGACGCATAAGGGAGGCAGGGCATGCTTCCCATAGGAGAGAGCGTTCTCGACGGCTGCAGGAGGAAGGTGGTGTTCCTCCGAGGCGTCGGGGTGGTAGAGGACGTCGTGCTGATGTAGAGCCTGATGTCGAGCATCATCCGGAGCAGCAACAGTATATGGATATGGAGCAGGAGCAGGCTGATGTGGAATTGCAGAATATGGAGGAGCAGGAGCTTGAGGAGGAGCTGCAGGGTATGGACGAGGAAATGGAAGATGCCGAGCCATGGCGAAGGCGAAAGAAGAATGTGGTGGACCCTGAGCCACTAGACGACTATCCCAGTGGCCCACACCTGACTGACCTGCTGTGGAGGTACCATGTGCACGTGGCCAGGAAGGCGGCTGATGGCGTGGTATGTACTGTTAAACTCACTTTATATCTGAAACTGCCTGTTTATGTATTGTTAAATCTTACTGGTTTATTTATTGTTAAATATGTTTGTGAAGCCATGAGTTTAAACTCACTTTATTAATTTTAATTATTTGTAGTGGCGTGGAAAATTAAAATGCAACAACAACGGAAAGAAGATTGAAGTGATGCATGATGATGACACCACACCTATCATGGCTGCACGGTGGTGGGAGAACAGATTGCATGGCACATGTAACACCCACAGCTGACGAGGACAGGGGAGTGGTCGCCGGTGCACAAGGCACGACAATGAGCGGCTCCCGACAGTTTCTAGAGGAACTGAATCACATCGGAATGAGAGGGATCCTGAGGTTGTGCAGGTATTGGACTACATGGTTGAAGGAAGGCTTATAAGAATTGTTTGGTACTACCTATATCAACAAGATGCATCTTCTTTTCGGTAGCTCATTCCATAAGAACTCCACAGTTAAGCGTGCTTGACTTGGAGCAATTTTGGGATGGGTGACCTACCGGGAAGTTTCCCGGTAAGCATGCGAGTGAGGACAAAGCACGCTGAAAAGACTCGTGTTGGTTTGTGGGGTCAGTCGGCAATCCTGAAAGCAGTCTGGGATGTTACAAATGGTATCAGAGCAGACCTCTCCCAGTACGGTGTGGTTCGAGGACGAACCAAGCGGAAGCTGGTGGGCATGTAACACCCACAGCTGACGAGGACAAGGGAGTGGTCGCCGGTGCACAAGGCACGACAATGAGCGGCTCCCGACAGTTTCTAAAGGAACCGAATCACATCGGAATAAGAGGGATCCTGAGGCTGTGTAGGTATGGGACTACATGGTTGAAGGAAGGCTTATAAGAATTGTTTGGGAGTGGTCGCCGGTGCACAAGGCACGACAATGAGCGGCTCCCGACAGTTTCTAAAGGAACCGAATCACATCGGAATAAGAGGGATCCTGAGGCTGTGTAGGTATGGGACTACATGGTTGAAGGAAGGCTTATAAGAATTGTTTGGTACTACCTATATCAACAAGATGCATCTTCTTTTCGGTAGCTCATTCCATAAGAACTCCACAGTTAAGCGTGCTTGACTTGGAGCAATTTTGGGATGGGCGACCTACCGGGAAGTTTCCCGGTAAGCATGCGAGTGAGGACAAAGCACGCTGAAAAGACTCGTGTTGGTTTGTGGGGTCGGTCGGCAATCCTGAAAGCAGTCTGGGATGTTATAGCACAGGCCTTGGTTGGCTCCAGGATACGAGCTACAACATTATTGACCATGGGCTGATTTGTGCATTAGTGGAGAGGTGGCACGAGGAGACTTCCAACTTCCACCTTCCGTTTGGGGAGATGACAGTCACACTTGATGATGTGGCATCTTTGCTGCATATCCCCATTGACGGCATGCTCCTGTCCCACGGGTCCATATCACAGGACGAGGCAGTGGAATGGATGGAGGAGTACTTGGGTCTAGTACGAGTGATGCTTTTAAAGAAGTCGAGAAGACCAAAGGTGCACATTGCAGATTTAGCTACTTGGAGACGATATTCAAGGAGCATTTGAAGGAGCAGAGGGATTTGGCTGCCGAGTATGGTGTGACTGAGGAGGTGCAGAGGTTGCGGGACCAGGCTGTCCGCATATATTTGCTATATATTGGATAATTTTTAATGTTATTTGATTAATGTTTTGTTCAAAAATTATGTTGCGTTGATGATTTTATAGTTATAAGTTCGATTTACTGTTAGAACATGTCACCGACATGATATGTCTGTTTGGAAGCAAGCAAAATGCGCCAAAACAGAGGCTCAGCCAAAACAGATGGCTTCTACCTCTGTACTGATGCAATCCGGATTATATAATCCGGACAGGTTTAGCACATTCCGGATTATATAATCCGGAACCATCGTTCACCACGCCCTTTTGTTGACTTTCAACGGGGTGATTTACACGTTTCGGATTATATAATCCGGAATAATCTAACTCTTTCGGATTATATAATCCGGAACAATATTTTCATAACTGACATCATCATCCATCTGGGTGGATGAAGTGCCAAAATACACAAATAAATCCGGAATTAATATTCCGGAGTAGGTTCGGATTATATAATCCGGACTAGTGGTATTTTTGTAAAAAAATAGGGCGCGCGAGGAAAGACATAGAGTGGGAAAAGTAATACTCATAATAGATTTATATCCAAGATTTTAAGTCCACTAACTAGCTCGTGAATGGCCTGGTGTGTGAGGTTTACCCACATTTCTCTCACGACTCGTGAGAACGAAATTGATTGTAGCAACTTAAATTGTGTTTTTTTTTTCCATTTATGTTAGAACAACTAATAAAATAAGAATAAAGAAACCCAAATCATTGTACCAAAAAATAAGAAACACAAATCACAAACGATGAAATATTATCATGTTTACACAGTTCAACTAATTGGGTCAACCTCTACGACTGTAGAGCAACTTTAATTCCATATATTATTTAAGTGGAATTAAGATTTACAATTTTACAAGATACACCCATAAAATATAACAATCAAGATTACAATAATACCCATGTACTATGAAGGTTTTCGCCCCCACTTCCCAATCTCACCCCTACAACAAATAGTTTGACCTAACATATTTTCGTTGATCGTGTGTAATACCATGAACATTCTTCAATATCGGAGTTAGGACCAAAATTTCTAGAACTGTATTGGTAGTATTGCTAATTCAATGGGCTTGTTAGCAAGATCATGGAAGACTTCTCAAAGAACATCCATGAATGACCGATTAAGTGGCGCAAACTAATTTACTTCTAATCAGTTCAAAGAGACAACAAAAGGGAAAACCTCGAATTTGCAAAACCACTACCAAATAACAATGAAATCACTACACAACACAACAAATTTTGAGTGGGTGTAATGGACCAATAACATGAACTAACTAAGACAGAATGAAGCACACAAACCTAGAAAGGTTGAATTTGTAGAAATACTGGACCAACGCACCTGAGACACTCTTTAGTATTCTCCTTAAATTTAAATGAATGTTATACAATAATACATATAGAAACAATGCATTCAAGTGCTATCTCATAACACTTAACACGAGAGATTGAGTTTGTGAATTTGAAATATTGATCCATTAATGATGATATTGTTGCAATTTTTTTTGGGTGTTTTGGTTCTAAGGTTTTTGAATTTGAAAGTAATTTGACATATCTACGTGAGTTATATCAAGATTGAAATGTCAAACTTGCTTAGTTGTTAAAAAGACTAATATTATCTCAATATGATGTCAAACACGCTTTTACATGTCAAAATGATATTTTATCACACCACTATATAACCAATGGTAAGATAAACACTTTATATATTTTCAACCACTTAAGATACGTTACCCTCAATATTATGAAAGATTGTCATATTTCTCATCTTTCATATGGACCAAACATACTTCAATCAAATAGAACTAAACATAACATGAACAATATTCTCACCAATGCTCTACCTACTATATTGTTGGGCATGAGTTAACAATCCATTAACAAGAATTTAACTAATGCAAACCCACTCCAACACCTCTAAACACACCCTTCCAAACTCATGAATTCAAGAAATAAACATTGAGTAGCCTTATCTAAGTCACAATCACCGACACACTCAACCTATTGAGAAATTTTCCAACGCGCCAAGTTATTCTTGGACGTTAATCTATTATTTAACAACCACGTATGCAAACATAGAAACTTTCAAAAGTTCCAATTCGTTAAACGCAACAAGAAAAATAGGAGAAACTGCAATACATTACTTTGCATCAACGTTATATAAGCTTTCTTGATCGAAAACTTCTCACTTTGATCTTTGTTTTAACACCATTTATCGTGCAAAACAATTTTATCCATAATAGCCAAACACTCCACATCCAACTCATTTTTCTATGAAGAGCAACACTTGTTTGAACACAATCACATATATAAATTATTTGGATCGTGCACGCATAAACTTACATATGACTTAATTATTTTAAAAGTAATATTATTTAATTTATTTTCCTTTATCCTTTTCACTTATGAATGTGTGCCCATGTCAAAATGATTTTAGATTGAGATCAAGCAAAAATCTTACTTTCCTATTGAAACAACTCTTTATGTCAATCTCATCCATCCAATTGTGAGAGTTCATATGTTTTCATATTCATTAATTGATGTGGTAACACATCATTAAATGCATGCATAAAATATTTTTTTTAGGGGGCATGCATAAAATAATTATACAATAAACAAATACGTGTAAATAAAATTTCCCAATTATTCCTTCACAAAAAATCATTGAGGTGCCCCACCTTGAAAAAATAAAAAATCGAATCAAATACTCCTAGATTCACATAATTTTATTTAGGGGCAGGCGAAAGTGGCATGGGAAGAATGAGGATTTGTAAAGAATAAAAAACAACAGTCTAAACCACCAAATTGAAAAAGAAAGAAACATACTCCTAGTATTTTAATCGTTGTTCCTTTTATATGAATACAACTCAAAAAGTAAACTAAATACATCCATGTAACAAAAGTGGAAATTATATTATAATAAAACATAATTTTTTCTATTTAATGGTATGTGTATTTCCATTTCAACTTGATATGCATTTGTATATATAGTATTATTGTTTTTTGGTTTTTCATATATAACTAGTTACAAACCCGTGCTTCGCACGGGGGTTAGCTACTTTTTTGACAAAATATTATATCGGACGGATAGATTGTGAAATGACAGATAATTATAAACCATAACACAATATTTAGAGTACTCCTGCATCACGGGTTAGAAAATGAAATGTTCAAAACGGCTTATTACGAGTAACAAATGAAAACGTCAAGGACTTTTTTTGTAGAGAGAGATACAAAGCAAGTTGCAGCGAAGACAACAATTGAGAAGACTAAACGTGCATTGGAAAAGTAGCATGGGTTGAATAACGTATCTTGTAAAAAAATTGTTCCAAAGGAAAAATGAGCAACTTAAGGAATAATGCACAAACATTAGAAATATTTACCAAAGCCTCACCAAGTCTTGATTCATGAAATAGTTAAAAACTTGTGCTTCATACCGGTTAAATATCACGTTTTTGAAAGATTTTGTTATACATGAAAATTGAGCAAATTAAGGGAAATAGCGCATTTTTTAAAGAAATAGCTGCCCTTTTTACATTTTAGCAAATTAAAGGAAAGAGCATAATAGAAGTATTGCACACGGATGATTGAATATCGCGTTTTTTAAATTCTTTGTTGTATGTTTGAATGAGTTATATTTAAAAAAAATTGTTTATTGCTAAAACTTATCAGTATCTTCTTTCCTCGGATAAAGTCAAGAACCTTATAAGAAGAGAGCCTCTTGACTTCAGAGAACTCGTTTCATTGAAGTTGTCATCAGGAGTCTCTACTACTAAGTGGATATAAATGAGGAAGCTTATACGTGAATTTTTACACGGTCAAATTTTTCCTTCTAAATTTTCTTCCACAATACAAAACAAATAAGAGTATTGTGAATATGTACTTTTTTACACGGTCAATACATATCCATTAAAACAGTGAATAAATTTACAAAAAAAAAAAAGTTTGGAACGAAACAGTGACAAAGACCAACCCTTCAATGGTTCAAAACATATCTTTGTTTTTTTAAAGGTTTATCATAGTAAAGCCATACCAACAATTGCAAGCCATAGGCAAAACTTAGTTTACCAATCTAAAATAGCACAAGTACACAGCTGAATCTCATTACCATTCATATCATTCAGTTCCAATAGCCATTATTCATTCATATCATATAAATATTAGAAGTGCATCAAACCCTTATGAAGATTAGCAAACTTGTTATATAACTTAGACAATCTCCCTAGGGATAAACATTAGAAGTGCACCAAATGAAATGATCAATTCATACAAAAAAAATTGAACACTTACAATTTAAAACTAATTGACCTTAGAAATTTGATTGTTTCAGCATCGTCAGATGTGAATGTTTTATGCGTTGATATATGCTGGTAAAATGTGAATGTGTTCATATGCTCAACATCTTGGGATGAAATTTCTCCAAAAGAAAGATAATTGAAAAAAATGAAGCAATTATGTTGCTATAACACATCATTTCATTTCCAGAATATTGTTTCAAGCTTTGTTGATATTGGCAGCTTCAACCATTACACTTATGGTTTTACTGTCTAGTCTATATAATGATGTGACAACTATAAAAATGAGGAAGCTTATACATGAATTTTTGATTTCACTACAACAATTGCTAGGAAAAAATATCTAACCAATCAAATGTAAAGAATACAATAACAAATGGTTATTGCTGAGAGCCCCACATAAAACCTACAATTCATACAAATTTGGTCAAAGGCATTTCCCTTTCCGAGTTATATAATAACAACTGTTGTAAATCTTCAATGTGACTTTCACCAAGGAAATGTTAAGTATAAATGGAAAATCGGTCATGCGCATGTTTGTTCAGTACAGGATAAAGAATTTCTTAAGAGCATTGTTGTGATCAGAAAGTTATAATCAGAAATTTGGACAATTGAGAACAAAAATATTGAGCATTTTAGCTGTAGAAGAGGGTTGGCTTTAAAAAATTCAGCAAAATTAAAATACAACAATTTAGTCAGATTCTACACACCAAAAAGGTAAGACGTGTAAGAAATATTACCTGTAGAAGATGAGGACATTAACCAAGAATTTTAGTTGGATTAGTATTGAGTCTAAATTTTGAGAACAGCCGGAACCGGAATTTCTTATTAGATAAAGCTCTTGTCTTTCTTGATAGCGTTATGCCAAAGATGGAAAACCTTAACCTGGTTGACCCAATCTTTTGTTTCTTTGTTATTCACTTTTGTCTGACTTGAAATTTCTTTGGAGTTCCTATTGAATGAACTCAGACCAAATGATTTTTCTATATGCAAGAATCCATGGCAACCTTGAATTTCCTCACTCTGAAAATATGTCCCAGTGAAGGTTTGTTTGTTGCTTCCAAGCCAAGAAACCAAAATCTTCGCAATTAGATTTGAATTATTAAAAAGGCGGGGGGTAGATAAATTTTATTCAATATTCAGTAATAAACTTTAGCTAACCTCTTGCAGTGCTGTTTCCATTGGTGCAATTTCATTAAAACACTAAGTAGCTTCTGCTTGTTTATCTGCTGACAGGAAGGACACAAAACTTCCTCCAGCAACATTATAGGAACACTACATATGAATTGCCACACAAGTGAGGCTTGCTCTTTAGTAGACAATTTTTGGATCAGAAGAGGAAAAACCTGCGGCAGTGGATAAATTTGATAGTAAGTATGATAATCAAAACTCAAGTATCTACAAATACATGCTTATGCAAAAATTTACATTATTGAAGAATTTCAAAATTAAAGATGCAGGTCAAGTCATTTCTAAATATTTCTTGTTTTACCCCCTTCATACATTTCATTGTCGCGGAATCAACTTCATGGTTCAGACCACTTTGACGTATATAGCTGGCCTTAGCAACGTGGACGCCAGAGCAATTAATTGCATGAAAACTGAACTTTAAGCCCACACGTAAGAGAAAGGTATGCCAAGCCTGACCGTTAGCCATGACTCATAATTGACACCGGCATGGTCATTCTCACAAGTCAAATTAATGTCTGTTGGACATGGTTTTTACTTGCATTCAGAGAACAAAGAATGGATTTTTTTTTTGTCCCTTTCAAAAATTGAGGTACATCTTATATAATTCAATCACTCTAAGTTTAAGAGGTATATTGCATTTTATCCATTAGTCAAAATGCCCAATGAGTGTGCCCTGAGAGAAGGATTTCTTTTTTTGTACACCTAGGAAAAGATTGAGGGGTTTGACCTCCTCAGGGCAAATAGTAAATGAGCCAAAGTTGAAAAGGGGAAGGGGGGGATGGGTTTACATTTTACCCTATACTTCTAGGTTGTTTTATTTAAGCTACAGTTATAAAGGTAGTTATTATCTGTTAATTAGTTAATCCCTTACATGCTAAACTAACAGGACATCAACATTATTAAATTTCAAGCCTTTGCATTAATGCAGCTAAGTGTTGAGTTGGGAATTTATTTTTGAACGATGTAAAAGAGCTTGACACGCACATTCCGTACAGGAAAATCAGTGCCTAACTTCCTATTACAATTGCATTCAGTACCATGATCTATATCCTTTAAGAAAAAGTAGCCATCAAAATCGAATAAACTAAATTATATGAAACACAACACAAAATTCTCATCTGCAATGTTCAAGTGAACATAAAGATTAATGAGTTTAAGTTGCGTTTAGTGAAACATGTATTTATCTCTACAGGTTCAAATAAATGGGAACTAATCCAACAAAAGCATAGTCACAAAGACAAAATAACCACATCTACCTTTCATGAACGTAATAATAGGAAATATTTACATGCTCTTCTTCTTTCAGCATATGTTGGTAGACTGAGGTTTGCAAGATATCAATGCAGTACACAAGTTCTCAGAACAGCTTGGAAATATTCTCGCTACAGCTCAATGAATCAAACAAACCACCTATCATATAAAGAGAATGAATCAAAAAAACCTAAAGTTAGGGACTTTTCATGAGAATATACCTCCTGGCAGGAATTTGGTCTTGTGGCCCATCAACTCAAAATGGCAAAGAGTAAGTCTGTACAAAATATTTCAGCTAACAATTAGCACATGCAATACAGTTCCATTCATGACAGTAGCAGTGAGATCAAACCCTACCTTTCCATAACATATCAATGTTGTTCTTCAACATTGTTAATAGATTGGGATTTTCCTCAAGGACATCAATAGTTGTAATGGCAGCACTTGCAAGATATGGAGACAAAGAAGCAGAGAAGACATAGCCAGAGCTACTCAATCCCTGCCAAGGTTGAAAACATAGAGATATCAGGCACCATCAACCAATCACTTAGTTATGCACATCGCTCTATCATGCAAATTTTATAGTTCAGACCTGCAAATTCAGGGATTAATGAAGAAAAAGTGGGGAAAAAAGAAAGAAATTCTGTGTAAAACACCATCCGGACTCAAATATAAGTAAAATTAACTAAATACATACTAATTAAAAATATTAGTTAACCTTGCTTATTTTTCTTGGTGCAATAAGAAAATTGCATTCTCCGAACTATCATTCTCTTCACTAAATATCCTTTGAAACTTGTTTCATGAGAACATTGATGAGTGGTGTTTGTTTCATGAGAACACTAATTGAAATATAACAGTAATCCAGTAAAATTAATTAGAATTTGCTTATATATTATGGACCACCAAACATCACTATTTTTTTTTTACTTAAATTTAAGTGCGTAGGAAGTAAATTCTTAATACCTGATTCAACATAACCATCAACAGAGGATTGGAAATTTGAAGCATCCTTGAGGCGACTATCAGTTTCTTCAAGGGATGTTAGGACGGGCTGGTCCCACCTCTTCCTGGAACAACCTCGGATATTTTCTCGTGCAGCATTCTATACAAAGTGACCTTTCAGATTCTCAAGGCACTGCAACACAGGCACCATGGATCCCTGCAAAATTTTATAATTAGTACAGATTAACATAGTGCAGTAGAAAAAAGGAAATTACAGTGTCATGTTTGGACAGAGCCATTCAATTTATTTTATTATTCAACATTATGCACGGCCTATGCTCGTATAAAGCTGGGTACTATTTTCACAATCCACAAAAGAAATCCAACTGAAGCAAATATTAAGCTCACAACCATAAAATACTAAACATCTTAATCAAATTATACAGTGGTTCTCCTTCATTGTATGACAAAGGGTGAAACTAAGCATCCATTGCCAATGTACAGACAAATGGGGTATTTATCAAGCCAGCCCTTGAATCAAGGACATCCAATTGCCAAATATAGCAAACATCATGACTCAGCATTTTTTTTTTCAAATTGCATCGTGCATAAGGAACTTCTTATACCTGCTCCAGGTCTGACAATTCAAATCCCGATAATCCCAGTTCATCCAAGGCCACCAGAAACCTTTCGACACTCATCAGCTCATTCGAAGAACCACTTCCCTGAAGTAAAAAATGCATTCTTTAGAAGAAAGAGGACATAAACAATATAATGAAAACAACTCTAACTTGATTTCAGCTCAATTAATAAACAATGGATGTTAATGTATACATAATTGCTAGGGGAAAAGAAAAAGCATAGTGTGTGAACTTGAGCATATAACACAATAAAAGATATTCCTACTACCTCCAGCGAACCAGGAACCAGTTTGTCCAAAATGGTACATAATACGGATCCATCCCTCAAGCATGCCCTTAATTCTTCCTCAGAAATTTCTAAGGGCAGATTAAAGTTAGGAAGCACAACATTTATCCATGTTATCAGAGGTGCAAGCGGGATACCTAAAACCATATAAAAATCCAGTCAGTGTCGTAGATATGGAATGCAAAATTGTGAATAAACTATCCTCAGAGACAGAAGCTCCAACTTGACCGACGAGTTGTCATTTCCAAGCATAGGCAACAACGGCACTATCTGGACAAACCAACGGCATATGCAATCCCCAAAAATCCTTTCCCCAAAAATCTGATTCACTGAGAACTCCAGCTTCTTCAAGCTCCTTTCCTATCAAATCGAAAAAATATATATTCAGAAATTATGTAGATGTGATATAACCTTAAAAAAAATCACATATTCCATATTAGCTAGATGTGATATAACCTTAATCAAAAAATAAGTTTGCATCAACCCAAATTCTAAATTTCACTCGTTATCACAAAAACCCAATCAAACAAAACTCACCATACTGCTCACAAAGCTGCAGTCAAATGCATAATAATTCGCCTATAATTGAAGTTGTGGTCTCAAAGAGACATCAAAAACCTTGACACCATAAATCGCAACCATAATTACAATTGCAAATGAATATCGCACATTAAGGGAAACATGAAAAACCCAAAACCAAAATCCAATTGTCACAATACATTGTTTATATATTTTTTTCATCAACACACCACATCATATAAAACTCATGCACATATCAGAAATAACCAATATATAAGCCTCAATTTGCAATTAGTTTTCCTGATAATAAGACACCCAAGTTCTCTATCACAATAAGCCAAGCCAGGACAAAATATTCCCTATAATATTTTAGGTTGAATGCACAACTTTGAATGAGCAAATGAACAAACCTCATGGAATACTAAAACCTCAGTCACAATTATGCAACTCACCGTATTATATGAATCAAGTGAAACAATGTATTGTTTTCAAATTCATCACATTGGATTCTTTGAAATAATTTTTCTGATTCACTTCTCTGATAAAGAATCCCAAATTCATTCTCATCTTTCAATATTTGTTTTAGTAGTCTTTCATTTGAGTCACTGCAACCATAGTGGAAATGTATATTTCAAAACAGGACAGACAGTGAAGGAAATGGAACTGTTTGATTGAGGAAATACGGTTCTAAGGTGAAAATTTCTATTATGGAACATTGCTATGATCCAAAAAGCTTCTATATCATGAAAAACACTAAAATCTCACCAACAAACACATAAAATTTATCATCTGTTCAACCCACAAAGAAATTTTTTTCCCTATCATAAATTTTTTCTCTCTCACACCAAACCCATTATTTATTCTCTCTCAAATTTTTAAGGATAAAACTTGAGATCAAAACTAACAAAATCATCCATTTTCTTATTGAGACATTTTCTCAAACACTTTTTTTGTGAGTGCTCAATTTCACATAGAAAAATCAAATACAAAATCATGTCAAAATAAAACAAATTGAATAAAACATAAATACAACAAAAATAAGATAAATTAAAAACCAGAAACTTCAATGTTACAAACATGCAACAAATAAATTAAAAGGCACATAACAAACTTGACATATAAGCACACAACCTTAAAACTACCTAAAAAACCATCTAAATTCAATTTAACAATAAAACATTCTTCACTAATCATGCAATAATCAACAATTAAAACATCAAGAACATAAATTCAATAAAAAAAAAACTAACCTGAAAAGCATGACTTTAGATTGCAAACAGCTCTTAACCCTTGTTCCTCATTACCATATTGAACAAAAATCAACACCAGAAACCAACATGCATGAGATTCTAGATCCAATTTCTGAAATAAACCCCAAGAGCAGAATAGAGAAAAGCTGCGCCCTAGAGGGAAGAAATGAGGAAAATGGAGCTTGCTGGAAGTATGAGATAACAATTAAGTCATGACTGTAGCCTTGCATGTTGGTAATTTTGAGTGAAAAGGGAGAAAAATTTGGAGAAGATGGTGAATAGTGAGGGGGACGATGGGTTTTTAGAAAGAGAAGGGGAAAAAAATTCTGAAGTTTAGAGAGAGAATGGAAAAAATTTCTGTATATATAACATAACACCCTCCAATTACCAATTTACTAAAATACCCCTCCAAGGGCAAAATGGTAAAAAATACAGACATTGATTTTCCTATCTAGGTTAGTAGACTTTCTAGCAGAGTTTCTTGAAGAAAACTTTCTAGCAGCGTTAATTTTGTTCGAAACTTAATACATATATGCTAAAATCAATTTTGTTTTTACAACATACTCCCTCCCTCCGATCACATTTATAAACAAAAAACAACTTTTTAGATTTATTGAATAACTAATGTATCTAATCTATTAATTATTCAATGAACCTCAAAAGTTGTTTTTTGCTTATAAATGTGACCGGAGGCACTATATGCTAAAATATATTAGATTATAATAGTATCGTATTCAATATAAATAATTCAAAAGCTTTTTCTTAATTAACAAAAAAATTCCGAAACTTGTTACAAAGTTTTAAAGTTGCTGAAAATGATGAAATAAGAATAACAATTTTTTTTTTTACAAAAATATTGTTATTCTCACGATACTTTTGTAAAAAAATAACAATAATTCTTATTATCATTAAAGTACATTATTCAACATAACTAAAAACGTAAATGATGAATTTTTGAATAAACTCAACGTTCAAGTTAATAGCATACAACGACAAAATGCCTATAAATAATATGATAAAATGAAACTCATCGAAATACATATACCTTCATATTTACAACATTGACGTCCAAGTCATTGATTGAACGACTGATATTTCAATAATAACAAAATGAACATCGCAATAAGACAGGGAAGTCGACCAACACCATTGAAGACGACGAACATCACAACACCGCACTCTGGGTCGGGTTATAAGATTTTTGGTGCCATGTACGAAATAATAAAATTGTGTCATTTTAATTATTCCAATATTTTTCTTCTTGCATTTTTTGTTGCACAAGATTAATTTATAATCAAAGTTTTCTAAAAATATATCTTCAATATAATTAATCAAAACAAATTAAAGAGAAATATATCCATATAGTACTAACTATTAAGTAAAAATAATAATTTTGGTGCCCCTAAAAAAAATGATATCCTGGGCTGCCGCAGTCCCGCCCACCCTCAGGGCCACCCCAACTGAATTCAAACGACGAAATCACGAAGAAAAAAACTAAATCTATATAAAAATTATTTATTTAAATTAAAATAGATACAAAGTGATAAAGAGAAGTGATCTTGAGTCAAAAATTAACTCAAAACCACCTTCCCAGTAAAGTAAAGAAAATAGAAGAGAAAATCTATAAAGACAAAACTAGAATCGACTTTATACTATTGATGAATCCTTTATTTGGATTCTTGGATTTTACAATGCCTTTTGTGTTACTTCTTACCAAATAATTATTTACACAAACAATAGATTAGTGATTAAGATATTTGTAAGACTTAATTCAATTGGCAATATCGACATTGTTAAGCTGAATATTTTTTTAGGATTCGAACCTAGAACATCGCAGTTGTTTATGTAAAATTTAAATGGTGCTTGCAATTTCTTCTAGATATTCAGATAAAGTAATTAGTGATTAATATGTTCATAAAACATAGTTTAATTGACAATATCGATATTGTTAAACCGAGTAAGTTTATTAGGATTCGAATCCAAAACTTCCAAGTTGTTTATGCGAAATTTAATTGGTGCTTGCAACTTCTAGAGATCCAAATAAAGTAATTAGTGATTAAGATTAATTAACAATGACATAAAATGAGATCAATATGAAATATATTATATTATATAGTAAGCTATTTATTTATAAACCCGCTGTTGAAACAGCCCATTGGAATATCAAAACTTGGCCCCTGGTTTTCTGACTTCTCTTTGCATAATCCAACTGTTTTCTCTCTCTCAACTAACCCCTTCTTCTTTGCTACTTCTTCCTCTTTTATATCAAATGTCAATCCTCAATCTTCACCAACCTTCACTATTTCTCTTTCCAAATTTTACAACATTTTTCATCCTTAACCTCATCAAAAAACATCCTCAACAACAACTTGTGCAACCAAAAAAAACATCCTAGTGACCAAAAAAACAATGTAAACAAAAAAACACTTACCTCATTCTTATTATTTATATTTATATTTACATTTTTGATTATTATTTATATTTTTAACTTATTTTTTAATCCAATTCCCCTGTTTCCTCTGTTTTCCTCTGTTTTTATTACTACTCCTCTGTTTTTGAATTTTTTATGGGGTGTTTTGATTTTCAAATTTGAATTGTTTTTTGGATACCCTTTTAGCATAAATTAAGTTTATTGCATTGAATTTTTCAGTTGGTGAAAAAAGTTGAGAGATTTTATCATTTAATCCAATTCCCCTGTTTCCTCTGTTTTGATAATTTTTATGAGGTGTGTTAATTTTGAAATTTGTATTGTTTTTTGAATACCCTTTGAGCTGAAATTAAGTTTGATGCATTGAATTTTTCAGTTGGTGAACAAAGTTGAAAGATTTTTGGTTTTGGTTTGAATGGGGATAGAGAGAACCTTAGCTGATAGAAAAGGAAGAGATTTTTGTGAATTGCCAAAGGAAACAATTACTAACAGCAGGTCAAGGAGGAACCGGCGGCGTCAGAAGAAGATGCCGCCGGTTCAGAGACTTTTTGAGACTTGTAAGGAAGTCTTTGCTTCTAGTGGGACAGGAATTGTCCCACCAGCTCAGGACATTGATAAGTTGCGGTCTGTTTTAGGTACGAGGTTCTTGTTCCTTTTTTGCTTAATTTGTTTCTCATTGTTTTTATGTTGATAATTGGTTATGGGATGTGTGTTTTTATTTTTTTATCATGTATTAATGATATTTCATATTGAAGACGTGTCAGATATGATGTTTCTTAGCCACTGACACGACACCGTGACACATTGATTATATTCAATCACTTTTATTTTCTCAATTATTTTGGTATCCACATGTCGGTGTCGTGTTGATTTTCATGGTGTTATTGTTATTAATTGTTTTCAGGGTGCAATTTTTTACTAATCAGCACGATATTTCATATTGAAAGCGTGTTTGATATTTTATGTGTCAATGGATACCGACATGACAGGGACACATACTATTATATTCAATCATTTGTATTTTCTCAAATTATTGCGGGTGTATATGCGTCAGTATCCTTATTGGTGTCCCTGTTTGGTGTCCGTGTCTTGTGTTTGATGAGTGCTTCATAAGTTTTTGTGTCAACATATTTATGTGTAAATGAAGATTTTTTGTGACAACTCATAAGGCTTTGTTCATAGTATATCACATGTTTCATGTTTTGTTTTTAACTGTCTAACTTTTTTCAAAAAAAAATTGTTACTTTTTTCAAAATTGCACCAATTTTTGATGTTATCATTTTACCATGAATATTATTGGATGAGTTGTGTGGGGGGTTTTGTGCTCTTTTATATACACACTTGCTATTGTTTTCTCTCCTTAGTGTGAGATGTGATGTGTCTTAACATGATTTGCATGCATGTGTTTTATTTATGTATTTGTATATTTATATATTATATATTCCGAGGTTCTTTGATTTGCCTATCAAATAAAATAAAAATTTGCATGTTGTCATATGCTATTTAATCCCAATATATATTTTACATTGAAAAAAAAATTCAGTTTACAATGTGATGTCAAGTCCATGGTCTAATGTGAATGAGACATCAAGCATATTGATATTAAATCTCTCTCTCTCTCTCTCTCTCATGTCTCTCTTCTCTCCTTTTTTTTTTGTTTCATATCCATTCATTTATTTGACTTCTAATGTGGATTATTTGGATTTACTTTGTGGTTAATTAGGACTAATTAAGTGATAATGAGCTAGATTATAGGTTAGTAATGAAGGTTTAAATTCCTATTATTAGGTATAGAACTTTCAAATGTCAATAAATAACAATGGACTTTATAGCAAGCTAAAAATGTTCTTGACATTTTTGTTTTTTGTATGGTGATTATTAGTACATTATTCTCAATAAAGGGGAAGCATTGTTGGTGGCTTAAAGCCTATAAGTCTATGAATACAAAAACTCATTATCTAGCAAGAGTTGTTAATGATATAAAGTCTATGTCAATAAAACTCCAAAGGTTAATTACAATAGTTATATTCTATGAAACACTGACACATCAGATGGAAAGCGTGTCGGTGTCGATACATTTGATTGTATTTAATGACTTTTATTTTTTCCGATTTTTACCAGTGTTTGTGTCGCGTTTGTGTACGTGGTTCATAGGTTATAGGTTATATATGAGTAAATTGTTGAAAATTTTCATGAGTTTTAAGTGCCATGCAAAGTATACAACTCTAGCTTCTCTTTTGTGCAGATGGAATAAAACCAGAAGATGTTGACTTGGATCCTAATATGCCATATTTCAGGGCTAATGCATCTCACAGAAGGCCAAAAATTACATACTTGCACATTTATGAGTGTGAGAAATTCTCGGTAAGTAACTAAGCCAGTCTAATATGATGTTTATAAGAAAACGGATCCCATTCACTTGGGATATCTCTACATTACACAGTCAATATATTGGTGGCCATTGGTTTCAGATCGAACTGTTCACAAAATATTGATCCAACTGTTACCAATGTATTGACTGCGTGAATTCATAATATCTCGAATGCAGGGAATCTTGATCTGATCAAACAGTTTGCAAAATATGCGGATTTTTTATTTATTTTTAAATACAGTTAGATTCAGATCAGACAGTTTACAAAATGCAGTTTTATTTTCTCTTTTTTTTGAAGAGTTCTGTTTTATTGATGGTGACCTTATACACATTTTTAATGTGTTGTACAGATGGGAATATTTTGTTTGCCACCTTCTGGTGTTATTCCTCTACATAATCACCCTGGAATGACAGTTTTTAGTAAGCTACTTTTTGGAACTATGCACATCAAATCATATGATTGGGTGGTTGATTTGCCTCCTGAATCTCCTACCATTTTCAAACCCTCAGAAAGTGAGTAGTACTTATATTATTCACTGTTTCTTATTTATGATGATGCTTTTGTACTCTTATTCTTTTTTCAATTGTAGAACCTAAGTTAGACATATTAAATACAATAGAATAGTCCTAAAATAGAAAAAATTGCTATTTAATTAACATTTGATACCTTTGTATATTTTATGATTTTGTATGTAATCTAGAAGTAATATGTCCATATCCAAACCACCGCAGTTGTAGTTGCGGTTACCGTTACATTGCAACCGTTAACTTCAGGTGAAAGTGCAGACAAATGCGGCTGTAACTTAGTCACGGTCATAGTAACGCTGCAATATTTAATGTTAAGGGAAAGTACGGACAAATGTGGTTGCAATTGCAGTTTCAAGCCCTAATTTAAAACTATAGTTCATATTATTGTTTTTCTATTGTCCTAGCTGAAAATAATTAGCATTTATATTCTAATGTTGCAGGTCCTGAGTTGAGGTTAGCAAAAGTGAAGGTTGATGATGATTTCACTGCTCCTTGCAACCCTTCTATCTTATATCCTGAGGATGGTGGCAACTTGCATTGTTTCACAGCAGTGACAGCATGTGCAGTTCTTGATGTTCTTGGTCCTCCATATTCTGATCTTGATGGCAGACACTGCACATACTACACTAATTATCCGTTTTCCAACTTTCCAGGTAAAATTTTCTCTAAAATCTAAGTACTTTTCGACTTTATACCTTAAAATAGTTATGCCTTTCTTCACTAATACACTTCATTTTATGATCACATCACACTATTTCTATATCTCTTGACATATCCTCGGATTCTCCGCAGTAAAAGAAAACACACAATCATGTAGTTAAGTGATCTTTGTTGTTGGATAAAGATCGAATAGCCTGATTCAAACTTTAGAAAATTAGGTTTAAAATACAATTAATAATGTAAGTCATTTGATCTTATCCAATTGTCAAGATTCATGATTGCGTGACGAGATGGAATTCATTGCAACATAACGGATTTAGATTTCTTGTAGCCGTGAATTCCAAAGTCACGCAATGTATATTTTACGATCACGATCACATGGCTTAGAAGTAACACCTTAGATTTCGGATCGAGATTTGTTGTACTAAACAAAAGACGCAATTACGCGCAGTTTTTGTTCTTCGTTCCAAGTCATTTGATCTTGATTGAATGATTCCGATTTGTCTCATTGTGTGCTTTTGTGCCTGTACGCAATCTAGGTCCCACATGTCACTATCGATATTTCTATTTGTGCCGGACCCCACATAAACTTTAATCATATCTATTAAACTACATTCTCATGAAATTTCAGTTGAAGGACTATCCATACCAGAAGAGGAAAGGAATGTTTATGAATGGCTACAAGAAAAGGACCAACTTGAAGATTTAAAAGTTGAAGGAAGAATGTACAGTGGTCCAACTATTGTGGAGAGTTAGCAAATCATATTCTGTCTCAAACATACAACATCTTTCAGTTTCTTGTAATCATTTTCTATTTTCAAATATCCCTACAGAAAAAAAAAAGACAAAATCATTTTTTTTTTATCAATCTTGTAGATTTTATGCTGGTTTTCTTTAGTATTGTACTTTTTTTGGTGTTTTTTTTCTTCTCCTTTTCTTTATGGAACAACAGAAAAAAGGAGAAATGTTGCTAATAGAAGCACCATGTTTAATTTTAGCCATCAATATAGAAGTTTGTTATTGAAATTAAAAATGTGTTATATACATTTTGTTGTTGAAATTGTAGTTTATTTTTAGTTCATTATATTTGAGATGTAAGGAAATAGGTGATTTAATCAATAACTATTAGCAAAGTTAGAATAAAATTTTGTTGTCAACATATTATGTTTTATTACATTACTCTTAATTTTTCTTTAAGAGCACAGTAATAATCACCACTAGTATATTTTGAAATAGTTTTTAATTTTTCAAACAAAAAGAGTATGATTTATTTCTTTGTTTGAATGTCAAATTTATGCTAGCGTAGTTTTTCTAGTAATAATAGACCTCGTCGTTAGATTGTAAAATAGAGATTAGTCATTAACAAAGTTGGTGGATGCTTCAATTAGCTATATAACAATAAAAACTTTTATTATGTTTTGTCACACTAAGAGTCTCATTTAACTTGGTTGTTGAGCAAACTGGACGTGAAAACTTTACCATCTAGCCCCTTCGGGTTCGATCTTTGGGGGTTTGACTCATTTAAGACGTGTAATCGGTAAAGTGTCTGAATCAAGTGTATGTGTGTGTGTGACAGACAATATGTGTGTGCGCGTGCGAATGTGTGCATGATAAATGTTGTATGTTGTATAAGGTCAAACATTCCGATCGACCACATTGATATGATTTGAGTTTGAATTTAGAATGATTTATTTTCATTGAGGTCAGTTCTTCTTCTGGATCTGCATGAAATATACCATGCACTCATATAATTAAATTTTCCATTCTATTATAGAAACATAAAACGCTAGATTTTTCAGTTTTTACATATATTTTATTCATAGAATGATGTATATATGAAGTAAAACAAGTTTTGTGTTTAGATGACACTTTTTTTCATCTGTCTACAGTGAGAGCATAGTTGCATGCATGCACTATTATTATACATGATGGTGACTCCTTAATTTTCATGTGAGGTGAAATTAGTTACCACACAGATATTGCAATAGCCAACCGTACATATGCTGGAAAATGTTGGTCATGCTTTAGTTACTTTTCTAACTAGTTTATAGATTCTTGACCTTAGAGGGACATGAAAAGGTGGAAGAGAAGAATAGGTAAGTACATGTGATGGAAACATGTGATAGAGACTAGCTTGGAAAATTAAGCACATTGTATTGAAGCTAGCTGGAGCTGTCTAAAGTAAATTAATTAAGGTGACTCTTGCAACAACAATGACTCAATGAGGTTGATCTGGCTTTATTTACACAATACTTAAATAGTAAAATATTTTTGAGTTCTGCTCTTTACCCAAACGGTTCTGCTCATTCCTAAAGTAAAAGTCCAAAATGCCCCTACGCAACTTAACATGCGGTGCGTGAGTTAACATGCGCTAGTTAGAAAATAAACGCAACTTAAGTCACGTTGCGTGACTTAAGTCACGTTGCGTGCTGTTATTAGCCCAGGCAAAACCTCATTCTGCCTCATTTTCTAACACAACACACTCAAATCTCAATTCTCTCTCAAATTACCCAACTCCTAAATTCCTTCAACTTCAAATCAAACAACACTACAACAACAAGAACAAGTAAGCTTTCACTTAAATTATGTTGGTATGATAGATTTTTTTTGTTAATCTAGAATTTGTTAGGTTTATTGTTTTGTTAAAATTTTAATTTTTTTTGCAAGAAATGATAGAATGCTACATGTAAATGACTTATAGTGCTTAATTGTTATGATGTTTAGATGTTTGCATGATTATGTTAGATTTTTTTACGCTTAGATTAGATTTTTTTTAGATTTAGGGTTTGTTTAATTTTTTTTTTGTTGCAATATATGATACAATGTTACATGCAAATGAGTAATATTGCCTAATTATTTAGATATTTGCATGTTTATGTTGTAATTATCATTTGTAGGGTTTATGCATAATTTGCACTCCAAGTGTTTGATGAAATGTCTGAATGAGTTTTTCATTGATTGTGTTTAATTTCTAATTGTGTAGATTTGAAGCAATGGCCGGGTGGATCGACGTTCATGCAGAATTCAACGGCGGAGAACCTCAGAGGTTGAAGGTTCGGTGCCTTCATGTAACGTTAAGAGGTCTCAAGGATCAACTGAATGAATTCAACCAAGCACTCAACCCCAGAGACACAAGGAGGGTGCAAAATGTTCGGTATAAACGTCCAAAGCTCGACGAGGGGAGAGTATCATTCACTTGGGTGGAGTTAAAGAACGACGAAAACGTGATGAGCATGTTTTGGGAGCACACCAAGTTCCAGTGGATCGATATGCGGGTGACGTTGCTGAGATCAACTGAAGATATCATCAACAACTTGATTCCGCCAGAAGATCGTCATTAGTTAGGGTAAGGTGCATTCCAACTACAACATTTGTCTTACCTCTGAAATGGTGTAATTCAAATTTGTCAAACGGCGAGGACTCAAGCATTTCGCTCGGCATTCATGTTTTTCCTTTGAAAATATTAAATTCTTGTTAGGGTGGTTTAGATGAAGGTATTAGGTGTCAAGGAATGGACCTCATTTCGGTGGCACTTGAATACCTTAATCTAAATCAAGCCTAACAAAAATTTATTCTTTTCAAAGGAAAGCATGAATGTCGAGCGAAATGCTTGAGTCCTGTTGTTTGGCAATTTTGAATTTACCCCATTTCAGAGGTAAGACAATTGTTGTAGTTGGAATGCACATTCCAACTACAACAATTGTCTTCCTCTGGATGGGGTAATTCAAACTAGTTAAATGGCAGGACACCGGCATTCGCCCGGGAGTGTTTTTGTTCCATTCTAAATGTTAATTTCTTGTTGGCTTCGTTTAAATGATTGTATCGAAGTGTCAAGGTCTGGACCTCATTCCGTTGGCACTTAAATACTATCATTTAAAACCAAGACCAACAAGAATTTAACATTTGGAATGGAACAATAACACTTCTGGACGAATGTCGGAGTCCTGCTTTTTAGCTAGTTTGAATTGACCCCATTCAGAGGTAAGATAATTGTTGTAGCTGGAAGGTACATTTCCGAATGTAATGTAATGATAGTTGACGTACATGTCTTTTACGTAATGTAATGTAATGAACCACAATGTATTGTAACGTAGATGAAATTATATCTAAATAAAATTGTCTAAGAATCAATTTTGTGTACTTATCGAATTTATTTATTCAATACGCCATTTTTATTTGAATTAATGTTGTATACTTATTATAATTTACTTATTCGATACGCAATATTTATTCGAATTCACGCTATCGTAATATTTATTTGAATTCACGCTATCGCAATATTTATTTGAATTCACGCTATCATACTTTTTATTCGAATTCACGTTATCGTACTTTTTATTCGAATTCACGCTATCGCACTTTTTATTCGAATTCACGCTATCCCACTTTTTATTCAAATTCACGCTATCCTACTTTTTATTCGAATTCACGCTATCATACTTTTTATTCGAATTCACGCTGGAGTTATTCTAATTCATTTATTTAGTCTTATTTGAATTTATTATCTTATTAGAATTTATTAATTCAATACGCAATTGTAAAATAAATGCAACAATTAAAAAAAAATAAAGAAACAAAAATAATGGATATAAAATATCATTTTATTAATATAATTCTTATTACATTTACAATGGGGTAAAACTAAATCTGCGAAAAAATAAAAACCACCAGAAAACCTATCTTTCTGGGGTAAAACTAAAAATAAACCACAAGAAAACCAACCTTCCTGGGGTAAAACTAAAAGTAAACCACAAGAAAACCAACCTTCCTGGGGTAAAACTAAATCTGCACATTTAGTTTTACCCAATGTGTTTTTTTGCCCAAGAAAGCTGCTCACTACTTATATTTTCTCCAGCATTCCCACTACTTATCATTCTTTCTCTTTTTACACCAAAATAAAGAAGGAAAAAAAGAAGGAAAGGAAGAAGATTCATAGGGGGAGAGAGTGAGAATGGGAGATGGTGTGAGGAAATGGGGAAGTTTAGAGGTGTATTTATAGGGGGAGATTGTAACATAAGTTATATATACCATAAATAGGGTCAAAAAACGTGTAAAAACTTAACAAAAACGTGTAAAATCAAATAAAATGCATTGAACAAAGTCAAAAAAAGTGTTCTTGAGTCCAGGATTAACACTAGCGTGAGTTAACTCACGCCCAAGATTAACACTAGCGTGAGTTAACTCACGCACAAGTTAACACTAGAGTGAGTTAACTCACGCCCAGTAATAACACTAACATGAGTTAACTCATGCTAGTTAGGCCGGTGGTCACAACTCAAGAACATGTTTGTTGGACTTTGGTCGGTTATTCAACCATGATTTTATTGTGTTTTACACGTTTTTTTTACTGTTTTTTTTTACTTAATTTAGTGCATATAAAACCTATGTACTAAATAATTTTCAATTAGGCCTTTATTTTTTTTGTTACATTTAAGGCCTATATTCTAAATTATTTTGGTTACATTAATCTAAATTATTTTCTTAACTTTATTCTAAATTATTTTATTAACATTATTCTGAAATTATTTTGTTAACATTATTCTAAATTATTGATTCGATATTATTCTTTAAATAAATACAAATATAAATAAAAGTAAATGGACTAAATTAATAAAAGCAAATGGACTAAATATAAATAAAAGCAAATGAACTAAATATAAATAAAGGTAAATATAACAATATCTCATTTCATTGATAATTCATACATTACAATTATTCATACAATAATTTTGAACTAATTCACTAAATCTACTTATTTTATCCTTTTTGGGGTAAAAAGTAATCAATCTTCGTGGGGTAAAATAGTGAGCAGCCTTCTTGGGGAAAATACATCATCAACCCTTGGGCTAAATTTAAATCTGGTTTTTTTTTACCACAAGAAGTTCTTTTTACCCACTGTAAAAAGTTTCTGCGGTTAAAAAAGCAGATTTAAAATTATCCCAAGGGTCGATCACTTCCCCAAGTCGACTACTCACTATTTTACCGCGACGAATTTTGATCACTTTTTACCCCCAAAGAGAATATTGAAAAAAAAAACAAAGAAAGAAGAGAATTAGAGGGAGAGAGTGGGAGGAGATAATGTGAGGAATATAAGAAGTATGTGAGGGTATTTATAGGTAGAAATGGGAACCTAGGTTGTATCTAACTTAAATGTGGTAAAAAAAACGTGTGAAAGTGGTAAAAAACGTGTTTCTTTAATGTTGAAAAGCTGACCAAAGTTGGAAAAACGTTTGTTCTTCACCGGCCAACTAACGTGAGTTGACTTGCGCTAGTGCTAAGTGGTGCGTGACTTAAGTCACGTTCATATTACACTAGCATATGTTAAGTCACGTAGCGTGACTTAACATACGCTCATAATACACTAACGCATGTTAAGTTGCGTAGGGGCATTTTAGACTTTTACTTTGAGAGTGAGCAAAACCATTTGGGTAAAGAGCAGAATTCAATCATTTTTACTATGAAACATGAATATCCAAATCTTTATTTACACAATGATTCTTGACCTTAGAACTAACTTCAAATTTTTTTGTCAATCTTTTTCCAAACAAAATTTTCTTGAGTCGTAAAATCTTTTTTTTTTTTTTTAAAAATTTTGAATTCAAAAAATGAAACATGAATATC
This sequence comes from Medicago sativa, assembly GCF_051527215.1. Classification (NCBI taxonomy): domain Eukaryota; kingdom Viridiplantae; phylum Streptophyta; class Magnoliopsida; order Fabales; family Fabaceae; genus Medicago; species Medicago sativa. The sequence goes on from NC_140754.1 coordinate 6,539,112, forward strand.
AAAATCAGAATTTAGATAAGTTTAGATAACATAGATATTTTACGATTGAAATAAATAAATAAAATTAAATCGATTTAATAGAAAAATCAATTTTAGAGAGGGTAGAAATCCGTCACTAAACTACCATAATTCCCTCACAAACTAATTTAGTGATGGATTTAGTGACGACCGGTAATCCCTTAAGAATATTGGCCTTGCTAAATATTGGTGAGGGATTTTGGTTTCCGTCCCTAATTGACACGGATACAATCCCTCACTAATTATATAAATCCGTCACTAAATATGAACCAGAAATGTGCTAAAACTTGGACAAATCCGTCAGTAATGAGTGAGGATTCTTGTTACCTCTCTAATAGCGAGGGACTATTCCATCATTTTTTACCATTATTTCCGTCACTAATTAATGAGGGATTGGTTTTCCCTTTCAAATTTTGAAGTCATAAATTGTGATGAAATTTAATTCCCTCACTAATTCTGTTACGAATTCGATGAGAAAACACACCAATAACAAACTTGATGTGTGGAGCAAGGGATAATTAAGCAACCAATATCAAAGTGAATTGCAATTAAACACGCAAAAGTAGAAAAACAGCGAGAGAAAAGAAGAGAGAACACAAAAGAATCTGTCTACCCAGTTCGATCCAAATTGACCTAGTCTGGGGGAGAGAGCAGCCTTCCGTTTCACTATATGATGAGTAACGTTACAAAAGAGATATCAATGGGTTACAAGAATAAGTCTCCCGCCTAATTCTACCCAAATCCCAGCCTCTTCCCGTAACCAAGAGACTCAATCCTAATAGTGTTTCCCAAGGTTAATCAACCTTCAAACCCTAGTTTGTTGCCAAGAGACAAACTCTATACAAACCATAGTTTGATTTCTAAACCCTTGTTTCAGCCCCCTCTATGTCCAAGGTTTACACTGATACAATGTATATATTTATAGTAGAAGAATCCTCAATAAAACTGGAACAAATCTAGGCCCGAAAATACGTTTCTGTTTTATTTTCTGCTTTCAAAATCGGCCATCGTGCTCACCAAATCGGCCATCGATTTTTACAGAACCAACAGACAAAAAAACAGAGTCCAAAATCGGCCACCGTGCTCTGAAAATCGGACACCGATTTTCTGCTACCAGAATTCCAATTTCTTCAATTTTGAGGCACTTTCACAACAATCTCCACCTTGACTCTAAATTAGTGATGATCCCATATCATCAACCACCTTGCTGCTCTTTCCCTTGTTCCCACTACACCAAGTAGCTCCACAAGTTTACACCCTAACCTCTTCAACCATCGGAATGCCTTCCACCCCTTTGAAGATCCATGTGTCCAAACTACTCAAGGAATTTTAGGTAGTTCTACAAGTATACACCTTAACCTCTTCAGCCATCGGAATGTCTTCCGCTTTCTTGAAGATCCTTGTATCCAAACTACACTAGGAATTTCAGGTAGTTCTACAAGACTACACCATACCTCTTCAATACGAGACATCTCCCGCTTCCTTGAAGATCACCTTGCATCCAATCACCCTTGGACTTTTAGGGTAATTCCACAAGTCGTGCTATACATTCTTCAACCTCTGGAGTGCCTTCCGTCTTCATGAAGAAATCCCTTGCTCACCACTAGAGCATAGCACCCAAGGTCCTCCATAGTCGTACCACTCCTGGTGTGTTCAACTCCACTTAAAGCTGAGCTTTTAACCTCTCAACTAGCAAATGAGTACATCCCACTATGTCTTCCACCTTGAAACTCCACCTCAACAGGTAGGTCATGAGTATTCTTACCACCGCCTCTCCAGGCTGATCATGAGTATTCTTACCACCGCCTCTCCAGGCTGATGTTAAGTGTTTAACGTCTCTCCAGACGATCACCGCTCCACTAGGCATCACCCTCAAGGTGAGACACATCACCTTCTTCATCCTCCAAACAACAAACCATCAAAGCACCTGCATCCTCATAACCCTCAGAGACAGTTTGTGCGGAATTACCATTAATCTCCGGACAATCCTTCTTGAAGTGACCCATCTTGTTACACTTAAAGCACTTAAACTTTGGCTTGTTACTACTCTTTCCCCGGTTACCTCTACCTCCACCATTCCCTCTTAAAACACTTAGGCCTTCCCCGTTTTCATCAACTCTCAAGTCCTTTGACTTAGTCAACTCCTTGGTTCTCAAAGCCGCTTGAACTTCTTCCAAGGTAACAGTGCCTTCTTTTCCATAGAGCATGGTATCTTTAAACGATTCAAAAGATCTAGGTAGAGCACACAACAAGAGTATAGCTTTATCTTCATTATCAAGATTCACCTCAATATTCTCCAAGTCATCAAGGATTTTGTTGAACTCCGTAAGTTGCTCCATGATGGCCTTTGACTCCACCATCTTGAATGAGTAGATTTGTTGCTTTAGGAATTGCCGATGAGCCAAAGACTTTGTCATATACAAAGATTCCAACTTTGCCCACATCGATGCCGCGGTTGGTTCCTTTGCTACTTTTCTCAAAACTTTATCTCTGAGGCACAAGACAATGGCACTCCTGGCCTTGTCCACCATCTCGGTCTTCTCCGCTCGTGACATGGTGACCGGTAACGAACCTTCACCCTTCAAAGCTTTCTCTCACTTTTGTTGTATTAACACCGCTTCCATCTTTACCTTCCATAACCCAAAATTGTTATTGCCGGTAAACTTCTCAATATCCCACTTCGAACCCATGATACTTGATTATCCTTTTACCTTTGCCCCACGGTGGGCGCCAATTGTTGCGATTTCGATGAGAAAACACACCAATAACAAACTTGATGTGTGAAGCAAGGGATAATTAAGCAACCAATATCAAAGTGAATTGCAATTAAACACGCAAAAGTAGAAAAACATCGAGAGAAAAGAAGAGAGAACACAAAAGAATCTGTCTACCCAGTTCGATCCAAATTGACCTAGTCTGTGGGAGAGAGCAGCCCTCCGTTTCACTATATGATGAGTAACGTTACAAAAGAGATATCAATGGGTTACAAGAATAAGTCTTCAGCCTAATTCTACCCAAATCCCAGCCTCTTCCCGTAACCAAGAGACTCAATCCTAATAGTGTTTCCCAAGGTGAATCAACCTTCAAACCCTAGTTTGTTGCCAAGAGACAAACTCTATACAAACCCTAGTTTGATTTCTAAACCCTTGTTTCAGCCCCCTCTATGTCCAAGGTTTACACTGATACAATGTATATATTTATAGTAAAAGAATCCTCAATAAAACTGGAACAAATCTAGGCCCGAAAATACGTTTCTGTTTTATTTTCTGCTGTCAAAATCGGCCACCGTGCTCACCAAATCGGCCACCGATTTTTACAGAACCAACATACAAAAAAACAGAGTCCAAAATCGGCCATCGTGCTCTGAAAATCGGCCACCGATTTTCTGCTACCAGAATTCTAATTTCTTCAATTTTGAGGCACTTTCACAACAAATTCAAACAAAAATTTGCTTCAGAAGATTAATGTTCAATTTCAAACCAAATTTCATTAATTAATTATATTAATAATGTAAATGTACTTACTATATTAAACCATATTGAACTTGTTGGAAATTATAAATATTCAATAAAAAACACTTGATAAATTGTCTTCATACCCATCACATACATTCATCACCATAAAAGTCATAAGGAAACTCTCAATAAGTTTACAACCATTGTTCAACACTCAAAATACATAAAGAGTCATAAGGAAACTCTCAGAATAAGTTTCATAAGAAACGCTTAAACATTTTTAATGGTACTAGAAGTAGCACATTAACTAAGTATGAAACCAAGCTATCAAAATAACCATATATTATACATATTATATATCTATATATCAAGTAGATGGAGGTGGAGGTGGATGTAGATGACCTTGAGAAACCATTTACATCAATTTAGTGATTTTCTCCCTAAGAAAACGTGAATCTTCCTGTGATGCACGAATCAACTCCTCACGAGCCTTCAATTTCTCTTTAAGAGATGCATTTTCAGCCCTCATTTGTTCAAATTCAGATTGTAAGATGCCGTCAGATCTGGAAGATCTAGACGGCTTATATTTCCCTGCTTCCGAGCCCAAACCATATATACGACCCTTCTTACTTACTCTTCCAACAACATCTAAGAGGATAATGTTGTCACTTTCATGTCTAGAAACATCATCCCCTAGTGCCTCCTCATGTGAATCCCTCTCAATAATCCTTTTTTCAAACTCATCCTACAAAATAATTATATTTTACTAACAAGTAATAATTTCATCCTTCATTCAGTCAACAGAAACAACTTTTTTAAAAAAAAATTCAATACATGAATAATTCGAAATAAGTATATGAAATATTTTGATAACTATTCTCCCCTGGTCTTAAACAGAGTACTTTGTCACTTGATATCCATATGAAATGTTGGCCTAAAACCTTATCTAAAAACATTGTTGATTTTTACCCGGTATGCTGTCCTAAAAACTTATATTGCGTTCACTGCTTGCCTATATTAGTTTCCCAGAAGCATCAAACAAACTAACATTCTGATATATCTTCCTGTCAAGACAATTCATTATTTTTCTCAATCTGCTTCTAAAATATAGACATAGTTTCGTATGGAGTTCTTTATGTCAAAAAATCAAGTGGAGTTAGGATTGGTATGGAAGAAAAAAAGAGAATTGAAATGGTAGTGCTCAGTCTAAGTCATAGGTACATTTATTTTATTTCTTAATATGTGCTTAACAATTAGCATCAGTGCATAACCTCCATAAAAATAGCATCAGCGAACAATTATTTCAGTGCAGAACTATTAAAACAATTAAAAATAGCATCAGTTCTTAACAATTAGCATCAGTGCAGAACCTCCATATCATAGTTCAACTAATTTAAAAATAGACTAAATATTCATCAGGTTCAATAAGGTCATGAAGTAATAACTTACAACAATATCCTTTGATTTTGAGGAAACCCACTTGCTTGGATCACCTTTCAATTTATGTGTGTATTCAAATATTTCCCAACATGTTGGAGTCACTTCTGGAGATGTTTTCTAAAACCAAAACGGATCAATCAATGTTAATCGAAACATAGGTCATTTTACTTCAAATATACTAGTAACCAAATCAAATTTACAAGCCATATTTAAACCATATTCATAAAGGAAATCATAAGCAAAAATCAGTATGATAAATTAGAAAAATACATCTAAAATAGATCTAACCTGGTTGAGTGTGGCTCGGAAAGCGATATACAAAAGGAATGGTTCAAGAACTGCGAGTGAGACAACATCCATTCAATCAAAATCAAAATTAATAATCAAATATAACATAAAGTCGATATACAAATGGATAAAATAGCACAGCAACAGAGCATGTAAACAAGAGTAAGAAAAAACTAACATCCTAGTTCAGTGACCTATTCAAGTATCCAAAAAGATATGCCCCTGATGTGAGTGTGAGGCTCCCTGTCAATTATGCTAAACTATAATTGAAGAGTGAGTCATCTCAGGTGACACCATTATTTTTTGAAACTCTAAAGTGTAACTAGCAGCACCATTCATGAAATCAATTTTAAAGAAATCAAATTTGTTTCTAGATCTACTGTGAGAGGAAAGAAGGTTCAACTCTAAAGTGTGCTCTTTTGTAAAAACATTTCTTAGACAAATAGTGTGACTAGTTCAGTTCTTAAGTGTGTCTCAAGTTATCTTGTACTCATGTGACTTATCAATAAAATTACTCATGCGCTTATTTCTTAATATGTAAAATTTGAATGATAAATAACAGGTTTGAAACTGCTGCTATTCAAACACCTCAATGGCCTAATAACAGCACAAAAACACACAACACACACAGTCCAACACACAGTCCACTAGGCTTAAAAAACAGTCATGGAAAACAGGCCCCAAATGTTGTCAGCACCTCCCTGCACAGAGAAAACACTCACACCAGCAGCAGAAAAAACACAGCAGCCTCGTTTCATCGAAAGATGATTAAGAGGGGTCAATTCATTTTCTCAATATGGTAAAAAGCATTTATTCAAGTGTAATACATGCAATTTTCCCACTTCATAACAGCCCTATGAAATTTATCACTTCAAAACATTACCTTAATTGCAAAGTCATGCTAATATGTGACGTGAGGATAGATTTCAAGAGCATTATCTTCAAATGACTTAGGCATTAAAAGCAAAGTACATAACTCCAAATATTGGCCATGTAAAACAATAAAAACAAACATCACAAGTAAAACAATCATACAACATTATCCAAGAAAGGTCATAAAAAAATCCTATTGACCTCAAATGTTCTGAATTTATATAACACAATCTAAAACCTACAAACCCTATAACTCTAAATGTTTTCAACACCATATCACATAACAGAAAAATTCAAACCCAAAATCCAAATGTAAGATTCCATTCCCTTTGTTTCAACAAGCTTCACTTCCATATGGCCATGATGAAAATAACAGTTAATATGTAAATTAAAACAACATCAGAAAAATAAGTATCACAAACAATAACTTCACTGAAGAGAAAAAAATAAAAAAATAATAAATAAATAAATAAATTCTGAGATTGATAGAGGTTACCGTGATGATTTTGGGAGTCAGATTTAGTGAAGATCTACAAATTCAGCGTCAAATTCAGTATGAGGGGAATGTTTTAGTATGAGAGGAGGGAAACCAAAACGTGAAAATAAACGAGGGGAAAATAATTCAGTTTTGGCTAATGAATTTAGTGAGGCTTTTAGTGAGGGATACATTAGATAGAGATATGTAATTGATGTTAGTGAGGGTTTTAGTGAGGGATGCATTAGTGAGGGATAAAGTCCATGTCAAATTTCGTAACAAACATGCAACTAATGACTTTAGTGAGGGATTTAGTCACGGATTTTTTGTGACGGATATTTAGACAATTCTGTTACTAATGTTTGGCAACTCAACTTTTGTGGGAAATTCAAAAATCCGTCCCTAAATCCGTCACAATTAGTGAGTGATTATTTTCCCTCCCTAAAATCCGTCTCTAAATCGCGTTTTTTTTAGTAGTGAAACAGAAAATACAAATAAACAGACACAACAATGTTTGTTTTCCCTCTACTATATATAATAAAACAAAGAAACATTTTTATTTGGATGAGACATAATTTGTGAGGTCTAAAGCAAGGAATCGAGCAGTCTCACCATTGGGGTTGTGACTTGTAATTGGATATGATATGGGATTTAATGTCAGAAACACATTATCTTGGATTGCCCTACGCTCACCTCACTCCTAAAATTGTTCTTTTAACATTCTAAGATTATCTATTAGACTCTATGATAGTTAATTGCCGTTTGCCCCTCAATGGTAGTTAATTTTTGTTGTATCAGGGACAATTAATTATCAATGCGCTTTGGTAATAGAGACAGAACAACACCTTAATAGAATTGCTGTTTTTTCTTTTTTATCATGAACACTTTCATTGAATCATTCACACATTCATTCAATCATTCTTAAATGCATTCTAAAACTAATATTTCATTCTTTAACAAAAAAAACAATCCATTCAATTTAATGATAATGTCATTAATTTACATAGGAACGATAATGTCAGAAAAATATGCAAATAAAACCAAAATCTACTTTATATCTAATCCTAAGGTACATTTGTTAACCCTAATCCTAATTCACTTTGGCGCCTAATTATCTGGCTTAATGACCTAGGATGTTTAAAACTCATGGACACGGTTTGTTATGAGAATTAATTGCAAAGTTTCAAATTCAAATTTACCCTCAAAAACTATTTCACTAACCATGCTGATATGAGGCCTTTGAAGTTCCACCAGTAGCATTTAATGACATTAATTTAGTTGTTTCTTTTTCCCATAAGCATGCATATTCATTTAATGATTTCTTTTTCCCGTACGCATGCATATCTAAGTCTCCATGTACATATTGAAATGCCATATACAATGCAAGTTTACATATCTTATATACTACTACATGGTAGTAAAATTGTACCTTGAAGGTTGGAGTCACATTTCTTGCAAATCTCTTCATTTCAGAATCTCTTTGTACCATTAAATGAACCGTTTGATAGATAAGGCCAGGGCCGGCCCTAGGCATAGGACAGGAGTGCGACGGCCTAGGGCCCATGCCCGCATGGGGCCCTAAATTTTTTTATAGACGGGGTGTATATTGCAAAACTAAGTAAAAAGGTAGAGTGCAAATAGAAATTCGTATCAGTAGGGCCAAGTCAGAATCCTTTTCTCAGCCCAGCATGTAAAAAACAGGGAAAAAAACGTGGAAAGGCCCAAATAAAGAGAAAAAATGAAATTGCTCTTTAGGCCCCCCAATATACAAAAACAAAAACTTTTTTTGTGCAATTAGAAAGACAGATGAAAAAAGAAACCTAAAACAAACCAAAAACTTCTAAAACCAGTTATTCTTTCTTAAGGTAAATTGTTTTAGGTTTATGTTTTTTTTCTTTCTTTCTAATTTCAATTCTCTTTGATAATGATTGTTTCAATTGTCTAATTGTTTCAGCTTCAGATGTTTAATTCTAAATTTCTAATTGAATGATTTATGCTTTTTCCAATTAAATTCTTGATTTTTTCATATAACATGATTTATGATTCAACTTCAAGTAGTGTACATAGATATTCTTCAAGATTCCGTGAATATCAAATTATCAGTTCAATTCAATTTTTTTATTTTTGTTTTTCCAATTCAAGTACACGTGAATATCATTATATCAATCCAATTTAATTTTTTGATTTTTTTTCCAATTCAATTTTTTATTTTTGTTTGATTAAGTGTTTAGATTTTTTTTTTCTTGCGCTTTTATTTTTCAGGTGTTAAAACTCCGGTCTACTTTTAAGGTGCTATTGTTCTCTACTTCACTATTTTTATGGTTTTTTGTTTGTTTGTTTATATATTTCTATTGAGTATTTGATTTATTTTAAGATGTTGCCTAAAAAACATTTATCTGGTAGTGAAAAACGAAAAAGAAAAAAAAACGAAATGAAGAGCTAATAAAATCTTGGTGATGAGTGTGAACAAGAAATTCTTCATTTTGATATTTATGATACAAGAAATTGAGAGAATCTTGATAACGCCTCAAAGGATATTCTAGTTGAAAAGGGGCCTATTAGAGAAATGAATCTTAGTTTTCCCAATGACAAATATTTTAGGCATTTCTTATATGCGAATTATTCAAGAAAATTAAGTAATGGTGAGATTAGTTTATTGTAAACATGTCGACAAAGTATATTGTTTTTGTTGTAAATTGTTTAAATCTTATATAATGTGAATTATTCATTTATCAGAAGAATTTTTTTTTTATTACTCCCTCCGTCCCTTAATGTAACCACCCATTTGATTTTATTTTTGTCCCTAAATGTAACCCCCTTTTCAAATTACTAGATACATTTATTACTTTTTTCCTAAACATACCCCTAATTAATACTACTAACTTATCTTGAAATATGAAAAGTCAAATTCAATACACATACAAACAAAGGACAATTTGGTAATATTAATACACAAAACAGACACATTAATTACACTGACAACTTTTCTTAAGAAATATGAAAAATGCAAAGGGGGGTTACATTAAGGGACGGAGGGAGTATATAATACAAAGGGCCCTTTTTTCATACAATGCCTAAGACCCGTAAAACTCTAGGAACAGCCCTGGATAAGGCATGCGAGTTTGAAAATATCTTCTATTCATAGTTTTGTAACTACACACAACAAGCAAGAGGTTGCATGTTCTTTGCTAAGCTTGAAAGGTTGTTTAATTATTGTTTTCATTTTCCTTTCTTGATCTTCTTCACAGTTATTTGATCCGGCTACGAGACCAGATATGATGCGTATGCACTTTTTATTATAGAGTTCGATAATTTCAACAATGTAAGTGATATTGCTCTAATTTAAAACATGTTTTATTTTTTATGAACGTCTTTTGCTTAGAATTCGTCTATTTTTTATAATGTTTTTTTTGTTCATATATCTTTTTTGGTAGCATGTAATTTATTTTGTTGTAAGTTTAAGTATGACTAATTTCAAGCCATATCATTTTTTTTTTTGAACTGCTGCAAATTGTGTGACTGAGAATTGATAAAATTTATTTATGTTGGAACACTAGTTAATTCTAGTGAAGAAAATTGGAAAGAAAAACACTATGAAAAAAACTAGTGTGTGGGTGTGACTTAAAAATGTCCCACATTGAACGGTCACCCCAACTAGTAAGTGTTTATATACGGGAAAAGTGACCTCCAAGGGTGTGCCCTTGGGGTACCCAATTTTGTGAACGGGTGAACGCTTAAAAAAAAAAAAATTGATATAAATTTTTTTTGTCACTTAAAAATGTTAAATTAATTAATTAATTAATTTAATCATTATCCGTAAGCGCTACGCGTAACAAATAAATTTGTTACGATCCGACCCGATCCAAAAGCATATCCAGAAACTTCCGGATATATCCAATTAAGAAACAAAACGCGTTTGCTTAAGGATTAAGCAGACTTAATCCCCAAGTCACTCGTTTTTTGTTACAAACTCTCCCTATAAAAGGAGAGCTCGCCCCATTTGATTCTTTACACCAAAAAATTCACAGTCGATGCTTCCTGTGTTTTTTCCTCTCTTCTCCCTCCGACTTGTTTTTAACAAGTTTCTTCTGCTTCTACTCCTTTCTGTCCCTTCGGTATTAAGAGTGTTCTTAAGACCATAGTCCCTTGGTCTTAAGTTCATAGTCCCTTCGATAATATATGATTCTTCGGAATATAGAGTACTATTAAGATCATATTAAAGAATGATCTTAACAGTATATATATATTATTTTAAAGAGAAATGGTGGTATCACCATATTTGAGTGGTCGTAGTGCCATATTCATGTTTTGGAGAAGTTAGAATGGTGGTAACACCATATTTGAGTGGTCTCAGCACCATAATAGAATGGTAATAATACCATATTAATTTGAAGGTTTCGAATAGAGCGGTTACGTACCGTATCGAGTGGCTTCGATCAAACGATTGAGCCATATTTTGAGGGTGTAATTCTCGAACGATTTTTCTACTGTGCAGTAGTTAATCGAACAGTTGTAGCTGGGCTTGTTTTATCCTGGAGGCGGCGTGGTTGATAGTCTACCTTGCACAAATTTGGGTAGTGCCACGAAACGTCTTAAAGAGAGCGACCTGGTCGTGACTCAACCTAGTAACAACTTCGGTAGATGATAGAAATTTGGAAATTCAAATTTAACAGTTTGGAAATCCAAAAACCAACAATTTTAAGACGTTTCTATATGCTATGTCTACCGAAGAAGTTACATATTGAGGTTAAGTTGTCCCTAAATACATTAAGGATAAATCAAGCTATAGATTTACATCTTTCGAATGAAACGATGAAGTGATTGTTGTCTCAATCAACAACACTAAAAATTTATTTGATGAAAACAATAATTTGTTACAAAACAAATTATTTGTTACAGAACCAAACAAGTTTAGTTTGTTACAAAACATAAAAAATTGTTTGGAGCGGAAAATAAAATAATGCAAGGCTGTTATTTTGTTATGGTGAATTCTAAAAGTGTTTTGTTTTTTTTTTAAAACATTGATATCACGTACTGGTTTTCAAATCTTTAACAAGAATTGATAAACATATGCATCAATCGCTTTACATAATCCAAACTTGTAAATATGCAATAAGGAAAATAAATGGAATTGTGAAATTCTATTTATGTTTAAGAAAGAATCTGAATTTCAGATTTCTATTAAATAAGACTGAGTTGACTCAGACTTAAAGAGAGACTTGTGTACCATGCACTCTTGTGGAAAAAGATTGCACTTTGATGGTATGTTAAAAAATTAAATTCTCCTTCTATGTTATTAGTTGTGTGATTTTAATATTTGACATATCAAAATTGATCACGAACAAGTGTTTAATTTTAAACTTGAGTAACTTGGACTTAATTCCAAAGTTATATAATTAAACAATTTTATTTATTGCAGTCAAGATATATGAATCAAAAGTTCATATAAATTAGAATTTAGATGATATGAATCTCTAAACATAATGATATGTGTTAATGACACATAAATTAGAAATGATAAAATGATATTTTTATCATATTTATTGATGACTGTGAACTTTGGAAAAATAAAATTGATATGCTTGAATGTTCAATTTTTTATAACGAAAATTGAAATTTATAGAGTACCCAAGTCTAAGAACAAAAATTCTAATTAAGAAATTTTTGAAGAAAAGACAATCCAACTTGTCTTATTTTTGAACTTGGGATTGTCTGGACTATATTTAGATCCTGGACCCCAAGAGAGTTGAACTCACTAGTAGAGCCTATGAATATGTATTCATCGGGTATGCGATAAATAACGAAACATATAGGTTTTATGACCTAAATGTTAAAGTGATCATAGAATTTAAAAGATGTCGAATTCTATTTACCCCTTTAACTAAAGAATAGTGGGGGCACTAGTGGGGGCTCTAATGGGAGCACGACATTAGTGGGGGCAAATTAAATTCCCCTTTAAAAATTAAGAACTAGTGGGGGCACTATATCTAATCACATTCATGTAATTAGAAATAGTTATGAAAACATCATACAAGATGTTATAGAACCTCAAGGAGGTAAGAAAGCTAAAATTGCTAAAGAGTATGAACTTGGTTTATACATTGGAAGAAGATTCATTAAGCCTTAAAGAAGTTATATCCTCATTGGATGCTGAATTATGGCAAAAGCAATAAACGATGAAATGAATTTTCTAGAGTCTAACAAAACATGAAACTTGGTTGACTTGTCTCATAGTTGCAAAACCAATCGGTTGTACTTGGATTTTTGAAAAAAGAACTAAAACCTGATGGTACGGTTGATGAATACAAGGCTTTCCTTGTAGTCAAAGGTTTTAGACAAAGAGAAAAATATAGACTTCTTCGACATTCATTCACCAGTCACTAAAATCATATCCATAAGAGTACTAGTCCCTTTAGCCGCCGTTTATAACTCGATAGTACTCCAAAAGGATGTGAAAGTTGCCTTTTTATGGTGAACTAGAAGAACAAGTCTATATGAAACAACCTGAAATTTTTTGCAATTCATGGACAAGAAAACAAGGTCTGTAAGTTAGATAATTATTTGAATGGTCTAAAATAAACTCCTGAGGAATGACATGAAAAATTTGACATTCTAATGTTATCGAATGAGTATAAAGTGAATGAAAGTGACAAATAATATTTGCACGATCATATGTCTCTATGAAGACGACTTGCTCATATTTGATTTAAAGATTCATGTTATGAATTATGTGAAATCATTGTTTATCAACAACATTGATAAGAAAGACCTAAACAAAAATTGAAGTAATTCTTGGTTTCAAGATTACTAGATCAGAAAAGATAACTTTTTTGATAATTCTCACAAAGTTGAGAAGATCTTAAAGAAATGTACTTATTTCACCGTAAACTTGCAATCACATATTATGATCCAAGTGTAAGAACACTTGAGATGGAATTAGAAAAACATAATATACGAGCATCATTGGCAGCACTTAGGTATGCCACTGAATGTATTAGATCCGACATTGTTGATGTCGTAAAACTCTTGTGCAAGTTTACTAGTAGACGGATGAGAAGCATTGCCATGCTATAGAAAGAGTCATGAGGTGCCTTAAGAAGACTATGACTCTAAGATTACTTCATTAGGAGTAACATATTGTACTTAAATGGTACAAGATATAAAATAGAACATCTTTCAGATGAATATTTAGCGAATAGTGTTTGCACATTGAGCATCACTAGAGGAGTTGTTTGTTAAAACAAATGATATTGACTCAGTCCACTATGGAATGAATCTGAGATGAGAACACTAGAGAAAACTAGTGAAGAAGCAAGTTGGCTAAGATCCTTGCTAGCTGAAATCCCTTTATGGGAGAAACCGTTACCGGCTATGCTAATTCATTGCGATAGTACCGCGGCTATTGCAAAGATTAAGAATCGTTATTACAATGGTAAGAGACGACAGATAAGGCGAAAACATAGCACGATTAGAGAGTGTATCTCTAAATGGAGCGGTTAGAGTTGATTTTGTACGTACGAATGAAAACTTAGCTGATCCTTTGACGAAAGGACTTAATAGAGAGAAAGTCCAAGAAACATCCAGTAGGATGGGACTAATGCCTATAGCCCACAAGTGATGGTAACCCGACCTACATGACTGGAGATCCCAAGAAATAGGTTCAATGGGTAAAAACAAGTCATGAAGTGGTAGAACATGCTACGAGAGAAAGAATATAGAAAGCATGATCCTGCAGCGAAAGAAGGATGAGGTAATAGTAACTCTTAATGAGATCTATACTATATGTTGAGTGGGGTACACAGCTACAGGAGTACCCTTGATAGACTCACCTATACGAATGTGGAACTTAGGCCAGTCCTATGGAATTTCGAGGCAGAATTCCTAGAGCATTCGTTAAAACCGGGATACACGTGCAGGGCCTTAAAACGCACGGGCTTTTAGAATACACCTATGAAAAGGTTTGTGTGTGGATTCTATGTCTGAGATAGAGTTCAATGCTGTAAGCAACTCTTGTTAAATCAGAATATCTTCCACTATGCTAAGGTTCAAGTTGTTGGCGACACCTTTGTATATTAGCAAATCTTATGGAAACGTTTTACGTTATTTCTCGAAACCATTTTGAAGTCAAGTGGGGGATTGTTGGAACACTAGTTAATTCTAGTGAAGAAAATTGGAAAGAAAAACACTATGAAAAAAACTAGTGTGTGGGTGTGACTTAAAAATGTCCCACATTGAACGGTCACCCCAACTAGTAAGTGTTTATATACGGGAAAAGTGACCTCCAAGGGTGTGCCCTTGGGGTACCCAATTTTGTGAACGGGTGAACGCTTAAAAAAAAAAAAATTGATATAAATTTTTTTTGTCACTTAAAAATGTTAAATTAATTAATTAATTAATTTAATCATTATCCGTAAGCGCTACGCGTAACAAATAAATTTGTTACGATCCGACCCGATCCAAAAGCATATCCAGAAACTTCCGGATATATCCAATTAAGAAACAAAACGCGTTTGCTTAAGGATTAAGCAGACTTAATCCCCAAGTCACTCGTTTTTTGTTACAAACTCTCCCTATAAAAGGAGAGCTCGCCCCATTTGATTCTTTACACCAAAAAATTCACAGTCGATGCTTCCTGTGTTTTTTCCTCTCTTCTCCCTCCGACTTGTTTTTAACAAGTTTCTTCTGCTTCTACTCCTTTCTGTCCCTTCGGTATTAAGAGTGTTCTTAAGACCATAGTCCCTTGGTCTTAAGTTCATAGTCCCTTCGATAATATATGATTCTTCGGAATATAGAGTACTATTAAGATCATATTAAAGAATGATCTTAACAGTATATATATATTATTTTAAAGAGAAATGGTGGTATCACCATATTTGAGTGGTCGTAGTGCCATATTCATGTTTTGGAGAAGTTAGAATGGTGGTAACACCATATTTGAGTGGTCTCAGCACCATAATAGAATGGTAATAATACCATATTAATTTGAAGGTTTCGAATAGAGCGGTTACGTACCGTATCGAGTGGCTTCGATCAAACGATTGAGCCATATTTTGAGGGTGTAATTCTCGAACGATTTTTCTACTGTGCAGTAGTTAATCGAACAGTTGTAGCTGGGCTTGTTTTATCCTGGAGGCGGCGTGGTTGATAGTCTACCTTGCACAAATTTGGGTAGTGCCACGAAACGTCTTAAAGAGAGCGACCTGGTCGTGACTCAACCTAGTAACAACTTCGGTAGATGATAGAAATTTGGAAATTCAAATTTAACAGTTTGGAAATCCAAAAACCAACAATTTATGTTGCTTCTTTTCTAAAATCAATTATTGTTTGTAAACACCTATGCTACTGCATATGGTTTTTAGAATTTGATGTTTAACCTATAAACAAAAAAAAAAAAATTGTTTGCATGCTTTACAAAGAGAGTTTGAATTGCAATTTGATACATTTAAGATGATCCTTATGTTTTCTGGCCCTGTTATAATTTCCACATGCTTAAGTTAAGACCTTTAATACCTCTTATGTTACTTCTGGCATGTTGGTATGTAGTGTATTTCATTTTTTTATTGTAGTTTATATTATTGATACATATGTATTAATTTATTTTTCCAGTGTGAAAACAGATGTTGTCTCAGGCTGTATTTTGTCAAATTGCTTTGCCTACTACAAATTCTGAGATAAATAATGTTGATTTCTTGGGACTTGGTTGGAAATGTCTTAAATATATTTTGCTCAGGACAAGAACATTGTCATGAACAATTTTCTGGTGAATGGTGAAAGCTCTACAAACACACATGGTGTAACTATCAAACTCGGTGTTAGTATGGCGACCACTACAACCTAGCATTGAGCACACAAATATTGCATTGAGCCCATGGTTTAATTTAATGCAATGTTGTAGTTAATTTTGCCCATGCAATGGTCAAGGTTTAATTTTATGATACCTTTAATTAAGTTTCCTTCCACTAGCGATATATAAATACAGCTCCACTACTTGGTTGTGATTCCAATAATAGTATTACATATCCTACTTTTTTGTCTTGCAAAAATGGCTACCAAGCGTCATCCTTCTCACAATCATGTATTTTATAATTATAATTGCTTGATTCTCTATTTTTCAACATTGGGGTTCAAAAAATGTAATGGTCACGGGTCAAAAGTCTAGAAAAAAGGGAGGCATTTTTTTGTCAAAATAGAGTACGTAATTTTATTGTAATTTATATATATATATATATCCCCATTTAAATTGTTTGTTTTCTTTATGATCAACCTAATTAAATATCGTATAGTGTCTGTAATCGGCTGTAATCTTATAAAATTGTATATCAACAACTATTTCACGGAATGGTCTGAATATTTTGCTAATAGATGAAGATGATCTTTGCATTGATAGTACTTTGAATGTAGTGTTTAAAGAAATATTCCGTAATTTTTGTAGACATGAGAAACTTTGATTATATTTGTACTCAAAATTATGACATTAAAATTATAAGTTGTAATTGTGCTATTAAATTTGACTTTTGTCTACTACATTTACAATCTATATGACCCGTGCGACAGCATGGGTGGAAAGTCTAGTTATTTGATTAATTACAACCATAATACAAAAAATACATAAACCTAAAACTAATGCCTCATGAGCGGTTGCATATTCCTTTAAGCTATGTGAAACGTGGTGACCGGTCACATCTCATCTTGCATCCTCCTCAATAGATCTTGGAAGTATTCCACAGAGTCACCATCACGCATCCCCTCCTCCTCCATGCCGTTGACATTCTGTATGATTTGCAGTGTGTTAGGACGATCTCTGGGCGGCCGGGTCTAGGCGAGGGCGGGTTTTGTTGCCATGTCTAACCTCGATACATGCTGCCACTGATCCGTTACCATCGGACCCTGCTGAACCAGTGGTATGACATGAATCATGAAGTCTTGGAAGACCTGCAATGTCTGGGCTAAACCAAGAGGAGACACAAATGAAGGATGTCGAGGAATGTTTTGGATATGGCCATAGTGCCTCTTCACCAGCTTCAACAAGTGTCGTTACTTCATCAATTTGTCGGCCATAATCCAATCGAGATACCATAATATATCCTCAAGGGGCACCACCTGCTGTTGACCATCGTAAGGGCTGAATATGATGTCCTCAACCTCCAAACCATCAAGGATGTCTCGGTAGTGAGTCGGTGAAATGTGGACATTCAGAAGAAAACCCATAGCACATGGTAAGCATGCGGTATACCGTGGATTAAGGTCCCCGTGTAAGTAAAAATCTGAAATGCTCCATGCCCATGCCTAAAAATGCAAGCAAACACATTCATAAAAGATGCTTATGGGTTGATATCGAACTTTGAAATGGTAGTGGATTCACCTTTGTATCGAGTTACTAATTGATCTCTTTCCAACTAAAATTAATTTAATCTGCAAAGAGATGCAATATTTAGCATCACCTTTGTGTGTCGAAGGATGTAATTTAAATGAAACATCCAAACATTTGTATTTTGATTGTCCTAGTACTGGAAAATTGTGGTGTCAGATTTTCTTAGTTAGGAATCAATTGTGCTTTGACAAATGTCATCATCTGTCATATGTTGCAATTTATAATTATGGGTAGGAATGTCTTCATTCGATTTGGTTAGCATGTGTTTGGTTAAACTGAAAGCATCACATTATTGTGATTTTCGATAATCATGATTCTCTATCAAAATCACTTTTTAAAATAGTTAAACTATTAGTATGGTCACAAATTAAGTCAAAAATTAAGGGTTTTTCTTATGATAATTACTACCAATAGAGCATTCAACCTATCGAATGTTTACGAGGGGTTTTACCTGCTAGTTAATTACTCCCTCCGTCTCTAAATTATAGTCGTTTAAGGTTTGTGCACGGTTATTAAGAAAATGATTAGTTGGGTTGATTTTGATAGTAAAATTAGTGTCATTTACTAAAACACCCTTATTAATTGTAGTTAGTGGAGTAGTTAAGTTGGATGAAATTCAATAAATAAGGGTATATTAATGGAAGAAAATAATAAATGCTGCATTGGTATTCTAAAGTGACAATTATTTTGAGAAAAAGAAAATGTGGTAAAGTGACAATTATTATGAGACGGAGGGAGTATTGTTTTCTTTTTATTAGGTGGCACTAATTGTTTTGTTGCCTATTTTTTAATCCCTGATCATTGTATTTTAAATGTTAGCACTTTTTTTTTTTGAGAGGTTCAATGTTAGCACTTGATGTGTTGAAATTGATGTTTTTATAACCTGCTAGTTAATTAGGCTTATTACATGCGTTATCCTCCATGACCAATACTCCATTTCATCCTTATTATGAGGAATTTTTTGAATTTTTTTTC
The DNA here is from genome assembly GCF_051527215.1 of Medicago sativa. Lineage (NCBI taxonomy): Eukaryota > Viridiplantae > Streptophyta > Magnoliopsida > Fabales > Fabaceae > Medicago > Medicago sativa. The sequence continues at coordinate 6,558,007 of NC_140754.1, forward strand.
TTTTTATAAGAAATAAGAATTAGTGGGTGTATTTAACATTTCACAACTTTTCATGAGGGCATATCTATAAAAAAAAATTAAAAATCAACAACAATCAATAATTGTATTGATTTTGATGTTTTTTTTTCCCTCTCTCTCATAATAAGGACCGAAGAGAGTAAATTGTTTCGTTGGAAATACAAAAAGGTAAATTGGATGACCAATATTTTAGAGAAACTATCATCATATATGAGAGAACTAGCAAACTTTTTGTTTATAATTCAGCACATCGACTTGAAGCACATTGTATCGAAGCTGACTAAACAAAAGTAAATAATTGGCCTAAACTGTCCGACCCACTTGACCTGTTAAGCATGAGTCGGCTTAATTAGATGAAGGGCGAGTAAACAAATATGAATTTGGTTGGATAAATGAGGTCGGTTTTGGAAGGGCCGATCCATACCAATGAAAATCAAACACGGCTGGTATATGCATGCAGGCTACTACTATTACTACCAACCGCCAACCGTATGGGGTCGAATGTTATTGGTCCAAAATGAATGGACGAACCTGATAACCCAGATTCAATTCTTAACATTTGATAAAAGAGAGGAAAACCCTTGACGCAACGAATTTGTGTTTTGTTTCATTCTCTCTAATCACATGTCTCTTTAATTGAGATTCAGTGAAATTCATACTCGTCACCATCATTAAACCCTTAGCTTTGGTTCTGATTTCAAAAACTCTTCATCCATAAGCTTCAACGCTCTAACAAAAACTCATATATGGGAATATATGGGAAACCATATTCGAATAATTATTATGAGTTTTGTTCGAACTTTGGAGGTTAAGGATAAAAATTTATGGAAAATGGAACTAAGGTTAAGGATTCAACGATGGTGCAGAGTATGAATTTCACCAAGACCGAGAGAAATAGACAAATGACGAGAGAGATTGAAACAAACACAAATGAATGAAATTTAGATTTTTCATCTCTTTTCTTAACCGTTAAGAGTTGGAACTTAGTCATTTGGTTGGGTCTTTCGTTTTGGACCAATAACATACAACTTTTGATAGGGGATGGTAGTAATAGTAGTAGCCTACATGCATACACTAGCCATGTTCAATTTTGATGGGTTTTGTTGGACCATCCAAGATCGGCCACCTAAATTCAATCAAATTCTTTTTTGTCCATCCGCCCAAACCAGTTCATCGAGGTAACCCAACCGCTGCTTAAAAGGCCAAGTAAGTCAGATAGTTTGGTCCTATTTTTGAATTTGTCCAACCCTAATTCTAATAATAAGAAATAAAGTGAGCTCATGGCTCAAAATAAAGAATTTGGTTGGGTTCACAACACCATACTTATGCCATATAGAAACAATTAGATGCAAATCAAACAAATAAAAAATCTAGAATCTTTTGTTAAAAAAACCTAGAATTTTCTAATGGTTAACAACAAAAATTTAAAAAGGAAAAGAAGGTAGGGAGAGAGAGAGAGAAGACCACTGATGTTGGTAGAACAATAAAGCAGATGTGTACGTACGCACAGTGGCGCTCCAACCGAATCTTTTGCTACTAGCTCACAATGCGATGGAAAATTCAAAGCTATGCAATTTTTGGGTAGAAAATAATTATATGTTGATTTGTTTTAAAGAAAATATTTTTGTTGCGATGATTTTGATAGAAGATTAATTGACAAAAAAATAGTGTTGATATGATGAACCAAAAAGATACTACGTGTCTGATGAGAATTTGATTATATAAGTTTGTATGATCGTTGGTTGATTTGTTTTGAGTATTATTTATTTGTCATTAACGTGAGTCTTAGAACAATCAAGTTGTAGAACTTGTATCTTAACTAGAATTTTTTTATAAAAACGATCTATTAAAAAACCCTCTAAAATGATTTATTTTGATTAGTTTGTTTAAAAATGAGTTTTAGAATATCAAGTGGTCGCAACTTTTGTCCTAAAAACACAATGATTAAAAGGAGATCACATGCAATTATCTTTTTTGAAACATTCTTCACTTGATGGATTTTTTTTTCCTTCTTCTAAGAGATGAGTTTTAGAATTATGCTGTCAAAACGTGCATTCTAAGACTCAAAGATTATAGGGATGTCGCATCCAATTAACCTTTTCCAAACATTACTCATTTACTATAAAAAACGAGTTTTAGAACTAGCAAATTGTCACAACTCAAGGATTAAAAAGATGACATATCTCGTTAATCCATTTTCAAAAATGATTAAGTTACTTATAATAAATAAAACTACGAATTCGAAATGTGCATTTTTAACAAAAAGTAATAATGTAAAAATGTCCAGATATATCATACGCTTCTAGAAGAAGAAGAATCCTAATAATATGAAAGAAGTGGGTTCAATATATAAAGAAACTGGAACGGTGCACACCACTATACATACTTATGGCAAACAAAAAAAATTAGATATATCGAATCGAACAAACAAAAAGAACCTAGAATCTTTTGAAGAAAAAAAAAAGCTAGAATTTTCTAGGGAAAGAGAGAGCTCTTTCTTCATATTCGTTTTGTTTTTTTCTAGGGTATTTTGTTGAGATGAATTTCAGTAGATTTATAATAGGGTTTGGTTTACTATTTGAAGAAGGAGAGCTTGTATGAGATTAGATGATGGGGTTTATGGTGATGTGTAGAGGATGATGAAGATGGAGGTGAGAATGAGTTTTGTTTCTATGCTTCTCTACATTTCCTTTTCTCTTATTTCTCTCTAGTTTTTTTGTTACTATTTATATTGAAAATTAGGTTAAAGCATTAGGAAGATGCCAATTTAAAAGGTTGGAGGTGGTTGAAAAAACGTAGAGATTCAAAGCAGTGCCTTCCTTGAGAGAGCGCTCAAAATGGTAAAAATAAAAAAATAACGAGAAAGATAAAATGGGAGGATGTTAAAAATGTATAGTGAGGAGTTGTTACAAAACTGCAATTTGTAGTTCAGAAAATCAAGTCATGTGTGAGCTCAAAATAGATAGAAGTAAAACCAAATGGTAAATTGAATTTTGAATGATGTTGAAAATAGAATTGTTGGAGTGTGTTTACTGTGAGTGATGATGCTCTCAAGAGGCTACAACCACTTTGTAATTCTATTATGTTTTGTTTTTGTCATTTTTGTTATGAATATAAGTAAATAGAGACAGAAGTAGAGAGAAGGAGAAGAAGAGAGAATAAGGAGAAGTATTCTTATTCACTGATGTGTTTATGAATGTTACAATGAGCTCTATTTATAGGGAAATAGAGTAGCATATGAACTAAGCCCAATAACCTAGTGGAATGGCCCATTAACCAATTTGCTATTTGGACATCCACTATTAATATTTATAACACTCCCCCTTGGATGTCCATTGAGGATATGCCTCATTAAAACCTTACTAAAATAAAAACCCAGTGGGAAAAAATTTAGTGAAGGAAAAAGAGTACAATATCCTTTTGAGTGTGAGCTGCCTCATTAAAAACCTTACCAGGAAAACCCAATGGGATAAAGCCTAGGTGAAGGGAAAAAGAGTGCAGAACACATTTATTTCTCCCCCTCATGAAGACAAATATCTCTTAGACGACAAAGACCAATTTTTAGTACAAGTTTCTCAAAAACTTTACATGGGAGTGACTTTGTAAAAACATCTGCAAGATTATCACACGACCGAATTTGTTGAATGCTGATATCACCATTCTTCTGAAGATCATGAGTGAAAAAGAATTTTGGAGAAATATGTTTTGTTCGGTCTCCTTTAATGTATCCTTCTTTCAACTGAGCGATGCATGCCGTGTTATCTTCGTAAATAATTGTTGCATCCATTTTTCCGGAGGATAAACCACAATTCTTTTGTATGTGCTCAATCATGGATCGTAACCAAACACATTCTCTACTTGCCTCATGTAATGCTAAAAGGATCTTTCTCCACATCTAGTGATCTAACAACCATTGGAGTAGGCAATGGATGAGATTTGTCCATGTAGAAACGTTTTAACACTTTTGCTATGTAAGTTTCTTGATGCACAAAAATTCCATTATTTAAATGTTCGATTTGTAATCCGAGACAAAACTTTGTCTTTCCCAAGTCTTTCATTTCGAATTCTTTCTTCAGGCAATCTATGGCTTTTGGAAGCTCTTCGGGAGTCCCAATAATGTTTATGTCATCAACATAGACAGCAATTATGGCAAATTCATTTTCAGATCTTTTCATAAAAATACATGGACAAACAGAGTCATTTTTGTATCCCTCCTTTAGCAAATATTCACTGAGGCGATTATACCACATGCGTCCAGATTGTTTTAGCCCATAGAGAGACTTATTTAATTTTATGGAGTAGTCTTCCCTAGATCCTGAACTATTTGCATCAGGCAAGTTAAATCCTTCAGGGATCTTCATGTAGATGTCACTATCAAGTGAGCCATACAAGTAGGCAATGACCACATCCATCATGTGCAAATTTAGCCCTTCATGAGCTATAAGACTAATTAAATATCTAAAAGTAGTTGCATCAACTACAGGTGAATATGTCTCATTAAAGTCAATCCCAGATCTTTGCGAAAATCCTTGAGCAACGAGTCTTGCTTTATATCTTGCAATTTCACCATTCTCGTTACGTTTTCGCACAAACACCCATTTATACCCAACTGGTTTCACTCCTTTAGGTGTTCAGACGACAGGTCCAAAGACTTTTCTCTTGTTGAGCGAGTTTAATTCTGCTTCAATTGCATCTTTCCATTTTGGCCAATTCTCGCTTTGTCTACAATCTTTAATAAACCTAGGTTCATGATCCTCGTTATCATTTATCATATTTAGTGCTATATTATATGCAAAAATATCGTCAACGTTGACTTCATGTCGATTCCATTGTATTCCATTAGTGACATAATTTATTGAGATCTCTTGATTTTCATGTATTTCAGGTACCTGATCAGCTTCTTCTGGAACTGAAATATTGATTATGTCAGAAGGCTCTTTTAAAGTTTCTATATCCTCATTTGGACCATCTTTTCTTTTAGCTCCTTTTCTTGCTTGAGGATTTTTATCTTTGGAACCGACTGGTCTACCACGCTTCATGCGTCGTTGAGACTCGTTTGCAATATGAGATAGTCCAACAGGAACATCCATTTTTATTGGAGCATTAGCAGCTGGTATGTATGATTTAGTCACACCTTTTGGATCAGTGAATGCATTTGGCAATTGGTTTGCTAAGCTTTGCAAATGAATTATCTTTTGAACTTCTAGTTCACATTGTTTAGTTCGAGGATCAAGATGAGACAATGAAAGTTCATTCCAACTGATCTCCTTTTTCAGCTGCATTTTCTCTCCCCCTAATGTTGGGAAATTTGATTCATCAAAGTGACAATCAGCAAATCTAGCTGTAAATAAATCTCCTGTTGTGGGCTCGAGATACTTTATAATTGATGGAGATTCATATCCAACGTATATTCCCAACCTTCTTTGAGGACCCATCTTAGTGCGTTGTGGTGGAGAAATTGGAACATACACCGCACATCCAAAAATTCGTAGATGGGAAATATTAGGTTCTTGACCAAAAACCAATTTCAAAGGGGAAGAGTCATGATAACTGGTTGGCCTGATGCGAATCAATGTTGCAGCATGCAGAATTGCATGTCCCCAAGTGGAAATTGGGAGTTTACATCTCATCAGAAGTTGTCTTACAATTAACTTTAAGCGCTTAATAAATGATTCTGCAAGTCCATTTTGTGTATGAACATGTGCTACATGATGTTCAATGTCAATTCCAATGGACATGCAATACTCATTGAATGCTTGAGATGAAAACTCGGAAGCATTATCAAGACGTATTTTCTTTACAGGATAATCAGGGAAGTGAGCTCTTATTCGAATTAATTGAGCTAGCAATCTCGCAAACGCCTGGTTGCGTGTTGACAATAAACAAACATGTGACCATCTAGTTGATGCATCGATTAAAACCATAAAATATCTAAATGGTCCACACGGTGGGTGTATTGGCCCACAAATATCACCATGTATACGTTCTAAAAAATTTAGAGATTCATTTCCAATTTTTGTTGGTGATGGTCGAGTTATTAACTTCCCTTGTGAACAAGAAGTGCATGAAAATTTATTAGATTGAAGAATCTCCCGGCTCTTCAATTGGTGACCACATGAATTTTCAATTATTTTTCGCATCATTATAGATCCGGGATGGCCCAACCGTTCATGTCAAACCACAAAGTTATCATGATTTGTAAACTTCTGGTTTACAATTACATTTGCTTCAATTGTACTAATGTAAGTGTAGTACAATCCAGAGGAAAAAGCAGGTAGTTTTTCCAATACACATGTTTTATCTAAGTCATGTTTTGTAATGCAAAGATATTCAACACTTTCTTCGTTTCTTGTTTCGAGATGGTATCCATTTAGGCGAATATCTTTGAAACTTAATAAATTTCTATGGGACTTAGGTGAGTACAACGCATTCTTAATATATAATTTTGTCCCTCCACATAATGATATATTAGCTCTTCCGGAGCCTTCAATTATCTTAGTAGTACCAGATATGGTATTAACGTTCGATTCTCCTTTTAATAGGTAAGAAAAATATTTTTTATCTTTGAGAATTGTGTGGGTAGTTGCACTATCAGCGAGACACATTTCTCCATAGCTACTCATTCTATAAAAAATAGAAACAAAATAAAAAAAAATACATAAACAAGAAGAATAAGAATGATAAGTAATTATTTAAACGACGAGGAAATAACTTTTATTATCATAAAATGACATTGTCAATAACATTGAGAAATTCAAAAACACACTTAACATGGAGAAATTCAAAACACACTAAAACATAAGACTTTATTACTATCATAAAAAAACTACTTCTTCACGGTTCCATCTCCAATAAGGTGATCAATTTTTCCATTTGGATCTTCAAAGAAATCACCAATATCCAAAGGAGTAGTATCCATGTCACCATAAATATCATAATCAGCATCATCACCATCATTATAAGCATAATGAGTTTCAACCTTTTTTCCTTTGTTTTTCAGTGATTGCTGATAAAGGTCAACCAAATGCTTTGGAGTACGACATGTACGAGACCAATGACCTTTGCCCCCACATCGATAGCAGAGATTTTCATTTGTTTTGCTACTTTGTCCACCTTTTTCCTTTTCATTCTTTTCATTATTTTTCCACTTCTGGTGGAAAAATGGGTTTTTGAAATTTCCATTAGGATTGTGGGCATGACCACGACCGCGACCATGGACATTGCCACGACCTCGACCGCGACCACGAACACGACCGCGTCCACGACCACGAGCTTTTCCAAAGTGATTGTGTTGTGATGCATTCACTTCAGGGAATGGAGCTACACCAGCAGGGCGAGCTTCATGATTTTTCATTAATAGCTCATTATTCTGTTCAGCAACCAGAAGACAAGAAATTAATTCAGAGTATTTTTGAAACCCCTTTTCACGGTATTGCTGCTGCAGGAGCATATTGGATGCATGAAAGGTTGAAAATGTTTTCTCTAACAGATCCGCATATGTTACCTTTTCACCACACAATTCTAATTGAGAAGTAATTTTGTATACTTCAGAATTATAGGCAGTTACAGATTTAAAGTCCTGTAAGCGCAAGTGCATCCAATCATACCTAGCTTTTGGGAGGATAATGGCTTTCAAGTGCTCGTATCTTTCTTTTAGTTTATTCCAGAGCACAAGTGGATCTTTCACAGTGAGGTATTCATTCTTAAGTGCTTCATTAATATGATGACGAAGGAATATCAATGCTTTTGCTTTTTGTTGCTCGGATGCCATATTTTCTTCTTTTATGGCATCTCCATTTCCTTCAGCAGCTAAGAACATTTCAGCATCTACGGCCCAAGTCAAATAGTTGTCTCCAGAAATGTTAAGGGCCTCAAAGTGGAGTTTTGAGAGATTTGACATTCTTACTACTATCATCAAATTATAAGATTAATCAAGTTAGTTTAAATATAATGAGTACAACATTAACAGGAAAGAAAATTAAGTACATTTATCATGCTTATTTAAAATTAATATAGCAAATCGAACTATTTGTAGTTGAACTATTGGCAAGATTGTATCAAAGTAAATAAAAGGTTGGCAAGATCGACACGCCGTGAAATGAAAGAGAATGCTAATCTGTGTTATATAACCATGCAAAATTTTGTGTTAGATATACAGCCATCGGTTTGCAAAAAGGATGCTGATTTTTCCTAAATATGTGTTGTATTAGGTGTCTCTCCTGTATGCTAATTACGTGTAATAGTATGTTAATTTGTTCCATAAAAAAAAACTGTTTGTTGTTTTGTTCCTATCATTACTATTGAGAAACACTTCATGAGTTAATATTAATTAATTTATAATATAATTACTAAAAAAATAAGTGATGCAAGAATATGAGATAAACACTTCTTACGTGATAAATGCAGGAATGACTACGTGTCCTTTTTTTTTTTTAAAAAAATTGAGAAGTATAATTCTCATAATTAGTTGAGAAAATGATACACGCGTTAACTTTATTGTCTCATGCTTATCAAAGAAAAATTTCAATCTGTTACTCATACTATCATACGAGAATTCAATTACTCATGCAACCGGCATACTATAATAACCATTAGATTTTACAATGGCAGTTATCTATGCATATTCAAAATTCATCACAAAATAAATGATCAAATATAATATCAAGGACAATTGTACGATGATAATAATAATGAAAATGGTAGTACTTTTGCAATCCTTCAGGGATGTATATTTATTAAATATTTGAGTTCTATAAGAACTATATACTAAGTTTGATAAATCATTTGCCCAATCCTTCAGGGATTGATCAACGTTGAATTCATCGGGAATTCATTAATAAAAAATGATTTTTAAGTGATCCTTCAAGGATGCACTAGTATTGAATTCTTCATGAATTCATTAAAAATAAATTTGTATGTGCAATCCTTCAAGGATACAATAGTATAGTGTTGAATTCTCCAGGAATTCATTAAAAAAAATTGTATGTGCAATCCTTCAGGGATGTATTAGTATAGTGTTGAATTCTTCAGGAATTCATTAAGAAAATTTTGTATGTGCAATCCTTCATTAGTATAGTGTTGAATTCTTCAGGAATTCATTAAGAAAATTTTGTATGTGCAATCCTTCAGGGATGCATTCATACTACTGTTGAATTCTTCAGGAATTCATTAAGAAAATTTTGCATTAGTACTACTGTTGAATTCTTCATGAATTCATTAAGAAAATTATGCATATGCAATCCTTCCGGGATGCATTAGTATTGAATTCTTCAAGAATTCATTAGAGTTTCTTTATTTATTTTTAAGCGGTCCTTCAAGGATGCATGAATTTTGAATTAAAATAAATAAACACTATAATTTGCATAACAAAAATTGTGTGTATCTATAAGGTACTGATTCCATTTGATGGAATTATAATAGTCACCTATAATCATCGATACAAGAGTATAATTATCACAACAATTAAATAATCACATAGATATCATGGTTATACACTTGTCGACAACCAAAAGAAAAAAAATCAAATTCTAATGATCCTATTCACGTATATACACAACTACATGATATCCAAGAAGAAAAAAAACTATTAATTAGTGAAATATATTATATGAATACCTTTTCAGTGATTAGAGCATGCTGATAACGTGTTATGAATATAAGTAAATAGAGACAGAAGTAGAGAGAAGGAGAAGAAGAGAGAATAAGGAGAAGTATTCTTATTCACTGATGTGTTTATGAATGTTACAATGAGCTCTATTTATAGGAAAATAGAGTAGCATATGAACTAAACCCAATAACCTAGTGGAATGGCCCATTAACCAATTTGCTATTTGGACATCCACTATTAATATTTATAACAATTTTGTACTTTTTTTGTTTTTGAAAGACTCATTTTGTACTTTTTGTTAACTAAAGATTAATAACCGACTAAAAAAAATACTTTTGGATTTCAGATTTTAGGATTAAATAAGTTTTCAGTTCGTGTAAATATTATGAATTTTGTTTTTAGTCCTTGTAAATAAGTGATAGATTTTGATCTTTATAAAAAATTTCAGCATGTAGTTTTGGTTGTTGTTAAATTAAAATTTGTTTAATTATGTTTAAAATTTTAAATTTTTAAATAATTTTTTACGGACATGTTAAGAACATTATAAGAAACTCTTTTATCAAAAATTAGAATTTCTTAACACGTAATGAATTAAATATGAATATTTTTAAACGTCAAATGTAACATCCCCAAATTTAATGACCACATATTTATTATTATTATTATTATTATTATTATTATTATTATTATTATTATTATTATTATTATTATTATTATTATTATTATTATTATAGTTATTAATATTATTATTCCTACTTGTTATCATCCTTCAATGTATGACTAATAATATTGTCAATAAAATCATATATGATTTGATTATGAGTGAGTTTTGAAAAATTAGACCAAGTCAAATTTTAGAGTGAGAAGAAGAGGAAGAGGGAGGAGGCTGAGATAAAGAGAAAGACAGAGACAAAGAGGGCTGTGTAACGAGAGGAGAAGATTGGAGGTCTTGAAGATTAAAGAGATTAGGGTTCATCTTGTAAATCAATTTGGGATTTTCTCCATAACCTACTCTCAAGGGACCAATGAGGTAACATAGTCTTAAATCCAAACTCTAAAACCTCTCTAGGGTGTACATAGGTTGTTGAAAATGATTTATGAATGTTTTTTCTCTATCGTTGTTTGAATGCTAGAAAATTAGTGTTCTAATTATTGATTTTTTTGACAAATTGTGTTTTGGATAGATTTAGAAGTGACATTAAGATTATTATAACTATTATTATATATCTCATGATAAACAATTTATATTTGTTGTGTAAGAGGAGAATTATTTGTTATTAGATAAATCATATACGATTTAGCCGTTGCGAGCGAAATAAATACGATTATTTTATGCATAAAAACATTATGATGTAGCTGAGTAAAATTGGCTATAGATTGAGCGATTGGAATCAATTTTGAGTAAAACCGAATAGATTGGAAAGCTGACTTTACCTAAGTCTTATATTTTTATATTGGTTATGTGATTTATAGTGATTTTATGAATTGAGATGTTCGATTTTACAAATTATGTTGCGTCAGTCAGCTTAGAAAGTTAATATCTTAAGCTTGGACACTTCTTTTTGAGTGGGACCAGTTGCGTTTGAAAGAGGACATACAGTAGTTTCTTAATGTTTAATTTCATAATTTTACAATTTGCCTAAATGTCTCGGTTACTATTAAACACAGCTGTTCTGTCACAGAATTTTAAGGTACATGGTTGACTTTAGATAATCCAAAACTTGAGTTACATGAATCAGCTTGGTGTGAAACTAAATTATAACACTGCAGGGCAAACCTGGGTAAAAATGGATCCCCAGTAGAAAGGCAAATCCTGAGTGTTCAGTTAAAGTATAATACTACAGGGCAAAGCTGGGAAACGATGGAAATCCAGTAGAAAGGCAAATTCTGAGTATTCAGTTAAATTATAACACTGCAGGGCAAACCTGGGTAACAATGGATCCCCAGTACAGAAAGGAAAATCCTGAGTGTCCAGCCAAGTGATTAACAACTGCGTTTAATTTAATTATAAAGACACATATGTATAGATGTCATCACTTACTTTATATAAGTTTAGTAGGTATAAGAGGTTTATGATGAGAGGATTTTCTCCATGTCTAGTGCACCAGACATGGCTGAGAACATCAAAATACATTTTTTTTTTATAATCTATGTTACTGAGTCTTTGTGCTCACTGTGTTTGGGTGATGTTTTCAGGTTTATCTTAACATTGAAAGGTTGAATAGTATGTCCGGACTACTCGTCAGCAATTCAATGTAGAGCTTCTTTGTCACCGGATCACAATTAGAGTCATAGACTAGAATGTAGTTTTTTTTTTCATCTTATTATTTGATTATATTTTATGAAGTTGTTGTGTTAAAGGTCCGAAAAGGATTCAACTTTTATCAGATTCATTTTATTTCCATTTCATTTGCATTTATCTCAGTCTCTAGTATCAAACATCTTCTTAGATGTTACATCAAATTTTCGACCTAAAAATCAAATATTGAGGTTTTTTTTTTTGTTTTGTTGTATCATGTTACCAAGAAAAATCTAAGTATTAAAACCAGCTAGCAGACACACTTAGAAACACAAAAAATGAGACTCTAGCTAAATATTAACACCCAAACAAACAAGGGGATTAAGCCACCACTTGTGGCAATTAAAAGCAAAATTAGGATGATTCACCTTCTACCACCATAAGGATTAAAGCTTACTTTTATCTATACGCTGATTAATAGAATTTTCCTTTTGAAAAACTCTAGTATTTGCGTAATGCCAAATAGTCCAATCACAAGAAAGCCATATCAAGTAGAAAGCAGAAGAAATGGTTTTCGAGAAGCCATCCAACGATCAGAATTGAAGAATGTGATCATGTACATGAGTTGGCTTGGTTGAAACCAACCCGAGCCAATTATAAATATCGTACCAAAAGAACGTATTCTGTTGAAGCACCCTTCTTCTGATTAAGTTGTCGATTGTTGGAAGACGGTAATGTAATAGATACCAAACAAAAATGTTGACTTTTAATGGAACCCTGATTCAGCCAGGAGTTGGACACATTAACACCAACAAGCATGCTTTTATGAAAATTGACCTTAAGACATGAAGTCACCCCAAAGCCTTTAAAATCTAATATTTGTCCAGCTTTTATTTCCTACTAATAGTGTATCATCCACGAATTACAAGTGACAAATACAAAGAGTGTCAAATCAACCCACGTTGTAACCTGAGAAAATATCAGCACATACTAGATCATTTGCCATGGCATTAATGTCTTCATCTGCAATTAAGAAGAGAAAGGGGGTCACCTTAGCAAAGTCCTTGTTCAAATTTGAATTCATATATTGGGCATCCATTTACTAGTACATATGCGGATGTTGTAGTCACACATTTCATGATCCATTTACGCCATAAAGCAGGAATATTCATTTTGGTCATAACGGTAACGACGTTAAGGTATTTCCAGTCAACAAAATCAAAAGCTTTTTCAAATTTTACTTTAAAAAGTAACAACTCTTTTTTCAAACGTCGAGCTTCGTCAACCATCTCGTTAGCAATTAAAATACCATCTAAAATTTTTCTAGCATGACCAAAGGCAGGTTGGGACTCTGAGATGACGCTTCTAATGACGCAACATAATCTATTAGATAAAACCTTAGCCAACACTTTATAAAAACTACCAATCAAAGAGATATGCCTAAATTTTGACAATCGTTCAGGGATTTTGATAGACTTTTAGCAAGTGTACTAAAAATGCATCGAAGTAATAAAATTTATAAGTTCGTATCCACAGGGACTGTTTCAATTTCTACTCGGCAAAATCGTTAAAATAAAGGATTTAAAAAATAGCGAGTATGTAGAGCATATATTTGATTGAGTTCAATAGGAAATAAAAAATCAAAATAAATGGTTTTGGAAATTATAGAGATAAAAAGTGATCAGGTCTTTCGAATCAATTAATTATCGTTGTTTGGTAAATTGCACCTAGTCTCTACAATTATTCTCCTAGACTCACGACAAATTAACAAAATAGTTTTGATCAATCCCTTGACTCAGAACACACTTCTAAAGCTACAACACCCTAATCCCTTAGGTGAGTTTGTAACCGTTGAAGGCTTTATGAACGTTAATTTTTATGTCATAACCTAACAATCATCTATCCCTAGACTGACCCGTTAGATTAACCAGAATTATTAGATCCAATTCAATAGCTAGGGTCAGTAGTCAATTGATATTTGAATTCAGTTTATATATGATCAGTATACAAAAAGCATTAAGAGCAAACAATTCTGAATAAAACTAGGATTATAATTGTATTGAAAAGAGTTCATACAATCACATGGTTCAAACAGCTCCAATTAAAATCATCTCAGACCTAATCAAAGAAATTAGCTAGACATAGCAAATGAATAAAAAACACGAATAAAAGAAATTACAAACATAGATGTTTTGCTTTTCTTCGATCCCGGTGCCTTCTATTTCTTTGTGTATGCGCAGCTTCTGTCCTCCCACAATTATTCACTTCCGTTTCTTCCTTCTCCAGAACCGTGATGTGGGTTTCTATTCCATAACGTGAATGTGCTCCTTTTCTGTACTGTGCGCAGCCTTTATAACAATTGCCAATCCTTCTTTTTATTCTCGGGTCAACCAAGGCAGATTTGGGTCAAAGGCCCATTCCATTATTTTCTCCTTTCTCACTTATGCATCACGTTGCTTGAATATATATGTAAGGAGACATGCTAGTTTTTGTCTATTTCAAAGCCAATGAAACACATTTTCTTTTCTTCAATGGTCTGCCACGTTGTGGCTCTTTTTGTTGGTCATTTAGCCACCATTAGTGCTAATAGATGATAATAATATACTCTTTGATTCAATAAATTAAAAACAACTATTTATTTAAAATGACCTTAACTTAAATACTAAACTAATAATAATAGACTAAAAACTTAATTAAAAAGACTCTAAAAATAGTGAATGACTGACTGTCATCACAACCCCAAACTTGAACTGTTACTTGTCCTCAAGGAACAAACTTGTTAAATTGACAATCGACAGTAAAATAACAATTACCTGATCAAGCGATAGTACCCAAAAGTTCAACACCTTACTAGCTAAAAATGAGCCAGTTTGACTTGCACACATCCACCACTTCACAACTCCACGCAACAAATTGAAAAGGGTTCACACATAGTCGACATGCAATTTACATATTACCATACGCTTGAAAAGTTTCTAAACATCAATCAATATCTATGTCAATGCACACTTTGAGGTCTTTAAGGGTTATAACGGGGCTTAGGTGAAGGTGGGATAATATTTGGATAAGTAGGCTACACAAAATTTGAGTTAGGCATTCCTACGGAAGTTAAGCACAAAATTCAATCCAACATTCATTCACCTTATAGAACAACAATTACAAAGGTACTAGAGAATATATATATATATATATATATATATATATATATATAACAGTTGGGACAATCGAGTTTGAAGTTACTCGGATTTTCAATGTTTTGTCCCTTTTTCATCATTCATTTTCATTCTTTTTTTTTTTTGATACACCATTTTTTTTGTGTGTATTTTTCATGATAAAGTTCATTCTTTGTTCTCTTATTCTCTAGTACCCCCACCCCAAACTTAGTTGGTTGCAAATTCCAATAGCAACCCCAAACTTAATCTTTAGCAACATTCTACAATGTCTAACTCAGAAAAACAATAAGGGACAAGTCCTAAAAGTCTCTAAGCTTGTAATGTAGTTTGTCACCGAACAAAAAGTTCTAATCCTACCGGCTCCAAGTGGCTAAGAAAAGGATAAAATATAACAATTATAATCAGGGTAGGCTTCAAAAGGCTCACATGACCAAGCACTTTTGCCTCAGTGTGCTAATGACAAAGATTCAACAGTAGAGAAAAATCGCAAGTTCTAGAAATGTAAATGCATGGAACACTCTATATAAGTAAATTGGAAAAATAAAATTTGGCCATGAACCTTACAGTGTTAGATTTCTGGGAGTTGTGACTACCTATCTATAACTGCCGTACACTTCGCCTTTGAAATACCAAGTCACTCCTCCTTATGAACTTTTGGAATACCACTTGAACAAACAATTGTTACTAAACTGGAAAAAGTCAATAAACAAGAAAATTCATTAATAATAAACAAGCAAACAATTAAAGTTACTGAAAAAGGGAATCAAACTGACATCTGACAAGTTATTGAAAAAGAAATTGATGTGGACTTTGATTCTTTTTTCTCTTTTTTTTTCTTGTCCATCTTTTCACATTTTTTTTCTTCATTTTTTTTTTGTTTTTTTACTGAATAGAAATACCTTCAAAATAAAAAACATTAAAAAAAAAAAAGGATGGGTTGCCTCCCACCAAGCGCTTTCTTTTACGTCATTGAGCTTGACGCTTCAACCCTTGTTAGGGTGGCAAAAATGATATAAAAAATATATCATCCTTCTTCTTCCTCTTGTTTGGCAGGAATTCCATGAACTTGGCATAAAGAATCAGATACTCCCATGCACTCACTGTTAATCCTTTGGAATTTGAACTCTCCCACCTTAGAGAAGGACATGCACCCATCTGCACACGAGTGATTTCCTTAACCCCCGTTGGTCCAGACTTCGGGAAAATATCAACACTCCTTACTTTGGGATTTTCTTCCACCACAACCTCGTGACACTCAATCTCCATCTGAACCAACTTCCTCTGAGACTCATGTGATTTCTCAACAAGATCACCACACTGAAGATCAAACTTCTCAAATGAAACTTGATTTGACACCAAGAAATCATCTAAAATATTTTGAAGTTTAGTATTGTAATCGATGTTGATCACCTCTTTCTTCCCGTCACAATTACTACCTGGTTGATTTGCCTCATAACGACCACATCTC
Organism: Medicago sativa; assembly: GCF_051527215.1. Lineage (NCBI taxonomy): Eukaryota > Viridiplantae > Streptophyta > Magnoliopsida > Fabales > Fabaceae > Medicago > Medicago sativa. The sequence goes on from NC_140754.1 coordinate 6,574,512, forward strand.
TCATTTAATAGCGAGATTATACTGTCCAAATATTTTATCTTCAAAGATAGCATATATTTTTCATACTGCAACGTAACAATCTCTTCAGTGTCATAGAGGCGTAATCTGTCTGCTAACCTGTCTATCATAGCTGCACAACTTGGATAAACTTTTTAGTAGCACAGTAAAATGAGAAGAAAACGAAGAGCATAAATCACAATTAATTTTTTTTTCCAGTTTTTTTTTATATACAAAAATATAAATGACAGAAATCCTAAATAATAAAGAAATTACCAAGTTGAAATGATTCAACAGTCCCCGGCAACGGCGTCAAAAACTTGATAGACTTTTAGCAAGTGTACTAAAAATGCATCGAAGTAATAAAATTTATAAGTTCGTATCCACAGGGACTGTTTCAATTTCTACTCGGCAAAATCGTTAAAATAAAGGATTTAAAAAATAGCGAGTATGTAGAGCATATATTTGATTGAGTTCAATAGGAAATAAAAAATCAAAATAAATGGTTTTGGAAATTATAGAGATAAAAAGTGATCAGGTCTTTCGAATCAATTAATTATCGTTGTTTGGTAAATTGCACCTAGTCTCTACAATTATTCTCCTAGACTCACGACAAATTAACAAAATAGTTTTGATCAATCCCTTGACTCAGAACACACTTCTAAAGCTACAACACCCTAATCCCTTAGGTGAGTTTGTAACCGTTGAAGGCTTTATGAACGTTAATTTTTATGTCATAACCTAACAATCATCTATCCCTAGACTGACCCGTTAGATTAACCAGAATTATTAGATCCAATTCAATAGCTAGGGTCAGTAGTCAATTGATATTTGAATTCAGTTTATATATGATCAGTATACAAAAAGCATTAAGAGCAAACAATTCTGAATAAAACTAGGATTATAATTGTATTGAAAAGAGTTCATACAATCACATGGTTCAAACAGCTCCAATTAAAATCATCTCAGACCTAATCAAAGAAATTAGCTAGACATAGCAAATGAATAAAAAACACGAATAAAAGAAATTACAAACATAGATGTTTTGCTTTTCTTCGATCCTGGTGCCTTCTATTTCTTTGTGTATGCGCAGCTTCTGTCCTCCCACAATTATTCACTTCCGTTTCTTCCTTCTCCAGAACCGTGATGTGGGTTTCTATTCCATAACGTGAATGTGCTCCTTTTCTGTACTGTGCGCAGCCTTTATAACAATTGCCAATCCTTCTTTTTATTCTCGGGTCAACCAAGGCAGATTTGGGTCAAAGGCCCATTCCATTATTTTCTCCTTTCTCACTTATGCATCACGTTGCTTGAATATATATGTAAGGAGACATGCTAGTTTTTGTCTATTTCAAAGCCAATGAAACACATTTTCTTTTCTTCAATGGTCTGCCACGTTGTGGCTCTTTTTGTTGGTCATTTAGCCACCATTAGTGCTAATAGATGATAATAATATACTCTTTGATTCAATAAATTAAAAACAACTATTTATTTAAAATGACCTTAACTTAAATACTAAACTAATAATAATAGACTAAAAACTTAATTAAAAAGACTCTAAAAATAGTGAATGACTGACTGTCATCAGATTTCTACCTTAGGAATAAGAGCGATGATAATATTGTTAATGCCTTTTGATTACTTCCCATTTCGATGAAATTCAAAGATAAAAAACATAAAACCATCTTTGAGCTCCCCCTAGTAATCCTTTATAAAACCACAATTATTACCATCAGGCCCCAAACTTTTGTAACTGTCACATCCCACACCACCTTCTTCACTTCTTCAAGGCAAAAAGGTTTTGTTAAACCTCCACCTTTCTCCCAAGTGAGTGTATTGAAAGAAAGGTTCTCCACACAAGGCCTCTCCAAATTAGAAGAAGACAAAACTATGCTCAGATTCTTTGAAGTGGACAACTATAGAAGACGACAAAGCTGACTTGGAGTCTGGGTCCCTCAGGTGCTTATGAAGTCTGAAGGTCTTCTAAGTCTGATGGGGTCCTACTAGAACTTTTGAGTCTGGTGATCTCAATAGAATCTGATGATCTATTCAGCTTCTGGAGAAGCGTCATTTTCTTCTGATCCAATGTGTTGACTTCCGGTTGATCTTTCTTCAGATCTTATACCAAAGTTTTTGAGCTTCTCTTGTGCTTCTGATGCTTTCATACTTGATCAATACTTGATGGATATATTAGTATGTCAAATTGTTCTTCAGTACTTTGTTATCATCAAAACCTTAGAGGAATTGTACAAGACCCTTCTTGTTCCAACACTCAATCTGTTTCACAATAGCATACATTATTGAGTTCTTTATAAACAACCACTATTAAAGTAAAAACTATTTAGATCAATTATGAATGATTAAATCCTACATGACAATTTAGCCCCACAAAAATAACTTAGTTCACCCACTTTAGTAATATATATGAAAAATTTGGATATAGTGCATGATGCGTCACATTTTTTTATACACAGGTTAAAATATCATATTGGATGAAAGAGTTGAGATTGAAGAAGATATAATTGAGATGACTGATAAAACCATTGCTTAAAGGTTTTAGGTGAAGATGTGGTATCCAATCTCGCTTGTTTTGTTGCTCTGAGCCCAATGTATTAAGCCAATGTAATGATCATCCCTGTCATAGTCCAGCTATGGTATAAGAATCCGATTCGTCTTGACGGGGAGAAGAAGAGAAATTCCTTGTGTTGAATCACAAACATATGTCAAAAATAAACAACATATAAAGTGAGAGACCTATGAATTCAATGTCTTAAAAGTTTTAGATAAAGATATCCAATATCATTACCCATCGGTTTTTAATCTCTACGGTCGGATTATTAATAATAATTTTGTCTTCTCAAGTAAAAAAATGTGACCCCTTCCATCAATATTGTTAGTAATAATAATTTTATCTTCTCCATTTATTTATTTTAAAGAAACGTAAGAGGATTCCATCCATGTATGTCTTTATCAAAGAAAATAAGTTTCAAATTCAATGATTGACTTGGAAGCACACGAGGGTGACAACTAAGAACTTCATTAGCACAACTTGACACTATGGAGTATTAGGACTAATCATTAAGAGATCCACATTCCCTAGTGATCAATATAGAAACCATAAGCAGCCACATTGACTTTCCTTTCTTTTTTCCCCTCGAAGTTGAAACTTCTCTTTCTATATCCTTCTATTTATAAAATCCATTAAGAACCACTCATAATTTGTAGGAAAATGATGACCAAGATATTTGTGCTACTATGTCTTCTCTTCTTAGCTGTTTCTGGATTTGTCAATGGCTCAATCCATAAGAAGGAGAAGAATGATGATATTAAATTGTTTGAGCTCAAGAAAGGTGATCTTACTTTGAAGGTCACTAACTGGGGTGCTACACTTGTATCATTAGTCCTACCTGACAAGAATGGTAAATACATAGATTCATTGTTTGATTAGTATTCTTGTTTAAAACCATCTTCCATTAATTGTTGCTTTATTGATTTGAATGTTATTAAAATTGAATCAAACTAGAATGTTCAACTGGTTAAATTTGTTGCTTCTATGAATTTGTTTCAGGAAAGTTGGGTGATATTGTTCTTGGATATGATACTCCCGAAGCATATACTGTAAGTCATGTTCTAAATAATTTCCTGAAATATGTATTACATTTTAATTCTATTTTATTTTCTTGACAATTCAGCATGTATATAAAGCATAATACTTCCAAGTCTTTCTTCAATTCTTTGATTAATATCCACACATCTTTTCTTCTATGAAGGCAATAATGTTTTGATTGTGACAAATATGTTAGCTTTGATTTGTATTTTACTATCAGAATATAAATTTTTGTCGTTATTTTATTATCACAAAATATAATAAAAAAATCTCATTGTACTTGCCTCTATTTCTTATCTCCTCCTTTGGAATGATCCGTGACGATATCTAGTCATCTTGTTATATTTGTTTTATTGATATAGATTTTTTTATTGATACTATGCACTTGTGAAGCCACCATACTTCAAAATGGATGACATATCGTATCCTCTGCGTATTCTGCACCGATACCTGCCTGATACTTTCCGATACGTATCAGATGAGTATCCGAAGATTAAATTTTATTTTTTTAAAAAATAATTATCCGATACTTCCCGATACGTATCAGGAGAGTATCCAATAATTATCCTGCACCGATACCTGCTCCGATATTTCCCAATTAATGTTAACTAAAATAACTTAACTCTTGAGTACTGATGTGTTCTGTTTTGGATATAGTACTTCTTTTTTGGATCGATATAGTATAGCACTAACAATGTTCCTTTTTGATATAGTATAGCACTGATGGTGCTCTTTTTGGGATATGTTGTGTATGTAATTGACTAATCAGCACTCTCTTAATCGTCAATATTATTTATATTTATGTTGATGTGCTACGAGCTTATGACTGGTTTCTTTTGTTTGTTAATATATTTGCATATTAAAAAAATGGTTATAATTATACTGTATATTTAATTATATAATTTTTTATTAACGTATCCCAGCCGTATCGTATCTTGATTTTTAAAATTTTTCCGTATCAGTGTATCAGCGCAGTATCGTATCTCGTATCCGGGCTTCACATATGCACCACAAAATATCCAACTTTGGGGTGCACATTTTATATTTTGTCATTTTGTTATATTTGTTGGAAGACCAAGCACGTTAGCATGACCCTACAACAAATATCTAAATTTGGTGTTCCCTAAAAAAAGGTTTATTCGTTTGTTAAATAATTTAGTAGCTCAGCTGTTGGTTTCGTAAATAATGTTTTTTTAGAGGGGATCCCTAAATAATTTAGTAACTTAATTTGAGATGATAAGTTGTAGGTTCCATAAATGTAGTATCAAAGACATAAGAAACTAATGTCATAAACTTAATTTTAAGAAAACAATGTGTGCTGAGAATGAACTTCTTCTTTATAGGATTTCAACTAGAATGAACTTCTTGAGATGCGATGTGCTGAGAGACTGAGAGACTTCTATGTGTGCTTTATGTAATGCAGATGCGGAGATTGTTAGTCACCTGGGGTTTCGTCGAGGTTTGGTACATGATTTTTGGATGGCTTGGTTGGGAGTTGGTCCTTGCTATTGATTTGTTGGGTCTTTCTGAGGGGTGTTGTGTGTTTCCTAGCAGAGAGTATTAGGTGTAGATTTGTGTTGATCTGACTCTCTGTGGTGTGGTCTATCTGGTCTGCTCGTAATGATCTGGTGTTCTCTGCTATGACGCTGGATGTAGAACAATTGGTCGATACAATTCAGTTTATCTCCTGGCACTAGTTTTTTAGGAATCACTCTGGCCATCCTTGTTTCCATTATGAGTGGGTGGTGGAACCATCAATCTGCTGGGACCAATAGATTACGGGGGAGGAGTTTTGCTTGGGTGCCTTTAAGCATGGATTCCAGTTTTTTTTTTTTTTTTTTTGTATATGCTCTTGAGGTAGTAGGCTTATTTCATCTCCCGAGAGGTGGGCTTTGTTTTTGGGTGGAGGGTCCCTTGCTTGCCTTTTAGCGGGTGTGGGGTGTTTCTATCTCGTCTTTGGATGGGGGTGTTTTCTCTTTTCATTGGTGTTAGTTGGGTGTTGTCTTATCTATTTTTGATTTTGATATGCGGTTATTCTGCGAATCTTATTCGTTTGTATTATTGACATGAGTTAGTTATTTATATATTTTCATTTTGCCATTATAAAAAAGAACAACAATATCAATGATATTTTCCTTAAAAAAAATGTCAATGATATTTGAACACCTTTAAATCTCCAACACTTATTCAACACATCTTTTTGTTTCCATCACATCTATCACACGACTCACTACTTCTTTATCTCTCTTAAGATGTTTGATTAGTGTATAGACATGCACAAAACATTTTCCTTTTTAGAATTGCCATTGAAGCTTGCTTACTCTCATATAAATTAATGCAATGAAAGTAATAATTATACTTTTTTGTTTGTTTTAGTAAAGTGGTAATTATACTTGCAATGCTAAAAATTTGCAGAATGATTCATCATACTTTGGAGCAACCGTTGGTAGGGTTGCTAACAGAATTGGAGGAGCTCAGTTTACTCTAAATGGAATCCATTACAAATTAATTGCTAATGAAGGAAACAACACTCTTCATGGTACACAAGTTTTATTTACTCCCTTCCTCTGTTTCTAAATACATATCGCAACCAGTCATTTCATTCATGTTAATACATGTTTGAATAATCATATAGATCAGTAAATGCATGATTGGTTTTTCCAAATTTTACTATGATTATAATGTGTGGTACACAAATAATAATTGGACTAGTGTCAACCTCAATACTCTGCATTAACCAACAATATTAATAATAATTCAAATAATTTAACCACAAAAAATATTGCTTTATATATATATATATATATATATATATATATATATATATATATATATATATATATATATGGGGTTTGCTAGAACACACCCACTAGTTTTCATGTGGGAGTGTTTTAGCAAAGCTACACCTTAGGGTGTAATTAACCACTTTTTAGTTATTTACTTGCTAAAACACTCCCACATAAAAACGAGTGGGTGTGTTCTAGCAAATGCCTATAGGATTTGCTAGAACACACCCACTTGTTTTTGTTAAAAGGTGTGTTATAGCAACATACACCTTAGGGTGTATTTAACCACTTTTTAGTTATTTGCTTGCTAAAACACTCCCACATGAAAACTAGTGGGTGTGTTCTAGCAAACCCCTATATATATATATATATATATATATTAAGTTAGTATACTACATTTCACCATATAGAAACATGGCTCTTAATATTTTACTTTACTTAGGTGGACCTAGAGGATTCAGTGATGTTCTTTGGAAAGTGGAAAAGTATGTAAGAGAAGGTGATCAACCCCTGATCAAATTCAGTTACCATAGTTTTGATGGTGAAGAAGGTATGCACTAATCAATATCATTAGATATGTGTTCATTAATCCTTCAATGTCTATTAGAAACAAAAGAATTAACAACAAACTTAGAGATAGAAAAATTGAAATTAGTCTCTAATTAGATTCAACTAAGTTGTTCAACAATACTACGATATAATTGGAATTAAACCAACTGAAGGAGTGGTCTCTTTCTAGTTCAACTAGTTGAATCGGCCAGTTCGGACCAATTTTCATAATACTGATGTATCAAGTATGCTTGTGTATATTTCTTCCTTTTATATAGAATGGGATACTTCTAAAACAAAGTGGAAAATATTATTAATTAAAGCGACCTTAATAATCATTTTACAACTTTTTGAGATTACAAAGTCAAACTCTTAGCAATGAGCGACACCTCTTTATAAATATGTTTGGATTGGCGGTTAGGTCGACAAAGTCAAAATGACACCATGATTTTTTGAAGATCCCAAACGTAACTTTTCCTAAAATCATGGTGGTTAGCTGTGACTCTGTCAATCTCACCGTCAAATCAAACATGTAGTGATGTAGTGCACACATGGAGATACTCCTTTACATCCCTTTCTATGTATCATTTCATATTAGAGATAGTAGTTGGTATATTGATCGAGTAACATGGCTGTCCTTGATGTCTATGTAGGATGTGATTACCTCATATAAGGGTACCTTTCATCATTATCTAAAAGTTTAAATTAATATAAACTACCCTTATATAAGGTGATTACATCTTATATACAGACATCAAAGACTAACAAGCTATTGCTTAATAAAAGCTACTAAGATTTTTAATATTTCAAACTTAAAAATAAAAAATGTGCATGCTTGTAATTTAAATTATAACATGTAGTATTTATTTGCATTACAGGATTTCCTGGTGACCTCAAAGTAACAGTGAGCTACATTCTAGGAAAAAATTCCCTAACCATAATTATGCAAGCAAAAGCCCTAAACAAACCTACACCAGTAAACTTAGTTAACCATGCTTATTGGAACCTAGGAAACCACAACAGTGGCAACATTTTAGATGAAGTTGTTCAAATTTTTGGATCAAAATTCACACCTTTTGACAATAACCTTATTCCAACCGGAAAAATTTTATCAGTCAAAGGAACACCAAATGATTTCCTAAAGCCACAAATTGTTGGTGCAAGAATTAATCAATTACCAAAAACTAATGGTTATAACGTTAATTATGTGCTTAATAAAGGAAAATTAGATAACAAAGAAGGATTAAAAGTTGCAGCTATAGTCATGGATAAGAAATCAGGGAGAGTTATGAAGCTTAGTACTAATGCTCCTGGATTGCAATTTTATAGTGCTAATTTTGTGAAGAATGATAAGGGAAAAGGAGGGTTTGTTTATCAACCACGTTCAGCACTTTGTTTGGAGAGTCAAGCTTTTCCTGATTCTGTTAATCATCCAAATTTTCCTTCTACTATTGTTACAAAAGAAAAGCCTTATAAGCATGTTATGTTGTTGAAGTTTTCCACCAAAGTTCCACATGCTTTTTCACAATTCTAATTACTCTTTGTTCTCTTTTATTAGTGTGTTGATTCTTGTGCTATTCTATTTTGTAATAATACGTTATACTACCTAAATTACTATTAGTATGTTTGGACACAGTATATAAGTAATATTTGTTGTGTTTGTGTTAGTTTTAGGTGAGACTTTGAAAGCTCGTTGAGTTCACATCCTACGAAGTATAAACATAGACGTGTATACCGGCCATGATATATACACAGACACCGACCATGATATAGACAATGACATAATTCAACGTATTCACATGATTGATTTAGGTTCCACTGGTGATTGATTTAGTGGACAATATTAAGATTTGTACTCTTGGTGGTTTATGAATCCTCTTTTTTGTCTTCTCTCCTTGGCATTTTTGGTTGTTTTGATGGATTTAGTACCCCTCGTACAAATAATAAAAACCTAGAATCTTATGTAACAAAAAAAAATTCTAGACAAACAACATAAATATAAAAAGGAAACTGCAGGTATGGGAGGGAGGGACGGGGAAGAGATAGAGAGAGAGAGAGGACCACGATGTTGGTATTTGGTTGAGATGACTTTGAGTTTATTTAGTAGGGTTTGGTTTACTATACGAAGAAGAGTTTTATAAAATGTGGGGGGTTTATGGTGATGTGTAGAGGATGGTGAAGATATATATATGTGGCAATGTGTTTGGTTTCTCTACTCTAAATATTTTCTCTTTTCTTATTTCCTCTCTCTTCTTTCGGACTCTCCTCCATTTTTACTTTTTTCTTACAACCGTGTCAAACATGATTTTCCACCTTCCTTTTCATAATATAAACCCAAATCCAAATTGATTTGAACAAAAAACAAACTACACCTACCCGTGTTTCTAAGATCACTCGAAAGGTTTGTTTTCTTTAATTTTGTTACGCATCTCATTGATAAGGTTTACGTCTCTATTTGTGTTTCTCTAATCATTTTATGTTTATGTAAGGTTTTTGGCTTTTGCTTTCTCCACGATCATATGTCTTCAATATGAAGGCATATGTTAGTGGTAAAAACAAAAATATAACACCTAAAATAAGAACAAAATGATTAAAGAAACGCAAGTAGAGAAACACAAACCCTTACAAGAGTTGAGAAACATGAGTAGATCAAGTCTACCTTTTTTGCGATCTAAGAAACACGGGTAAATGTAGCTTGATTTTATATTCAAATGCATTGGGATTTGGGTTTAGGTTCCGAAAAGGAAAGGAAGGTGTAAAATCATGTTTGCCATTGTTGTTATGAGTTTTATTTGAACTTTGAAGGTTAGGGATGACGATTTCTTGAATAGTGACTGGGGTTAAAGGTTTAACAATGGTAGAAAGTATGAAGTTCACAAAGACTAATAAAAAGACACAAACGATGAGGTAAGCGGAGAAAGAGAGGACCAATGGTGTTGGTATGACCGTGAAGCAGGTATGTACGCACAATGGTGCTTTGACCGGATCTTTTGCTCCTACATTTCTTTCGGTGCAATGGAAAACTCAAAGAGACATATATAGTTTTAAGGTAAAAAAATATTTTGTTCCATGATTTTGATAAAAGATTAATTTGCCAAAAAGATAGTATTAATTTGATGAACAAAAATGATATTAAATGTGATGAGAATTCAATTATGATAAGTTATGATTGTTTGGTGAATTGCAGTGAGTATTTATTTTTCAAGTGAAGTGAGTTTTATAACTTTTTTTTTTGGTAAAAAAAAAATATTTTTTTTTTTTTTGAAAGAGAGTGAGTTTTAGAAATGTGAAGTTGTACAATTTATGTCCCAACAAGTCAAAAAGTAAATAAATAAATCATATCTAATTAATCGTCTCAAAATGATCTATCTATTAAAAAAAATCCTCTTAAAATAATTTATTAATTCAATTCGTTTTGTATGTTTAAATTTTTTTTAGAACTATTAAGTTGTCTCAACTTTTATCCTAAAAACTCAATGATTAAAAGGATATCACATCCAATTAGTTTTTTTTTTTAAACATTCTCCACTTGATTGATTTTTTCCTTTCTAAGCAATGAGTTTTAAACTAAGAAAATGTCACAATATGTATCCTAAAACTCAAAAATTAAAGGGATGCCACATAAAATTAAACTTTTCGAAACATTTTTCATTTATTGTAAAAATTGAATTTTAGAACTAGTGATCTGTCGCACAACTTATATCCTAAAACTCAAAGATTAAAAAGGTGCAATTTTGATAAAAAAAAGTAGTAATAATGTAAAAATGTTGAGATATATCATACGCTAGAAGAAGAATAATCCTAATAATATGAAAGAAAGTGGGTTCATGGCTCCAAAATAAAGAAACTGGAACAGTCCACACCGTTATACATACTTATGGCAAACAAAAATATTTGATGCATCAAAGAAAACAAATAAAAAACCAACAATCTTTTGTAACAGAAAAAATAGAGCATATATTTGTTTTTCATCTTCATTTGTTTTTTTTTTATGTTTTTCTTTATGTTTTTTTATGGGTATTTTGTTGAGATGAATTTGAAAAGATAGAGTATATATTTTGTATCATGTTGGATTGGTCAGAACCACAGTGATCCAGCTTGATACAAATCATACACTTAATAGGGTTTGATTTACTATTTGAAGAAGAAGGAGATTTTGTAGATTAGTTATCGGAGTTTTATAAAATGTGGGGGGTTTATGGTGATGTGTAGAGGATGGTGAAGATATATGTGGCAATGTGTTTGGTTTCACTACTCTCTATATTTTCTCTTCTTTTATTTCCTCTTCTCCAATGTGTTTGGTTACTATTTATACTAGAAATTAGGTTAAAGCATTAGGAAGATGCCAATTTGAAAGGGTGGAGAGGTGGTTACAAAAAGTCAGAGATTTAGAGCAAAGCCTCTATTGAAAGCTCAAAATGGTAAAAGGAAAAAAGCAATGAGAAAGAAAAGAAATGGGAGGATGATCAAAATGTTTTGTGAGGAGATGCTTGCGACAAAATTGCATGTGAAAAATACGGCAAAAAAAATTTTGCATGTGAAAATCATAGCAGTGTGAAATAAAAATGGAGAAAAGGAAAAGTAAATGGTAAAGAGAATTTGGAATGATGCTAGAAATATAAGAATCCTTTGGAGTAATGCTCCAAAAAGGCTACACCACTTTGCTACTCTAATTTGTTTTGTTTTTATCATTTTGTACTTTTGTTTTATAATTACTAAATAAGGTCCTTAAATAAAATTTCCATTCAACTACTAACAAATGGAAACGGAAAAAGGAAAATAGAGAAAAAATCATGTTATGCAAATCAAAGAGAAAATTTCTAAGAAGATATGAATCTTGAGGTTGTGTCGCGCCTCCTCTTATATCTCAACCTCCTGATGGGGATCATATGTTGTCTCAAGTTTAGGCTTTGTCGTCCTTTGTTATAAGCTCTTTCCTAGACAAGGCTTTCACTGAAAGAAATCAAAATGCAAAAACACATCAATATATTGAATAAAATTTTGAGACAAGTCAAAATTCATCATAACTAAACTTGTCTCGGATTTTATAAACCAATGAATGTTTGAGCAAATGAGATCTAACATTTTGTTTAGTGGTGGGAAATGTGTCAAAAACAATAGTTTCGAGTAACTGGACTTTAAAAATGACATATTGTAGCAAGATTCATATATCGGGGGGTTTGAGAGTTTTTTAGGGCAAATATCGTAACTGTTGAAATAAGGGAAGGAAGTTGAGCATGACTTATATATTAACATGGTTCAAATACTATAAAATGAAGTGTGTTCTTTATTTTATTTCTGATTATAGAATCAAAACAAGAGTAATTAAATAAGAATATGGAGGGCGCGTGAGAGGTACGGGTAGTGAAAAAAGAAGCTTCCTTAAAAATATTATGGACTAAAATTACTATTACGGGATTTAACAGTGTCACGTCATTAAATTTGTCTAAAGCCTATCTAACACAATATGATAGTTAGATCACAAAAAGAACAACTAGATAGGATTTGCCAGAATTTCCTCATTCCATTCATTATTTTTTATTGGCCACAAATTCAAGGTGTGACAAATTTACGTAGATAAAAAGCTATACATATATGTAAAATACATCTTTACATGCGGATAACTATAAAACCATCTTTACATTCAAGTTGTGAACTTTGTGATGTGCGATTGATGACTTATTGATTTTACACCAAAAGATGAGACCTATAACGATACTCTCTTAGATCTTATAATAAAAAAGTCCGTAAACTTCTACTTCTAAAGATCCATGTTAGTTATCGTTATAATTTTAAATGGTTTTCAAGTATTGATCTATCGTACTCAATCATCGATGGCTAGAAACTATAAGACAAATCATAAGTTAAAGTGTGCTATAGTTTTTTCATATGGTTAACCAATTATAATATTTGTTAAACGAACACCGATCAAGTCATCCTTTCAACCATAAAGACGAGGAGAATCACGAGTTCATACATGCAAAGAGCCGTATCATAGAGTTTCAAATAAGTTTTAAATATTATTCCATCGTAGACCAATGTAACATTGGATAGAAATAGCTGTAAATAAAAGTTGCTATATTTTGTATTTATTCTTGGATTTGAGTGTCAAATTCATTAATTGACCTAGGAGAACATGAAGGTCACAACTAAGAACTTAATTAACACAACTTGACACTATATATTAGGACTAATCAGTAAGAGATCCACATCCCCCGGTGACCAATATAGAAACCATAAGCAGCCACATTGACTTTTCTCAAAGTTGAAACTTCTTTTCCTTTATCCTTCTATATATATAAACCCACTAAGCACCACTCTTAATATCTTTGCATGATTCTCATAATTTCTTATATTAATTTGTAGGAAAATGACCAAGATATTTGTGATACTATGTCTTCTCTTCTTAGCTGCTTCTGGATTTGTCAATGGCTCAATCAATAAGAAGGAGAAAAATCATGATATTAAGTTGTTTGAGCTCAAGAAAGGTGATCTTACTTTGAAGGTCACTAACTGGGGTGCTACACTTGTATCGTTAGTCCTACCTGACAAGAATGGTAAATACATGTTTATGCAATATTGATTAGTAGTGTTGAAAACTAATTTCCATTAATTGTTGCTTCATTTATTGTTGTTTTTTGGATTTCCAAACTGTTAAATTTGAATTTCCAAATTCTATCATCTACCGAAGTTGTTACTAGGTTGAGTCACGACCAGGTCGCTCTCTTTAAGACGTTTCGTGGCACTACCCAAAATTGTGCAAGGTAGACTATCAACCACGCCGCCTCCAGGATAAAACAAGCCCAGCTACAACTGTTCGATTAACTACTGCACTGTAGAAAAATCGTTCGAGAATTACACCCTCAAAATATGGCTCAATCGTTTGATCGAAGCCACTCGATACGGTACGTAACCGCTCTATTCGAAACCGTTCAAATTAATATGGTATTATTACCATTCTATTATGGTGCTGAGACCACTCAAATATGGTGTTACCACCATTCTAACTTCTCCAAAACATGAATATGGCACTACGACCACTCAAATATGGTGATACCACCATTTCTCTTTAAAATAATATATATATATACTGTTAAGATCATATATTATCGAAGGGAATATGAACCTAAGACCAAGGGACTATGGTCTTAAGAACACTCTTAATACCGAAGGGACAGAAAGGAGTAGAAGAAGAAGAACGATTTGTTAAAATCGAAAGGGAGAAGAGAGAAAACCGCACAGGAAGCATCAACTGTGAGATTTTGGTGTGAAGAATGAGTGGGGGGAGCTCTCCTTTTATAGGCAGAGTTCGCGAGAATTACTTGGGGATTAAGTTTGCTTAATCCTTAAGCAAACGCGTTTTACGCGTGACTTGGGGATTAAGTTTGCTTAATCCTTAAGCAAAGCAAACGCGTTTTCTTAATTGGAAATATCCGGAAGTTTCTGGATACTGGTTTGGATCGGGTCGAAATGTAACACATCAATTTGTTACGCGAACGCTTTCGTATAATGAAAAATTAATTAATTAATTTAACATTTTCAAGTGACAAAAAAATATATATCAATTTTCCGACCCACGACCCAAGCCCAAGCCCGGCCGGGCCGGTCGGACGGCGGCGTCGCACGTGTGATATATGTATTTTGTAAGCGTTCACCCGTTCACAAAAATGGGTACCCCAAGGGCACACCCTTGGAGGTCACCCCACCCTTATATAAACACTTACTAGTTGGGGTGACTCTCCAATGTGGGACATTTTTAAGTCGCATACCCACACACTAGTTTCTCATAGTGTTTTTCTTTCTTTCCAATTTTCTCACTAGACTTTAACTAGTGTTCCAACATTTATGTAAATGTTTTAAAAATTGAACTAGTTCTACAATCTTGGTTTGAACAATTTAAATCAGTTGAATCATGACTAAGAGGTCTCTTCGATATAATGATCGATTTGTTTTTTTTTTTTTTTTGCTAATAGTTGATTCGGTTTTTAAAACATTACTTTATATGTGTTATATATTTTCTTCAATACATTTTGTATTAAATCTTTAATTAACTATATGGTTTAATTTGTTTCAGGAAAGTTAGGTGATATTGTTCTTGGATATGATACTCCCAAGGCATATACTGTAAGTCTTGTTCTAAAACATTGCCTTTGAATATGTTTACATTTTGAATGTTGAGTTCTGTTTTATTTTCTTGACATTTAGTTAGATAAAAGGATAAAACTTCCAATTCTTTGATTAGTATTTTCTTCTTAGACGGCAAAATTTGTATGTGACACATTTTGATTTGGACTTTAAGTACCAAAATTGTCTTTTATTTTAGATTTTTATCTTCGCTCTATTCAAACTGGCCTACAAAACCAGCTTACATAATAAGAGATGTCTCGTCGCGTATGTACAACCGATGCAGGGATATTCAACATTTTGAGTTGTGAGTTCGAACTCATAATTCTTTACTCATCTTCATTTAAAGTATGTTTAGTATCATTGTAGATATGCTAGAATCACGGTAACCTACCATAATTTTCTAAAAATAACATTTGTATTTATGCAAAATCACGATGGATCGTCGCGATTCTGACATGGTCAGTTAGTCATGTCATGCCAAACATATGCTTAAATAATTTGTGATTCCTGCTATTAGGTTATTTATCGAACATAAACAAATAAGAGATGTTTCTCAATCAGTCAAAAAAAAAACAATAATAAAGTAAGACTCTCAATACTTTTTCTTACCTTCTCCTTTGGTGTGAACCTTGAGAATATCCATCCAGTCATGGTCACCACTTGTGTATGCTATTCTTATACATCGAATATTTTTTTGGGTTTGGTATTATGTATCGAATATTTTATGTTTGCTTTGGTCTGCACGTTTATTTCTTTGTCTGTCCTTTAGTTTTACTTGTTTGAAGACCAGGTAAACTGTGTAAGTTTTTAGATCAACTTAATTATTTTTTCCTCATTGGATCAACTTGAGATGACAAATTGAGTTCCACAAATTTTTTATAGGTACCTTGAACAATTGTTTGGCAACTGATTTTTCAAATTAATGTAACAAAAGTAGTTATAATATTTTACTTTGGTGAACATAATTATACTTGTTTAATAAGGTAATTGTTGTTTATGCCTTCAAATTTTGAAGTTGGAGAAACTTGCAATCGTGACACGATTTAGCAAGCGTGTCACGATTTTCCTGTGCCGTGAGCATGTTTTGCAGGGTGTCCAATCGTGACACGATTTTGGGAAAACGTGACACGATTTTCGGCTTGCTGGGCAAGTTTTGAGGATAAGGTTGGTCGTACCTTGGGTCGTACGCACCAAACGTGTCACGATTTGGGAAAACGTGACACGATTTTGACGGTTGCAGAGTACTATTTAAGTGTTCTTTGCAGATTTTGAAGGAGAGCTTGAAGAGAGAGAAACTTGGGACTGCAAAGGAGGGAACTTTAGGGTTGAGTGTCTTTGTAGTGAGGTTCTCTTGGGTTGGGAAACATTGTAAACACCTTGGGTGAGTGAAAATCATTGAGTGTCTTGTTCATTGGTGAGATTGGGAAAATGGGTAGAAATTAGGGTTGTTCTTTGTGAGCTTGTTGAAGCTAATTTCTTGTAACCCATTTGTATCTCTTTGTAAGAGCTCATTGATAGTGGATTGGAGAGATCAATCTCTCCCCCAGAGTAGGTCAAGTTGGACCGAACTGGGTGAACATTTCTTGGTGTGTTTTGTTTCTCTTCTCCCTTTATCTTTTGCTTGTGGTTTTGTGCTTTTCACTTTGATTCCTAGATTAGATCTAGGTGCTGTTATTGTTGTTATTGCTTGTGTTTACTTTGATATTGGTTACTACTTTCCTTTGCTCCACACATCATAGTTTGTATTGGTGTGATTTTGAGTCCGAATTCACAACAGTAATAATTATACTTGCAATACTCTAAATTTGCAGAATGATACATCATACTTTGGAGCAACCGTTGGTAGGGTTGCTAATAGAATTGGAGGAGCTAAGTTTACTCTAAATGGAATCCATTACAAATTAATTGCTAATGAAGGAAACAACACTCTCCATGGTACTCATGACATAAAATTATAATTGGAATTGTGTCAACTTCAATTACTATGCAAGAACCCACAATAACTACAATAATTCAGCTATATTGCAACCACACAAACAATTTAAAAATTGGTTCATAGATTAATTTGGTTTACCACATCTCATCATATATAGTAACATTATGTCTCTTAATTTTTTTATAATTAGGTGGAACTAGAGGATTCAGTGATGTTCTTTGGAAAGTGGAAAAGTATGTAAGAGAAGGTGACACACCCCTAATCAAATTCAGTTACCACAGTTTTGATGGTGAAGAAGGTAAGCAGTAATCAATGAAACTTATATATGTTCATTCCTTCAATATTGCAGTACTATAATTTGGAGAATGCGTTATTATAATTTGAAATAATTCTCCTTCACCCAGGACAGATGTTAGACACAATGTTTGGGACAACGTGTATAACGTATTGATAACAAAATAACAAAAAAAGTAAATAAACGTAAAGCAATAAAAGAGAACACAGAGAATTGGTAACCCGGTTCGGTGCAACGTCACCTACTCTGAAGGTCTTTCACTCAAGAAATGAAATCCACTCTCAATAGTATTGGTTCCTAGTCTTATATGAATCAACCTTGTTCAATGCCTCTTCACCTAATATGACCCGTGTATTTCTATCTAGGACTCCCCCTAAATATGAGAAACCTCTCTCATTTTCTCTCAATCACTCAACATAGTGATTGACTTAAACACAATTACAAATAGAGATGAATTACAACTCAAACAGTGGCGATTCTAAGGCCCGGCGAGCCCGGACACTTGCCCGGGCTCCGGCCCAATTTTTTTGCAATTTCTTATGTAAATCCCCCTGAATTTCTTAAATAAACCCCTATAAATTGGACAATTTCTTTAGATTTTGTATTATTTGCTTGCAATTTCTTATGTAAAATAAATGTGTTGCAATTTTTATTTTTTTTGCCCAGGCTTTATAATAATTTTGGCTCCACCACTGAACTCAACTAACACAAACCAACTCTAAGCCTCTTGATAATCAATGGTGGCGCTAGTGTGGTATACAACACAAAGACTCAAAAACACGAAACCCTAAAAACTCTGATCTTCAATATTGATTTTGATATCTTGTTATTAGCGCTGAGTCTCCTTATACAGCCATTCATCCACATGGGCTTTTTCTTCAATGGGCTAAAAACATAAGTTGTCCATAAAATATATTTGAAACAAATCTTCCTGGAAATACCTTGAAGCATACTATATACATAAATTGACAACAAACAATCTTCTAGAAGCCCACATCAACTTGTAGCACACGCGAACAAGACTTGTAGAAACACACGGAAAATGTCGCAACATCTTGAGTCTAGATGATGCACATATATTAGAGCATCTTGTCTCGCATCTTGCCAATACACATTGTTTTAACTAAATGCAGCCAACCAACATTCAAAAGAACAACATAATTAATTAAAGTGACAATAAAGTTCATTTGCAACTTTCTCAAAAGAAATTTGAATACGATCTTTTGAAGTTTCAGAGTCAAACTCTTACCGCTAACATAGATTAGGAGACTCCTTTACCTCTTTTTCTATATATTTTCTCCTTTGATATTGATAAAGTAGAAAATTAATATGTATACTTGTGATTTGAAATAGTATATGTTTCCATTACAGGATTTCCTGGTGACCTCAAACTAACAGTGAGCTACATTCTAGGAAAAAACTCCCTAACCATAATTATGCAAGCAAAAGCCCTAAACAAACCTACACCAGTAAATTTAGTTAACCATGCTTATTGGAACTTAGGAAACCATAACAGTGGCAACATTTTAGATGAAGTTGTTCAAATTTTTGGATCAAAATTCACACCTATTGACAATAACCTTATTCCAACTGGAAAATTTTCATCGGTCGAAGGAACGCCATATGATTTCCTAAAACCACAAATTGTTGGTACAAGAATTAACCAATTACCAAAAACAAATGGTTATGACATTAACTATGTGCTTAATAAAGGAAAATTAGAGAACAAAGAAGGATTAAAGGTTGCAGCTATAGTGATGGATAAGAAATCAGGAAGAGTTATGAAGCTTAGTACTAATGCTCCTGGATTGCAATTTTATAGTGCAAATTTTGTGAAGAATGATAAGGGAAAAGGAGGGTTTGTTTATCAACCACGTTCAGCACTTTGTTTGGAGAGTCAAGCTTTTCCTGATTCTGTTAATCATCCTAATTTTCCTTCAACTATTGTTACAAAAGAAAAGCCTTATAAGCATGTTATGTTGTTGAAGTTTTCCACCAAAGTTCCACATGCTTTTTCACAATTATAATTGCTCTTTCAGTTCAGGCACATTTGTGTTCATGCAAGTAAAATAAGTATTGCTACATTTACAATTTGACATGTATGCTTCATCAATTTTGTAATAATGCCTTATACTACCAACAATACTATTAGTATGTTTGGACGCAATAAGTAATATTTGTTGTGTTTGTGCTAGTTTTAGTTGAGACTTTTAAAGCTTGTTGAGTTCACACTTATAATGCATTGACACTTACATGTACCTGCCACTATACTGACACGGATCACAATCGAAACAATGACAAAATTCAATGTACTCACATGTGTTAGTATCAAACATGGCATGTGTCAGACATTAGATACATATTCGACCAGAAGTGTCAATGCTTCTGAGTTCACAAGAAATAATTACTCCCTCCGTCTCTTATTAAATGACCTAGTTGACTCTGACACACATATCAATGCATATTTTTTTAACTTTAATATATTTAATTATCTATTTAAAAAAATTATGAAAATTTAATATTTTGAAAATATTTATCGAGACGAATCCAACAACATCTTATATGATATTATTTATTTTTGTATATTAGTATAAAAATACGGTCAAAGTATGTCAAGTCAAAAGTGTAAATTGTCAAACAGGTCATTTAATAAGGGACGGAGGGAGTATAATGTTAGACAAAAGTAAATCAAGGACACACTAAAAATATAAAATAGGTGAGCATCCCGGCATTTAGAGTTTGACGGATCAACCTATATGAGATTTTTTTTTTACATATTTACATTCACTCCATCAATTCTCATAACAATTATCTTCTGGAAAAAATTAGATGAAAAACAAATGGATATGGTATCCAAATTTGGTGTCGCTAGCGTGAAAAAATCACCGACAACACGAAGTTACATAAGTTATCATAGTTAAACAAAAAAGGTAAATATAGAATTAATTTTTTGATTATTTTTAAATAACTAAAAGGCATAATTAAGACTTTGTGAGTGTGCCTAAGAAATCTATATTTGCTCTTATGATCATGTAAGATAAACCTATAATTACAAGGATCTCTAATCCTAACAAGTGGAGGGTTTTGACTAGAAAAGATGAGTGTAGTTTTGAAAAGTGAAAGTAGTTGAGGACACTGGTTCGAACGGTGGTAAACTGTTAGGATTTCGCCTCAGAGAGTCTCATCTAAAGAGTGAGACTCAAAAGTCAAAAACCATCTCCTAAATACATTTTGTCATATTTTTTCAATTCTATGCATTAATTTTGTGCGTTGATTCCAAAGACTTATCTCTTAAATATATTTATCTTTGACCAATGGAATGACTTAAAAGCAAGTGTATATTACCAAAAAGCATTAAAATATAATATTTTTTTAAATATTATGCATTAATTGTTTGCGCGGATTTACTAAACTTCTCTTTTAAATGTAGTTTTTCATTTACCAATGCAGTGACATTAATGTATATGTATATTACCAATGCAGTGACAATATGTTGAGTCTTTGGGAATGGGTGCACGCAATTAATGCAAATTGTCGAAAAAATATGTAGTCTTTAAGGTAACCTTGATAATATACGCATTCATTAATGTAATTGCATTGGAAATGAGAAACCACATATAAGAAAGAAGAATAGTTTTATCGATGCACTGTCATTATTTTATGTATCTTACCAAAGTTGATTTCAAATCGATATACTCCATCCATCTCAAATTATTTAAGAAAAAACTCATTTGATTTATCCTAAATTTTAAGAGGAAAAAAAAACCAATATTTATGAAATTAAATGCTAATGTCTATTTGAAATCTATTTTTCCTTTAAATTTTTAAATTTCATATAGTCGTGCATATGTTTTTTGTTTTTGATGGAGTCGTGCATATGTTCCTTCAATGACATTCTTAATTCTTAAACCAATTTGAATAACTGTTTGCTTGAAATTTCAATTTCTAATATCCTATTCTAATTTGATTGGTCAAAGAATAAAAATGCAATGTACTAATTAAAATAGGTAACAACATTCTTAACTTATCTATGAAAAAAAAAATCATAATAACAATATATCAATTAAATTTTGAAAGTAATATTATACTAAAAAATTATATAATTTTATCGCACACATAATTTACCCATGCCTAGACATTTGGTGTCACCTAATAGGCTACTCTTTTTTTAACACTCCAGCAATCATTCACATAACTTTTTTGTTTTCTAATCATCATTGAAGCCAACCAAACACAAGTATTATATGCAAGCCTCCAA
This sequence comes from Medicago sativa, assembly GCF_051527215.1. Lineage (NCBI taxonomy): Eukaryota > Viridiplantae > Streptophyta > Magnoliopsida > Fabales > Fabaceae > Medicago > Medicago sativa. The sequence goes on from NC_140754.1 coordinate 6,596,067, forward strand.
TTCCCTCTCTTAGCTCAAATGCTAGAGGAAAGTGTCTATGCAAATGAGCCTTCAAATTTGGAAATCAAACATGTTGCAGAATTTTTCATTATTTTCTATACAAATTTTGAAAAATAATAAAAACAATGTGGTATTTTGATAAAATATAGATAAAAACAAAAGATTCATACTTTCTGAAATCAAACAATCACTTGGGTTTTGAATATAATTATTGTAACCACTCAATAACAAGAATTAAGAGATATAACAAGAAAACCAATTAAGAATTTGTTACAATTCATAACATTGAGTCTTAAATTCAAATAGACCAATATGATGAAGCAATCAAACCTCCATCAACCTAAAAATTTGTCCCATGATTCATAATTTACAAAAATGATGACAAAGGCCTACAAAAGCCTATACATTTTGATCAACAAACCATGAAAGATAATAGAAGTTTTGGCTTAAAAAGCCACCCTTAAACTATATACAATCTCAATTGTTTAAGAGAAGATTGAAAAGCATCACATACCGCAGCTCATAGATTTCCACCACGAGGAGGAATCGGTGAAAGTAAAGGAGGAGTAAAGTTCAATGGTGAACCTTGAAATCGAGCTGGAGTTGATGGAGTTGAAGCTGAAGATGATGAACCAATTGTAGGACCGTATTTATTAGCACCGCTGCCGCCACCAACATGTCTAGAGGAATTTGAAGAGGAAGCGCCATCATGCAAGACCTTAAACGATAATGGCGATGGCATTGGTGAGCAAGGAATATCATTGTTGTAATCAATGATAGTTTTGAGCTCCTTGACAACTTCACTCATTAAAGGCCTTGCTCTTTTATCACGGTAAACACATTGCGCAACTATCTTCATTGCTTTGTAGGCTCCCCTTTTTGAATATTGTTCTTGAAATCTCGGATCCATCACTTCACAGAACCCTCCTCCAGGTTTTTTTAAGAAGGGTTTTACCCATTCAATCAAGGTTTGTTCATTCTGCGGCCTTTTCCGATCAATGGCTTTCCTTCCGGTTAACATCTCCAGAAGAACCACGCCAAAGCTATAGACATCACTCTTGGAACTAAGGTGCCCTATAAGAACATTTAACAATATTATGTTAGATAGTTCCATCTTGCATAAGATCTCAAATAATAGAGAATAAACTAGTATCATAAACATTACAACTATGGGTACGCGTGAAAATAGTTTAATGCTTATATGAAAATAATTTATGCAAAAAAAAATACATGTCATATGAAAATAATTTAACCAGGTTTTCTCTTTAATACTGAAATAACTTGTACACTAATAATGAATTGGTTCAAGTGGTAAGAGATTTAAACTCCTTAAACAGGTGGTCATAAGTTCGATCTTTGGCTTGTGTGTGAAGAGAAGGACGAGAAAACTCACTTTATAAAGGTTTTAGAGGTCTATGCAACCGTATCACAACCACAATTGCAGTTGCATCGACATATTTACCTATATTTTGTCGCAATATTAAATTTTGCATCATAACTACAACCGCAATTAGGATCATGGTTAATTTATTGATTAAGGTATTAGTATTTTAGATGTGTGAGAAACAAGTCAGATCAGGATCGGCCCAACGATAAGGCTACCTAAGTCCTTGTTCTAGGTCTACCAACAAAAAAATAATTTTTTGTTAGATTTTGTAAACTAAAAGGTCTCGTATATGCAGACAAAACAAGCCTCATGTATTAAAACTTATTTTAGGCCTCGCTTATTATTCAAAATTATCGAACCGGCCCTTAGTTAGACTCAAGAATCATACCATTAACCCTAGCAACGAATGAAATGGAAGAAATGATGATATATAATTATTTGAATGTACTAACCTGTCATGACATATTCAGGATCAGCATACCCTTGAGTTCCTATTACTTGTGTTGACACATGTGTTTTGTCTCCCGTTGGACCATCCTTAGCAAGTCCAAAGTCAGAAAGTTTTGCATTATATTCCTGAGATAGAAAATAAATTAAGATAGAAGGAATCATAAAATTAGGGTTTTGATAGAAAATGATACATTAATTTCACTTACCGAATCCAATAGGATATTAGAAGTTTTGAAATCTCTATATATGATTGGCTTCTCAGCTTCCTCATGCAGAAATGCAAGACCTTTTGCAGCACCAAGCATAATTTTCAGTCTCTTAGCCCATGTAAGGGGTACAGATCGTCCTGCAAAAATACAACATTATTACTTTAATTTTCTATTATAAAGGGTCTTGAATATAGTTCTAATAGATTATCATGATGAAATTAGGTATAGTAGTTCTCATTATATTCATTTATTTAGGGCACTAAAAATGGAAATCAAACAAAGATCAAGTATAAGACATTTATAATCTTGGTATCTTATTGTATATTTTGAAGTATCTATCACATATTTATATGTTGTTCAAATATCTATCATATATTTTTCCCATAAAAATAAGTATGCACTTTTAAACATTTAACAAAATACTATATCAAGTTCAAATTGTACACTAATTAAGACAATAGATATGTCTTGAAAGGCAATAACACATATATCTTGAAGCAATTAAAATTGAAAAACTTACTCTTAAATAGATGATTTTCCAAACTTCCTTTTGGCATGAACTCATAAACAAGAAGCCTATTTTCATCTTCAATGCAGTAACCAACAAGTCTAACCAGATTTGGATGCTGAAGAGCACCAAGATGATTAATTTCAGCCTGCAACATATATGACACATTCAAAAGATAAAGTTTTCACTCAAATCATAAATCAAATAATGCAAATAAATTATCAACATACCATTATTAGAAAGAAAAAAAATTGAATTACGGATATAATAGTTAGTGGTAAAAAATTATATTAATAGATCTCTAGCCCTCAACGATGACATTAGAGAAGAATTTATTATTTTCATCGCTAATTCTACGTACATTTTTAATATAAAAAACACAATTAGGTTTAACATAATTCTATGAGTTCAATTTTCATGCATTGTTGGTGTAAAATGAATAACACTTTCATCATATCACAATCAATCATATGTGTGACTTTAGACGTAGTTATTCTAAAAGCCAAACATTTATAATTATATGACAATTATGATCGAATGACAATGTAAAAATTATTTATTCCGATGTGTATATGAATTACGTCTAGTAATATACATACCAGCCATTCTTTGTGCCCTTGATTTCCTTCTTTGTTTAAAGTTTTTACAGCAACAGGTACCCCCATTCCAGGTCTTGAAGAAATCCTCCCATTTAGACCTATCCAGCCTTTATACACAGAACCAAATCCACCCTCACCGAGAAAACATTCTGGTGCGAAATGTCCTGTTGCTGACTTAAGTTCTTGGTACGTGAATTGGTTAAGATTGGAATAATAATGTACACCATCGGGAGTTGGTGATCTTGTGTTACTGCTGGTTGAAGAATTTTGAGCACCAACAATGACCTTATCATCTATAAATTTACAAGAAAAAAATATTAGGTCAAACTTAATAAGCAACATATTAATAAAAAAATAAAATTAACAAGCAACATAATAATTTTTTAAAACAAAAGAATTATATCAAAACATAAGTATTAGGAATACCGTTATTAAGAAAAAAAAAAGTATTAGGAATGCCCCCAATCCAATAAAAGAATATCAATCCCGATGAATAAATTAAGAAGTTCTTTTTTTTTTTCCCGCTAAACCAGAAGAAAGGACGGACATCAAAGAGAAGCAAAGACATCCCGATCAGGTTGGCCCCCCTATGATAAACTAAGAAGTTCTTAGATTGCAATGTAGTGTAATATAGTATTTTATATTTTTTACCAAAAGAGGTCGCATATTTTCAATTGCATTCAAAATAAAAGGTGATGTTAGAATCACGTCAAACTAAAATATTTATAATGATGATCAGATGAATCAGACTGTTTGAAAATGAAAATCATGATAAGATTTAAAGAAATAGGGATCTGAGGAGATGTAGCGAAGTGAATATATACTTCTTTGAGTCTTTATTATAAGAAAAAATATATCATTTTTAAGTTCATTATAGACCAGATACATCTGTTACTCGATAAACTTAAAAAGTGATTTTTTTTTTCCTTATGAAAAAGATCAGAGGGGTATTAATTATAATGTAAACACGTAAACTTTTTTTTGAGGGGCAAACACGTAAACTTGTAACCTTAAAAGTGCAAAGTTCAAATCTCCTTAAGTGACATTTTATTTTATTATATTTGTCTCATTCTTCAATTTTTTTAATACTATTAAATAAAAGATTAAATCAAAAGTCTTTTAAAAATATTTGGAAATTAAAGAATTTTGTTCGGTTTCATTGAGAAAGAAAAAAAAATTGTTCAGTCAAAGAAAAAAAGAGTAAAAAGTTTGTGCCATAATATCAGTTACATTGCAATTAAAGTGAAACACAAGAGTCAATCCAAAAATGCATTTTATCACTATATATTTTAATTGTTTTTTATAAAATAATCTTTTTAAAATTAAAAATTGTTTCTCTCTTAATTTACAATTTTAATTTCAACTCTTGGAATATTTTATTATACAAAAATAAAAGTGATGAAGAAGAAAGGTAAAGGTAGACTGAAACCCTTGAATCCCTAATTTTGAAGTCAATCACATTTCTTTATATGTTTTTTCACCATCAAACATCAAAACAACAATTGTAACCCTAGGTTCAAATCATGCTTATATTGTTTTGCCCGATCTCAGTCTCCAATCAATTCTTAAACATTAGATTAATCTAACGCTTGAGATTTTGGTGGAGCCGAATAGATAATCCAATTTTGTGAAATGTATCGAGCAAATCAATTTGAGTTTTATTTTGTGTAAGGTAATTTTTATAAAATTAGTAAAATGACATAAACTCAAACAAGATTGGTGGAACAAGCTACTAGTAGGAAAAAAAAAAAATATTATACCATTTTGTGTGTGCTTGCCACGAGATGAGCTTTTGGACATGCAACTAAATAAAAACTTGACCTTCATCCAAAATCCTGAATTTGCCATGTCTTCACTTCACAAATCTATAAATATTCGACACAAAATTCAAAAACAAGAGATGACATTAGATTGATTACATCAAAATGCATACAAGATATTCAACAAAAATATTTGGTCACGGAAAAAATTGTTATGAACACAAAAGGGTAAACGATAATATTTTTAGAGAGAGAGATAGAGAGATTACAAAAGAGATGCAATTTGCAGAAGGGGGTCTATTGATGTGTGATCACTTGAATGAAGAAGGGGGTCTATTGAAGTGAAAATATATAGCCAATATGAAAGTAACTGATGTGGCTTGAGATGAACAAAAACACGTGACACTCCCTTGTTGAGCCTAATAAGTAAGAAAACAAACGAAAGAAATCAGAAAGATCCGAGAAAAACTGAGTTCGATTCCTGCTCATAAAAAACGGATAAATGTTTACGATATATATTATACTTTAAAAAATACAACAAAAGAAGTGTAAAAAATGAATGTATATTATCATAAGAATGAGAGGAAAGGTATGTAAAACTCCCTTTATCTCTGATGCATTTAAATATTGTTTTTTTTATCTTTTTTTACAAAATATTTGTTTATATCACATTATTTCTTATTTAAAATATCAAATAAGTATTGACTATAATTTTCTACTAATATACTCTTATTTGTTATATCTCAACTTTTTATGGTTGGATTATAAGTTTATATCATATAGATTATATGTGTAATTTTTTAAGTAAACCAAACATTATTCAATAGGTTATTGAGACTTACACAAATAAAGAGTTTAAAAGCTTTTATTGAACGCTATAAATATTTAGAGGTCTCAATAGTATATCAAATGATTATGATTTACGCAAAAGTTTACACACATGATCTATATGATATAAACTTACAATTCAATGGTCAACTTAAAAAAAAATATGTTCCGGATAAAATAATATTGAATGGTGTAACATTGATATAAAATTACATCGGTGTAATTGAAAAGTTGTACAGAGATAAAAAGAAATATATTAAAATAATTGTTTTTCCAAACCATAGCCGTCACCATTTTTCTTCTTCTTGATCTATCGAAGAGGAGTGATTTAGGGTCAATTCTGACCCAAAATCACCCCTCCAAATTGTTTTATCTTCTTTTTTTTGGTTAAATAAATGATTTCGTTGGTTTTTCTGATTTCATTTTCTTTGCACAAATATGTTTGTTTTGATTTCCCGTCTTTTTGTGGTGTGTTTTTTATTTTATGTCTTAGTGCGATGTTTATTTGAATTAGGTTGAAAGATTAGATTTGAGTATGTGCATAACCAATCAATGATTTTGACGTCGTCAACATTGTAGATCCAGAGACATGAGTATTCTAGAGACTTGAATATAATCATATTTTTAGGCATAAGTACTCTCCCGATTTATGCTATTAAGATTGTTGTGAGTTTGTTCGCAGATTTATCTTTTTTGTTTTTAATGACTTTAAATTTGTATTGTATTGATATATTCTATCAATTTTAATGAGTGAATATCGTTTATATTTTTCAAAAACATTACATTGGTGTAATTTAATCTCTCATTATATATATATATATATATATATATATATATATATATATATATATATATATGTGTATATATATATATATATATATGTGTGTGTGTGTGTGTGTGTGTGTATATATATATATATATATATATATATATATATATATTCTATGATAGAAACTTTCATTACAACGATCAAATTTAAAAAGTATGTATCGAATAAAATATTTTAAATAATGAAACATTTTTTTTAAGGCAAATAGTCTAACATTGTTGAATTTTGAATTTTAGTAATTAAATGTGGCAAAAAAAAAGGCAAACAGAAAACTAAAATGTGAGGAACAACATAAATGTTGAGAGAGAAGAAAAAAGTGAGTGTAGAAACAATTTGATAAAGCAAATATGCTATTAACTCACAATAAATTGGTCCAAGTAGTAAGTAATTTGGACTTCTAAAGAAAATACTTTCTCCGTTCCAAATTATATGTCGGTTTGAGAAAAAAAATTGTTCTAAATTATTTGTCGTTTTACAATATCAATGAAATATTAATGTTATTTTTTTCTATTATATCCTTAACTATTTATTACTCTTTTATTTTAATTCTTTAGTTTATCTTTCTCATATCATTTACAACGACAACTTTGTAGAACAACTCATAATATCTCTTTTCCATACAAAAATAATTATATTTCTTAATACGTGTGAAATGACCAAAACGTCATACTCCTTACCTATTTATTGGTTTATCAATAATTATTGGTTTATCAATAATACCCTTACCTATTTATTGAAGAAAGAGAAATAATAGAATGAAATAATGAACGAGTAAGGGTATTATAGAAAAAATACAAAGAATTTCATCAGAAATGACAACATTTATTTGATTCCTTGGTATGTGTAATTTCTTCAAATTGGACAAGTATTGTGAAACGGAGGGAGTATAATTTAGGACAGAGAGAGTAGTTAAAAGTTTGATCAAATGAAAAAAAAACTTGGTTGAGAGTGGTAGAGAGTGGAGAATTTGTATGCACCATATATTCATTTTTTTTGTGTGTCAGGGGTTCGAACCTCGACCTTACATATAATTATGCATTGTCCTTACCAACTAAGTTAAACTCACGAAGACACACCATATATTCTTTGACAAAGCTTAGTTACTACCAGCAACAGTGGAAACTTAACACCTATAAAGAGGTAAAAATAAAGCAAATTTGCTATCAAACCTATACGCGTAAGGATTATTTGTGGTCAAGGTAAGAATATTTAATTTAGTGAGAGGAATACACTTTACCTAGACTTTTTTTCTTTTCAAAAATGAATGAAGAGATATATTATTATTAATGAAAGTGACACTATTTAGTCTCTCTAAGGTTAGCTTAATTGGTAAGGATATTATATATAGTATGCATGTATCGAGGTTATAACTTTGGATATCTCTCCTATTCATCTTTATGAGGAGAATTTATAGTCAATAAACTATTTGAAAAAAAATAAAAATAAAGTGACTTTACTGAATTCACAAAGAAAAAGTGATATTAATTATATATATAGACATCTAAACCCATTTTTATATGTTAATCCTCCGATTACCAGAGAAAAGAGACTATGGTGATCCGAAGTTCGGCAGTGAGGTAAATATAGTTTGTCCAATAATTGTTCCACTTACGAATCGAACTCGGATTATCTGGAACGATTTGTCCTTTGGTAAAACTCATCTAAATACATTTTTTTTTTCAAAAAATTTGGGCATGAAAAAATAATATTAATATAATGGCAACAGTAATAGTCATTTTACAATTGTCTTAGGATTGTCCCCATGAGCTTAAATCAGTTGATAAAGATAATGCATAATATATGCAAGGTCCGGGGTTCGAATCTCGGACACAAAAAAAAAAAAAAAAACAATTGTCTTAGGATTGATTTGAACTTGCGTGAAAGTAAAGGTGAGATATGAACTATATCAAGTGACACCTCTAGGAAATTTGAACACCTTTAATTGATACAATTAATTAATTATGTTATATCTATTCTATACTATATATAAAGAAAATTCATGGTTTTTTCACTTCCAATTATAACCTTAAACAAATTGTTTTAAGAATGTTATATTTTTGGTATCATTTAAAAAGATAAGATTTTATTTGTTGCTATCGTTTAAAAAGATAGTATAGTTTATTACAATATAAAAGAGAAATATCTATACCTTTTCAATCAAAATCAAAATAATTTTATTCAAATCAAAATTGAATAAAGAATATATTTATGCTATATCACAAGAAAAAATTACAAAATTTTTTTTTTATTAAATGTTCAATGTATTTACTTGGTTTTTACCCTTGACAAATTATAAGTTTTAATTGAAAATAAGAAAATGTAATTCAAAAGTTTGTTTTTAATATTTGTATTAGATATATTTTTTATATTACTAGCAACTTATTTATTTGTAATATTAATAATGGTGCCACTATTGACTATTTATAATATTTATTTGTATTAGACTCATCAATTTGGAATATTGACTGGACACAACTCGGTCCCCTTTGTCAATTGGTCCCTTTTGTTAGTGATTCAGTTATGTGTTTGACGGATGTGTGGGAGGATGGTAGGTGGAACTTGCAAGGACTTGTCACTATGATACCTACCGATATTGTTCAATATATTCGTCAGCTTCTAGCTCCCAATAACTTGGATGTACGACTTCTAGATGCGTGGACTTGGAGGCATGCAAAGAAAGGTGTATATACTTGCTCTAGTGGATACTATTTGCTTCTTCAACAAAATAGAGATTGGAATGTGAATTGTAACATGAGTTGGCTTTGGCGCCTTAAAGTACCAGCAAAACTCCAGTACTTTTTATGGCTTTGTTTTCATAATGCTCTCCCTATTAATGCCCGTCGGCATCATTGCAACATGGTAGCTTCTCCAAGCTGCAGCCATTGCTCTTCACCCATAGAGGATATTCTTCATTGTCTATGTGATTGCCCGCACTCTAGAGAGCTTTGGCTCCGCTTGAATATGGAGCACTATAATAATTTTTTCTCTGAATTTGATGTCAAGTTATGGCTTGATGAGATGACAAAGGGTACTTCTGCTATTTTGTTTTGGTGTTGGAGAAACAATACCATTTTTGAGGATCAACATTGGGGTAAATCTAAACCTGGTTCTTTTTATACCCCTAAGAAAATTCTTTTTACCCACGGAAAAAAGTTTTTGGGGAAAAAAGAAGCAAATTTAATTTTCGTATTAAGGTATTGATTGAGAGAGGGCCACATTTTCTTCTTCAATTTTTACTTTTTTTCGTTCTTTCAGAGAAACAACATAGTAGAAAGGTGTGAAGATAAAATTGAAAAATAAAGGGACAAAATCAGGTTTTATTTATCTAACCTTTTCTTATTTAGTTTTAATTATAATCTTTTTATTTGTTTAGTTTAATTGTTTTCTATTTTTGGTGGATCTTATTTGTTTTTATACTTGTGTTTATTTTGAAACGCTCGTTATTTTGTTTTAGAGTAATGTCAACTCAAAAATTTGAATCGAGATGCTCAAAACTAAGAAAAAAGGAAAGTGTTGGTGCTTTAATTGAATCACAAAAGGGAGCTTTTGATAAATTTATCAAGACAAAAAAAAATAGTAAATTTGAAAATTCAGGTGATTGTTCATTGAATGATCAAGTTAACAATGTAGAAACTAACAATAAAGAAATAGAAATAGACGTAAATGATGAAAATAACAATTTATTAGTAGAAGAAATGGATTGGCTTTAATATCAATTGAAATAGAAATATTAAATCGTAGACATTTTTTTAATTACTAATAACTTAAAAAGCGGGTAAAAAAACTTTAAAAAGCCTCATTTTAGAATTCGCCTTAGGCCTTCAAATGTGTTGGACCGGCCCTGGATATGATGCAATTTAAGTGGGTCAGATCCAATTGGAGCGCTAGATAAAATTTTATGATTTTTTAGGCACGTACTTGCATTGCATAGCTAAGAAAATTTTACCATGCACCTTACGATTATACCTTTAACCCTACAAAAGTTCAATTTTAACCCATTTGTCTTTTGACTTCATCTCCACAAAACATTTCAGGCACATAAAATTTTCCGACATTGAATAAAATTTTCCATTAAAGCTTGAAGTTTGTTTTTCCAATAGCCAAAAATATGGACCAGAATAGTTTTGGAAAGATTTCAAGAAGTAGCTATATTGCAGTGTTGGCTATCCATCTCCATCCAACGAACCCCGCCACCACGCATATCCACCACCGTTTTATGTAAAACACAACCACCGTCACCTTTGCCTCTTCCACCACTTCTCCTTCTTCCACTATTTTTCATCCGAATTTAGATCTAAAGTGTCAATTCCAAACCAAAATATGCATGCAAACCAAAATGTTTTTAATGTATCAACCAATCCTTATTTAACTACGATGTTTTTTTAAGATGAACTAAAATGTTCTCTATTGATACAAATTTCTTGAAGTACCACTTGGTTTAATTTTTTCTTAGTCTTTTTTCCTTTTAAATGGACTATATGCATGCAAACCAAACTTGGAATCTTCGACTGCAAACCATGCCACTCGTATTAAACCATAAAACTTACACTGGTGTAATTTTCCTTCTTTATGCATTCCTTGTATCCAGGGGCGGATCTGGGATTGTCTCTTTGGTGTGACTAAATTTTATTCACATCAAAAGTTTTAAATCACTATACTGGACTCAATGATGAAACACATTGTAAAAGTTTAGTATTTGCTTCATCAAATTTTTTATTTAACCCTTTTCAATTCAAATATAGTCGATTAAAGGAAATAAGAAAGTAATTCATAAGTAAGAAATATTTTATCAAATGATTTTATAAAGAAAATTGTTAATTTTTTTTGTTGGTGAAAGAAAGTTGTTAATTTAATATAATTAGAGAATTTTTTTAAATCAATTTAGCATTATTTACTTATTTAATACCGGGCCGTTATGAATAAAAGAGCTCAAACTAATAAATTGGACCAAAGTAGCCAATTATTCTGCTCAACAGTACAGAACCCTAACATTTCATTCAGCTGCTCCCTGCCTCTTACGGCAACAACACTGCTCATCTTCTTCTTCTTTCCACTTTCAGAAAATCCACAAATAGTGGGATTAGGATGTTTGCACAAAATCAGCAACAACATTGCTCTTCTTCTCCTTCTTGTTTACTCTTTTGTAGAGATACACTCAAAAATTTGGAAATTCTAAAATATTAACTATAAGGTATAACATGAAGAAAAAAATGGAGGAAAATCTGGTGTGGCAATAGCCACACTAACATGCATGTTACATAAATCCTTACTAGATAACATTGCAGGGGCGGATCCAGACATTTAGTATACATGGGGCTAAAATTTTGAAGAAACAATAATGGAAATTATATCAAAAATAGGAAGAGTTTTTTCTATCATGTGCAAATTTGCATATTTTAAGAAATTTAAAATGGTAAGTTTGTCTTATAACTTGTGTATTTTATATTAAAGCTATGCTATTTCAAGGGAAATAATTTATCACGAGTGGTTTGTGAATTGCTTTGAACCGTTGGATTTTGCATTTGATGGAATACATGGGGTTTACAAAGTAAAGAGGTGGAGGGAAGATAAGTAACAGGCAAGCATCGTGATTTGTTGGGATAAAAAAATTTGTTGGAAGTAGCAATTCCGTTTATATTAAATATATAACTTTTTAATAAAAAATTGGTGTTTTTTTACTGAAAAGTTACTTTCTTTGCGTATACGGTGCATTTATATCAGACACATCAATATTATGCTTATTGCAAATTTTAATAACTTTAGGTATAAGTTCTTCTCATCTCTCATTCCTCATTTCTTATAATTATTTTTTGGTATCATTAACAAGTGACAAAGCATTCAAAAGATCTTAATTTGAACATGTGTTTTATTTATTAAAAAAAAAAGGAAAATTTCATGTGGAGCTTTAGGGACATTGCTCTCAAATGCATCCGCCCCTGGATAACATCACAACCCACAAAATATACTTAGCATCCTTTTGGATGATTCAACTCCTAACTAACTAACTAAGTTAAAACTCTATCTTGAATTGCCACATGAATAGGTTAAGTACTATTCCCTCCGTTTCTTTTTAATTGTCACTTTTACAGAATTTTTTTGTTCCTATTTAACTGTCACTTTCAAAGTTCAATGTAACATTACATTTTGTTTTATCAATATTACCCTTAGATATTTATTGTGGAGAGAGAAACATATGAAATGAAATATTAAATTAATAAGGCCATTATAATAAATGTAAAAACAATTGTATCAAAAGTAGTAACATTTATTGATTGTCTTGGTTTGTGTAAAATGTCAAAAAGTGACAATTAAAAAGGAACGGAGGTAGTATTTTGTGGGAATGGATTGTCTCCGGTTAAGTATATCTCCAGTTTTCTCCTGTGCAATCTCAGCCTTTCATTTTTTTTAAAGAGAGATCAACGGCTACAATAAAAATAATTAAATGAGATAGATTTTGTCTCTTTCCTTTCACAGATTCCTCACCTATCCCTTCATCACAAACCATTTTTCTGCTCCTTCTCCCATTCCTTTTCCTTCTTCCATCTCTATTTCCCCTTTTCCTTACATCCTTCCTTCTCCCATTCTCTATGTAAATTTTCCGATATTGTTTAAGATGGCTTTCCATTTATTATTATTATTCAAATTAATCAACTGAATTTTAGATATTCAGTAAAGAGAAGCAACAAGAAAGAAATCAATTAATTAGATTAATAAGAAAAGGGAAGCAAACTGAAATTTAACACAGGAGCAATTATACACAGAGAATGGGAGAACGAGGGAAGAGGGACAATAGGCAAGGGTTGCCGCTACTTCAACCACAACATCCCTCTCCCGTCGCGAATCCCGGTTGGCTGGTGTGGTGATCATATTCATGGAGTTTCAAATCGCAGGGATGGATCTTGTGAACAAGTAGGATTGATCGACAAAACTGGGGATAGCCAAATCGAAAAAAACTTTGTCATTTAATTAAAACTGAGTTTATGAGCAAAAAAGAAGAAAAATGGAGACGGCCAAAACGAAATGAAATGGAGTAGGAAAACAGGAATTAGCTAAAACAATATCTCATTATGTGTTTTATTTTTATCCATTGATTTGTCATTTAATTAAATGAAGGGCTGAGATTTATCCACAGGAGAAAACTGCAGAGAAAACACACAGGAGACAATATGTTCCCGTATTTTGTATTTTTCTCACTTTCTTATAATGAAATCCATTTGTTGTTAAAAAAAACGCTATTCCTCCCGAAAAAAATCATCCCGAGGCCATCCCAAAAAGAGCTTAGCCAATCGAATTTAGTTATTTTTGGAAAACATGGGAGGCATGGCATGCAATTAATGAAAGTTATTATCTTATGTTTGTTATACCCTAATTTTGGACCTAAAAATACTTCCTCAAAATGTTTTTCTATCTTTGATATGTGTCTATTACTCTTGAAGGATTGCCAATTTGCTATTATTTTACACTGATATTTTACCCTGCTTTATCTTCCAGTTTTGCCTCAAAAATCATTTTAAACTGTGGATTTGTCTATGTCTTCTTACATTTAAAACCATCCAAATTTTTTTCTTGCATATCAAGTCATTTTGAAGTTGTCTCTGATCAATTGCATGTTTCTCTGCACTTTATTTCAATATTATTTGCAAAATTCATAACAAGGGGGTATTTTAGTCATTTCATGTGTCCAACTTCATTTTAATCCCTGAAAATTGTCCTTGAGTCATTTCAAGTTGTTTGTATAAGTCCTTGATTTAATTCATGTCAAAATCCATTTTAAAAAATTGCATCTGAGACATTTTGAGTCAGTTTAGTCCTAAAGGGCATTTTAGTCATTTCCAGTGTTAAAACTTTGTTTAATCTCTAAAAATTGTCTCTGAGTCTTTTCAATTGGTCTGAATAAACTTTTGTTTCTATTCCATGTTAAAATCCATTTCAAAAATTGCATCTGAGTCATTTTGAGTCAGTTTAGTCCCTAGGGGCATTTTGGTCATTTCACATGAAATTTTGACAGAGAGAGGTTACTTTAAAGTACCTCATTTAGTAGTTGGTTCATTTTAGTCCTTTTTGTGTTTTTTAGTTGTTTCACTTTACGTTTATTTCAAAATTACCAAATTTAACCAAATTTTATTATTTTTATTTTAGCCCCTACTTTCCTTTTATTTTCATTCTAGTCCTTTTGTTATTTTTCTTTTTAGTCCTTCAATTTCTAATAATGGCGCTTTAGTCCTTTTTCCCATTTTTATTTTCCTTTTAAAATCTTTTTCAATTTACACTTCAGTCCTTTAAGTCTTAAAAATTTGCAGTCCAGTCCCTTTTTTAAAATTGCAGGTCAAACCCAAAGTTTCAGAAATTGCAAAAAGGTCCTCAAGCCTAAGAACTCAGCAAGGCCGAATTACCCAAAGTCCAGGGACATGTGTCACAAACTCACTGGTCAGGGCATCACACTTGTCAGCTATAAATACGACACAGTGTCAACAATTCCAATAATTGAGTGCCAAATCATCACAAACACCAAATTGATCCTCTCTCATCTCATCAAAGATCAAAATCATAACTGTTTCCAGATTCATCAAGAACAGTGAAGAATTCAACGAAACCCAAACTTTCCAGAACTAAAATTCAAAGCCAAATTCCACGTATTCGTGGTGATTCTCAGTGATCCATCAAAGAACCATCATCATCGAATCATTACCTTTGCAATTCGAGTGCGAATTCACCATTGTTAACGGCGAATTCAAGCACGATCGGAGAGGATTTGAGGAGAGAAGAAGAGGATCGAAGAAGAATCAAACCAGTGAAGAAGAAGATGATCGAAGAAGAATCAAACCAGTGAAGAAGAAGAGGAGAAGAACACCGATTTATTTTCGGTTCAACTTACCAGAAGCTTTCACGGATCCTTTCGTTCGAATCTCCAAATCAAATTCAGGTAAACACAAGAAACTTCTTCGTTTTTCATCGCGAAAGCTCAACGAAGGTCCACAAACGTAAATAAACGGTGAATCGAAGTAAGTTAACAAGTTCTGAGACTTGTTCGTTTGAAAAAGATTGGAAAAGATCGAAAAAGTTTTGAAGCCGAACCCTAAAATGTAGATCTACGAAGATTCACCGTTTATTCTTCAAATCTAAGCTCGTATTTGAAATCAGCATGAAAAATAGAGTAGTTTAGGGTTTAAATCCATGTAGATCGGAGAAGATTAGGGTTCCGTCACCGGAATCTTCACCGGCGGTGGTCAAATCCGCCGAAGAAGACGACAGAGTTTTAGAGAGAAGGGAGAGAAGTCTGAGACTTAGAGAGAGAAAGAAAAGAGTGAAATGATTTTAGACCGGTCTGTTATGCTTATAAAGGGATGTGAACCGGACCGGTTCATTTGAACCAGTCTGGTTCACCCCTGAACCCAAGCATTTCCACCGTCAGATTTAGGTTAAGTTTGATCTGGATCAATCCAACGCTCCTGATGCGTTTGGATGATCCAGATCCATTCCCCCTTTGGGCCTGGGCTTATGTGTGCTGTGGATTTCGTTTTTGCTTGCATTTTTACTATTTGAATACTGTGTTCTATTTTTTGCACCCCCTGCTTGCCTAAATTTTTTTGTTAAAAGCCCTAGAAAATTTCCTATATGTTTTTAATGTGTTTCTTGATATTTTTGTGAATGTTTTACATATTAAAAATTGATAAAAAATATACTTGATATCACTTGTGATTTGTTTGTTTTTCTTGTGAATTTTTACTATGTTTTGATATGATATTTTGTCAAATTGATATTGACATTTGATGTGCAATCTTGTGATATGTTTGTCTCTAATTTGGGTCCTTTTTTACTGTTTGTGAATGCAATTTGTTGATTTCTTGTGTTGCAAGTTATGTGGATATTGTTTGTGAAAATTAAATGCCAAATATGTCTAAAGTATATCATGATTCTTGGCTTGAATGTGTTCTTATAATTCTCATATTATTGATTGTGATAAAAACCCTTGAAAATTGTCATGATATGGGAATTATAGGTCATATATTTGTCTTGATATTATGATAAATTTTAGGTATATTTTGCTAAGAGTTTTGTCCCCTTTTTTGTGTTAAGTTTTTGCTACTTTTGTTTAATGTTCCTATTGTTTATAATTTCTATTCCATTATGCCATATTATGTCACTAACCCTCTCAACCATAGTTCATTCATAGCATTCTCATCCCATCTCTCTAGATTTAATTTTCTTGCAATTTACATTTCTTGCAAAGGATTAGGATGTAAAGACCTAGGAATTTTGTAATTTTCTTTATGTTTTTTTTTATTTCTTGCAAGACCATAGCATGTAAACTAGGGCATATGTAAAGGACAATGGACTCTAATGATGTACACCGACACAAGCACCGACACATGCACACATATCACATGGTTACTTTAGATGAATGTTTAGGGAATGTATGCTTTAGATGTATGCTTAGGAATCGCTATACTTAGAAAAATTCTCCTTCCCAAAAAAATGTGAAAAACTTCACTCAAATATTTTTCTAAATAAACCTTGGGATCAAAATCCCATTGAATTTTCCTTTTCTTTTTCTTAAACAAAAATCTTAATGAATTTTAATCATACTTGGATTTCTTTTGCAAAATAACTAATTCCACCTCACATTTTTTCCAAATCTTATGCCCTTGAGGCCTCTCTCTCTCTCTCATCCTTCAAAATTCCATTTTCCAAATTAAATTCAACCAACAAAAACAAAAACATTTTTGGAAGAGAACTACGGTGGATTTGATCCCTTAAAAGGGTACGTAGGCAAGGAACCAATATTCCTTCAATTCAAATAAAATAAAAGTTCAAACATCTTCTTCCCCCTCCAATTCTTCACATAGTAAAACCTTAGGTGTAAATAACACTTTCAAATAGCATTTAAAAATAAAGCGCGCGCGTAGAAAGTAAAGACAGTTCCTATAGGATACTATAGTCGTTATGGGTGCCTAATACCTTCACGTAGCGAAAACAACTCCCGGACCTCGATTCTCAAGGGTTTTTCTTATTTTTCCCTTCCCAAGAAAAAATGAGATATCAAAGGTTAAAAAGGTTCAAACGTAATCAATGTTTGACACCCGAAAAACCAAGATAAAACAATGTTAGTTTTCAATCAAATTCATATTTATCATCTATCATCTTATATTACGTTGTTGTTATTAATAAAACTAGCAACAAACCCGTGCTAAGCACGGGCCCGTGCTCCGCACGGGTTAATTCGAAGTGGGGGGTGCATCAAAGCGCATTGCAATACTATATAAATTGAGAAAATAAGAAGAAAAAAAAACTAATGATAAAGCCGACATTAATAATAAAAGGGCAAATTACTTTGATTTCCCTTGAGATTTTCTTAAATAACACAAGCACCCCTTCTAATTTTCAAACACATCAATCTCCCATCATTTTATCCATTTCAATAACTTTGTAAATATACAATTTAATTTCAGACATTTTGGTTTGTTTGTATCTGTTTTCTCCTTTTACAATTAAGTTAAATGAGATTTTTTTCTTGATTTGTTTGTATTTGTTTTCTCTTTTTAAAATTAAGTTAAATGAGGTTTTTTCCCTCGCAATGGAGAAACTGTAACAACATTTGTTTTTACCACCAAATAGAATCAAACATCGGCAATTACATAAGAGATCAAAGGAGAATATAAAAATGAGAAGAATTTGGGTGGATGGACATTGTAGTTGATCAATGAAAAGAAAACAATCTTCGATTTATCTGTTTTATTACATTAGAGTTTAAAAATTAAACCACCTTGCCTGAGGAACAATAAGTTGAGAAAAATCACCAAGTGAAAAATAGAAAGAAAAAATGGTTGAAAATTAAATGAAGAAGTTAATTGCTCAAAATAAATGAAATTAATAAAGTTTAAACCGTATTATATTATAAGAGACATGCTTGTCAAATTGATAAAAAAAGTATAAGGGAGATGATGTTTAGTTAAACAATAGTGCGGGTTTTTTGTGTTGTTTAAGAAGATCTTAAGGAAGTTAGTGTAATATTATGTAGAGATATTTAAAATAGGAAATATTTCATTATTGATAAAGTTGTTTTTATGAGTCCCGTGTATGAATTGTACAACAATATTATTTAGTGACTCATTTATCATGTTTTCATTGTTTTTTATAGTCATCTTTCTAAAAGATATAATAATTAATAATCTACAACAATAAAAATAATATTTTATAATATGACATGGTGGCCTGCCTTCTTTGATTCTATGTGGTTTTCAAATACGTTGAGATATGCAGGTTTCAAAGTGTCTTTTCTGTCTACACGCCGGTTCTTAAAGCTCGAAAGAGTTTTTATGCTTGTTGATTTGTTTAAGGAGTTCTTGGCACTTGAATTTTGATATTGCGCTCACAGTCTCGCAGAGGTCCACTTTTCATTTTTTTAACCTGGTTTTGCGCCCGTGTATAGGTTCGCTTGTTGATTAGTGAATTTTTGTTACGATAGATTTGGGTCGACCCACTTGGTCTGATTTATTATGTGGTATCCCCATTTTTGTTGTACCTGAGTCATGTCTAATGCCCTCAGTCTCTTTATCTATTTCTTTTTATTTAATTTTTTTGACTAAAAAATAGATTAAAAAAAACAAAGGCAAATTATTTTTTGAAAAAAAAAAAAAGAAAACTTGTAAAAGTGTAATTTTTTGAAAAGTAGGTATATGCATTGTAATAAATATTTTGTAATTTTTTTAACGCTTTAGATATTTAAAAGTTGAATTATAGGAAAATTTGTTTTGATTGGGATTAAAATTAAATTTGTTTGTTCTTTAAAAAAAAATATAAAGTTGGTGTGTTTTATTGAGTGAGTTTATTTTAATTTGTTTTTAAGAGAGAAAAATATGGGGAAGTTGAAGCAAAAACACAAAAGTATATAATTTTGATAATGTGTCAAAAAATTAAGAGGGGGTAAGATTGTATTTTTGATAGACATTAATTTAATGATTAAGAATAGATAAAGAATAGAAGATTGTAATTTTTTTAACTCATGATATTTAGAAGTTGAATTATAGAAACATTTATTTTGATTGAGATTAAGATTAAGTTTGTTTGTTCTTTAAAAAAATTTAAGTTGGTGTGTTTTATCGAGTAAGTTTGTTTTAATTTGTTTTTTGAAAAGAAAAAAATAGGGGGAAGTTGGTGCAAAAGACACAAAAGGATATAATTTTGATGACGTGTCAAAAAATTAAGAAGGGGTAAGATTGTATTTTTGGTAGACATTAAGTTTCATATATAGAAGAGAATAGAAATAGATGTGTTGAGTTTTCTTTTTCGGTAAAAAAGCACTAATTATCATTCACCTCAAAACACAAAAATACAATATCATTATAAATGTATGATAAATTCACACAACTTGTGTAAAATCTCCTGCATTTGGATAACTTAACATTCCATCAATTTCAATTTAAGGTTGATGTTACCAATGCCAAACATACTCATACAAAAGATCATCCTATATTGTCGGTGAAGAAATAAAAGATCATTCCCAAAACTGCCCAATTAAGTAGAAGGTTCATTAAATATATAATAGAGTTGACCATTTGCTTAACCATGTGTTATTTGATCTTCACTAAATAAAAAATTATTAAAATTTATAATTGGAATATCTTCTTTGATACTGTCTTGTTTAACACTTGACACATAACGGTAGTCCTTTTATATATTATTTAGATCTAGATTCTACTTTTCTAAAAAAATTATTTATACAAACACAATACATCTGGCTCTCTCATAACATGCCAAGTTGCTTATAGCTAAATAAGTGTTGCACACTACTATGATTTTCATAATTGTACATAATATAAAAGAATTGAATTCTAAACTTATATTAATTTTTTAAGACTTCATTTTTCTTAAATATACTTACTCTTTGTATTTTTAATCCTTAATTTAGATTGGATAAGAAATATCATAGTAATAAAATATTATGCTGCTTTCAACCTCATTAGAAAAAAGGTCTCTCGTTTCTTTAGGTTAAAACTAACAACAAAATTTCTATCTTTATTCCAGAAGATAAGCAACACAATTTCTTTTGTCTGTAATTTTTTTAGCAACCAATTTTATTAGAAAGGAGAAAGTATAAAGAGTACTTAATCCATAATTCGGAAAAAGTATAATGGATATTTGTCCCGCAGAAAAACCAAACTCTAATTTAAATATTTAAACAAAGAAGAGAGTTTGAGTATCATTCATGACACAAATATATGGTCCTATTTCTTAAAAAAAAAAACCACCTCCAAAATTTAAATGAAGTAGTAAATATCATTAGAAGCTCATGGTATTCAAATATTTTTCGAGACCTCTTCACAGTCAACAACTTTACCTTGAGTAGTATTTTTTTTTTTTTGGTAGAAAGAGTAGTATTTTTGTTAGTTATTACATAGTATTCTAAAAATATGAAAATATGTATTTGTTTGGCAAGAATAATTTTGTGATTTAAAGTGATTCAATAAAATAAACGTAGACAAATGATACGACCAAGTTTCTTTGGCTCATCTTGTCAAAAAAAGTTTCTTTGCCTCATAACATCAAAATAAAATCTTCATAAAAAATCATGAAAGGGAAACCAACTATATTGTTTCGTGTTAATTTATCATTTTGATTTCTTAAAAAAAATAAAATGAAATATTTAATACCGAATCACTATACAAAGTCATTTCAATTCTCCCTCCTTGGTAAATACAACAAAAAAAAATCAATAGTATAAAATTACTGTTTTTTTTAATATAAGTATATTGTTTTTGTATAGAAATATAGAATCAACCATGCATGTAAAAAAAAAAACACCATGCATGTAAATAGTTCAAAACAATTGCATGTCTTCACCCTGTGACATTAATAAATGTGACATGATAAGAAACTGAAGCTGTCACAAACATGTTTTCTTGTTTCCCTGAAATGCCAGTACTGCTAACTATACTGACCTAAATTAAGAAAGACAATTTACTAATTACCATTATCTTGTCTATGAATGTATTTTTTATTTTTTACTTTTTTAAATAACCATACATATTACAACGGTTGCACATGTGTTGGCAAATGGTTATATTAGATTAGATAGGTAACATATTATTTGTTGATAAAAAATATATTTTATTTTGGTATTAATTATTCAGTTTCCAGAAGAAGGAGTCCCAGTAATCTGGAATTCGGCCGAAAGTAAGTTAAATTTGAACAAAGATAATCATTCTCACCAGAAATTAAACACGAATTCTCCTAAACGATTTGTTATAAAAAAAAAAAACTTATTAACCACTTGAACACTAATCTACCTTCTTATTATTAGACATGTACCTATTATTTGTAGATAGAGTGTATATAACTGTTTCTTTGATTAGACCTTCTTCCTACAAGAGCAAATCTCTATAAGAGAGGAGCATTTGAGGTAAAGTATTGAGCCATCTTGTGTGTGGTGTCCGTCCGGTTCGGATCAAAAGGAGTCAGAAGAATATTTGTTTGTTAAGTGTCATTTTACTTGGAGAATTTTATGCTTAAAGAAAGTTTTGTTTCTTCAGCTAGAAAGGGAAGTTGCCGAAAGAGTTGTTGTTGATATGGCATATGGTTTAGGGTTTAGTGTTTAGGAAATCATCCACTGCAAGGAGAGGTGGTAAAAGGGATAAAACACATATCTTGAAAAAATTGGGTTATCCTTATTTATTTTATGAATGGTATGCAAATCCCTTAGATTATATTGGGATATAATGAATTTCTAGGATTTTTTTTTTTTGTGTGTGTAAAGTGTGACTTTTAGTTAATCCCTAATATTTTAGGGTATAGTATCACTTGTACTTATATATGATCGTTTTTGTTGAGTATCACTTATGTATAAGACACTGAAAAAAGGCAAGGTGGCGTCTTATATATTGCTTGTAATCTGAATCGCTGTAGTAGTACTATATATATATTGCTTGTAACACTAAAACCCTAATTTTTATTATAGAAATACAAACAGTACTATAAATGTTCTATAATTGCAGAGGTTAGCATCTCCGACTAAAGTGCATTAAAAAATATCAATCGTGTCCATTATTTTTACTTTCGTTTACTTTAATCTCAATAATAGTTAATCTAACACTCTCGAATAAAAGTTAGTTTTAGTGTTAAAAATCACATTTTTTAGTCTCTGTGACATTTTTTTTTTAGTATTTTAGGGACCGAAAATGTTGACGTAAAATTTTTACAAGGATTAAAAATGTTGATGTAAAATTTTACAGGGACTAAAATTGCTGACGAATTTTTTTAGGGACTAAAAAGTGCGATTTTATTTTGTAGAGATTAAAATAAAATTTTAAATATTTATAGGAACCATTTACTTAATTAACCCTATTATTTTTGTGTCATTCCAAATGTCCCGAATCTCTACAAGTAGATCTTTCATTAAAACTATATTAAGATCTCTTATACTTTTTTTTTTACGTTAACCTTCCGATTTTCAGGAGAAATAAGCATTAGTATTTCGAAGTTGGGCCGAAGTAAGAACAGCTAACAAAAAAATGTTCAATCCATAAATTCAACTTACATTTTTTGAAACAATTCGTTCTGATAAAACTCATTAATCACTTGAGCTCAATTGTTTGATTAGATCTCTATATTACTTGTTATTAATGAAAATGAATATCAACTAAAACAAGTAATTCATACAATAAGAACCAATTAATTATAAATTTAAACTTGTTTGGTACAACTACTATTCAGACAATAATAATTTAATACACTCTATGTATTTGCTATAACCATTAATTAATTAGTAAATTTGTAGCAGCACTACTAGGAGATGAGTCTAATCTATTTTAAGCATGGATATCATGCATCAACGTTTTTGGCAGACAAACTTTAGATTGCAAAATGCATAAATAAGAGAGAGAAAGTGAGGTTTTTCCTTTGTCAGTGGAATCACATGGATCTTCTTCAAGATACAGAATCAAGTAGTTTCTGTTGTCAGATTATAATTGGCAAATGTTTCCTTCAATTTCAGCATCTATACTCTTAGGGATTTGGATTTCTTGCAGTAATAATACCACACATTTATATTCAGTAATCAATTAGGTCGATTGATTTGAGATCAGACCGTTCAAATTACAAATTCACTAAGTTAATCGGTCTAGATCATCACGCAATGTGTTTCCATTCTATTATTTGCTTGTGAGATTTATTCCCCACCTTTTATAATTGAATTCGTATTCTTTGCGATCAACGATGTTTTTCATATATGCAATCAAAATATTGATGATTGTTCGATCAATATTAAACAGCCGAGAAAAAAGTAGATTTTAATATTTTTATATTATTAAAAATTTCGAGTTTAAATGTAATTTGTTCGATCATGATCAAACAACTGATAGTCATAACTGCATGAATGTCGGAAATCTTGAGTGTAGTGGAACCTGATCCCTTTAAAATCTTCTCTCTTCTTGGTTTGTGTGCTCAAATCCTACTACCTCTCTAACCCCCACCACTCTCAAGCTAGCTATATTTGGGTAGCACTTGGGTGACATAGAGTTGGGTGACATTGGCCAATCACAGTGTCACAATGCTTGTGAAAGAGAGAGAAACACAAACATTGTAACATTGTGATTGGTCAATGTCACCAATGTCACTCAACTCTATATCACCCAAGTGTTATCCGCTATATTTGGCTCTTTCTTTCTACCTATGAAATGACATGGCTCAAAAGTTAGATGAACTTTCTTCAATTTAACAACTTTTATGCATGGAAATTTTTTCCATGATATGATATGATATGATTCCAAAGCACCAACATGTTATAAAAAAATGTACTTAAAAGAATGAAAACATAGAATCCAATATTTATTATATGGCCCATACTATATGTGACAGAGCTGGAAATCCACTTAGAGGGACATAAATAACTATATGATTTATAATATTTTATTTCAACCAACCAAAATTTAACTTATAATTTTGCAAAAATAAAATAAAGTGTAAGGGAAAAGAAGTTGCACTACTGAAAAGTTCACCACCTCTTCATGACTCAAATAGATTTGTCACAACTTTATACACCAATCTACACAAACATAAATTGAAAGAAAAAAGAAACTGATAGGGAAAAAAGGTTGAGCAAAGTTTAGTGAACTTTCTCTACATTTTAGCCCTAAATTATTCGGAATCCAAATTCCTCTTGTATTCAGACATTTGAAATATCGATGGTGGTTCAATTAAGATCCGATTATCCAAACAAATGCGGAATTTTATTTTATAATTTAAAATATTAGATTTGAATTTGGACCGTCTAATCTTGAACGAATGACCATCAATATCCTGATTGAGTGAGTGAATGCAAGCTATTTCTGACCGCAGGAGAGTCGGATCCGAAATATTCATTGATGTTCACACTAAAATGTAATTCATCCTTTTTAACTTGGTTAAAAAATTTCATTTTAAATCGGTTCCGCGTCTGATCGAAATCCTTTCATCGAGTCTTAACGGAATTGGTGTTGCTGATGATCAGTCCAAGGCCATAAACTCTGCTGCTCATCAATGTTGTTAAACATGTTGCAAAAGCTTTCATCTTGAAGATCTGATCTTGAAGAGCATTGAAGGAGCTGTGTCATACTTGTAGGCTTAAGTGAATTTGGTGTTCTAGAAAGGTCTAGATTCATATCTGAGCTGTTATCACTTCCATTGCTCCAAGAACCTTCATTTTCTTTTTTGAGGCTAATTGTTCCATTTTCAAAACAGTCCCTTTTCTTTAGAGTTTGTAGCTGCAAACACCATATATAGTAAGGTCTTCATGAATGTATGTATCACATTATAAAAAAAAATTATATGATTGTATGTATATGGTTTCAAATCGAGGTCAAAATTGTGGATACGTTGCAAACCTTTATATTACAGGAAAATACAGTCGCAATTGCAGTTGAGATGCCGTTGCGAAAATCTTTAAATCATTTATATTGCGGACGCAATATAAAGATTTTAGAAATCTCTGCAATAGCATCACAACTGTATTTTTTGTCTATGACTATAGTTGCGGGTGCCATATAAATTTTTTAGAGGTCTCTCGTAGCATCACAATTGCGGCTATATTGGTCGCATTTGCCAGCATTTTACCGCAATATAAAAGCTCAGAAAATAATTGCAACTGCGACCGCAACCGCAATTTAAAATCATGGTATGCATAAAGCTTTTGATTCCACCTTCATATGCATCCATGTGGACAACTATGTACTAATCAGATCAAAAGCTACCTTGTCTTTTTCATAGCAACATGAAATAGTTATATAAAACAGTATTGAATAGAAAAACAAACATATCACTATTAAATTTGCAGTTCTGGATTCTGACACACTGGCTAGTCCTATGAATGATCAACTAACAATCAAGGTAGCAGAAAGTTAATAACAAAATCAATTACTTTAAAAAGTCATAAAGACCATGTGGGATCATAACTAAATCAATTAAATTGAGCTTTCTTAGTAAATAGGCTAGAAGAAAAAAAAAATTCCTCTTATAACTAATTCAAATTAAAGAAGTGAAAATAAATAAACAATTTTGCATTAAAAAAAAAAATCAAAATAAAATAAAAGTTTGGTATTTTTTTTCTTCAAATATAAAAATATATATGTTAATTACACATTCATTATTGGAGACAAGGATAAGTATTGAAAAGACTAAATGATTAAAACCTTCAGTGGCAGGAAAACTTGTTCTGCATTGATGTAATCCATTCACAAACACACATCAAATCAAAGTCTATATCAAAGGGGGAAAATATGAAAAACTATGAGGAAAAAAAATTAACAACCAAAGTGAAAGAAAAGTCTTCTTCCTTTATTTCCAAAAAATACAATTTATTAATCATCTTCAAGAATAAAAAATTGGATATTGGAGTCAAGTCACACTCTATTTTTGTTCATGAACATTGAAAAAATTTGAACTATTTTAAGATTATATTTTGAATCAAGATTAAGACATCTCCATTTTATTGAAAATGACTAATGACCCAGTTAATTAATTTACCACCAAGATCCAAATTAATCAAAGTCTTCTTTTGTTCAAAAATAATCACTCAATAGTATAATTAATCAAGAAAGAAATTTTAGAGGTAGAGTGTATATATATATATATATATATATATATATATATATATATATATATATATATATATATATATATATATAGTACTATCATTAATATTAATTAGTAATTACCTCTGCATGTAATTTGTTGTTTTGAGCCTTAAGTGTGTCATTATCAGCCTTAAGAGAATCAAATTGCTTCTTAAGAACTTCATATTCTTTCTCAAGTTGCTTAGTTTTCCACCTTGCTCTTCTATTTTGGAACCATATAGCTACTTGTCTAGGTTGTAACCCCAAAGCTTTAGCCAATTGCATTTTTCTCTCAGGTTCAAGCTTGTTACCAATCTCAAAACTCTTCTCAAGTGCTTTCACTTGTTCTAAACTCAACCTCTTCTTCTTTTCACCCATTTGTGAGTACCCTTCTTCATCTGATAATTGATCTTCATCTCCATGCACTAATTCATCACACTTATTGTTGTTTATATGATTGCTCTCTATGCCTGAAAATGACATGGATCTCTTCATCATGAATGATGCACCACCATTACTTCCACTACCTACAATAACAAACAAAAAACATATGTAAAATTTTTATTGAAAAATAACCACTGACTATAAAGATTTTTCTTTGAAAAAAGTTTATTTTTGGAACATTTTTTCATTAGAAATAGAGAAGAGAGAAGATGTTGTGGTCATGGTTTTAAATTGCAATCTGCAACGATAATATAACGACAAATATTGATGTTTTTGCAACGGTATTACAATCACAATTTTGACCACATCGGTCTAACTTTTTTTCAATATAAAAGTTTGCAACGTAACTTCGGCTACAAATGCAATTTAACACACACAAGAAAAAGTTTGAGTGTGACCTTGAAAGTGTTGATGAGGTGGAAAGGAAGGATAGGAGTTAAGAGAAGTTGAAGATGAAAGTATGTTTTCATGATGATGATGATCATCATGAGTTTGAAAGATGAAAGTATGAGAAGGTGGAAAAGCCATGGTAGAAGTTGAAGAAGAAAAAGAAAAGGATATGGTATATTGAAAGTAGTGATATTAGAATTATTCATGCAAAGGTATAGCTATAAAGCTATAAGGGTCATTTTCTGTTTCTCTTATATCTAGATATGTATATATCTAGTATATAGTATAATATAGAGGAATTGATTTATTCATTGAATGATTTAAGAGAGTTTTTGGATCAGAAGAGTTTGGCTCTCACTCTCATGGTGACAGAGTATTCAGAAAGAGGGATGGCTGGTACTGATATGATGATAGGTACAGACAGCGATTTTTAGGTTGAGAGACAGACAGCAGATAGAGAGAGAGAGAGAATAAGGAGAGGTGGGGGATTGTTATGTAACTGTTCATTACGTGGTAATAATATACAAGAAATAGCATCTTATTTTACAAAATGATCGTTAATTTATAAATTTATGGAGCAAGAATACCGATACTCCTTAATTTATGAGGTGTACCGTAGAATTTCCTAAATACTTATCAGTGCTTTTGAGACATTCTTTGAAAATCTCAAATAATAAATTTATACGAAAATAAAATGTTACAAGTGTTTTAGAGACATTTGTACGAGTGTTTCAGAGACATTTTTATGTAATATTTTTAATTTAAAATCTTTAAAGAATGGTATGAGATTATTCATTAACAGGATCTTAATAATATTAGATTTTGAGCTTGCTTGGACACATCTTCTTCACTCAAATATGATACAAGTAAAATCTCAAAATGATTTGGACATGTACCAACAAATAAATAAAAAAGTCGTATCATTCAACATTCGTATTTATAATTTGATAAGAGAAAAACATTTATTTATTTTTGCTTTTAATTTATTTTCTATGTCCAAACATTTTTATTTAATACAAGAACAAAGTTTTTATTTATGTATTATGAGATAAAAAATAAAAAAATCTATAGTTTAATTTTGATAAAGAATTTTTGTAAACAAACTCATAACAAATTATATGTATGATAATACAATTATTTAAAAATTAAAGTCAAGCTTTTATTTTAATATAAAAGTCAAAAATTTTAATGATCTCACAATTACAATTGATTGTCTAAAATATATTTATATTGGCAATGCATACGGAATAAATCTATATGTATAATTTATACTTGTATATCTTAAAAAATTGTGCTATTTAATTTTATATAAAATTTAATTAATTTTTTATTCATAATTTATCACTATGTGATAATTTTAAAATTATAAAATGGTAAGATAAATAAAAATATTTGTTTAAAAATATTGATAAAATTTCTTAAATTTTTTATTAATTCTTTAGAAGTTTTATACAAATAATTTTTTTTTATACTTCATATTAGAGAGAGAGAGTGGGGGTAGCACATATAGTAGAAAAGTTGGTAGAAAACAAGCTTAGATGGTTTGAACATGTAGAGAGAAGACCCGTATATGCCGTCGTAAGAAGAGTCGATCAAATGGAGGAGAGTTAGCTTAAAAGAGGTAGAGGAAGACCTAGAAAAACTATTAGAGAAACCATTAGAAATGATTTAGAGGTCAATGAGTTGGATCCGAATATGGTTTATGATAGAACATTAAGGTTTGGTTGTTGTTGTTGTCGTTGTTGTTGTTATACTTCATCACAAATTTTTACAGGGATTTGCAAAAACACACCCACTAGTTTTTATGTGGAAATGTTTTAGCAAGCTGCACCTTAGGGTGCATTTAGCATGTGCAACTTTTTAGTTATTCACTTGCTAAAATACTCCTTCTAAAAAAGAAGTGGGTGTATTATAGCAAATGTCTATAGGAGTTGCTAACATACACCCATTTATTTTTTTAGAAGGTGTCTTATAGCAACATACACCTCAAGGTGTATTTATTAACTTTTTTTTTGTCAAGTAGCCTAGTGGCTAGGGCTCACACATTTTAAATGTGGAGAAATGGGGTGTCAGGGGTTCGAACCCCTGCATAAATTATGCAATGTCCCTACCAACTGAGCTAAGCTCACGGGGACAACTTTTTAATTATAACTTACTAAAACATTTTCATGTAAAAACTAGTGGGCGTGTTCTAGCAACTCTCATTTTTATATTATTTATTTATTTTGGAGCAAAAGAAACTTGATCTCGACAAGTTTGTGTAGTTTTTCCGGTAATAGAGATGGGTCATTAGAGAAGGAGACTTATGTTTGATAGACCTGACCTTTCGAATTATGTAATTCTCTCTTTTATTTATGGTGTTGGTGTTGCTAATTAATATCCACTATCCTGGGAGAATGTGTTATTTGGGGCATTTTTTTGTCAACTCATACCAAGGCAGTCCAACATATTTGAAGACCTAAAACAAAATATTAGATGAGATGAAGCAAAATAGGAGAATCATATCATATTCTTATGATTGTCACTCAATATGAAATATGATTAAGCAAAACTTTGTTCATATAAAAATCATAGAAGTCACTTGCTAAAAGTATGAAGATGGAAGTAGGGGTGTACGTTGGTCGGTTTGGGTTGTGTTTGGCCAAACCTAAGATCCAAATCATATAGGATACTCTGATTTGGGTGAGGTAAAATAACCACCCGTTATACTATTGAGCCGGTTTGGGCAAACCCACCAATTTCTAGTTTGGGTTGGGTTGGATAGTGGCTTACCCAATTTTTTTTATGTTTTTTTTTTGTTAATATTAAATGAATAAATAATGAGTCTTCATACTTTTTCATAAAAATTACTCAACTTTTTTATTTTCTAAAAAATATTGTATAACATATTTTCACTATATTTTAGCGTAAACAAATAATAAATGATAAATTAAATAATTAATTTCATCATAAAGTACTTGCAACAAACTAAAGTTGCATGATATAAAATTGCATTAGTATCAAAACAAGCAAAAATTGCAACATTTGAATTTGTAACTCTAACATGTTTTGATTTTCAATATAGAGAATGTCTTTTGTCAATTTTGAAAAGTAGACTTGATTTATGACCAAAATCTTTTGTATTCTTTTTCTTCCCAATGAAAATAAAAAATAATTTTTTTTGCATTATTGGGTAAGTGGGTTTATTGGGTTTGATTTTACCCGAAACCCGTTATTTTTTTGGGTTTTCATTTTTAAAACCATACTCACCCAATTACCCAACCCAACCCACTTTTTTTGATTTTTTTTGGATGGGTTGACCGAGTTTTGTGGGTTGACACAGCCCATGTACACCCCTAAATGGAAGTGTGTGGAGGAGGCTAGGTTCTAGGTCTAAGGAGTGGTGCTAGGGAGAGGTTTTCCCTTATTACAAGTTTGATGGAGTAGATCCATGGTGGTCAGAAAATTTGGACCTTAATCTACTACTCAAATATTCTTCAAGGAATGAAGGAGATTATGAGGTAAGTTTGTTTATAGGTTTGATTTGCTAGGAGATGTTTTACTTCTAATAAAAGAAATAAGTTGGGAATAGAGTTTGGTTTTGTGATATCCAACAAGGTAACTGACGTAGGAGAACTTCTTAGGAGGACAAAGAGGATTTGTATAGGAAATTACAAACTAAGGGATAATCTTCCTCAATTCGATAGGTCTTCATTTTATGTTAATTGCCAGAATGTGCACGATGTAGTTGTGAATCAAATATTAGGTTCTCACAATCTCAATATCCAACACCTAAAGTTTATGGTGCATGGAAATACTTTTTATTAGACCAATCAAGCTAATTAACGGGTTAGTAATAAGGGAAAGGGCCCATATCCTTGGCAAAGACTAATGTTTGTTCATGGGAGTCTTTAGAAATACTTGAGTTTTGGTTTAATAAGTGAATTTTTTTAGAGCTATCTAAGTTTATTGTTGCATGACTTAAAGTTAAATTCAATAGACCATTCTACTTGAAGATTTTCGCTATTTTACAACAATGTCTATGGGTGCCAATCTGGTTTTGATTAGCTCATAAGAGGAAGAGGTTATAAGTTCTTTGGTTGAGTCCTTTAAGGAATAGTGGTCTTTATGTTTCTCAAGTTTTGGTTATTGGTTTCCAAATTGAATCTCTCGAGGGGCTTTATTTCTTATAGTCTCTTTGCCTTCATGGACTGAAGGGACACTCTAATATTGAGAGTTGCTTTGGTAGAGCACTTGTGGTGGATGAGGCTACCAAATCCATATCATTCTTTTCTATGGGACAAGTCTTTGACTCAATTGAAGGTTAGAGTTCCATTGACTCTACTGTTAATGTGCTAGTAATGAAGAAGTTTTTCCAAGTTAAGGTTTTTGGGGAGAAAATTTGGGGATCTTACTTTGGTAGCCATTTTTTCGTTATGAGTTTGTTATGAGGTGAAATATTGCCATTTGTTTCTTCTCACACCAATTGGTTCCAAGAAGTTCCAAGGAAGGTGGGTCTCCACTTATGTGATTTCCATTTATTCTTTCAATGAATGTCGAGATAACACTTGGTTTAAGGTATATCAATGGGCTCAAATGACACATGATATAGGTATGGAAAATTTCAATACTAACCTTACTATAACTACCTTCCCTTGTCAACTTGTTTGCTAGGAAATCTTTTGCTTTCTTGGAGGATGAGGGAGAAGTAAGTGATAATGATAAAAGGAAGATTGTCTCATTGGGTTAATGCAAATATTTCAGGATAAAGATCTCATCCTAAAAAAAAACAATTACAAAAGGTTATCAAGGAAAAAGTCTTTTGCAAGCTCCAAAAAAAGTTTATTTTCACCGGTTCATGTTATTTCTGACTTGAAGGCTTAATCTAGTTATGTGTGTTCAATATAGGTCTTAAAAGATTCTTCCCTCTCTAACAAACATTTCTCTGCCCTCTTTCTAGAATCAACCGACTTTTCTTCCCTCTATCCAAATTCTCTCTGTTCAAGATGTAGATTCCGGCAGTGGTGGTGCGATGAGAATCTTTCTCCACACCACCGTTTCATCCACAACTTCTCTGGTGCTTCTCCTTTCATGTTCGTTCTTGTCGTGGTTGCCGCCGTTTCGGAGGGGGAAGGTTGGTGGTTGCGAGGCCTTGCCTGTGTTTTCTGATTCTATCCACATATCTGTTAAGATTTGCAGTTACCATGGCCTTTGGGTTGCCGCCTCCGCACCAGTGGTTTTGTGGTTGGTTTGGTTCCAGCTTACTCGTTGGATGTGTTTGTGGTCCAGATTTATTATGGTTTTCAGATGTTTTTTATGGTGGTGTTCCATCATGGTAGCTCCGATTTTTTGTCGACTGTTGCAGGTGGTTGTGGCCTATCTTTCCCCCATGATTGATCTTCCTTCAACGCAGCTTTCTTAGTTCGTCGTCGCAAGGATCATGGTGGGTGGTAGTTGTTCGTTCCGGTGGTCGTGGTTTGCGTCGGCTGTCGTGTAGCTGTCATTTTCAGATTCACTTGTGGTAGTTTGCTTGATTTGATAGCAGACTCCCTCCAGGGTCTTTGTGTTTTTGTTTGTTTTTGCGGGATCGCGCGACTGTCGGTTTAGTTTTGGGGGTCTCGGTGTTGGTGGTTTGTTTTGGTTGGGTCGATGGTGGTGTTTGTGGGTGGCTGGTTCGTCGGCGACATGTTTTTTGTTGTTTGGTTTAAGTAAGTCGATATGTGTTTCTTTTGTTCTTTTCAGCAGAGGTTGGCAGTGGTTGAAGATCTAGACTCGTTTTGATGTGGTATTGTTTCAAAAACCCGAAAGGGTGTGGTCTCAAAAACCCGAAAGGGTCCGTGGTTTTGACCCAAAATCACCCCTCTAACTCGTTTTTTTCTTTCCCTTTTATTGTAATAAGTAATTTCATCACATATTTCTTTTATTATTTTGTGATTTCGTTGTCATGGTGTGACGTTGGTTTGTTCGTCGACTTTGTGAGGCGTTATTTGTCTTTCTTGTTTCGCTCAGGTATTTGTTCGGTTCAGATTGTCAGATCAACTACGTTTAATGCAGATCCAATCAATGACTTTGGCGTCGTCCACGTTACAGATCTGGAGACATGGGTATTTCGGAGACTTTAGTATAGTCATATGTGTAGGCTTTTGTACTTTGTCGTTTTATGCTATTAACATGGATGTTATCAGTTTGTGTGCAAATTCATTATTTTTAGTTTTAGCGAATTTGCATTGTATCGATGTACTCTATCAATTTATTTTTTTTTAAAAAAGTCGATGTTGTGAGTTTGTTAGTAAATTCATCCATTCTGTTATTAGCGACTTTAGATTTGTATTGTATCGATGTAATGTCGTTTATTTTATCTAAATAAAAATAATAATATCTAAAATCGGTCACTATTTGTTTAATCAATGAAACCATCGCTACAAATTAAGGATACATATACTACAATAATATGGTAAAAAAATGAAAATAATCATCAGGAACACACTAACACGTATTGTGAGAAATTATTAAAATTATATGCAAATAAATTATTATATGCTATAAACATTGTACGGGAGACAATGAAGATTCAAAAAATCTATTAAATTAATGAGGTCTAAAAATAAACTATGTCAAAATTCAAAAGGGTTGTAACTAGGGGAGGCCCCGAGCTTGCGCGGGAGGGTTGGACCGTTTAGGACATCATTGTTTCAAGGGTATAAAAAAAAAAATTGAGTAGTTATTTTGTTGACAGAAATTTTTATTGAGTTGTTAATATTATATATCATAATTTCTTTTTAACTCGTTTTTTGGTCATATAATATTTTTTTTAACTCGTTTTGATTACTTTTATTCAAAATATTTTTTAAAAAGTCTTATTTATGAATAAATCTTTTGCGGAAACAATGTCAGAAGAAAGTCAATTGAATAATTAAAAGAGGCATGTTTCTGAGATTTTTGTGGCCTATGACAAACATACAATTTAGGCCCCCAGCTAATAAGTAAAAAAAAAAAAATTTGAATTCGTAAATGTTAAAATAATTTGGTGAAGATGATAGTTTTTATAACCTTGAGAAATAATCTAAGAAAAACATCAAACTTCATACAAAAAATATTGAATTTTTATCTAATATCCAAATGTTATACAAAATAATTTCTACGAGCATTTTTTGATGCAAAATCACTAATAATTGCAACACTTTCAATTAAAAAAAAAACATTTGCATCAACATCTGATACCTTCAATTGTAATTTTAGTATTGTTTTTTTGTTTCGGGCTTAATGGATCTCTATATTTTTTTAGGGCCCAAATTGTAGACTTATTTTTTGGTATAGGACGGTCGCCCTCCTCGCCCTATCTCAGATATGGCATAGGACACAACTTTATTGATTCGTCCATGACACCAAAAGTCTTACGGCCAATTGTTTCCATATGTCAGCTTTGTCATGGTGATTGTGAAACAACTTCTCTTGTTTTTTTCACTTGCAGTTCTGCTGACAGGTTTTGGAATTGATTAGGTATTTCCAGATACTCAATCTTTGGTGACTGAAAGTTGGTCTAAACAATGTAAAGATGTGTCTCTTTCGAGCATTATCAATATAGTTGACACTATTTGGCATTGCAGAAATCAAGCTTGGTTTGATGGAAAAAAAACCTAGTATTCAAGTTGTCTTGAATAAAATAGTTGTTAATGTGTCTCTAACTAGTAATCATACATTATCCACTGCTTCCTCTTCTATTCAAGACTTCCAAATTCTCAAGACTTTCATATGATCAAGGTCCACCCTCCTAGGGCTCCAAGAATCAAAGTGGTCCTAACTCCTAACCAAGGTTTTAAAAAACGGGACGTTACCGCAAAAACGGCCGTTACAAATCGGTATCGGCAGCGGCCGTTACCGTTTTTGCCCCTTTTAACGCTGAGAAAGAAATTCACAGCAAAATCGCCGTTACAGCGTTACGGAACGCCGTTACGACCGCGAAACGCCGTTACGGCCGCGAAACGCCGTTACGGATTCCGTTCAGACTTGAAAATTCAGTCAAAACGTTTTTCTCACTTTTCTCTCTATACAAACATTCATTGTGAAATATAAGCTTAGATTCATGATCAGCGTGAAAATCCAATCAAAATGGTATTTTAGTTTGTGAGATTTGGTGAACATTTGAGGTTTTAGAAAATTCAAAAGTGGTGATGTTCTTGTTGTTGTTCTTCACGTGAAGAAAGGAAGAAGAAGGAGTTGACCTCCTTCCTTCCATGTTGACCGCGGGTCCCACCTGCAGTTTTGTCCTATATGCTGTTGCTTTTGCACCCCCTTTTTCATATCTGCACCCTTGGTTTTTTAACTCTATGATTTAGATCTTGTGGCTGTGATGAGCCTATGTAGGAATTAAATTTGAACCCCTTGATGCATCAAGTGGTCCAGATTTATTCCAGCTGAGCCAATTTTGTTTTTATTTATTTCTTCACCATTTTTATTATATTTCTTCACCATTTTTATTATTTTTTACACCATTTTTGGCACTTTAATGCCTCTTTTTTATTCATAAAAATTTATGATGTGAACTAAATGTAGTTAATTGATCATGAACTATGTTTAAAGATATGCTATGAGTAGTTATTTATTAGTTAATTTCTTTTCAATCTGTCAAACATTCTATCTTTACTAAATGTAGTCTATTTTTATTATTATATTCACTTTAAACATGTTATAATTATGGAAAAAAGTATTAATCTAAGTTATTATACATTATATGATAACATAAATAGTTTTAATACGTTTTGTGAAACATTTTGATTTATTCACACCGCGAAGACCGTTATTTGTATCGCAGCGTCCGTTACAGCCGAAATCGCGACAACCTTAACGCGACCGCGATCGCGACCGCGACCGTTTTTTAGAACCTTGCTCCTAACCCTGCTGCATGCTGCGGTATTTATTGCTTAATTTTCATACAGAGGCAAGTGCAAGCCCTAAAAAAAATGAAAAATTAGTTAATGTATAAGCTAGTGGCCAGACAAAATATATTTATATAATATGGATTTTTTTGGCCATTTATTGCTAAGCATATAGCCTTGAAATGAGGGGGATCATGCAAAGTGTTTTTTGGTTTATATATGTCCACATCATAATATCAAGCAAACCCAACAAAGAATAAAGATTGGTTTTTCTAGAGAGATCTAGATGTTACCTGGCTGTGCTTGATGTGTTTATATATTATTTTCTTACACATTATTGAGCTATATGTAATTTATTCAAAACTATTAAACTAATACATAAATTCCAACATATAGTGAAACTACTAAAAAAGTTTCACTATAAAAACATGGTACCAAATTATCAAAGAATTAGAATTTGTTAATAGAAGCAGGCCACTTTTTGTTGAGCTGGAAATTGAAACTGTAAATAAACAAAAGAAAAATGGATCTTTTCTCTTAATAAAAACAAATCATAAGGTAACTCTTAATAGGTCATGCATGTGTGATGTGGAAACTTGGAATTTGGCAACGTGAAAATCCAGAATCCAAGGAAATAAGTATGGCGGTTTCTATATTCTATTATTGGAAATCCATGATCCACAAATACATCCATTTTATTTATTTGTTTAAAAATTATTTGTCCATATATAAGTATAAAATGATTACCAAACAAAACTTATATACAATTACAAATTTCAAAAAGCCGGCCCTAGTTTTCTAGTGAGAGAAACTCCAACTTCTCTCTAAACTTTCTTTCCCCTTCGTTCATCGAGGAGGGGTGGTTTTAGGTCATTTTTTGACCTAGAATCACCCCTCTACATCTTTTTTCTCTTTTCTTTCAATCTAAATAAGTGGTTTTCACATAGATCAAGTTTCTTCTTTTGTGTTTTTTTTTGTGATTTCGTCGTCTAAGTGCGGCGTTGTGTTGTTCGTCGTCTTGTGCGGCGTTTGATTTCGCGTCTTGTCGCGGTGTTCGTTTAATTCCTATTGAAAGATCGACATCAGTCAATTACAAATTCAACAAATGAACAAATGATTTGGGCGTCAACGTTGCAGATCCGGAAGCATGTGAATTTCGGCGACTTAGGTTTTATCATATTTATTGTAGGCATTTTGCCGTTTTATGCTATTAACTTGGGTGCTGTGAGTTTGTTCGCAGATTCACCCTTTACGTTTTTAGCGATGTTTGTATCTGATGTACACTATCAATTTGAATGAATGGATATCGTTTTGTTTTTGTCAAAAAAAAAAGTATAAAGTATTTTTTTTCTATATAATATCCTTAACTATCTTTTTAATAATATAAACAATTTATCTCAATATATCTTTGTTTAATTTTTAACCAAACCAAAAGGGTGTACACACCATGTGTATCTTACAAAGCAGCAAGTTGTTTCTTCATGAAATCACAGTGAACATGTAACTATACATGTAACTATTTTTCTCTACTACAAATAGTTAATGATATTTTTGACAAAATGATAGTTAATACAACATTCTGTCACTATTATAAGCAAAAATCGACATTTTAGATTCATTTATTAAATGATGTATGTGGCCAATAATAAAGACTATAAACATCATTAATTAAATGAATCTAAAATGTAGATTTTTGTTAAAAATAGTGACCGGATGGTTTACTATTTTAAATTTTGAAAAGAATAAAAATCGTCTCGATCAGAATATAATAGCAAGCATATTAGTTCAGGTAGCTTATTTAAATCCCTATATAGTATTCGAATTTTATCGGATGTCCCATGTATAGTGTCTTTCTACTCCAAGGGCCATTAACATTTGTTTTTGCGATCCTCTATACCCGTAAGGAGAGATGGAAAAAATGTGATATCATTTTGCAGACTTCATCATCATACTTCAATTGCGCATAGTTTGGTAGGTTAGGGACCAAACTCGGTATATATTAGATTTTTTTACGAGGGATCATCTAGTTCTATAGGTTGCCAAGTGAATAAAAATATAATGTATCTATAAAATCTTGTCAGAATAAATACACGTTAACACAAAAAATACATTTTTCAAGGACGAGAACAAAAGGGTGATGAATGAAAAAAGAGTTGTATGGGATGTGATAGAATGTGTCTTTTTTCTATTGATGGAGAAATCATTGGGTGCTTTCACTTTTCCAATGCTAAGAATATATAGGCTGAATTGATGAGAAGAATCTAGATAAATAAAAATTATTCTAGCACACATATATAAAACTATAAATCATTTAATTACTTTAAAAATAAATATATTTTTTTCCTACTTTACCTTTTTATGTGTGTCTAAATTTTATTTTCAAATTTTGTGAACATACAAAGACCTCATTAGGGTATCCAATACCTACTCTCTCATTTTGCACATTGATTCATGTGATGAATGGAAAGAAAGGAAGGGTGGGTAGTAATGGGCATCATTGGAGATGGACCCCACAAAAGTTTACTACCTCATTAGCCTTTTTGCTATTTGCAACCATTTATTGCAAGTTTGGAGGCACAAGTCACAAATCCTCTTTGGAATTAATAGAATGAGGCCATGTTATTACTTGTTGCTCTTTTCTCCTATAATTAATTCATCAAAGTGCACTGAATCTTCTTCACATGCTCCCCTGTTCCCATGTGCCTCTCTTCCACTATTTTTTCAGCTCCTTTCTCTTAAAATTTGATTTGAATTTAAAGAAAGAAAAATGCGAATTGAGAATCAATCTGTATATAGTTGATGATTTAATACTTGTTGCTCTTTTGCGAAAAATACTTGGAGTTGGCTTGATTCTACTTTTAGGGTATGGTAATTGGTAACTAAGATAGTAAAAAATAGAAATTGTTTATTGAAAACGACCGTTTTTTGAATTTCAAAAAGTTTAATATACCACTTTTCACTACTTTTCAATATAATATTTCTAAATTAGTTTCATTTATTAACTAGTGCTTTAGGGGCACTCTCTATCGTTTCTCCTACTTTTAACATTAATATTGAAACTTATTTTTTGGAAATCAACCTCTCGTATGGTGATATCCAATACTTAATGTATGAAAACCTCTTTAGGTGGACCTCATTTTTAGTTAGAAAATTGCTCTTTCCAATTTTGAAATTGTTTTTTTCCTCAATTGCCGATGGGCTAGCGGAAGTTGTGAAAAATAACAATTTCAAAAGTGAAAGGAGCAATTTCTTTTAACTATGCATGAATTTATGATTCTTAAGGCCTTGTATGTTTTAGTCCATGCTCTCAATGTTCCTCAAATTAAAGAGGTTATGTGACACCCTCATACTATTTCTTGGATCAAATGCAACATATAGATGACACATCATAAGATTTCCTTGGACCAACTGTTTACATGGATGTATTTTCAGAGATATCAATGATATTGTTATGGGTTGATTTGCTCAAAATTTAAACATATTTAATGCATTTTCATGTAGAGCTCATTGAGGCTATGCATGCAACTGAGATAGCTTCAAATTAAAAAAGATTGAATCTCTTTGGTTGGAAACATATTCCCATTTCGTTACTCTTGCTGTCAAGAGTCATTGTCTTGTTTCTTGGAGGTTAAGAAATAAATGGTTAAGTTGTGTTGAGTTAACTAAGAATGTGTTTAATTATTTCACATATATATCTTCGTAGAAGACAATCGATGTGCAAACAATATTGATTTCACTGGGCTTCAAACAATTATGTAAAAACGCGTATTCGCACAATAATGTGATTTTCTTGAATGAAAGATTTCTAACTTTGCAAAGTTCTGAATGTAGAATGTTTGATAAAGATGAAACAATTCAAATTCTATCCAGCTTGATTGCATGAAATGAAACCAAGATTCTTTTTTTTCATAGATAGTTTTTTATGTTAAGAGTACACCCCTCTTGATAAAATATTAAGATTCGAATTGAGATGATGTTTCCAAATATCAAAAGCCTTCCAAATTAACAAATTATATGTGTCTTTGTCTCCATTACCTTCTTTATATCCTATCATAGTAGGCTTTATAGACTAGCATTTTGTAAAAATATTATAGATACGTACCCCATGGCAAGAAAAATGAAAAGCATACACAACTTCATTTCAGCCCCCCACCAATAGATGCCCTAGGGTGTCTATATAAATACCTACCGGACATTCGAGACAAAACCACTCTAATTTGGAAATAATATATTGGTTGCTTTTAAGACATTTATCTTAGCTAGGTGAGGCACAACATGGCAGTAAAGGATTCAACACATTTGGTTTCGAGGTGTGAAACAAGGGAGATATTTTGCAACATGGTGGTGTGATGTGGTGATAGTGTTGGATGTAAAGTTGTGGACTGTTGACCAAAAATGGCTTCCTAAGAAGGAGTAAGGACAATGGTGGCTTGGATTGAGTCTAAGTAAGCTCTTGATTGTATGCGATCAATCACATTTGAGCTGTCTTATCAAGATCTGATGGTCCATAAGTTTGATATTATAGATTTAAAAAAATTAAAATCTATATGAAATTTGAATTGTGCGATCATGAATGAATAATTCAGATGTAGTGACTTTTTACAATTACACTATACATAGTTCAAATTTGTTGTGATTGTGCATGGAAGGTTGTTGTGCCCATAATCAAGCATTTTGTAACATTTTTTTGTATCAAAATTTTTGTTGTGTGCTTTATAATTGGCCTAATATATATAATAATTTCTCTATTATCTTTTAAAAAAGTTCTTACATCTTTCTGATAAGCTATATTTATATGGGAAATGTTAACGAGTGCCCCCGGAGCACTAGTTAAGACCTTTAAATGACAACTTTTCATAAAAATATGTGTAAAAATCAAAATTTTGCTAGGTAAATTTGTTTACTTTTTTGTTTATGTATGCTCTAGACATGAGAGAAAAAACTTAGGACTAAATACAAATAATTTATTGTCATGTAGTGTTTCAACACTTTGCAAATGATTTAACATGTTTGCTATTTTGGGTTTGGAAAGAAAATTCAGATCCAACAAGGACATATTAGAGACCAAGTTCTACCTAGACTAGTCTCCCTAGTCATGTTACTTAGATAGAAACCAAACCTCCCATCTTTTATGCATTCCCAACTAAGGAACATGGTCATGGAGTGTAATGTACTGGCCAGTGGCCACTACAAAAGAGAAAAACAATGTATTGTTTTCAATGGAGACATACAACATATTATTAATTTAGTTTAATATCTGTATATCAACAGTGTAAAAATATTTTACGCAGACATTCAAGCAAATCTTAACATTTTTTTTTGTCTATAAACGGAGTGAAAAGTATAATTTAAAAACTCACACACATATGGGAGATTACATGTTGAAACCAAGTAACCATATAAAATGTCAAACCAAACAATCTTAACATTGCGAGTTGCGCTAGACTCTATTGAAATAATTTTTTATCATAATGTTTAGATATATCATAATGTTTTTTTCTTAAATAGATTAATTTTGATACAATTATAATTAGAGTAAAACAAAATTCAGAGTCAACAAATGACAATCAATCATATCATATGTGTTATTTTAAAATAAAACTAAGTATAATTAAAGTCAAACATATTTCAAAATTGGACGATTACAAGTAATCTCTTGTGTAAGAATTCAAATATAACAATGTATGTTAAAAATCTAATTAAATACAACATCTTAAAACTTAGGCTTCCTTACTAACGGTGGTTGCTTTAGCAGAATGAGCTACACTTCTGAAACGTGATAAACAAGGTTCTAACTTTGTTTGAGAGTGATATTCATATTTAATGTCTAAAATGCCACAAATAAGATTATTGGAGGGAACTTATTTAAAAAACATAGGTTCCGATTACTTTGCCTAATCAAGTTCTATTTTTATTTTATATAAAATGTGTATTAATTTTACTTGTTAACAATGAGATGATGAACTCATGAATTGACCACCAATTGTGTAACTTTTCTTTAGAAACAATGAAAATATCAAAAGAATTATTTTTATTAAATATTTGTTCTAATAAACTACGGACTACGGGCTTGGTGGGCTAGCCCACTTATTTTTATTATTTTTTGTCAACAAGAATTAGCAGAAAAGAAATTATGGAATGTGAAAACAAATAGTATGAAATTTGTGAATCCTGATCATATTACTTTGTCAAAGTAGAAATAACTGGTTATCACACTTCTCATAGTTGCCTTTGAAGCAAAATAAATTATTAGATACACACTTGGAACCATAATATTAAGATTAAGATATATGTTCCAACCTCCCAGCCTCATTTGTATCGTTCCTGTACAATTGGATCAACCTAAATATGAACATTTTCTTGCCATTGTCAACAATGAAATTCATACCCCTTTTATTACTTAATTTAAGATTTGATTTTATAGATTCCGTAAGTATGCCCATCTTTGGGTCTTAAAGTGTATGCAATTATGAGAGATGGATCTTAAATTGCAAAGTTGGTCATTTACCTTTTATTTATTTGAGTCTTCCTATTGGTGGCAATCCACTGCGCTATTTTTTGGCATCAATTGGTTAATGGTATTCACCAAAGACCATCTAATTGGAAGAGTAAAAATATGTCTTATCTTCTCTCCCGTTGTTGGGTAAGCAATGTTGGAAGTTCTATGTTGACCATGGGGTTATGGTATCAAGTCTTAGTAGCAAAATAGGGTCTATATGGAGGTAGAATAAAAGGGCAGGGGTTTCATAGGCGTTTAGTTGGTGGAAAGAGTTATCTGGTATTAGAGATGGTGATGGTGCTCTTAGGGGCCAGTAGGTTTGAGTTTGGAGTGGGCCGTCGAGTGGATGATGGTGAAGATAACTTGTTTTGGAATGATAATGGGTTGCTAGGAGGTGTGATGCGTGTTAGATTTCGTCATCTTTTTTATCTTTTTGTTGGCAATGACATTTCTGTGGTGGAGATGTGCAGACTAAACTGGGGGAGAGGGTTAAGGGAGATAGGTGGAGATGGAGGAGACAATTGTTTGTGTGGAAGGAGAGATTCTACCAAGTGAGGAAATGTTGGAAATTTTGAAGGGTGGTTATGTGGCAGATCTTAACCAGGATCTAGATGTTAAAACTATCCAGCATGGTTTGATTATGGAAGGGCTGCCATGCGTAAAGGTTACTGGGATGGGAGATAGACAGGTGTTTCTGCAAATGAAGGATGGAGGATTGGAAGCGGCTATAGAGCAACATAAAGAGTGGTGGGGGTGATGTTTAAAAGGGTAAGTATTTGGTCTCCACCTATGGTGGCGGTTGAAGTAGCAATAAACGTCACAAGA
Source organism: Medicago sativa (assembly GCF_051527215.1). Taxonomy (NCBI): domain Eukaryota; kingdom Viridiplantae; phylum Streptophyta; class Magnoliopsida; order Fabales; family Fabaceae; genus Medicago; species Medicago sativa. The sequence goes on from NC_140754.1 coordinate 6,639,734, forward strand.
AAGGGGGGTTTGAATTGTGACCCTTTTTAAATTTTAATTCTGAAAAGAAAATTAAGTATATGTATGCTCAAGAAAGTTCTTGGTTAGTGTTACATGAGTAATAATAGAATATTATAATATTAGGACCAGAGAACTCTGGATAATAAAATAAGTAAAAGGACCAGAAAGTTCTGGAATAAAAGACTGAAATAAATAAAGCAGTAAAGGACCAGAAAACTCTGGATATATAACTGAAATAAATAAAGCGATAAAGGACCAGAAGGTTCTGGATAATTAATTAAGTAGTAAGTTAATTATTTAATTTTAGTTTAAGGACCAGAACACTCTGGAAAATTAATACGATTAGTTATAGTTATATGTGACGGCCAGAATATAAGAGATAAGAGAAGAGAGAGAACACAAGAGATTTATCCTAGTTCACCCAACGTGGGCTACGTCTAGTCCCCACACTTTTAGTGTGAGATTTTTCCACTATAGTTTCAAGCCACCAAATCGTCCTTAGTAGCACTACAGTTCTTGATCACACCAGATCAGTCTAGTCACAATTCTTGATCACACCAGATCAGTCCTATCTCAAACTATTAAGCCCAATAGACTTGAGATCTAAATACAAATTGTTTATGAGAGGTTTAGGTTGTGGATCCTAATTTCTCAACAATTGTTTGAGATTATGATAAAACAAACTTAAAAGATTATGATCCAAATCTAGTGTAAGAGTAGAAGTTTGTTTGTTGTTGAAGAGCTTGAAGAACTTTGATGAATATTCTTGATTGATATTCACGTGAGAGAGACAATTGATTTTGCTTTGAGAGATTATGTATTCTTGTTTGTAAGCTCTTGAGAAACTAAGTGGAGGCATGCTTGCTTTTATAGAAGCTTTGAGCTTCATGAATTAAAGACAGAACCAGCTGTGTTGTCCTTCCATGAAACATCCCATGTGCGTGTGTTTTCTTCTTTGAAGTGCAAGGATGCAAAAAATAAACTCTTTGTGAGTGGCAGAATGTTCTTGAGAACATTCTTTGAGTTCCAGCTGTTTACAGCAAGCATACACGTGAAAGATCACCAGTTGTGATGTGGTGGCCATGTGAACTTGTCTTTATCTTTGTTGTACTTTCAACAGACCAGGCCAGCTTGAGAACATTCTTTGTTTGTTGTAAGCTTTACCAGAACCTTCTTCTTGTGCAGCTTTGATTCTTTCTTCTTTTCTTTAAGACTCACGTGAGTCTTTGGCCTTTTGTCATTGAATATTCTTTTTGTTTGTCAAGCCTTTCCTTGTCATTAGATTGCTTCCTTAAAGTTATTTATCAAAGGTATCTTTCTATCCTTTTTTAGTGAGACAAAGGGAACAATATTTTCTTGCTTTCAATGATGCAAGTGTTATTGGCAGAAAGTGCACTTGTGTCTTTTTGCTCTTTTGCTTTGATGAGATATAAGCTTAGAATGTTCTTCTCTTTAACAAGAACATTTTTCATGAAACAATTCTCACAAAACATATTAGTAGATATCAAGTAAAAACATATATAATGTTTGTGATCTTTAAAACATCAAATAAGGATTTTGTCCTCAACAATCTCCCCCTTTTTGATGATGACAAACATTTATAATTTGTTTTTGATTTTGATATTTAGAAATTGAGATTTTGATAATAATGTGAAATAATTTTATCAATAGCTCCCCCTCAATTTTAGCATTCAAGATTTTTTAAATAACTTGAGAATATATGCAAATTTTGAACCGAAATAACATTGCATTCATATAATGATGCTGATACATATTTTAAGTCCAACAAGGTTCAAATACATAAGATAGCAAAATAGCATAAAGACAAAATATAACATAGCATAATGCAGAAGTACATGGAATATTAATACAAGGCAGCAACATATTCTAAGAAGCAACTAGCAACCTAAAAAATATGTCCTTGTATATATTAAGTGCGCAGCAATACCATTCCAAATAGCAAAAGTACTTCTTATTTTCTCCCCCTTTGTCACATAAAAAAGGAGGGAATGCATCAGAGAATCAAGATGATGGAGAAGATCCATCTGATGAAGATGATTCTGAAGGGACCGGCATGGGCATGGCAGGTGGTGGAGGAAATGGATTTGCCATTGGTGCATCAACACCCCATCTTGCAGCAAGACTTGTGAACCATTGCCTAATCAAAGTTCTTTCCATGGAATCATATACAATATGATTCATAATACCATGCAGAAATTCAAACAGCTTGAGAATGTCTTTCCTAATCCTTCTAATGTTTTTCTCAGTTTTTGAACGCTTAGGAGGGCGCTCATTTATTGAAGGAGGAAGAGAAGCCCCAGTTAGAACATTAAAGGAAGGAGAGGCAGATTTCATAGGAACAGAAGAGTCATAGAATGGTGGATCAGCAAAGAACTTGTCTATTGATTCAGATCGAAAAAGAGCTGAATAACTGTGCCTTGGTGGAGAGATAAAGATAGGAGCAGCAACAGAAACTTTATTTGCTGGAGCAGCTTCTGCAAAGAAGCTTTTCATTGCATCCAAATTTTGAAATTTAGGAAGAATGGGATGTTTGGCAAAATTGTCTAATAGCCTAGCATGTTCTTGTGAGACAGGAGAACTTTCTCTAGGAGTTGTGATTTCATTTTGGAGACAATTCAAAAGGTGTTCCATAGAGATTGGACTTTTCCTTTTGAGACCATGAGATTGAGACACATTTTCAACAGAAGGAGTTACAGACTCAGGTTTGGTTTTCATTTGGTGAACATTATTAGGTCCAAATGTTGAGATTTTGAAACTGGACATCTTGTTTTATCTTGGTTTTCGGGTGTCAAACATTGATTACGTTTGAACCTTTTTAACTGGTGATATCTTATTTTTTCTTGGGAAGGGAAAAAGTAAGCAAAACCCTTGAGAATCGAGGTCCGGGAGTTGTTTTCGCTACGGGAAGGTGTTAGGCACCCATAACGACTATAGTATCCTATAGGAACCGTCTTTAATTTCTACGCGCGCGCTTTATTTTTAAATGCTATTTTGAAAAGTGATATTAAGCCTAAGAGTTTTCTAAGTGAAGAATTGGAGGGAGAAGAATGTGTTTAGATTTTTATTTTAATTGAATTGAAGGAATATTGTTTCCTTGCCTACGTACCCTTTTAAGGGATCAAATCCACCGTAGTTCTCTTCCAAAAATGTTTTTGTTTTTTGTTGGTTGATTTTAAGTTTGAAAAATGAAGTTTGAAGAATGAGAGATTGAGAGGCCTCAAGGGCATAAGATTGGAAAAATGTGAGGTGAGATTAGTTATTTTGCAAAATGTGGTCTAAGTATTATTAAGATTCATTAAGGTTTTTATTTAAGAAAAGAAAAGGAAAATTCAATGGGATTTTGATCCCAAGGTTTATTAAGAAAAGTATTTGGGTGATGTTGGTTCATATTTTTGGAAAATTGATTTTTTTCTAAGTATAAATCCTAGGCATTCATCTAAACATACAATCCTAAACATACATCTAAACATGCATACTCTAAGCATATATCTAAAGTGATGTGTGTGCATGTGTCGGTGTACATCATTAGAGTCCATTGTCATTTACATCATTGGCCTAGATACATTCTATGGTCTTGTAAGAAATTTAAAGGCATAAAGTAAAATATCACAAAAGCTCCTAAGTCTTTACATTCTAAGCCTTGGTAAAACTTAAAGTGCAAGAAATAAGATGGAGGAGGAGATGAGGTATGGAATGCTTATGAATGAATGAAACATGAGATGAAAGGGGTTAGTAGCACCAAACATAATGAAGAAAACAATAAGGCAAGAGAGTATTGAACAAATGGGGGAAAAAACCAATATAAAGTGTTAAGATATACTAGAAACTAACCACAATACTTCAAGATGCATATGGCTCATAATTTTCACACTATTGCAACTTTAAAAGTGGGTTTCAATGCAGCCAAATGTGAGAATTGGAGGTTCATGCTCAAATTGCAAGATTATGACTCATTCCTAGATGTACTTAACACTTTATTTTCACAAACAAGCATTATTATGCCTTGTAAAACAAGTAACCAACTACACATATTCACATGCAGCAAGAAAGCACACACAAGTAGTAGCTAAAACCTCACAAAATTATATGGTATAGGTCACAAACATTTATCAAGAAATTGGAATTAGAATCAAGCATATTTTCATCAATTTTTAATATAAAAACATCACAAAATAGCAAGAAAATTACCACATTATCTTTCACCAACTTTTAATATGTAAAGTCATTGTAAAAATACCACAAAGTTATCAAGAAATGGGTGTGAAAATTTTTAGAAGTTTTAAGAATTTTTAGACACAAAAAATCATGTAAACTTTCACAAATTTTAACAAAATTAATGAACAATTAGCTAGAAAATACTACATATTTTTTAATCAAGATTTACCACATAACAACATCACAAAAACATCAAGAACATGATTCAAGAACCTATGGAAATTTTTAGGGATTTTACCAAAGATTTTGAAACATGCAGGGGTGTAAACAGCAAGCAAATAACCAAAACACATAGACAGGGAGGGTGTGCATAGCAAAACAGTCAAGCAGGCATGGAATTGGGCTTAGGAGGCGGGTTAGGGTTGGAACCATGGGTTGAACCGGTTCAGTGGCCTATATAAGGCCTTGAACCGGTCCAATGCTCACTTTCCCACTCCCTTTCTCTCACTAAAACGAAACTAGAGAGAGAGAGTCTGCAAATGACTCTCTCTTCTCCGACGAGACCTTCCTTCTCCGACGTGGTGGCCCATGGTGGCGCCGCCGCGTCGGAGTTTCAATCTACTCCGATCTAAAAACCAAACACATCTTCTTAAAGCTCTTTCTCTCCTCTTTATGATTTCGAAAACGTTTTCTTGAAAAGGAGCTTAGATCAGAGTAGATCTACGGTTGAATCGTTCGGTTTTATGTTTCCAAAACTTTTTCGAATCTCATGAAACGAAACCCTAATCTACTTTATCTTCTTCACTGATTATGAAATTGAACTCGTATTTGAAAAGTAAACGGTGAATCTTCGTAATTTTTCAGCTTAGGGTTTTGTTTCGAACTTTCTTTGAATCTCTTCGAAGTTTTTACTTCGATTCACCGTTTATTTTCGATCTTGAGCCTTCGATGATGATTTAAAGTGCAAGGCAAGAAGGTTCTTTGAATATACCTGGATTTTAATGGATGTTCGAACGAAAATCCTTGAGAAAAACTTCTGATTCTTCTTCTTCTCACTCTCCTTGTCTCTGTGATCGCTTGAATTTGTCACCTACGTGGCGAATTGGAGCTCAAATTGCAGAGGAGACGGTTCAAGGATGAAGATTCTGCAAAGAATCACTAAGGACCGTCAAGAATTCTCTTGACCCTAGCTTCGAATACGATCCTGGAAAATTAGGGTTTGCACTTGTCCTTTTCGTTCTTGACGAAATTGATGCTTCTAATGATTTTGTGATGCTTGATTCTGTATGAATTGATGAATTTTGGATGTGGATTCGATGATTTTTGTTGGAATTGTGGATGAAGGAAACGGTTAGGGTTTGAAGATTCGTTGAATCTTCAAACTGTTCTTGAGTTTTTCTGGATTTTGATCTTTTATTTTGGAGAGAGGAATTGAAAATGTGTTTGTGGTGATTTTGCTGAGTTGTTAAAATCTCAATGGAATGGTAATGATTGGGGCCTTTTATAGGCTGCCATATGTAGTTTCTGGACCAATAGCAGCATGCCACGTGATCATGAGTTTGTAACTAACTTTTGGACCATTCTGCAATTTCCAGGACTTAAAGGACTTTCCTGCAAAAAAAAAGTAAGGACCAATCTGCAATTTATTGAAATTAAAGGACTGGACTGTAATTGACTCAAAAGGACTGAACTGCAATTATTAAAAATTGGGGACTAAAATGCAAAATGACACAAAGGACTAAAAAAAATAATTAATAATAAAATTGGTAAAAAACGTAATTTGGAAACAACGTAAAGTGAAACGATTAAAATTGACAAAACGGACTAAAACGAACCAATGGCTTAAATGAGGTACTTTAAAGTAACCTCTCTCTGCCGAAATTTTGTTTGAAATGACCAAAATGCCCCTGGGGCTAAAACGACTAAAAAAGACTCAGATGCAAATTTAAAAATGGATTTTTAACAGAGAATCGAAGCAAGAACTTATATAAGCAAAATTAAAAGACTCAGAGACAATTTCAGGGACTAATCAGAGTTTTAACACTTGAAAAGACTAAAATGCCCCTAGGGGCTAAACTGACCCAAAATGACTTCAAATGCAACTTTTGAAATGGATTTTGACATAGAATTGAAATGGAGACTTATTCAAACTATTTGAAAGGACTCAAACAAACTTTAAAAGACTGAAAGAAATTTTAACATAGGAAATGACTAAAATACCCTTTTTCATGAATTTTGCAAATAATATTGAAATAAAATGCAGAGAAAGATGTAATTGCTCAGAGACAGTTCAAATGACTTGAAATGCAAGAAAAGAAGAATTGAGTTAGTATTTTTAGGTCCAAAATTAGGGTATAACACATCTCATCATGCAAAGGGACTTTGAGTAACCTAAAGATTTTGCATAGGGCCATTCCATATGGGACAGTGCTTGTTTTGTGTGTGGAGTTAGCAGCAAGCATCATATTTTTAAGAATGATATATGGGAGATTAACTTGTTCTCCAGTGAACATGTGATAGATTAACAGAATGTCATTGTGAGAGATGTGATTGAAAGTGCCATTCTTAGGAAGAAGGCTGTTGTGACACATATTTGCAAGGATTTGTGTGGTGTGTAACAGATTTAAATAAGATAAATCAGTTGCATTTGGTTGGTAAATGGTATCAAAAACAGTAGTACGATCTAGATGAAGTACATCATACCAATCATCACCAAACACAGCTGGACCCTCTAGAGGTATGTTGAATAATTTAGCTATTGTTTCTAAGTTGATTTCTATCTTGACCCCCTTAATGTGAGAAATGATCAAATTCTTTTCTGGATAGCATTCAGCCGTATAATAAAAAGCTTGAACAGCTTCTGGGTAATACTTTTCCCTAATTTGTAGGAATGGAACCCAACCTAAAGCATCAGGATATTGTTTGACAAAGATTTCAGCATCTTGAAGTTTTTCAAAATCAAAGTATCTACCTACCCCAATAGGTTTAGATGCCCATTTGTCAAAAAAAATTTTGGTTAACTCAGGATTGATTAGAGGAATGCGACTAGACTTATACACAGATAGATTATGAGATTTACCCTTTTTTGAAACTGACTGCTTGATTGGAGAAGGTTCTGAGTCTTCAGTGAGCTTTCTCTTTCCCTTATTCCTGATTCGAGCGCTTTCCCTACAACATTCTGGAGCAGCTTGAGCTTCTTCTTCTTGTTGCACAGGAGACTTTGGAACTTCCTTTGGAGTTTCGATTGGAGAAGGAGGTTTCTCAGAGGCAACTTCAGCAGAGATTGGTTCTGGTTCAACAAAATCATCCTGATTTTGTTCGTTTTCCTTATTTGTAGGTGGATTAGTCGTTTCAGCAGCTGGAGCGGTTTTCTGAGGAATAGGTTTAGGGTTTGGTTGTTGAGAAATTTCCTCATCTGAGTCACTTATTTCATAAATAGTATTATCTGCTTCTCCCTTTTTCTTCGTTCCTTTTGCAGATAGTAACCTGTTGGATCTTCTTCGTACGAGTGGTGGACGAAGTGATGGAGCTGAGTTTGCCTTCTTTGCCTGAGTTTTAAGATGTGGGGGTGTTTGATTTATGTTTGGAGCTATGGCTTGGAAGAGTGGTGGTAGGAAGAAAGATAAAGGAACAACTTGTTCTGGAGGAGAGGGTTTGGTTGAAGGATTTTGGAGAGAAGGTTCTTTAATGAGGTTAGGGTTTGAAGAAAGTTTGGTTTTTGATTCGTTCTGGGGAGAGGTGTGAGGAGTAGCTTCAGTTGGAGTTTGGTATTCTGAGGATTCTGGTGAGGCCGGTGGAGGATTTGCCGGCGAAGATGGCCGTGAGGGTGGTGAAGGAGAGCGAGGTGGAGAAGGAGATGGTGAAGGAGTTCGAAAGTTTGCATGGTTTCCTTTTGTTCTTGCCATTGTTGTAAGAGTGAAAAGTTTGATTTTTTATGGAAGAGGGTTTGGAGTTTTATAGAAGATGATGGATTTTTGTTTTTGGTAGTTTTGCAGAAGAAGAGAAAGAGTTTCGTTTTAGGGAAGAGAGAAGGAAGTACAACATGATTTGATTGAGAGTGGTTTTGGGAACAATAGAGAGTTCAGGTGGGCCTTACTTAGTGATGTGATTAGCATCAAACTTGCCTTGGGCAGTGTCAAATTTATTTTTAGAGTAAGCTAATGATGATTTAGTTCACTTAACTAGAGAATTATAACTAAACAAGTTTTGAGCGTGAGCCCCACACAAGTACACATATAAAAAATGTTCTAAAGACATTCTAAGAGTTATCATCCTATTTTTTATGAGGATTTTGAATAATATTTAATTTTTTTTAATAAAATTAAATCTATCTTCTACCAGAGGTTTAGTGAATATATCTGCTAATTGATTTTCAGTGTCACAAAGATTAATTCAATTTCTTTTTTATTCACATGATCTCGAATAAAATGATGTTTTATCTCAATATGTTTTGATCTTGAATGTTGAATGGTATTTTTTGATAAATTTATAGCACTAGTATTATCACAAAATACTGGAATATTTGTGTACCTTTCTGAGAAATCTTCGAGTTGATTTCTTATCCATAATACCTGGGAGCAACAATTTGCTGCTGACACGTATTCTGCTTCAGTGGTTGATAAAGCGATTGTGTTTTGTTTTCTACATGACCAACTGATAAGTGCATTTCCAAGAAACTGACATGCACCACTTGTACTTTTTCTTTCGATTTTGTCTCCAGCATAGTCAGCATCACAATACGCTATTAAGTCAAAAGAAGAACCTTTTCTATACCAAAGGCCAAGATCAGTAGTACCAACTAGATATCTAAAAATTCTTTTTACAGCAGTTAAATGAGATTCTTTAGGAGATGTTTGAAAACGTGCACATAGTCCAACTGCAAAGACAATATATGGTCTACTAGCAGTTAAGTACAACAGAGATCCAATCATGCCTCTGTATTCTTTTTCAGAAATAGTTTTTCCGTTTTCATCTTTGTCTAAACTTGAAGACGGATGCATGGGAGTTACCATTATTTTGGCTTCATTCATTTTATATTTTTTGAGAAGATCTTTAATATATTTTTCTTGACAAATAAATATTCCATTTGATTCTTGTTTAATTTGTAAACCGAGAAAAAATCTTAATTCTTCCATCATACTCATTTCAAATTCACTTTGCATGAGACCGGAAAATTCTTCACACATTTTTTCATCTGTTGATCCAAATATAATATCATCAACATATATTTGAACAATAAGAAAATTTGTTTTATCATCTTTTCTAAAAAGTGTTGTGTCAATTTTTCCTCTAGAAAATTTATTTTTGATTAAGAATGTACTTAACCTCTCATACCAAGCTCGAGGAGCTTGCTTTAGACCATATAGTGCCTTTGTTAGTTTAAAGACATAATGAGGTTTATTTGTGCTTTCAAAACCGGGAGGTTGGTGCACATAAACTTCTTCATTTAAGAATCCATTTAAAAATGCACTTTTAACATCCATTTGAAAAAGTTTAATGTTTTTATGAGATGCATATGCAAGAAGAATACGAATTGCTTCTAACCTTTCTACTGGAGCAAAAGTTTCATCATAGTCAATACCTTCTTGTTGATTATATCCTTGTGCAACAAGTCTAGCTTTATTTCTAATGACTTTACCTTCTTCATCTAGTTTGTTTCTGAAGACCCATCTTGTTCCAATTACACTTTGATCTTTAGGTTTAGAAACAAGAGTCCATACCTCATTCTTTTCAAATTGAGTTAGTTCTTCTTTCATGGCATTTATCCATGATTCTTCACATATTGATTCCTTTATATTTTTTGGTTCGATATGTGATATCATTGCCATGTTACCATCATTGTTCATAAAAGATCGTCTTGTTCTTATCCCATCAGATGTATCTCCAATGATTTGCTCAGGAGGATGATCACCAATGGTCTTCCAACTCCTTGGTGGTGCTTGTGGAGACTGTTCTTGATTGTCTTCATTTTCTTTTTGAGAAATTTCTTCTTCATCTTCTTTGTTAATTATTAGATCATCGAATTCATCAAAGACAACATGCATACTAATTTCCATAGTTTGGTTTCTTAGATTAAAAATTCTGTATCCTCTGGAATTTGTTGCATATCCTAGAAATATTCCTTTATCTGATTTTGAATCAAATTTTCCTAGATTTTCTTTATCATTTAAAATATAACAATAACACCCAAAAATGTGAAAATAAGAGATGTTAGGTTTTTTATTTTTCCAAAGTTCATATGGGGTTTTGTTCAAGATTTTTCTAATAGAGACACGATTTATAATATAGCAAGAAGTATTTATGACTTCAGCCCAAAAATATTTTTCTACACTTGATTCACTAATCATTGTTCTTGCCATTTCTTGTAATGTTCTATTTTTTATTTCAACTACTCCATTTTGCTGAGGAGTTCTTGCGCATGAAAAATTGTGTGATATTTCTTGTTCATTAAAAAAGTTTTTAAAATATGCATTTTCAAATTCTCCTCCATGATCACTTTTTACAGAAATGATTTTTAATTCTTTTTCATTTTGAACTGATGTGCAAAAAGTTTTAAATGCTTCAAAGGCTTCATCTTTATGTTTTAAAAATAACACCCATGTATATCTGGAAAAATCATCAACTATAACAAATCCATATTGTTTTCCACTTAGACTAGCAGTTCTAACAGGGCCGAATAAATCTATGTGAAGAAGTTCGAGAGGCCTTTGAGTAGAAATATCATTTATAGGTTTAAAACTGCTTTTAACTTGGTTTCCTCTTGTGCATGCTTCACATATTTTATCTTTTTCAAAATTTATTTTTGGAAGCCCTCTAACTAGATCAAGTTGAGAAATTTTTGAAATAGTTTTCATACTTACATGTCCAGCTCTTTTGTGCCAAATCCATTTGTCTTTTTCAAAACCCATAAAACATGATTCGGCTGGAAGATCATCTAAGTATAAAACATATAAGTTCTTTATTCTAGAACCGGTGAAAAAAGTTTTTCCTGAGGATATTTGTTTTACTTCACATATGTTGGTTTTAAAACTAACTTCAAAACCACTATCACATAATTGACTTATGCTTAGCAGATTGTGTTTTAATCCTTCAACATATTGAACTTTTTCAATTTTTGCAGTATTTTTCTTACCAATAATACCTTTACCTTTAATTTTACCTTTGTCATTATTTCCAAAGGTAACCAGTCCTCCTTCTTTCTTTTCGAAGGAGATGAAACATTGTTTATCCCCTGTCATGTGCCTTGAACAACCACTGTCCAAGTACCATGGCTTTTTCCTAGCATTTTGAGAGGATTCCTGCATTTTGAGTTAGTTGTCCCTTAGGTACCCATGATGAATAGGGTCCTTTGTGGTTAGTTTTCTTAAGCTCAAGATTTTTAATCTTGAGAAAACAATTTATTTCTAAGTGACCTATTCTTTTGCAATATAAACATTCTTTTCTCTTCAATCTAAGAGAATGTTCTTGAGAATGTTCTGGGTTCATTTGATGAGAATGTTCTAGTCTTGTTTCTCTTTTCTTATGAAAGCAAAACCTTTCAAGATGTCCATTTTTGTTACAAAAGGAACATTTCATTTTATCCTTTTCAGGTATAAAGAAATTTTCATACATTTTTTGGTTTTTGGAAATATCAAAACCTAAACCAGCTTTATCAAATATTCCTGCTTGAGAACCCATAATATTTTGAAATGTTTCAGTTGATTTGATAAAATGATTAAGATCATTTCTGAGTTCTTTAATTTCGATCTTTAGCAAATCATTTTCAGTAACTTTAGAAGTTTCTGGAAATTTATTTTTGCTAAGGTTTTTGATTTTTTCAGTTGCTTGAAAATATGAATCTTGCAAGTTTTGAATGATTTTCTTTAGATTATCATTCAAGACTTGAAGTTTTTCTTTTTCTTCTTTTATCTCAAGAACTTCTTTTTGCAGAGAATGACATTTGTTTGTGAAGAAATTTGAGTCGAATAATAGACTATCAATTGTATTCTCTAGATCCTTATTGTTAGTAATAATTTGTTCTTCGTTATCAATAGTAAAATCTAAAAGAGGTTTGTCAAAGAGAAATACCTCGTCATTTTCTGAGTTTGCCATTAGACAAAGATTTGCTTCAATGTCTTCTTCTTTTGGTTCTTCAAGATCATCCCATGTAAACATGGATTTTGAGTAGGGCGGTTTCTTTTGACTCTTCTTGTTTAGTGGGCATTCATTTTTGTAATGTCCTTGTTTGTTGCATCCATAGCAGGTTACTTGACTTTTGTCTGTATCTCCTTTAGAATTTTCGTTTCTATTTGGAAAGTATCTTCTAATCATTCTTTGAATTTTCTTTGTGATGAGTGCTAGTTCATCTTCTGCTTCTTCTTGAATGATTTCTTCTTCTTCGGTTTCTTTGATCTCTTCATTTTGTGTGGGTGAAATTTCTTGATCGTTTTGGGAAGCTTTTAGAGCGATCATTTTGCCTTTTCTCATTGGTTTATCTTCTTGAAGTAATGTCTCATGAGCTTTTAGTGATCCGATGAGATCTTCAAGAGCTAAAGTGTTTAGGTCTTTAGCTTGAGTGATTGCAGTGACCATGGGTCTCCATTGAGTTGGAAGACACCTCAGTATTTTTCTTATTCTGTCGTGGGTAGAATAAGTTTTTCCAAGTGATCTTAGTTCATTGACTATAGATGTGAATCTAGAGTACATTTCATCAATGTTTTCATCTTCAATCATTTCAAAGATTTCAAACTTTCTAACACCAATGTCAATTCTTGTTTCTTTAACATGGCTTGTTCCTTCATGATGAACCTTGAGAGTATCCCACACCTTTTTTGCAGTATCGCATTCATCAACTCTTTCACATTCTTCCATGCTTAGTGCACATGATAGAAAGAGTCGAGCTTTAGAATTTAAGAGTATTTTTTCTTTATCTTCTTTTGTCCATGAAGCCTCTGGTGTAATTACTTTTTTTTTAGTAATATCATCAGTTGTCATAGGTATATGGTTTCCGTCTGTTATTATTTTCCACATATCCACATCTTGAGATCTTAAGAATAGTTCCATTTTTCCTTTCCAATAGTAATAGTTTTTTCCATTGAAGTATGATGGTCTAGTACATGAGAGACCTTCTGGTATGTATTTTTCTTTTGACATTGCTTCTTTCTGAATCTTTTTCCAACACGTGTTAAGTGTTTTTTGTTTGGAACCGGGCTCTGATGCCAATTGAAGTAGCAATAAACGTCACAAGAAAGGGGGGTTTGAATTGTGACCCTTTTTAAATTTTAATTCTGAAAAGAAAATTAAGTATATGTATGCTCAAGAAAGTTCTTGGTTAGTGTTACGTGAGTAATAATAGAATATTATAATATTAGGACCAGAGAACTCTGGATAATAAAATAAGTAAAAGGACCAGAAAGTTCTGGAATAAAAGACTGAAATAAATAAAGCAGTAAAGGACCAGAAAACTCTGGATATATAACTGAAATAAATAAAGCGATAAAGGACCAGAAGGTTCTGGATAATTAATTAAGTAGTAAGTTAATTATTTAATTTTAGTTTAAGGACCAGAACACTTTGGAAAATTAATACGATTAGTTATAGTTATATGTGGCGGCCAGAATATAAGAGATAAGAGAAGAGAGAGAACACAAGAGATTTATCCTAGTTCACCCAACGTGGGCTACGTCTAGTCCCCACACTTTTAGTGTGAGATTTTTCCACTATAGTTTCAAGCCACCAAATCGTCCTTAGTAGCACTACAGTTCTTGATCACACCAGATCAGTCTAGTCACAATTCTTGATCACACCAGATCAGTCCTATCTCAAACTATTAAACCCAATAGACTTGAGATCTAAATACAAATTGTTTATGAGAGGTTTAGGTTGTGGATCCTAAATTCTCAACACTTGTTTGAGATTATGATAAAACAAACTTAAAGGATTATGATCCAAATCTAGTGTAAGAGTAGAAGTTTGTTTGTTGTTGAAGAGCTTGAAGAACTTTGATGAATATTCTTGATTGATATTCACGTGAGAGAGACAATTGATTTTGCTTTGAGAGATTATGTATTCTTGTTTGTAAGCTCTTGAGAAACTAAGTGGAGGCATGCTTGCTTTTATAGAAGCTTTGAGCTTCATGAATTAAAGACAGAACCAGCTGTGTTGTCCTTCCATGAAACATCCCATGTGCGTGTGTTTTCTTTTTTGAAGTGCAAGGATGCAAAAAATGAACTCTTTGTGAGTGGCAGAATGTTCTTGAGAACATTCTTTGAGTTCCAGCTGTTTACAGCAAGCATACACGTGAAAGATCACCAGCTGTGATGTGGTGGCCATGTGAACTTGTCTTTATCTTTGTTGTACTTTCAACAGACCAGCTTGAGAACATTCTTTGTTTGTTGTAAGCTTTACCAGAACCTTCTTCTTGTGCAGCTTTGATTCTTTCTTCTTTTCTTTAAGACGCACGTGAGTCTTTGGCCTTTTGTCATTGAATATTCTTTTTGTTTGTCAAGCCTTTCCTTGTCATTAGATTGCTTCCTTAAAGTTATTTATCAAAGGTATCTTTCTATCCTTTTTTAGTGAGACAAAGGGAACAATATTTTCTTGCTTTCAATGATGCAAGTGTTATTGGCAGAAAGTGCACTTGTGTCTTTTTGCTCTTTTGCTTTGATGAGATATAAGCTTAGAATGTTCTTCTCTTTAACAAGAACATTTTTCATGAAACAATTCTCACAAAACATATTAGTAGATAACAAGTAAAAACATATATAATGTTTGTGATCTTTAAAACATCAAATAAGGATTTTGTCCTCAACAGCGGTGAATAGAGCAGTTTGGCTTAGTGTGTCTGGAATCCCATTACATGTATGGGATGAGCCTTTGTTTAAGAAGATTGGATCCTTATTTGGTGTTTTTGTTGATTTTGATGAGGATACAATAGGAAGGAAGAGATTTGATGTGGCACGTATTAGGATATCTACACCTAGAAAAGCAATCATAGATGAAGTGGTGAAGGTAAGGGTGATGGAGGCGGAGTTCTTGCTGTGGTTGGTGGAAGAGGGTGGAGGACGGTGGTGCCATAGGAAGGAGACATGTTTGGTCTTGGATGATGTCACTTCGGTGGGGTCCCGTGAGGCAGAGCTGTTAGAGGGAGATGGGAGACTATTTGAGGATGAAGACATGGCTAGTTTAAGTTCTCATGACTCTACGAATGTAGGGCTTAAGAAAGCACTTTCTAGGGTGGAATATTTGCATGGATCAGAGGAGATTAAGGAGCTGCAGGATGTGGGGTCTGGGAGAGATCAGTGTCTAGGTTCCTGGATTTTTTTTTTTGAATGAGCAAGTTGGAGGTGGACACTTAGAAGGTGGGCCCCAAGATGTTGACGGGAGAGAGGTTGAAGTAGATAGGTGTATTCGTGAGGAGGGAGGATATGGTGGGACCCTTGGTGATTCTTTGCAGGCTGAGGGGAGTAAGAACCCTTACGCGCCGACAGCGAGTGAGGGTAGTGTGGTTGGTGGGACCTAACGGTGTAGCGCTAATGCTGTCCAACATGTGCTTATCCAGGAACCGGTTGGAGTTGTGGGTCGGGTTGTGGACTCTATTTTGTTGGAGGCCCATGAGCCTGGTGATTTTGATGAATGACCCAGTTTGGCAAAATCAGTGGAAAGCTCTAAAAAGGGAGGTGCAGCAAAGGTTTTTAGTAACTCTGGGCAGGGTGCAGGTTGTAGAACAGGATTGGGAAGGATGAATACTCACATCAGATTCTACACAGAAGAATCAGACTTATCTGATTTTAATGACTCAATTCATATTGATGAAGGGGCTGAGCAGCGATCGCTGAAGCTTAGACAAAGGAACCGGGAGAAGAAAAATTCAGGCTCTCTAGATAAGAAACAATTGATGGCGGATATGGAGGCAAAGTTAGCGGTTGGTCTGAAGTTGGGGAAGAAAGATAAAAAGAGCTATCGGGTAAGCGCTTTACATAGAAGAGCAGTGTCTCAAATAGAAGGGGGTGATGAGGAGTATAGTGAGAAGGATGCATGCGTTGGTAGGTCTTTGGGTGAATATCGTCAGTTGAGTTACTCTGAGGCAAAGGGATCTCAAGGATCAGGTATTGGTTTCTTAAATAGGGGTTATAATGATGATAAAGAGTTGAAAAGGTTAGCGGCAAAGAAGGTGCTTAAAATACAAAAAGGCTCTAGGGTATCTTATTATATGAAGGAGGGCCCTATTATTGAGAAACTGGTAGCCTTGGAAGAAGCATCGGTGAATTATAAGATTAGTAGGGAGGAAGATAGGTGGTGTCCATGATAGTGTCGACTTTTAATGTGAGGGGGCTTGGTGGGAGGGTGAAGAAGAGTAAGATTCGCGATTTAATTAGAAGTAATAAGGTGGATTTTTTGGCGGTGCAAGAAACGAAGTTAGAAGAGATAACACCGAATTTTTGTTATTCTCTATGGGGTGGAGAAGATTGTGATTGGACGTTTAGACCTTCGGAAGGTAATAGTGGCGGAATTCTCTCTATTTGGAGGAAATCAAATGTAAATGTATTGTTTTCCTTTCAAGGGGAAGGATATGTGGGGGTGGGCCTAGAATGGGGGGTGGAGAAAAAGAGATGTATTGTTGTTAATGTTTATTCTAAATGTGATTTGCCGGCTAAGAGGAGGATGTGGGATGCGTTATTAGTGGAGCGTGCGAGTAGAGGTGGAGGGCGTGGTGTATCCTTGGTGATTTTAATGTGGTGTGTAGGAGAGATGAAAGGAGGGGGGTTAATGTTGAGTTGTCGAGTGGCAAATTGTTGGAAATGTACCTTTTTAATAATTTTATTGGTGAGATAGATTTGGAAGATCTTAATGTTCTTGGTCGTCGTTTCAGTTGGTATCACCCGAACGGTAGATCTATGAGTAGAATTGATAGAGTGCTTATCTCTTCGGAGTGGACACATCATTGGGGGGATAACTCGCTTTGTGTGTTACCGAGAGATTTCTCGGATCATTGTCCTTTGTTGTTAAAGAATGGAGCTTGGGATTGGGGTCCAAAACCCATTCGTTTTAATAATTTTTGGATTGATAATAGGAAGTTTAAAGGTGTGGTGGAGGAGGTGTGGAGGAATCAATAAAAGGTGTTAGTGGTTTGATCAGGAGTGCGAGTGAGGCAAATTTATTCCAAGGTTTTGAAGTGGGTGGAAATGGCTTGGTTGTCTCTCATTTGCAATATGCCGACGACACTCTTTGTATTGGGAAACCATCGGTGGAAAATCTTTGGGCTATGAAATCTATTTTTCGTGGTTTTGAAATGGCCTCGGGCTTGAAGATTAATTTTTTAAAGAGCTCTTTGATAGGGGTGAATGTGAGGGAAGATTTCATGGAGATGGCTTGTAATTTCTTGATTTGTAGTTTGGGAATCATTCCGTTTATATACTTGGGGTTGCCGGTTGGAGCTAACGGGAGGAGTATGTCAACTTGGGAATCCTTGGTGGAAATTTTAAATAGAAGATTTAATACGTGGGGGCACTAATATATTAGCTTTGGTGGGAGGATTGTTTTATTGAATTCGGTTCTTAATTTGATTCCAATATTTTACTTGTCTTTTTTAAAGATGCCGGTGACGGTTTGGAAGAGGATTGCTAAAATACAAAGAGAATTTCTTTGGGGAGGTGTAGGCGGGAGGCGAAAGATTAGTTGGGTGAAGTGGGCTACGGTGTGTCATAGTAAGAGGAAAGGTGGTTTGGGAGTTAAGGATATCCGAGTCATGAATTTGAGCCTTTTGGCGAAATGGCGTTGGAGGTTGCTAGATGGGGAGAATTCGTTATGGAAGGAGGTGCTTGGGGAAAAATATGGCCCGTGTGTGGGGAGAGCGTTGGAGGGAAGTAACTATCCTTGGCCCCGGTACTCCTCGTTATGGTGGAAGAAGTTGGTCAAGTTAGGTGATTTTGGGGCTAGTGGGTGGTTTAACGCGGAAGTCAATCGTCAGGTGGGAAATGGTATGAATACTAGTTTTTGGAATGTAAAGTGGAGGGGGGATAGATGCTTTAGGCAAAAATATCATAGGCTCTTTTCGATATTAAACCAAAAGGAGGCTATGGTGGGGGATGTGGGTTTGGATAGGAGGGAAGGGAGGGTGTGGGGGTTTAGGTGGAGAAGAAACCTTTTTATGTGGGAGGAGGAGTTACTTTTAAGTCTTCTTGAAGATTTAGAAGGGATGACTTGGTCCCCGATGGAGGATGAGTGGCGTTGGAGTCTTGAAGAGTCGGGTGTTTTTTCGGTGAAGTCGGCTTATGAGAAGGTCTTGGGTTTGGTTGATCCGGAGGAGGTGTGGGGTGTTGAGGAACAAAGGGTGTTTGAGAATCTTTGGAAGAGTCTGGCTCCGTCGAAGTTGGTGGCTCTAGCTTGGAAGGTGTTACTCGATAGAGTTCCTACTGAATTGAATTTAGCTTCAAGGAATGTCTTAAATCCGGAAGAGTCGACTTTGTGTGCTATGTGTAATGGAGCGGAAGAATCTTCGATCCATCTTTTTTTTGCATTGTGAGGTGGCGAGTTTGGTGTGGTCCAAGGTGATGTCATGGCTTGATTGTCACTTTTTAACTCCTCCAAATCTATTTGTGCATTGGGAGTGTTGGAATAGAAGGGGATCGAATAATAATAGGAAGAGAGGTTGGCGGTTAATTTGGAGCACTACTATTTGGGTGTTATGGAAATCTAGGAATGATAAAAATTTTAACGAGTTTAATTTTGTGGTGAATGACTTGGTGAAGGAAATTAAGGTTCTAACTTGGCGTTGGGTGTTGCATCGTATAAACGTTCCGGTTTGTCTTTTTTACGAATGGTGTTGGGATCCCGCTTCGTGCCTTGATAGGGTCAGGAAGCCTGCCTAGTTGCTGCTGTTTTTTGTTTGGGTGCTGGTTTGCTGTCTAAGTGGGGGCGGCGGGTGTCTTCTGTTGGGCAGTACCCATACTGTGTGTGGTTTTAGTTCAGGAGGTTGGGAGGTTGTTGTTGTTTTGGCGACTGGGTGTGTTGGCTGGGGTCTTGTTGGGTGTGCAGCGGTTGGTGTGTCTGGGGGTTCAGGCAGTTTTTTCGGTCTATGTTGGGGGTTGTTTTCTGCTGTGCAACGGTTAGTGTTTTGGTTTCTAGATAGTGAGGCTTTGGTATGCATGTGGCCTTGTAGCATGTATAGCTCAGCATCACCATTTGGTGTGTTGGTTTGATTTTCAAGGGTAGTTTTGAGGGGTTTTTGTTCGAGCCAGTAGTTTTGTGGCAACTGATTTCCCCTTGTACTTTTTTTCCCACCCGAGCTTATTAGTGCACCTTGCACGGGCTTGTTGGTTAATAATATTTTGTCGATTCAAGAAAAAAAAGTTGCAGAGTGTTTCACTTTGTTATATAATATTGTTTTGCAAGATACTACTGATGATACTTGGTATTGGAAACATGACCAAGGTTTAGGATATATTGTAAAGGGAGGGTACCTTATGTTAACTCATGATGATCAACATGATCAAGATCCTTTTCTAGATATCATTTTGAATAAAGCAGTGTCTCTCACAATTTCTCTTTTTATGTGGGAGACTTCCGAATAAAAGAATTCTAACAAAGGATGACTTGGCTAGACGTGGGCTCTTCATTCAGGGACGTTATTTCTTTAGCCGGATGTGAAAAGGAGGAACTAAAGAAAGTAGAAAGAGTCATAGCCCACATGCCCTCGTGTGTATCGCAAAGTGACTATTACTTTTTCCACCCTACCCATTTCTCGCGTGTCCTTTTTTTCCTTTATTTTGCGGGTGGAAAAATGAGTTTTTCACCAATTCAGATTTTATAATCAAAACACCCCAAAAAAAAGGACGCGTTCCTTGTTTTTTTCCTCTTCGGATTATAGAATCTAAACACACCCTAAACACCCTTATTCAGGAGAAAAACTATTCATAATATTTTAGAGAGATTCTGATTACTGCTTATGTATAGGCATATTCCAGATTATATAATTCGAACACATCCAAAATATGTTTGGATCATATAATACGAAACCCCACATGTATTTTTGTCAAAAAAAATAAAAAAATTAGGTGCATAAAAAGGTAACAGTGGAAAAAGTAGTAGTCATGCGAAGTATAAGCAATAATGAAGTGGCCCAATAGCAAAGTATATGAAATAATGAAGTGGCCCAATAGCATCCCGTGAGTCCACACTACAAAATCTCATATTTTCATTATTTAATGACGAAATTGGTTAAATCTAGCAAGGTAGGAGTTGTTAGTGTGTAATTCAGATTTAGGTAATTGGTTGTAATTAGTTTGATAGTTATTTGTGGTAGTTAAGGGCAGTTAGAAAAGTTACTTAAGTGTGAATTAACTAGTGTAATTAGTCCTATAATTTTTTTTGAAAGGTAGTTAGTCCTATAAATAGATGCAACACAAGTTGTAATTATATCATAAAACCATCAATAATACAAAGTTTATTCTAATTGTTCCCTCTCCCTTTCCCTATGAATGATTATCTTAGTTTATGGAAGTCCTCTAAATAAATCTAAGTTTGTGTAATTATCAATTGAGTTCCAACGTGATTATTATATTCATCATAACATATGCCAGTTAATGATTACTTCGTTCATTTTATATGTACTAGGAAGTTTCATACAAAAATTCTCTGTCCAATTGTCCTCACATATAAAGAAACACATGTTGCAAGTTAACAAAATTAGGATTAATTATGTACTTAATCTCTCTCTTTTTGACTGAAAAGGGAAAGAAGACCGTGCGTATGCGTAACAACTATCATAACTTTCACAAACGTCGTGTAACATAAATGGTAGATACTTGAGTCCCTTAACTATTTGGTCAAAAGATCAGTTATTGATCATGTGTATGAAAAAATATTTGTTGAAAAAAATAGGATCGACTACATGAACCTTTGTTTTAGAAAATTCTACAAAAGAGTTGAAAACGAAAAACTTCTACGATTTGAAATAATGCTTTGAATTCAACTCTAAGGTTTCCTTGGAAGTAACAAGGTTAATTGTCCATTGAGTAACACATAGGTGCATCAAAAATTTGAATAACACATAGGAGGCCCCATGAAACATTCCATTCATAAACTGAGTTTGGGAGCATAAATATATGATGTAACTTTAAAAAAAAATGTCTTTAGTAAAAAAAAATTGAAAAAATCTCCTCTCTTATTACAAAGATTAAGGATAATACACCCCTAAAAAAAAAAATTAAGGACAATATATATCAAGTATCAGTCCACCGAGACTTTGTGCATTCTGCAAAAAATAATGTGATTTTCAATATATTTTTGTTTGTTTGAAATTTGCTAGTAATAAGTGAGACAATTCTAATTGTGTAGGTTTCTCTTTGGAGCTTTCATAGTGGGCCTTGAACCTTATTATTCTTGACTTTTTACTCCTCTTGAGTATGCTTTGAAGTTTATGTAAGGCTTGTATGTAGTATAAAATGCGAGAAATTCAACATTTTCTTGAAGTGGGAGCTAGTGTTTTCTCAAAGACTATACGTCTTACTCCTGGCGTGGTTCCTCATGAAATCTTATCATTTTTTATGAATATGGAAAACGTTCTTAACATTTCTGATCTAATTGTACTTTCTAATAATTAAAGTATGCAAATCTTTTAGGAAAAAAAAAAGTTATTACTTCATAATAAGAAAGATTTTCTTGTAATTTCCAGCTCTAAACTATCTCAAACTACTTAAGATTTAACAAAAACACATAACAATGACTAAAATAACATCATAAGACAAGTGTCATCATAGAAGAAGATAAAATTGTAGTTATTAAAGTATTTTACGATATTGTACAAAAAATGGACACTTATCACAAAAGTGTCTGATTATTTCATAATAATATTGCTAGAATTAGGGCTACATCCAAAGTTATGAGTTTTGTTGCACATCACATGTGGGTTGGACCGGAGAAGTTGTCTTGTTGGGATGAGATCCGCTATATGTAGAGAGATTGAGATTTCATCGTCCACCGCAAGCCGCCTTGCATCCTTCTCCACTGAAAGGAGGTAGTGTACTTGTACATGCTCCAACGCCACGTCAGTGAGGGGTTCAAGAGAAAAGGTGACTAATAATAGGGTAAGAGTGTTACCTGCTCCAATGATAAGCATATATAATAGATAAGGAGGGTTTTGACTGTCAAGCCTTCACATGGACATTTTTTCCTGAGAGCATTTGTTGTTGAATGCCTGTACGTTTTTTGGTTTTTTTTTTCAATTAATTCAGTTTTTTCCTTTTCAAATTTTTGTTACAATTATCTGAGTGTTTCTACATGTGTGACCATCATGGTTGTTCTCTAGCATTGGATCCAGATTGGACGGTCATGACCTGTTGGTTCGGACCATTATCTAGTGAGATTTATGGTGTGTTCATCGTATGGTGTCGTCTGCTCTCGGATCCTAGATCGGACCTGATTCGAGTCGAAATGGGCCTTAGCCTAGTCAGAAACAAGTAGATTTAAAGTAGTGAAGAAAATGCAAATTTTTTGGTTGATATGTGTCCAACATCATTGTTCATAAAGGATAGAAGATGGTACTTTCTACTTGTATTGGTGGCTATTAAACTAGCAGATAATACACAAATTCCTTAGTTGTTGTTCAATTTCACCAATTTAGCTAATATGAGAAGTATGATCAAGGTAAAAGTTAGTGGGAAAGAAGGCAATAACGACGAACGTCCAATCTCACCGATGTTTACGCTATTAGATAATCTCAAATAATTTTGTGACTATTTGATACTGCAAGCATCACTGAAATGTGACGTATATCATTATTGCATCTCTGTCACCCACTTTTGTCATTAGCATATTTCTCCTATCACCTATATCGGAGAGGTAGAACAATCTACCATTTGCATATTCACTACTAGATGAGTGGAGAAAAATTATTTCACAAATTAATATTGGGATAAAATAAACTTTAAGTTCAATCCTTTTGAATAATAATTTAAATTTAATTTTGATAGATAGAAGGAATAATAATAATCACATATGGTGGAGGATACCATGTTCAAAGTCATGTCAAGGCGTCCAACATAACAATGTCGGCATTTGTAAGCTACTATAGTGTAGAACTTGTTGATTCCTTTGAATATTTTAAATGAAAAAAAAAATATTGAACAGAACATTGTCATTTGTTTGTTTCTAGTTCGTGCAATATATTATCATATTATGTACCAATTTGGTTCATAATATTTGTTTGTCGCTCTAACTTTTTTTTAGGGGTTGTCTCTATAATATTTGTTTATCTTAAAATTAATATATATATATATATATATATATATATATATATCGTATTGATTTTAGTCCTTATATCATCTATATTTCAAGAACTAAAATCAATTTAGTCCATGTGTATTGTATAACTAGAACTAATTTGAACAAAACAAGAAAAGATATATTTGCAAAAACTTAAAATGAATTTACAATGACTAATTAAACAAGAAAGTGATATATCTAGAAACAAACATTGATACTTTTATTCGGTGCACCAGAGTTTTGAAACTAGACCACTAAGATTGAATGGTAAATTTTTCAACAAACTAATACTGGGATAACTGACAAACAAAACATTGATATTAATACCTTAAAATGCGAATATCTCATCTTATGGAAAAGAGGTATGTTCCAAAATTATAATATGTTCATTTGCTTGGGAATGGAAGAATGAAAAATCTAACCAAAACATCGGTTTTCAGCTTTTATAGGGCTTACAAATTAACTTGAGTACAAATTGTTGAAAAAAGCAGCTTGATCTTTTGATTGGAACAGTGCCGATATAGATGAGTGGACAAAAATTATTTCACATATTAATAGATGAGTGGATAAAACTCAATTTTTAGAGGCAACAAATAACATATTTTAAAAAGTTATTAAAAGGCAAAAACTCATCATTTTTCAATGGAGAACCCTAAGAGATGATCCAGAGTTTTCTACTATTGAAAGCATAAAAAAAAGATTGAGAAAGTGAGTGTTACCGTGAGAGAGAGCAAGGCTGACCCAAGGGACAAGCGATCAAAGTTAATGATTGGAAGGACTTGAAAAAAATTCACAATGGTTTTAAATGTATAATATAAAAATTTAAAAATAAATAATGTTTCTCTAGTTTTTTATTTGACTTAGGTTCAACTCTTTTTATTTATTTTCATAATGCTTTATATAAAAAAAAAAAAAAATTTATCATAAAATGTCTCACAATGGAAGTTGCTTTGCTCCTATAAACATGGGGGGGGGGGGGGGGGGGGGGGATGTTTTTTGTGACAAGAGAGGTTGAAAGAGTGGCACAATGATATTTGTGTTTTGTGTGATGGTTGTGATTTATGCACTTTAGAATATGAGTGAGTTAATGAATGAATGGAATGAAACCATGTGTTCAAGATTCAAGAAAAGAAAGTGAGTTATGGTGATGAATTCTTAGAGCTGTTTGGTTCTCAAAAAAAAAATCTTAGAGCTGTTTGAGCCCCCTTTTATTGTTGTTCTCCTTTGCAATGAGAAGCTTATAATACCCAACCCAACTACTCTAGTTGTTGTACATTTGTTTGTTTTAACAGATCAACTAAAGACATTTTCATTGTTTGCATGGAATTGGAAAAAGTAGAAAGCAAGATGAAAGATGTTTGGTTGTATACTCTAGAAGGATACATAAAAAAAACAGGCAAGACAACAAGATGGTTTTTTCTAGATTACCCTCTCTTGTTTAGAGGGTATTTTACCCCCTTATGATATCAACCAATCAAAATGTAATATACATTGGCAACATTAAATGTCAAATAAATGAGTAATTTTTTTCTAAAAAAAAAAATCAATTTTAGGTAACTTATAATACTTTTAATTTTTATTTAATTATAGACAAGATTACATTATAGGTCATTTATCTTATTTATTTGTAACACTTTGGTCATTTATCTTTATTTTTTTCCGTTTAGGTTTTATCTCTCATAAAAGCACATATACATCCTTTTTCTCATCTTTTTTATTAAAAAAATACATAATTTTATTTTTTTAAATATATTTTTATTAAAAATGAAAAAAATTTAGAAATATGATGAAGATGTTCATCATCTTCATCTTCTTTCTTTGTATCTTCATCATCTTCATTGAATCAGAAAAAATTCTACACAAATATATCTCCAAATATCATGAATTAATGTTATGTTCACCTCAAATCTTCTTTTAAACACAAAAATCAAAACCCTATAGAAAAAGAGATTTAGTTTCATCACAAAAAAAAATAGTTATATAAATTGTCACACCGTATATTATTATTATTATTTTCTAACTCAATATTCAAACCCGGCATAAAAATAACCCCAAAATTGAGAGCAGCTTTGCACATCAATTTTGTTATTTCCAGAACAATCTTAACTTTCGTAAAGCCTGACCCTTCCGCCAGTGACTAAGCCTTCACCAACCACCTTGCAACATTTGTGAAATTAAGGTTTTGATTTTTGTGTTTAAAAGAAGATTTGAGGTGAATATAACATTAATTCACGATATTTGGAGATATATTTTAGTAGAATTTTTTTTATTTAAAGAAGATGATGAAGATTCAAAGGAAGAAGATGAAGATGATGAACATCTTCATCATATATCTGGATTTTTGTTCATTTTTAATAAAAATATATTTTTAAAAATAAAATTATGTATTTTTTAATAAAAAATGAGAAAAAAGATGTATATGTGCTTTTAAGAGAGATAAAGGACCTAAACGAGAAAAAATAAAGATAAAGGACCAAATTGTTACAAATAAATAAGATAAAGGACCCCTAATGCAATCTTGCCTTAATTATATTTAAGCAGGTGTTGCCGTTGTGATGTTCTGGGAGTTTGCTAGCATTTTTTTCGGTTGCTGCTGAAATGGTTATGTCATGAGGCTTTTGTTCTTTTGTTTGGACTTAAAGGTTTTGGCTGATAGTGAGGCAGGTCTATGCGTGTTAGCAGATTTTATTAGGCTGGCTGCTTAAAAAAAAAATCACGATACCTGACGTGATTTTAAAAACAACGACAATTCTCACTATAATTGGAAACTGCGGCAGTTTGGAACGACAAAATTGAACAATCAAAATGGGAAGACGAACGAAAAAGAAACAAGAATTGATCAATAGGGAAGAATAAAGAAGATATTTGAATGGAGGAGATGTTTTTATTCTCACGTTCGGGGTTGTGGAATGGAATAAATTTTATGAATGTAAGTGATGAAATTAAGGACATCCATATGAAAGAAATTTGATGTAAAATTTTTATTTGTTATAAGTCTTGTAGTGTAAATTAATTAAGATTGAACACTGTAATATAATTAAATAAAAATTAAAAGTATTAAAAGTTACCTTATGATTAAGATTAACTTTTTTATTTTTAGAAAAAATTGACTCATTTATTTGACATTTAATGTTGCCTATGTATATTACATTTTGATTGGTTGATATCATGAGAGGGTAATTACCCCCTAAACAAGAGAGGGTAACGTAGGCCTCACCCAACAAGATACATATATTTTTTAATTATTAATTAATTTATAGATCATGAACAAAGTGAAATGAAATCATGAGCAAATTAATTTATAGATACAAAATTATTACTCTATCAAAGTATAGTACAATCTTACAATGTCAAACACAAATATCGGTATTTATTTTGTCTCCCTTTCTCTAGGATTGTATGAAGTTCTAATTGTTAAGTTTTAAGTACAAGAGATTAAGTCTCAAATCGTCTATAAATAAATAAAATGTTGAATTTATTATAGAGGTCACTCATTAATCTAATGCCTTAAAGATTTTGGGTGAAAATGTGTCGTCTTCCTCTTTTGTCGTCATAATTGACCAGTTGTTGTTCTAGTCTCTTCCGAACTCACCAACAAATTTTTAGAAGGAAATGTGACGTGTCCCTCTTTTATGGTCATGAATTGACAACTTTTTATTTTGGTGTTCGTCTAATTAAAATGACAACATTTTAGCAGTAAACCTTTTTTCGATATAAAATGAATTCAACATTTAACCCTCTAATAGTCCATTTTTAGGATAACATGCCACAAAAATCATTATGTCTGAGCCATGACAATCAAAACGGAAGGCATAAGACCCAAGTTATTAGAGCTATACTTTATAACAATGGGACAGTGATGAGAAATTCATGCATTTCTTGCAAAAATAAATCAACATGAATTCACGATATTTTTCCTGTTACAAAGAAGACATTTCCTACAAATCATATTACCCGATGTAGAACAATATCGCAAATTACAAGACATTTTTTTTTTTTTGAGCCCCCAAAGTTTATGACGTGGGAGAAATACTTGATTCTCACAACTTCAAATCAAAATTATTTTGTCGCACACACAAATAATATATATTATATATGGAATTTGCTAGAACACACCCATTAGTTTTTATGTGGGGGTGTTTTAGCAAGCTACACCTTAAGGTGTATTTAACTACTTTTTAGTTATAACTTGCTAAAACACACCTTCTAAAAAATAAGTGGGTGTATCCTAGGGATGGCAAAGCGGGCCGGCCCGCCCCGTTTAGGCCCGCCCCGTCTAAGCCCGCTAAAAACGAGACAAGACGAGCCGAGTCAAAATTAGTGACCGAGTCCAAAATCTCACCCCTCCCCGTTTTGTGGCGGACTTGCGAGTTAGCGGGCCGGCCCGCCAAACAAAAAACTTTTTTTGCTTTTTCTTTTACAACTTAATTGTTACAAAAAAAACTATGTTGCTTTTATAATAAAAAATAGACCACATACATCAATAATTGAATGAACCAAAAAAGTCAAATTTGCTTATAATTAGAGACGGAGGGAGTATAAAAGAATAGGTGACAAATAAATTTGTGAAAAACAAGATAATTAACAAGTTATCGAATTCAACATTATAATTAATAGCAAAATAAGGCAAATACGCAACATAAAACAAATCATAAAATAAATCCAACCACCAAATTAAATCCAAAAGGATAAAATAAGTCTGAAAATAAATAAACTCAACAACCAAGATAAATCGAAAAACATAAAATAAGTTCCAAAATAAATCCAACAACCAAAATAAATCCAAAAGCATAAAATAAGTCTCAAAATAAACTAAACAACCAAGATAAATCCAAAAGCATAAAACAAGTCTCAAAATAATCGCAGCAACAACATAATTCTTTTATTAAGTCAATCAACTCCAAGTCAATCATCATCTAAGTTGTGAGTATATGGTGCACCTCCTCCTCCTCCTGTTGTCGTCGTAACATAATTGTTTCCAACGAGTTAAGCGGGCCGCCCCGCTCCACTCCGTGCCCGCCCCGCTTTTCAACGAGACGAGCCGAGCCGAGCCAACTATAAAAAGCGAGTTCAAAACTTCGACTCAGCCCGCCAAAAATAGCGAGCCAAACGGGCCAGCCCGGCGGGTCAAGCCCGTTTTGCCACCCCTAGTGTATCCTAGCAAATGACTATAGGAGTTGCTAACATACACCCAGCTATTGTTTAGAATGTGTGTTTTAGCAACATTCACCTTAAGGTGTATTTAACAACTTTTTAGTTATATCTTTGCTAAAACACACCTTAATAAAAATTAGTGGGTGTATCCTAGCAAACCCCATTTTATATTATTTAGTTATTTTAAAAATAGGTTATTCAATCTTTCTTCTTCTTCTAATTTTTACTTATTTATTTGGGTGCATAAATGATATATGCCTAAATATTTTCCATCCTCTGACAATGCAATACTTTCTCATGAAATATAATGGAAACAAACAACTCAACTGGAAGAAGAAGAAAAAAAAATGGTTCAAATAAAATAGGTGTGGTTTGGGTTTGCTACTTTGTGAACCTGTTACAATGATGTTATTTTATCTTCTCCGAAGAGTTTTTCAGATTTTGCCAGGAATTGGAGAGTATGTTATTTGGTGAAAAAACCTTTCTTATGTTGAGATTTTTTTTCTTTTTTTAATGTCGTACATTTCTTCTAAAAAAAATTCAGTGGTTTCTATTGCCTAGTACACTATGAATTTTGTGGATGACAACTTTTTTGCACTTTTTAATTTTTGGACGAAATCTTATTCTCTTTTTTTATGGTTCTCATCAAACATTCCATGTATGCAATTCTAATGACTAATCTCTAATGTCTTGCTAAATTCATGAGTCAAACAAAATAAAAGTCATGTGAAACCCTAGGGCAAATTTATATTGTGTTCTCCTTAAGTTGAATTTCAGAAAACTCCTAGTGCGCATCATTTTTGTTGTGAATTCAGACTCAAAATCACACAATAAACTTAGATGTGTGGAGCAAAAGAAAGTAATAATCAATATCAAAGTAACCTCAAACAACAGCAACAACAACAACAATAATAACAAACTCAGATCTATTCTAGGAGTCAAGTGTAAAGCACAAAATCACAAATAAAAGATGAAAGAGATAATTAACAAATACAGCTAGAAAAGTTGTACAAGTTTGGTCCAAATTGACCTACTCTGGAGAGAGATTGATTGAACTCACCAATCCAATATTACTGAATTCTTTACAAAGAGATATAAAATGGTTACAAGAAATTCGCTTCAACAAGCTCACAAAGAACAAACCATAATTTCTACCATTTTCCTAATATCTCGAATGAACAAGACACTCAATGATTTTCACTCACCCAAGGTGTTTACACATGTTTCCTAACCCAAGAGAACCTCTTAAAAACCCTTATTCAATGACGCTCAGTTCTAAATTGATTTCCCAAGTTTCACTCTCTTGAAGCCTTTTACAAAACATTAAGAATGAAACTTTTTCTAGTGTCTCGATTTCTACAAATC
This sequence comes from Medicago sativa, assembly GCF_051527215.1. Lineage (NCBI taxonomy): Eukaryota > Viridiplantae > Streptophyta > Magnoliopsida > Fabales > Fabaceae > Medicago > Medicago sativa. Next base: position 6,669,671 of record NC_140754.1, read on the forward strand.
GTGTCTCAAAATCGGGCCTCGATTTCTACAAATCGTGTCTCGATTTTTGTTGAACCAAAAGCTCGAAAACATGCACAAAACCGTGTTCCGATTTCTCCAAATTATGCCATGATTTTTGATCAATCTTCAATCATCAATTTTGAGACAATTCTCAACAATTTCAAACCCGCTCAAAGGGACATGAATGAAACAATACTAGATAGCTCAATACTAGATATCTTAACTAGTCCCAGATTATAGCTTTATACCCTCGTATTGATTTAGTATTCAATCAATACTAAATCATGAAAAACTCTCAAACTCCAGTTTCTCAATTTTATTCCTAATTGCAATTAACAATACTAAATCGATACTCTCAAGTTTCTTCTTATTCATTAAAACTTAAAACATCCAATACGTTTTTCTTCGACAACCGAAAATGGTTGATGAGAGAAAAAAAAATTGTGTGGCGAACGATAAATAATGATGAGAGAAAATTGGAATGGCTCCATGGTGTTGTCATAATTGGAAGAAGAACTGCTTTGTTTTTTGGTTGAAAAAGAACTACTTACAAGACCAATCCAACAACCATACCAAAGGGACTAAAAAGAGCCATAACAGGATATATAAATCTCTGCTCTTATCTTGCAAAAGATAAAACAGGATTCAAATTCTACCAACAGTGTGAAAATACTATTCTTATTCCTTCTAACGAGCCTTAGAACTTTTTTTAGTATAAAAATACCTTATAACTTGTTTGTTCAAACCTTATGTTTCTCACTTATTCAAGAATTATGCAGGTACAATTACCTTCTCAGCCTGTAGAAAAGAAACTGTAATATCCCGCTTAATCCCATGTAAAATGCAGTATCATTTTATCGTGCTTGAGAAGAAATAATCGAGAAAGGACAATTTGATCATTTTCTAATTAAATGAGATGATAAAAGAGTCATTTTATTCACTAATGGTAGTAATGTAATTACAAGGAATAAGAATGGTAGAATGGTAATGCAAGGATCCTATAGAAGATATTTTTGGACATAATGGGAAGAAAAACATTCAATTCTCTCCCTCTTAACCTCTCTCTCTCGGCTGAAGCCTTTTTCCCACCGCCCCCAACCTCAAAATGTTCCATTGTGACATCATTTCAAGCTCATATCTTTTCTTTGTACCTTAAATCATCCACTTAAGTTCAATGAAGCAAAACATAGTCCTTTCCCTTGTTTGAAGTGTCCAAACGAAACCTTTCCTTCCTAATTTTAATTTTCTCTCAACTCAAGTGATGGATGGCTTACATGTAGAGAATCATTGGGAATCCTTCATGTTGGAGGAGTAAAGGATCAAAGATAAGTGTATTCCTCTTCTCTTTTTCCCTTGGCAAAACCCTAATCCCAAATTGGGGCTTATGTGATTTTATTAGTAATTTTGGTTGTTTGACAAATTACATGTAGATAATTTGTATCCAAGAGCACAAAATTGGAATGGTGGGGGTGCAATTTCAAAGAAGATGAAGAAAATATTTCTCAATGAGGTAAGTTCTTGAGTGAGGTGGAATTGAGCTTAGGACAGAAATTATAGATGGCTGATGTGGTATTGTGTATATGTTATTATTGTTTATGATAACTAGAGAAGTTAGAATCGGATTAAAGAAATTGATATGGAATTGGGTTAAAATTTGTATGGTTTTCTTTGGCCCGTATATGCTGCCGTGTAACCCATAATCGAGTAATTATTGGATTTTTGAATACTACACTGGATTCCCTTCAGTTTGGATATAAATTTTGTATGTTTCGGGAGACAAATAAACAAGAACGGAGTACATAATATTATCTTTATTACTAGATGTAATGAGTCAATTGTTCAAATGATTAATGAACTTGAGTTTAATTTTTAAATGAAATAACTTTTGATCAAACTATAGTTAATTCTGGTTCGAACTTCGAATTATTAGAATTTTTTCTCTGAAATTAAAAATTAAACTCAAGTTCATTAATCATTTGAACAATTGACTCATTGCATCTAGTAATAAAGATAATAATAACTTTTGATCAAACTATAGTTAATTCTGGTTCGAACTTCGAATTATTAGAATTTTTTCTCTGAAAATTAAAAGGTTAAAAAAAAAAACAATATTAGAAAAATAATTGTTTCTAGAAAATCTTATAAGTAGAATCTAGCCAGCCACCGGCACCGCTGCTCACGCGTGAACATTAGTCAATGCAAACAACCTTACTTCGCAAAAACAAGTCGTTTTCAATCCATGCCCATAACTCGGTTATCATGCACGCGCTATTTTTCAACGTAAATAGTTCTCAATCCAAAAAAAGAGGTTTTATTTTTCAACGTATCATTTTTTTTTTTTTTTGCTATAATTGAATTACGGTAAATAATTGAATTTTCTCAGAAAAAAAAACAATTATAAGTGTGTGACAAATGTTTCAACATCTTTATGAGCATAAAGATGTAAGAACATGTATAAAGATGTAAACATTGTCATACTTAAGGAAAAGTCGATGTCCCAATTGTTTGATAAGGTTAAATATTCGGTTTTGTGAAGCATAAAGCTGCAAATATTTCTTTTGAGTTGGTGGCAGCGTCCTTTGATTGTTTGCGTGTTGGTTAATTGTATTGTTTTATTTCTTTTTTATCAATGCTTTATTTTTCAATGGACGATGGTTAATTATTTGTGTGTATGGACTCTTTGTTTCTTTTCGACACACTTTGGGCTGAGGAGGTAGTTTTTCGTGGTGTTTAATATATCCTATTTTGGTTTCTTTAAAAAAAAAAAATTGGCACCCAATTAAAATATATCACTATAGTAGCAAAAGCTTCTTTCTAAAGTTGGAGGTTTTGTTTGAGTGATTTATAACTTTATTATGACATTAATAATTTGGATAATAAAAAAAAAATTGAAGGTTAGTTAGCTTATAAAGATTTCTGCTATCTTGCAAAAAATATAACAAGATTCAAGTCCCACCGACAGTATGAAAAATACTATTCTAATGAACCTGAGAACTTTTTTTTAAGAGAAAAATACCTTAAAACTTTTTTATTTTATGTTTGTGAACTGAATTTAACTCACCTAACCGTTGATCTATAAAGAAATTAATAACATAAGAATAAAGAATATGTTTCTCCCAAAAACTATAATATGAAATAAAACTGAAAATGTAACATAACATAATATAACATCAATGAAGTAACCGAGAGAGTTTCCATTGAAGTTTCGTTTGTTGAAGAGAGAATGTGTGTTATTGATCATAGCATATTATTCAACCACTTTCTCTAACTCATTCTCATTAAACCCAAATTTCTTCCCTTTTATATTTTATTGATCATAGCATACTATTCAACCCTCTTTTTTTCATAGCGTGTGTGTGTTATTGGTCATTATTTTCTCTCTACCAATCTCTTGAGCTAGAAAGAAAGATAATTTGTTGTTGGAATTGAATGAATGGTTGATCTTCCATTCTATTTGGCTTTGATATCAATTCAATCTTCCATTCCTTTCAATTTTTCTTTTTTGTTTCTCCACTCAATTTAACAATTGTACTTCATTATTTGGAACAAATGAAATTTTTTTGAGAGGTACTTGTACATATACATTCTTTTGTTGTTTTTGGGTCATTGAGTTTTTGTGCAATTTTCATTTGACATTTTGTTTTTGTTTGATCTTGAAATCACTTTGTGGGGTGTTTTTGATTTCACAAATCAAATCCTCAAAGTTAGTTCTTTATTGTGAGATTCAATTTGTGTGTTGATCATTTTTACATTTGTGATTATGGGTTGTGTGAGTTCCAAGCAAAAGGGATATTGTCATTGCAACACCCCTTATTGCTCTGTCTCTAGAAGCTACACATTATGGGTTTCATGTTTCATGTTTTGTTCATCACCCGTTTTCTGTTATATGGGTAATGAAAATAGTTTATCCATACATGAGGTAGCCGCGGGAATCAACCCATTATTTTTTTTCATCACCATCCTCTTCTTCATCATTGACATCGTATTCTCATCTTCATTGGCCCTAGTAACGCTAAGAACGACTCGAATAGAAAGAACCATTTGATTCTTATAGGCACCATCAACCATATCCCGAGCACACTTGAAAATATCTGCCACTACATACCTAAAAGCATCTTCGGGAACATCCATTTGAGAAAGTCATACAATGGTACTTTCTTGCATTATTTGATCCTTAGAGACATTTGAAAAATTGCAACGCTTGTGTCAGAAAAAGTTTCAAATTTTCTCACTCAAAACATACATGTTTGTGTACTCAAACTCTACATTGAAATACTTTTCATCAAGGTATGATGAAATATTTTTTGTGTTGGTGAAAGTAATATCTTGGTACCCATAGTAATAGTAATCATCCATGAATGAACGAATCGTGGGAAGAATGATGAGAGGTTTCAAGAAACTTGAAAGTTTGTAAAGAAAAAAGAGATTTTGGGAACAAATAAAACAGAGAGATATGATTCTTTATTTATAAAAGTAAGAATGTGTAACCGTTTTCGACTTTGAAAAAATTAGGAGAAAAATATGGCTATGATGTGTGATATGAGAGAAAAAGGGTTCATAATTGATATGAGAGAAAAATATTGTTCCATATCAATTATGGACCCTTTTTTCTCTCATATCACACATGATAGCCATATTTTTCTCCTAATTGTTTCAAAGTCGAAAACGGTTACACATTCTTCCTTTTATAAATAAAGAACCATATCTCTTTGTTTTATTTGTTCCCAAAATCTGTCTTTTTCTTTACAAGATTTCAATTTTCTTGAAAATTCTCATTCTTCCCACGATTCGTTTATTCATGGATGATTACTATTGCTATGCATACCCAGATATTACTTTCACCAGCACAAAAAATATTTCATCATGCTCTGATGAAAAGTATTTCAAAGTAAAGTTTGAGTACACAAACATGTATGTTTTGAGTGAGAGAAAATTTGAAACTTTTTCTGACACAAAGCGTTACAATTTTTCAAATGTCTCTAAGGATTAAATAATGCAATTAATAAAGTACCATTGTATGGCTTTCTCTGTCGCGTCATTTTTTTTTGAGGTCAAACTATTTGATTAGCATAGACTCACTAATTTTATTTCACGACTGAACTTTTAATTTTTCAAAAGAAAGGGAAAAAAAGTTCTAAATTACCACATTTTAAAAGATTTAGGGCTCGGGGGTTAGTTATATTTAGGGAAGATGTTAGCACCATACATATCCATAGTATACTATGAGAAAGTTCTAAATTACCACATTTTAAAAGATTTAGGGTTCGGAGGTTAGTTATATTTAGGGAAGGTGTTAGCACCCTAAATATCCATAGTATTATATGGGAACCTCTTGATTATCTCTTGATTTTATTCATTTTTGTGCTATAACTTACATGCATACAAAATGGAATTAAAGTGATGATTAAAAAGAAAAGAAAATTGTTTTTTACTTTTTTTTTATTTGGAAGGACTAGGTCCTTTGCCTACGTACCCGTGAGGGATCAAAACCTCGTAGTTCGGGGTAAAAATACCGATTGATTTGTTTGTGGTTTTTATTAGTTTTGAAAAAGTTTTAAAATAGAAGTCAAGTGGCAAAATAGAATTTGTTTGTATTTTTTACATTAAAAGAAAAATGACTCGAAGTATGATTAAATTGATTGAAATTTGATTAAGAAAATAAAATAAAAAAATGGGAATCACTTGATTGAAAATCAAGGTTTATTATGAAAATGATTTTTGTGAATTTTGTTTTTTGCATGTTTTTTGTTCTTTTTAATAATTAATTAAAACCTAAAAATAAAACTAACGTAGCAATAAAATAAAAGCGTGAGAATTTTGTAGTGATGTTGGATCACCACAAAAACTCTTAATCTAACCTAATTTTTTTGCATTTTTTGATATATAAAAGCTAAGTGAATAATAAAGTAAAGACATGCATATTTTTGTGATTTTTTATGTTACCACTTCCTAAAATACAATCTACTTGCAAATTAATAAATAACAAAATTAAAATAAATTACGAAAATAAATAAATAAATAAATAAATAATAGACCCAAAAACGAAACAAAATGGGGTATTTTTAAAATACCTTGAAACTGAAAGGGACAAAAAGGAGTAGAAATAGAAGAAAAACTCGTCAACACAAGTCGAAGGAGGGAGAAGAGAGGAAAAGCACATGAAGCATCAACTGTAGAATACGCTGTGTGAGCTCTCAATTTATAGAGAATCACAAGTAATAAGTGAGAAACTTTGGGAACAAGTAATTCACATATTAGATCGAGTACAAAAATATCTCAATTGAGTACCAAAATATATCATATTGAGTACAAAAATATATTATATTATGTACCAAAATATATTTCAAATCAAGCACTAAAATATTCTAGATTGCATTCCAAAATATTTTAGCAAAACTTGGGGACTAAAAAAACACTTTCTAATAATGATTAAATTAATTATTTAATTTATCATTTCCAAATAATAAAATATTTTCCTAGTGCTTACTTCATTCACATAATTATGTACCCCCGTTAATTAAAGGTACACCCCCACTATAAAATTGGGGTATGACATTCTCAAATGGATGTTCCCGAAGATGCTTTTAAGTATGTAGTGACAATATTTTCAAGTGTGCTCGGGATATGGTTCATGGTTAACTACTCCCTCCGGTCACTATTATAAGCAAAAAAACCATTTTTTAGGTTTTTACACAACCCAAAATGGTTGATGAGAGCAAAGTTTTTTCCTGTGGCGAAAGATAAATAATGATGAACGAAAACTGGAACGGCTCCATGGTGCTGTCATAGTTGGAAGAAACACTACTTTGTTTTTTGGTTGAAAAGAAAAACTATTTACAAGATCAGTCTAACAACGAAAATTGCTCTTCTCCCAACAAGAATTGCTCAATCTCATCTGAATTTCCTAAAATACCTCCACGTGACTTAACTTACGTAAGTGTATAACCTAAGTGACTTATGTCACGTTGGACTATACACTTACGTGAAATTATTGGGCCACATGACATTCTGTTAGTTTTGTTTTTTTTTTTAACGTTGAACTAACATAAGAACTTAAACCAAATTTTTTTCAAAATGTAGGGACCTAATCCAAACAAAAAAAGTGCAGGGACTAATACGAAAATATGGTGAAACTGCAGGGACCAATGACATATTTAAGTATTTCTTTTATAATAAAGAAAAGATAGAAGTTAACATGTGCTCCAATAACACATATTAAGTAAACTCAACATAAAAAAAAAATTCTTAAAAATTGTGCATTTAACTTTTTAAGAATCAAAACATTAAATTTTCTTTTCTTTTTAGAATGAAAAACATTGTATTTTTAATGTAAGACTTCTATTTTATTTTTTTTAACATGTACCATAGTCCATAAATACACAAGTTAACAAGACCTCAAAGAAAATAGCACTTCTTCTGGTCTTGAATAACATGTCATTTTTAGACGTTTTACACATACAAAGGCAACTAATTAATTTTGCTATTTTGATTTAACTATTTATGTTTTTCCTATCTTTGCTCTAATAATTTATTATCTTTTCTCATCTATTTTTTCATTCTAGAAAAATTAGATAATGGTAATGTTGATAAAACAATGAAAAATGATATACTCACTTTCTCATAATTACATTGTGTTCTTATTTTCGATATCTCTCTTTCTCTCTATTGATTTTGTCCCAAAATAAGAGAGAAGAAATGATTGTCACAAAAGTTGAATAAGATACGGTTATATACTCCCTCCGGTCCTATTTATAAGAGAAAGTTTGGTCAACAAAAGTTAATGTATCTAGACTGACTTTTTAACTAGATACATTAACTTTTGTTGACCCAACTTTCTCTTATAAATAGGACCAGAGGGAGTATATATATAACAATCATTATTATTACATTAAACTTTTAAAACGATAAGTAAATAGAAACAAAATTTCTCCAAATGTGACAAGTAAAAAATAATAGAGTACACCCTCTGGTCTCAAATATAAGTAAAAATCTATGTTTTAGATTCATTCAATAAATGATGTATGTGACCTTTATTGTAGACAACATACATTATTTATTGAATGAATCCAAAATGTGAATTTTTGCTTATATTTGTGACGGGAGGGTGTACATTTTACTATCTTTATTTGTAGATGTAATCAGTCAATTGTAAGTGATTAATGAACTTCATCAAAGATTAATTATTCATGTAAACTTCAATTTAATTTTTAATCAAAACAACTCATAATCATACTTTATTTACGTCTTGTTCGATCTCTTTACTTACGTCTTGTTCGAACTTTGAATTAGTAGAGTTTTTTCTCATAATTGAAGGGTTAAAAAAAATATAGTTATTAGAAAATTGTTTCTAGAAAATCTTATAAGCAGAATCTAGCCAGCCACCGGCACCGCTGCTCACGCGTGAATACCAGTCAATGACAACAACATTTCTCCGTAAAAACAAGTCATTTTCAATTCTTGCCCATACTTCGGTTATCATGCACGCGCTAAAAAGCGAGAGTGGTTCTAGCATTGCCGGCCGCAATTGTTCTCAACAAAGAAAAGAGGTTCTAATTTTAAACGCAAATATATATATATATATATATATATATATATATATATATATATAGGGGTTTGCTAGAACACACCCACTAGTTTTTATGTGGGAGTGTTTTAGCAAGTAAATAACTAAAAAGTGGTTAAATACACCCTAAGGTGTATGTTGTTATAACACACCTTCTAACAAAAACAAGTGGGTGTGTTCTAGCAAATCCTATAGGCATTTGCTAGAACACACCCACTAGTTTTTATGTGGGAGTGTTTTAGCAAGTAAATAACTAAAAAGTGGTTAATTACACCCTAAGGTGTAGCTTTGCTAAAACACTCCCACATAAAAACCAGTGGGTGTGTTCTAGCAAACCCCTATATATATATATGATAGTTTTTTTTTGCTATAATTGAATTACGGACAATAATTGAATTTTCTTAGGAAAAAACAAGGTCTTGCTAACCAATACTTTAAGGGCAATAAATCGAAATACAAAATTTTTTTTAGCAATAATTACAATACTTTTCGATGCAAACTTACTTATTCTAATACTTTAACCAATGCCCCAAAGACAATGGTTAGCATTCTCCAAAAACAATTACTCCCTCCGTTTCAAAATACATGTCCAAGTCAATCACTTCACATATGCCAATGCACAATTTTGACCGTTAATATCTTTAATTATCTAAAGTAAAAAATTATAAAAATTTAATATTTTGAAAATATTTGTCGAGGCAAATCAAACAACATCCTACATGCTAATATTTGTATTTATACATTAGTAAAAAAATATGGTCAAAGTAAGTCAAGTGAATAGTGCACATTGTAAAAATTAGACATGTATTTTGAAACGGATGGAGTATAAGTGTATGACAATGTTCCAACATATTTATGAACATGATAAAGATGTTGAAACATTGTCATAAATAAGAAAAATTTGATGTCTCAATTGCATGATAAGATTAAATATTTGTTTTTTTTCTCTTGAGTTTGATGGTTGGTGACATCGCCCTTTAATTGTTTGGATGTTAGATAATTGTATTTTTTTTTATCAATTCTTTAAATTTTAATGGGTGTTTGTTAATTATTTTATGTATTTGAACTCTTTGTTTCTTCCCGACACACCTTATGCTGAGGAGGTAGCTTTTTGTGGTGTTTAATATATTTCATTTTAACTTGCATAAAAATAAATTGGCAACCAGTTAAAATCCTATACTATATTAGCAAAAGTTTCTTTCTAAGGTTAGAGGTTTTGTTTGAGTGATTTATAACTTTATTATCACATTAATAATTTGGATAAAAAAAATTGAAGGTTAGTTAGTTTATAAAGATTTCTCCCTTATCTTGCAAAAGATATAACAGGATTCAAGTTCCACCGACAGTATGAAAATACTATTCTAATTTTTTTTGAAGGAAAAAATACTATTCTAATGAACTTTAGAACTTTTTTTAATAAAAAATTACCTTATAACTTTTTTATTTTATGTTAATGAACTTAATTTAACTCATCTAACCAACCGTTTATCTATAAAGAAATAACATACGAATAAAGAATATGTAACATAATATAACAACAATGACATAACATAACGTGGGTGGAAGTAACCGAGAGAGTTTCCATTGAAGTTTCGTTTGTTGAAGAGAGAGTGTGTGCGTGTGTGTTTACTGATCATAGCATATTATTCAACCATTTTCTATAACTCATTCTCATCAAACCCAAATTTCATTCCTTTAATATTCTTTTCTAGTTCCTCTTTTGGTTCCTCATTTGATTTTCATTTGGAACAAATGAAAATCTTTTGAGAGGTACTTCTACATAAACATTCTTTTGTCGTTTTTGGGTCATTGAGTTTTTTGTACAATTTTCATTTGACATTTTGTTTTTGTTTGATCTTGAGTTCACTTTGAGTGGACAAGAATTTCTAACAAATTCTTTTATATTTGTGGGGTGTTTTTGATTTCATAAATCAAATTCTCAAAGTTGGTTTTTTATTGTGAGATTTCCTTTGTGTGTTGATCATTTTCATATTTGTGATTATGGGTTGTGTGAGTTCCAAGCAAAAGGGATATTGTCATTGCAACACCCCTTATTGCTCTGTCTCTAGAAGCTACACAATGCATGTACATCATCCACCTCAAAACAAAGGAGATAGTTATCATGTTGTAGCATTGACATCAACAACATTAGGTTCTTTGGAACTTGTATCTCATAGTCAAGGCAATGGTTTTGTTCCATATTCAACTTTGCTCAAAGCGGACAATACCTCAGAAAACGGATTTGAGGTCGGAAAAGGTTTCATGTATTCCAATGGTAAGGTTGGTGAGAATTTCAAAGAAGAGAATGAAAATGAGGCAAATACATGGTCTAATATGATTGAGGAGAAGTTACCAAAATCTATTGCCAAGAATCCAATCACAACACCACCTTGTGAGGACATCATCAACACATGGGAACTAATGGAAGGACTTGAAGATACAAGTCCTTTTCAATCACCAAATCAATTAAGAAGCTTCTCTTTTGATGTTAATGTCAATGGCAATGTTGATCCTTCAAAGCCTAGTTTCATGGAGAATGATGATGGCATTGATTTACACAAACCAAAGTTGGATCATATGATTATTGAGGACGGATCAAATGTCTTAAATCTCAATGTTGAAGTTCTAAATTTTGATGATTGTAAAGTGGTGTCTTCATTCAAGAAGCCATTGCAAGAGAAGCAAGAGGGGATGGAGACAAAAAGATTATCTTTTGAGGAAAAGAATATTAGTGATAATGTTGTGAATTTCAAGATTGCCCCTTATGAGAAGAAGGAAAAAGTAGTGTTGTATTTCACAAGCTTACGTATGGTAAGAAAAACTTATGAGGATTGTTGCAAAGTTAGGATGATTTTGAAAGGATTAGGCATAAGGGTTGATGAAAGAGATGTGTCAATGCATTTGGGATTCAAAGAAGAGCTTAAAGAGTTACTTAGTGAAGGGAACTATGGTAAAGGAGGATTACCAAATGTCTTTATTGGAAGGAAATACATTGGTGGAGTTGAGGAAATTCAGAAATTACATGATGATAAGAAACTTGAGAAATTGTTTGATTGTTGTGAGAGGATTGATGACATTGAAGGAGGTGATGGTGGATGTGAGGCTTGTGGTGATATAAAGTTTGTTCCTTGTGAAACATGTTATGGAAGTTGTAAAATCTACTATGAAGGTGATTATGAAGAAGATGATGATTGTGAGCTTGGAGAGTGTGGATTCCAAAGGTGTCCTCATTGCAATGAAAATGGTCTAATAAGATGTTCCATGTGTTGTTTCTAGTTCTATATTTCATTTTAACATTTAACATAGATGCTTAGAACCAATGTTTGAGTTTTGTGTTCTATGTATTTTGTTTATAATTAGTGTTTTTTTATTGTTGTTGTATAGTTAATTTCTAGTTTGGTTGATCATATAAGAGAAGATGAAGGATATAGAAGGGTGAATAATTGTGTATGATTAGTCCTTATGCACAGTGAGTGCATAGTGTATATTTTTATTTTCATTCATTCATGAAACAAAGAAGGCGTGTATTCAATTTCATTTCTTGCAAAATCAAATGGTTACATTACAACTTACAAGGGTATAGTCCCTCAAAAAAAAAAAACTACAAGGGCATAAGGGAGAAAAAGACTAATACCATAGGCTCATGCACATAAACTCTAGGTGCTAGAAAAATCACTAATTTTGATTTCAAGCAAACCAACACATTATACTATTATAAGGATTCAATTGAATGTTGAAAAGGACATTTATAGATAAATAATGTTATGCTATGATTGTTGCAGGGTGCCCAATTTGAGGCACCTACTTATGTGAAGTAACATATCAATTTTTGGAATATAGAAATTAAAGTTGTATATGCTGTCATTTGGAAAAGGTTGTGCCACTAGAGATGAGAAGAAGCAAATGACACAAATGATTAGTGCCAAAGAAGCTAACTTTTTTGTGCACCTACTTACATAGCTCCCCTTTTAATCACGTTCATGTAAAAGATGAGCCCTACACAAAATGGAAACTATATTCTTTACTTCAATATTTTCCTTAAAATATTTAGATTCATGGTGTGTTTGATATAATGTGTTGCCGCGATTTTAACAAAACTACACTTTAGAGTTTTAACAAAATGACTTTCTTTATTTTCTTTAAAATATTTTGACGATGGTAAGCTTGACGTAATCACTATGTTACCATAATTTTAATAAAAACTACGAGAAATGCTACATTCAGCGAGAAGATTACCCAATAACATCACGAGCCTACTATACAAATACCCTGCCCCACCTTTTTCCTATTTTAACTACCCATCCACCATGTATTCCTATAAGGCAGGAGATGATCCAACGATTTAAATGGTTCGTGGAAATTCCGGGATGTTTTTTTGCTGGTAATAACATCTCTCTAAAAACTATACTTTAGAGTTTCAACAAAATCACGAAATCACTTTATTTTTGTCAAATTCTTTATCAATCTAAACATATGCTAAGTTTTATAATTCTATCTTGTAATTCACTTTTTCTCTCTTGTTTCTTCCTTACACACACATCTTATTTTCTCTTTGGCCTTAAAATACCAATGCTTAATTTCACATGAAAATGCAATAATATAAGCTTTTTTTAATTACTAAAAGCATTCACGGAAACTTTGATTGAGAATGTATCACAAGCTTGAAGATTCTCGTGGAAAAAAAATAGTTATAGTCAGCTTTATGTGAGAAAAGAAGTTATGCCTTCTTTTTCATGTTACTCTATAGAGAAAAAGCTTCTTGTAGCTATAGCTGTTAAAAGTTGTGTATGAGAAAGGAACCACCCACTACACGGCATTCTTAATAAACAAATGGTTTGTCCACAATTGTCGTCCATTCAATGGTAAAAGTTCGATCTGATAGAAAATGTTAACTAGTATCTCTGCCCTAAAGACACGGATTAGAAAATCAAATATAGTAGTATTATATTGAAAGTTATACAATTAATGCTTCAAAAGTCTAAAAAAATATCATTTTTAACTTAACTTTTTCTTTTGGTCTCCTTAACCGGTATCACGGTGGCACTGCCACACTGGTTAACATGATCAATTTAATAAATGGAGTTCAATTTTTTTAGAGACAGATGTAAAATGATCATTAATGCTATTTCGATTAATAATAATTTTCTCATTCTCCAAATTTACTTTTAAAATGTAAACAAATGGATTGCAATAGTAAAGAACTAAAAAGATAGGGGGATCCACAAATCTCATCCATCAAGCCAAGCCTTAGACCATATCCATGGATGCATGTCTAGCTATGTCCCACAAAGATATGCATTAAGGTCACTCATAATAAGAAATCTTGATCTTGCACAAAAGTGAACCAGCCATTAAATTGTAACACTATATGAAATGGAACTTGATCCTTGTCCCTTGATATCATCTAAATTGAAAAATATATTTTGAATTCTAAAATTTTAAATAACATTAATCTCTTTCAGGCAATTCCATATTTTCATATACTAAATTGATTGATAACAACTATGATAAAATATTTTCAATTTCAGTCTATTATAAGATATTAATGATTTGATTGATTAAATCGGTGGTTACCTTACATTTTCAATGATTAAACTGTTAAATAATTGTATTTTTCATCACTTTCCTATTGGTGTGCATTCAATAGACATGATCAATGTGAAAGGGACATTCGTATAATAGAGAAGTGATGTTTTGATAAAAGTAAAATAAAATAGAGAAGTGTGATTATATATGACAATATGTGACTTGAAGCTTGTTATAGTGGCCCAAAAAAGAACTAGGACTAGGGATGGGAATAGGCCAGGCCAGGCCAGGCTTTGGCAGGCCTGAGCCTGGCCTACGACAAAATTTGCAGGCCTGAGCCTGGCCTGTGGCCTTTCATAGGCCAATTTTTATGGCCTGGCCTGACCTTTTTAAAAGCCTGGACTGGCCTGATAGCCTGCTTATTGGCCTATTTAATTTCTAAAACTTTTTTATAACCATTATGAAATAAGGTCCATTTTAAAGTTTTTTTTTCAATTTTAAAAAACGTGAATTCAAGAAAATATTCATAAAAAGAAAACTTTTTACTTTTGCCTGGGTTTTGTTATTTTGTTTTTTAGGAATCTTTAATGACATTCGTAAAAACGTGAATTCATAATATGTTTCAATACAATTTATCTTTGAACAACATCCATTCAATTAAAACTACCTAGATTTTGTATAATATGACACATTTACATTCACAGTAAAACATGATATACATTACAAGATATATAAATAAATAAACGAAAATGATGATTCAAGCAAATAGTAAGTTACAACAGTGGGTATTCAAAGCAAAATGAGTAGATATGGTAGAGAGTATAATAAGATCTCTTAATATTGAGACTTTCATGTCAGGGAATCGGATTTCACAAAGATCTTCGATTGAAAACATGTAAGGGAATATCTTTGTTGTCTTTGAAATACACGCACAGATCTGTGAAAAAATTGAAAAGCACAGATCAGCAATTGAAAATTACATTGATTGGGAAAACTAGAAAAAATAGAGAAAGAGTAAAAAGATATTACTTCATTATTTGAGTAGTTTTATAGCGTTTCAAAATTTTACAACAGATAGGAGAAGAAATAGTTGAGAAGAGAATAAGAGAGAGGAACGGCGCTAGGGTTTTTTTCACTTTAGGTTGTATTTATAGTAGTTTATATGTAAAAGTTCAAAGAGTGATGCAGGCTTGCAGCTCCTACAAGCCCATAAACAAGGAACCGTATTGTAAGGCCCAAAAGCTTGTGCTAGTGAAAATATATAGGCCGGCCTGTTAGGCCAGGTAGGCTATTTCATCAGCCTGGGCCTGGCCTATTAAACTATATAGGCTTTAAAAAAAAGCTTGAAACTGGCCTTTTCATAAACAGGCCAGGCCAGGCTTTAAATAGGCCAGGCCATAGGCCCCTGTAGGCCGGCCTGGCCTATTCCCAACCCTAACTAGGACGGCAATTTCATAGCAATCGTGGGGTTGTAACATTTAGACATTTAAAGGGTCATAATAAATTGTTTTGCTGTGAGATAGGTTGTTGGCTGCCTGGCTATGATGGGATGCCTATGAAACCATAGCAAGCTGGTTTGAAGGTGATCATCGTTAAAATGGCACACAATTGTTGACATTTGACATCATGTAGATTGCTTGTATGTAATCATTATTATATACTTTTTTATATTTCTCATAAAAAAATTATATATATGCGATCGGAGATGACGGTCGGAGTAAGTGCGATGAGGTGAAATACGGTTGTTTTTTGCTTGAGCATGATGATGTAGCTGCAAAGATATTTCAATGCTCTAATAAGTGATGTTGCAATGAGAAATTAATTTTTTTTCTAAGAATGATCGTGTGTACCTTTTTTGTTTTGTTGTAGTTGAATCCTTTTATTGGTTATTGAAATTACCACGTGGATGTAAAGCGGTCAGACAGTTGTGTCTTTTCCAACGTGTGAGTCAGGTGGCCTTCTGATTTTAATTCGGGGGTCCAGATTGGTTCCGGATGTTCTTTTTATGCATAGTGACTTAGCGCTAACATCGGTGGTTCACATATGGACTAGAGACTTATTAGGCCTTTTAGTCTTGAGATTGTGTCATCACCCGTTCCTAACAGTTGCCACCAAGTCTTCATCTCATTGATGAAGATAATGACTTGTGACAGTTGAGAAGTACAAAATTTGTTCAAGCTAATGTGTGACTTCACCCAGATAGGTTTTGGTGAACATGTTTGTGAGGGGGATTGGCGATGACACGTGAAGATGCGAAAGACTTGGAGTTGTTATTTTGAAAGAATTTATTTGGACATTTGTTTCTCAGGTAAGATCGTCTCCTTGTTGAAAGTGATGAATATGGTTTACTATATTTGGACAAGGTATGTCGACAATTAGCAATGGCACTGAGTATTCATTGTCCGGGTGCCCCATAGGTTGCCATTATGTCTAGCGTAGAACTCAATCGCTTGAAAACATTAAGTGTTGATGAGATGTTTGAGAGACAAATTCAATTTTTTTTTAAGAGGATTTGGACCGTTATATCGTAATCTTGATTTATGGATAGTTGAATGATGATGAATTGTTTTGATTGGTCTCTCTCTACCTAGGACGACTATCTTGGTGGTCTTACCTTTCGTATGCCCTACCCTAAATTTCCCTCTATTTTCATTTAGAGAACAAATTTTTCATTTAAATCTTATTTTAAAAAATAAGAAAATATTAATATTGTCGTATGAATTTTATTCCTCCACTCGTGTATTTGAATTTCCAATAACTATTGTCATTTTATCTATCTAACCAAATATATATATATATATATATATATATATATATATATATAGGGTTAATAGGACTTTACCCCCTGTAATATAGGCGACTTTTGGTTTTGCCCCCTGTAAAAAAAAAAAATTAGATTCCGTCCTCGTAAAATGAAGATTCTTCAGGTTTGCCCCCTGACCCCAATGGGTCAACAGAATCTCCTACGTAGCACGCTGCGTCACCTTTTTTTGATGAAGTGGCGCGCTGACTGTATAATTATTTTTATTTTTTATATTTTTATTGGGGTACACGTGGCATTTTTGATTTTTTTTTTAAAAAAAAATATTTAAAAATTCTGGGAAATTGAAAAATTAATAAAAATGAAAAAATTGAAAAAATAAGGAAAAAAATTAAAAATTCTGAAAAAATTAATAAAAATAAAAAAAACTGAAAAAATACGGAAGAAATTTAAAAATTCTGGAAAAATTAATAAAAATAAAAAATGATTAAAAAAATAAAATAATCTAATAAAATTAAAAATTATGAAAAAATAAAATTTTGAAATTTTCTGAAAAAATTAAAATTCTGGAAAAAATGAAATTTTCGAAATTTTAATAAAAATTCTGGAAAAATTATAATTAAAATTTTAATGAAAAAATTCTGGAAAATATTTAAAAAAAATTCGAAATTTTCGAAAAAAAATTAAAAAGATTAATCATTTTTTAAAAAAATGAAATTTTTAAAAATAACCTAAGCTCGAGAAATTTCAAAAATTTCATTTTTTTTAAAATGATTAATCTTTTTAATTTTTTTCGAAAATTTTGAAATTTTTTTAAATATTTTCCAGAATTTTTTCATTAGAATTTTTATTAAAATTTCGAAAATTTCATTTTTTCAGAAAATTTAGAAATTTTATTTTTTCAGAATTTTTTAATCTTTTTTATTTTTTTTCTGAATTTTTCATTATTTTTAATTATATTAGATTTTTTTTTTAATCATTTTTTATTTTTATTAATTTTTAAAGAATTTTTAAATTTTTTTAAATTTTCCAGAATTTTGTTAATATTTTTTTTCAATTTTTTTATTAATTTTTCATTTTTCCAGAATTTTTTAATATTTTCAGAATTTTTTTTCAATTTTTTTTTTATTTTTCATTTTTCCAGAATTTTTAAATTTTTTTTAAAAAAAATCAAAAATGCCACGTGTACCCCAATAAAAAAATAAAAATAATTATACCGTCAGCACGCCACGTCATCAGAAAAAGGTGACGCAGCGTGCCACGTAGGAGATTCTGCTGACTCATTGGGGTCAGGGGGCAAACCTGAAGAATCTTCATTTTACGAGGACGGAATCCAAAAAAAAATATTTACAGGGGGCAAAACCAAAAGTCGCCTATATTACAGGGGGTAAAGGTCTATTAACCCATATACATACATATATATATATATATGTATGTATATATTCGATGAATTTATTTTTGCCGCCCTCCCCAGAAAAAAAAAAAAAACTCATGCATGATACTTTTCACATTTTAAAATTAAAAAAAAAATGTTCATTCTTTCTATTTTTACCACTGCAAATTATATAATCTGTAATAAATATATGAGAAATGATATGTGTACAACCATTTTGGAACAAGTTTTGAACAACTATCTCTCATACTCTCATTTTGTTTTGGGTTAATTAAGTTTTTAGTCCTTATAAATATTCACAGCCCTACAAAATAAAATCACACTTTTTAGTCCCTATAAAATTTTCCATCAGCATTTTTAGTCCCTATAAATTTTTCCATCAGCACTTTTAGTCCCTGTCAAAAATTTCCATCATCAGTTTTGGTCCCTAAAATGCTTAAGGAAAATGTCACAGGAACTAAAAAGTGTGATTTTATTTTGTATGGACCAAAAACAAAACTGTGAATATTTTATAGCGACCAAAAACTTAATTAACCCTTTTGTTTTTATTCTCTATCTTCATTTTTGTCTCTTTGTTGTTTCTAACCAATAGAAAAAGATAAAAACAAGATTGTTCCAAAAATCATCACAAAATGGTTTTACATTATTATCATCCCCCAGACACTTCACCACCCTACATTTAGACTAATGATACTCTCTCCGTCCCTTTTTACAAGACTATTTTACAAAAATCACGAGTATAAAGAAAAGTTGTTGGAGTAATAGATTTGTCACAAATGTATGTTACTATTATCAAATTACCCTTTGCCAATAGAGATATTTAATGTTAACTTTTTATATTTCAAAGTATATTGATAGGCTCTGTTTGGTAACGATCTTTTACCACGAGCTTATAGCTTATTTCACGAATTTCCACGAGCTTATAAGCTATTTTTCAGAAGCTACTTCAAGTAGCGTTTGAGCTTATAGCTTATAGCTTTTCTTCTTTATTCCATTTATACCCTTACCACTTTAACTAAAACCCATGTTTACCCTTAATAATTAATTTATTATAATTTAAAACAAATTTTTTTTATCCTTCGTTTATACGTGTTTTACCCATGCTGCCTTTATAGTTTCGTTTAATTTAAACTCATGCTTATAGCTTCGCTTATAGCTTTTTACCCATGTTTTTTATCTTATTTCCATTTATACGTTTTTTTTTTGTTTTATCCTTCGTTCTTTTTAACAAATTTTTTTAATCATATGAATTGATTATTTTTTATTTTATTCTTAAAATAAATTTGTAAACTTTAGTTTTTTTTATTAATGTATAATAACTGGAAACTGAATCGAAATAAATTGAAAATAAATTTTTACCGAAAAACAATAATTTAATAATATATAAACATTTATTAAATTTAAAATATTTAAATTATCAAATATCTTAAATATTAATTTATAGTAGTATAAATTTTATATGAATTAATAATGTCCTTTTATGTAATTTTACATTTATCAGCTAGTTCAACCGCTATTTTTACCAAACACTTTAATTAGCTTATCAGCTATAAGCTATCAGCTAAAAGCTATCAGCTAGCTTATCAGCTAAAAGCTATCAGCTAGCTTATCAGCTAGTTTATAAGCTATCCGCTATTTTTACCAAACAGAGCCATAATATTAATAAAGGATGTATTTTAAAAGGGTAATAAATGCATCTAGATATTTGTAAATAGTCTTATATTTAAGGACAAAAACTTTTTTTAAAGTAGTCTTAGAAATAGTGACGGATATGGTAGCATTGTTTAAGCCGAACTTCTGACTCATTACAATGATGTCACCAACACAAACTAGAAAATTGTTTTCCCCACATAAGAAGTTGCTAAAAACCTCATGGAAAATACGGTTTTACCCCTGGTTGTAGTTAATTACACTCCGCTAAATGCAACTGAAGTTAACGATCGTTAGTACACCTGTAGTTACTACAATCCAGTTTTGTAAAACAAAAGGGTCGATTTTTCTTGGAGACATAAAGTCATGAAAAATGATCTAGAGGTTGAATTTTTTCACGATGTTTTGCAGACATGTTTAGAACAAGGTACAAATTAAATATGAATTTTTAACACGCCAAAAACTTAAGAATCCAAAACATCAAACCATCGACCTAGAAATATTTTAAGCTGGTTTTTTGCTCTATAAAAAGGGAGGCTTAGTCAGAATGCTGCCAAACTTTTCAAATCCTCTATATGTATTTTTATAGAGGTGTATGCCAAAAACTAGTCCAAATTCGATTTTCTAGGTTGATGTATTGATTTCTTGAGTTTTGGCGCATTAAAAGTTCATATTTAATATGTCCCTTGTCGTAAAATTCTTATTTTTTTTGTGGAATATGTTGTTTTTATGTGCAAAACAAACTTGCAAAAAATCGTGAAAAAATTCAACCTCTAGGTCACTTTTCCGGATGCGCACTTGGGAAAAAATTATGATTTTGCGCGTTTCGGTCGAAAAAATCAAAATAAATCGAGACTTAGTCAGAATGGTACGGAACTTTGTCGATCCTTTATAGGTATTTTTATAGAGGTTTCTATAAAAAAAGCATCTCGAAATTCTATTTATAGTTCGATGTTTTGATGTTTTGGTTTCTTGAATTTTTGGCGAGTTAAAAATTTATATATAATTTGGCTCTGGTTGAAAAATTCTAATTTTTTTTCTGGAAGATGTTAATTTTATGTTCTAAACATGCTTGAAAAAAATCATGAAAAAATTCAACTTCTAGGTCACGTTTCGGGACGCGCACTTGGGAAAAAATTATGATTTTGCGTCTTTCAATCGAAAAATCAAAATAAATAGATGCTTGGTCGAAATGTTAGCAAACTTTTCATATCTTGTATATGTTTTTTTATAGAGGTGTTTTCAAAAAATCAGCTCAAAATTCGATTTCTAGGTCGATGTTTAGGTTTCTTGAGTTTTTAGCACGTTAGAAATTCATATTTAATTCTTCACTTATCGGAAAATTCTAATTTTTTGTACGATATGTTTTTATTTCCTAAATATGCATGCAAAAATTCGTGAAAAAATTCAATCTCAAAGTCACTTTTTGGAACTTTATGACTTCAGGGAAAATTAAACATTTTTTCGACAATACTGGACTGCAACTAACTACAGTTACACCAACGATAATTAACTACAGTTGCATTTAGAGAAATGTAGTTAACCATAGTTGGGGGTAAACCCGTATTTTTTAGCAATTTCTTGTGTAGAAAAAGCAATTTTCCACAAACTTAGCCCATCAAAAATAACATAAGGCCACGGCCCACGAATGATGAAAGTTAACAATGTTTTTAAGCTGATTTAACATATTTTTAGCATTTATATTCAGACACTCTTACATTTTTCACATTCGTTCCCCTTAAAAGAAATTTTCATTATCACATTCAATATCCTTTTTTTTTCTCTCTGTTTGTCAATTCTTATCATATTATCCATCTATCATATAACTATATTTATATCAAATTCGATTCTTCCGGTGATAATTTAAGTGTACTAATTTAGCTTCTTAAAAAATAAAATTATTGTATTTATCTCTTTCTATCTCAAAGTATACATTGGTATTTGGATGTTTGCAAATTCTTTTTGTTGTTGATAGAAACTGATCTAACGTATAAACTATGTATCTTTTGTCAAACATACTAAATATGTACAATGAGATTAACAATGTAATTTATTCATCCAACCTAAAAATGTTATTCATAGTTTGATTTCATTAGATACATATGTAAAACAAATTACACTGTCTGTGTAAATAAATCAAATTCATGTACAATATACAATTGGTCAGAAAAAAAAATATATGTACAATATTGACATATACTCACCAGTCACCACGGCATTAACGAATCACATGGTGATAGTATAAAGAGATCAGTGACTAAAGTTTACATTCCGTAATGCAACTCAAGTCCACATAATGCAAATTTGACTCAAGTTCACCTTCTTCATGTGACTACGATCATATGATTTATATATATATATATTCTTAAAATGTGGCTTGTGTCTAACTTGATCATGCAAAATGACTTAAGGAGGGGAGAGTATTTGAGAGAAGACTGTTTCTTACATAGTTGCTTGCACTGGTTGCTTTTAATAGTACTTCAATATCTAAAGACCCACGTCTCAACTACTCACTAAATGCAAGCTACATCTTCTATGCCTTCTAACCCTATCTACCAATATTTAAAATTTTATTTCGAATTGCACCACTTAAAATAAAATGGGTCTAACAAAGGGTGGGAATAGGCCAGGCCGCTCGTCAGGGATCTATGGTTCGGCCTACTAAAAGCCTGGTTCGGCCTAGCTCGTTTAATAAATGGGTCAAGCTTGAGCTTTTTAAAAAGCCTATTAATTTAATTAGGCAATTATAAAAAAACCTATCAAGCCTACCAAGCCGGCTCGTATACGAGTATATATTACATTTTTCCATATTTATTATTTATATTTATATATATCAAAAGGAATTACTGATCCATCAAATTCTCATACCACAATTACTATTATTTCACTTTGTTTATTTTATTTTGTATGGTCTTGCTAGTGATATATATATATATATATATATATATATATATATATATATATATATATATATCTGTGTGTGTGTGTGTGTGAACTATTAAGGCTTGCTATTGATATGCCTAATGTCAAATAAATCTTTGCTGTTATAAGACATGATTATTCTTGAGTTTCTATCCATCTATAAATTTTACAATTGTGTTTCATTAGTTTAATTTGTATATAATTAATGTTTTATCCCTATATTAAGATCGTTGCACAAATGGAAAGGAATTTTTTTTGATGAACAGACTCTGTTTGAAATTTGTAACACAAACTAGGCTTTCAGACAGGCTAATAGGCCAGGTCAGACTTTTAAAAAGGCCAGACCAGACTTAAAATAAAGTCTTTGACAAGTAAAAGGTCAAGGCTTAGGCCTTAGTTTTTTCAACTAGGCCTAGCCTATTTAAGCAAAGCTCGGCTCGGCCCGGCTCATTCCCACCCCTAGGTCTAACACTTTATTAGTTCAATAGGCCAAATCAAATTCATTCTCTCACAATACATGTCTCACTTAATAATGTCACGATAGGATATATATCATATCATTTTTTTTTTGCACACCTTGTAATGACATGATAAGATCTGTCATATTTTCTTTCAAAAAAAAAAAAGATCTATGTCATATTTAAATGATAAAATTACTCTTGTCAATAAACTAATATTAGCTCAACCATACATATTTTAATAAAATAAACTATCAACATTCAGTCCACATTTTCCCTCAAAAAAAAAAACATTCAGTCCACATTTCTTTCAAAAAAAAATTCAGTCCACAAGTCCAAGCTCAAATCATAAAAATGTCAAAAAAATTATATTTGAATCCCAACTCCTCTTGTTTCTGTGAACTTCCGATGATTATTGTCATTTTGTATATCTAGCTATATATTTTTTCTTAAAAAAAAAGATATATTTCATATTTAAATGATAAAAAAAGATCTATGTGATATTTATATTTGATTTGTTAAAAACACAAATTTATATTAATATATTTAGATAGGCTAAATAAAAGTAATATATATATATATATATATATATATATATATATATATATTAAACATTCCATAAAATATATAAAATCCGTCAATTTTATCACTTAAATCTTAATATGAGAAATTAAATTGACATATTTTCAAATATTTTAAGAAACTAAATTGACGTTTTTATATAATTTAGAGATTATTTATTATTTTTATGTTTTTTAAAGATGAAATTGGAGAGAATGATATTTTAAATATATTAAATTGATGGTTTTTCTCAAATTAATTAATGCATTTGTTTGCTTCGGCTACAACTGCAAATGATCATTTGGGGGGCTGCCTGATTTTGTTGTTGGTCCGAATTATGTGTAGGCATTGAAGACAACAATTCAACAAGTGTTAGGCATTAGTTTGGTACTCCTTTTGAGTCAATATTGTTTTCTTTATGATTCTTTTTTCCATTTTGTAAAGTTTGAGATCAATGGGTTTTTTATTTGGTTTTTAACGTTTTGTTCAGTTAACTATTGTCAGCTTCTTGTATTCTAGTTAATTTATTTATTTTGCTATGTTGGGAAGATTCTGTATATCATCTTAGTTTTACACGTCTTGTGTTTTATCTAAATTTTCTATTATGTGCTGTCTAGAAAACTAGACTGGTGTAATTTACGAACTTTTGTTCTTGATCATAAGTAGATAAAGTCTTGTGACCAACTAACTATTTTGTTCATAGATGAAGTCATGCATGGTCACAAAAACATTTATAATTAGTGCAAAATTCAATCAAAATTGTTTGAGAAAAATGTTAATTGCCATGCATTATGATGTCACTTTATCATATGTTATATTTTAGATTTTGTTGAGAAAAATATACTTCTCTTATTATCTAATAAGTTTTGTTGTTAAAAAAAGGCTAAATATCACATTTGGTTATTTTAGTTTGACAGAATTCTCAAGTTAGTCCTTTAAGTTTCTAAAGTTTTAATTAGGTCCTTTTAGTTTGACATAATTCCCAAGTCAGCCCTTTAGGTTTCAAAAGTTTCAAATAGGTCATTTTTGTTGATAAACTATTTCACCGTTACCCCTGCTGCCAGTCTCCGTTTAACTGATGCTGATGTAGCCGTTAAGTTGTTGACTTGGATCAAAATAATGCCTTTTAAAAGCACCAAGGTGTCAAAACGCTACGTTTAATGGTCACAAATGATCATTTATAGCGCTAGAAATGCAGTTATTTACAACAACAAATGCCTTTCTAGCACTATTAAACGACATTCATAGTGCCAGAATGATCATTTGTGACCATTAAATGTAACGTTTTGACACCCTGAAGCTTTTAAAAGGCAGCGTTTTGATCCAAGTCAACAACTTAATAGCTACATCAGTATCAGTTAATTATTAACTGACAGGAGGGGTAACGGAGAAATAGTTTATCAACTAAAAGGACATATTTGAAACTTTTGAAACTTAAAGGACTAACTTAAGAATTCTGTAAAAACTAAAAGGATCTATTTGAAACTTTTGAAACTTAAAGGATTACTTGAAAATTTCTTCAAACTAAAAGGACCAAACATGGTATTTGGCTTAAAAAATATATGTTATCTTTTAAAGTAACGTCTTTATCTAATGTGCACAAGTAAATTTTTATTTTTGAAGAAAAATGTACACAAGTAAATTAATCTAACAACATGCATAAGTTTATTTTCTACCATTTAAACTAATGATAATTAAGATTTATTGATCCAAAAGAGAAAACAAGTTTATGCATGATGCATGATTTGTCTCACTTGTGTATTATAAACTTGACCTTCTAAAAATATAATTTGCGATCTATAACTATACTTAAATTGTCAACTTTTAGTAAAAAAAAAAAAAACTATACTAAATGTGTTGATGCAAAAACGTGTTTATATGCTGCATAATTATTATCTTTTGACGTACGATAATGCTGCATAAATTTTGATAAGTGTGTTTTAGGTGTTTGTTGTAGTTTAGGTATGTAGTTGTCGGGTGATGGTAGTGCCATGTTGAGTCACATGTGGGTTGTTGTGTTTTGACAGTACTATTATGTGGTCTGTGGATGCAAATCTTCTATCTTAATCTAACACAAGTGTTTCATCTTGAATCCTTTCTAGAAGTTTTGGAGAATATTCACTTGTGATGTTTTTAGGTTTTTATTTTAAATCTCTCGGTTTTAGGACATTATCATGGTTAAATTTTAGCTCATTTAAGATTTGAATTCAAACTCATTCAAATAACTTGTATTAATTGAAATTTATTAATCACTTGAGATTAGTTATTTGGTCATTTTTGTTGGTTCTATGTCATCGTTCAAGTTTTTTCACATGGACTCTCATTCTACAAGAGTGTCAACTTGAGCCTCTAGGAATGATATTTTGACAACCAATTTTCAACAACTTTTGTGACAACTCTCTTTCATACTCTCATTATATTTTTATTCTCTCTCTTCCTTTTTCTCTCTCTATTGTTATTGTCCAATAAGAATGGAGGAAAAAGGTTGTCCCTAAAAATTGCATGTCAAAATATCATTCCTCATTTTAGAATCTATTAAAAGGTGTTTTTCTCTTTGAAAGGGTCAATACTTATCTATGGATGAGTGGATCACTCTTATCAATTATGTCTTGGATTCCCTGTCACTATACATACATTTTATGTCCTACAAAATGCCATACAAGGCAGCTAGAGAGATCACAAGTTTAGAAAGGAGTTTTTTGTGAGGTGATGTTGGGACTTAAAATATTAATTGGGTCAAATGAGACTCTATTTATCTTTCGATGGTGGGCTTGATGTCAAAAATCTTGAGTTGTTTAATATCTTGTTGTTGTCAAAATGACGTTGGAGATGTTTAATAGATACAAATGCGATTTGGTATAACTTTCTTTCTCATAAATATGAACCCTTTGATGGTAGTTTTGGGTCGAGTTCTCTTTGTCATACTAAACATTCTATTTGATGGCGCAATTTATTGTAGGTGGATGGAGACTCCGACTTGGTATCAAGTTGGTTCTTTGATACCATATATAAAAAAGAAGGTGGGATATGGAGCTTCCTAAATTATGGGAGGATGGTTGAATTAGTTCTTGTCCTTTAAAGAATATTTTCCCCATGCTTTATTCAATGACCTCTAGTAAAGCTTCTTTTATTAGTGGTATAAGCTTCTGATAATAAACGGCAACCAAATCGTTCAAGCAACTATATTCAATCAAGAATTAATCTACAAACATGTATATATAAAATCCATAATCGATTCAAATAGCTAAGATCGAAAGAATAGAGGAACAAACACATTAATATTGTCTCTCAAAATCTGCCAAAACATATTTTTATAACCTAGACCTACGACAAGTGCCTCGGACATGATAACGAGAGCACATGGTGGCCAACAGGCTTCCTAGGTTAGGTTTAGGGAGCCTCGCGCGTCACCTTGGGCACCTCGTTCACCATATAGAATACTCCATGCATAGATAAATGCGATTCATACATTTTCATAAAATGAGATAAAAAAAAAAATCAGTTTTGTGCGGTTTCACAATTTTTTTTTAGATCTATTTACGATTTTATTTGGATCAGGTTTAGATATGAACATATTTACCTAAGATAAGTGTGTTTTGCCACAAAATTCTACATTACTGAAGTCATTATAATGAAGTAAACAGTGCTAATCATAACCTTAATTAATAGATTTAACATGTGATACATTTTGGCCATCTATAAATATGACACATGGATATATAGGAGAATAGTCATACAAAGTTCTTAATTTAAAATTACAAAACCTTCAAAATATACCCGCCATATGAAAATTGCACACCTCAAACTACACTCTAGCCAGCCCATCTAAAATAAAGTACACTCTTATAAATATATAAATATATATTTCTCATTGAAATTAAGAAAATTAGATTAATCTCTAAAGCTTATTGATTAATTAGGCTTCTGATAATATTAGCCTCTGGACTATCAGCATCAATTGTGACCAATAACTGAGATAATCTTTCACTTAAATCATCAACTTCTCTATGTAAGTTTCTTATGTAGTTGCAAGTCTCTTGTAGGACCTTAGATGCTGATACCTGCATAATAAAATTAGTTAGCATCTCAATCAGTTACTATGAGAGTCACTTTCTTTCTTCTATTTCTATATATACTGTCCTTTGTCACAAAGGACTAGTGGTTATAAATGTCATGTATCGTACAATACTCCTGCCATATTCATAAATTATGAATAATAATAATAATAATAATAATAATAATAATAATAATAATAATAATAATTCCTTCAAAATAATAATAATAATAATAATAATAATTCTTATATATAAGTCTTTTGTGTAAACCATTTTTATTAACTAATCAAAACTGGACCGATCATCGTGAGCTTAGGTTAGTTGGTAGGGATAATGCATAATATATCTAAGATTCGAGGCTCGAACCCCAGACACCACAAAATAAAAAAATCAAAACTGGACTGGACTAGCCGAACATAATATGAGACCTAAAGCGAGATATGATTATCAAAATATGAAACTTTTTATTGATTTATTTACTTTGGTAAATTAAATTAATGTTGATTTATTTCATTACCATGATTTTATTGTAGTTGTATAAAATAATGTTCATACTTAGGGTTTTTCTTCTTTTTTCACCAAAAATTGATGTGTTTGTACATGTACTACAAAATCATATTCAGAGATCATACAAAAAGTCATGTTTCACGAATTAGTCCACAATTACCTCATGACTGTTACAGTGCAGTTTCCTTTTTTTACCTTTAAAACCTTTTCCTTTCTGGGGTTCTGCGTTATACTTTAATTATTATCAATGTACACAAATAATAATATTATATTTTTATTACAAAATAGAACGTCCAAAAAACGTTTCTCATTATTATTTTTCATTGTTCATTTTTCAAAACTATACACATGATACATGTACGAGTCGGTGTGAATGGTGTGGGAACAGTTTGGTCCTATACCCTTCGTAAGATTGACCATGACATTGTCTGGTTGACCAAGTTCTTAGATATATTTCTATAATAATATAGGCTTGTAGGCTTTTATTACATACATCAACTAAGCCATTTTTTTTTAGACCAAGAGAGTAGTGAGGATAAAACTTTGTTGGGTGATGTTAATATATGTGCCCTACACTTTGTGCAATTTACGGTACATAATTTTTACTAATAGAATTCTTAACACGTGTTTTAAGGGTACATGTTAACATTTTTCAACCTTTTAAGGGATATATTAGTATATAGAAATGCTAACAAGTACCCTTAAAGCATTGTTTAAGAAACTAAAAAGAATAACTTTTGGATATGAAGTGGTGTAATTATTATTTTGAGACTACTTTAACTTACTATATTTTTAAGACAAATTTTTTATTTGTGTATTCATTAAACAATGCATTTATGACACTTATATTAGCATGCATCTATATATATTATGTAAGGACCTTACGGTAAGACTACTAAAATATAACATTAGCGACATAAATTAATTATTAAAAAATAAAAATCTTCCTTTAATTAGTGCTTATTACAAAATTTTACCATAAAATTAGAGAGGAGTATGGTGTTTTCTCTTGAAGTTCTTTTAGCAATGATAATTTTGTTATACACATTATTCTTAATTGTATACCTAAGTAGTGTATACAAATAATATGGTTAAGAGTCTACATTTCTCTATAAATATATTTATAAATGCTCTTCAAATTTGAAGAGGATGTCCTGATTTTCATGAGCTTCAAGACTAACTCATTATAAAATTTTGATCATAAAAAAATGTCCACTCAAAGCTCTGCCGTATGAGTTAAATTAATTTTTAGACTATAGTATATCCCTTGACCGTTTACTATATATTATTATGATATGACTCACATGTGCTACACGACCAAACCCATAATATTATGTTAATTTCTTAGCTTCTTCCTAGACTACCCCTTCCAAATTTAAACTTGGTTCGATGTGCCTATATTTTTTTTTTTTAAATTAGTTTGAACTATATAGTTGCTTGAGATACCTAGCTAGTTATATATGAAAAATATAACCCTATGTATATATAATAACATGTGTTAAGAAAAAGAAAATATTCATAGTGGTCTAAGGGACATTATCAAAGGAGTTTTAAGCAAGAGTTTTTGAGTTTGATATCCCAAAAACTAACATAAAAACTAAGGATAAGTATGAAAAATACCTTATCTGAACGCCTATGACGAATCTCAGGAACAAGTTGACGTAACTTGGAAACAAGTTCAATGATTTGATCATCAGAAATTCTTGAAGAAGAAGATTGTTGCCTTGACCTTCTGCTAGACATAATATATACCTAGATGTTGGTGTATTTTTCTATTTATATATATGGTTTATAATATAACCAAGAAGATACAAATGAGGGAGAATAAAGTAAGAAAGTAACAACAATTAATTGGTTTATTTTGTTGGAAATTAACAAACAAAAGACAAGCTATATAGTGGAGAAAAGGAGAGGAGGAATGGTAGGAGAAGTAGAGTTAAAAGCTATAGGTATGAATGAAGAAATGAGAAAGTGATAAGAGAGATATAAAGGGAGAGAAAGGGACCATAAATGAAGGAAGGGTACAATTAGATAGACAATTATGTTAGATTTGAAGCAAACAATTGCATTGGGAAAGCAGTGGCGTAGGATGTTGCTAAGTAAAATGGAGAGAGATGAGCCTAAAATATTGGTCTAGTTTGTAACAATGCCACTCATTATTTTATAGACAAATATTTGGGTGTTATTTTAGTTTAAGGGTTTGAAACTTATAAATTATTACTACTAGATAAATGATATTTGTACAACTATTTTGAGACAACTTTTGAACAAAATTTTACCTCGTACTTACATTATATTCTTACTTTCCCTATTTCTTTTTTTTCTTTTCTATTGTTTTTTATCAATAAAAAGAGAGAAAAAAATGTTGTCATAAATATTGTCATCAAATAATGTTATCATCAGTTCACCAACCGAGTTGTCTACTCATATATTAATATATGAGTCCATCTCTAAGACACTTGTTAACATTTTTTTATGAGTTTAAATTTTGCTATTGATATAAACACATATAAACACGTTGTTGATAAATAATATGTATTTACTTTGTCCTTTAAAAATAGATATGTATATATGTATGTGGAGTCTCACGAAATTCATTGACTGTAATCAACTCCCGAAATCTAACTTTAAAAAGTATAAGTTTAGATTGAAAGTTTGTTACATATTATTAAAAAAAATGATTAGAATATTTAATCATTTAGAGATTAAAATTTATAGATTTTTTAAAGAGAAACATCGTAAGCTAGTCTATACAACTAGAACTAAAATAAACAGTGATAAAAAAACTAAATTATTTTGTTGTAGTTTGCAAAATAAAAAAGTGGTTCTCTGAAAAAGCCATTCACAATTTTTTTTCTCTCTTTCAATTGGATAGTTTTTATGTTTTTTTTTAGATTCTTAGTTGAAAATACAGTGACAAACAGATGAGTTCTTTTAATTAAATGTAACTATTTTATTCTTATAAAAAGTTCTTTTTTCAAACAAAAAAAAACGTAACAAACTGATTCTTGATTCTGATTAATACTTTCTTAAAATCTTGTAATGCCACCTCAATTTTAACAAAAATTACATTTTAGAATTTCTATAAAAACATTACAATCAAAAATGATTTTATCAAACTCGCCGATAATCTAATTTGGTTTAGAGGACTGTTCATTTTTTTTGGTCAAGTAGTCTAGTGACTGAAGTTCACACATTTAAATGTGGGGAAGTGAGATATATCCAGGGTTCAAACCCGACCCCTGCATATAATATGCATTGTCTCTATCAACTGAGTTAAGCTTACGGGGGCCGAGAACCGTTGATCTAAGTATGCACTTAAAAAAATTGTTAAGGAAAAAAAATTGAAGAGAGAGAATTTGTTTTCTTTTTTTATATGTTTCCAATTTGGGGTTGATTTGAAGTGCCTTAGGAAGGGTTTGTCATGTATTTAAGCTAACAAAGTGGGCCTTCATGTACATGTCCCTATTAGCAGGACCATGTGACCATATATAGGAAACTGATCTTCTAAAATTAAGGGTGTTAATTTTAAAATTCCCTCTACTAATCACATAGTTCCACGTAATTAATTGTACCCTAAAACACTACCACCCTTCATGATTCATAGCTCCAATGTTTCTGGCTAGTGAGTCAAAAATGTATAAATTGCTCAATAGTATACCGACATGGCATGCAACTATTAGTCAACACTTGAGTTATAGATTTAAAACAATTTATATTTGAAAGAAGTGACTTAGATCTCAATGAAATTGATGCTTCATTATGACTTGAATGTCTTTAATTAGGATAACCATGTTATTAAATAACTATCTTAATTTAGATAAGCTAAGTAAAATTCAAGAAAACAACAAGTTTAAAGTGTGTATAGTTAATTATTTTATGATAAAGTGTTTGATTTAAGAACAAGCAAGTGAATCTAAAAAGGGGAACATTCATGGCAATTTCCGTGCTACTTATTAAATTATTGCCCTTTATTTTTGTTAGGGACACAACTACGTGAGCAATTAAGGGCCAGTTTATCTTGGAAATGGATTTGATGTAATCACATCAATGAATAATCTAGACCATTGATGAAGCATGTGATAGACAATACTTTGTTCTAGCATAATCGTGGGGACTAAAGTAACATTTTTTTTTCATTCTATTTATCTGATACCGAAGATAATCATATTCGAGGATATGTTAAACGCTATGGACAATTTTTTGGCAAAAATCCAAGTCTCCTACATAAGATAAAGATAAGATTTAAAATGAGTTTATCAAAAAGTGGCAGTCTTCGCCTTACAAGTTGATTTTGTAAGGATGTGTTAAACCTAATATAAAAATTTAATATTGTATTAGAGTGCGCCGATCCGGGTTACACATCATTTATATATACACGTTAAACTAAATATATAGTGTTGAACATGAGAGGTGTACCAAAAAAAGAAATTAAGTCTCACATATAATAAAGATAAGGCATGCAATGAATTTATAAAGAATGATATCTTTCAAAGACGAGTTAGACCAAATATGAAAACCTAATTATACAACTTTTTTAGTTGAGATTCAAACTTTGATTTACTACATTGCAGAAGACTTCTTTATATTTTGAATATTGTACTAGGTCAATAATTGGTTTTTTTTTCCTTTAATATATTGAGTCTTTTTAAATATATTGAGTCTTTTTTAATATCGTACTAGTCATGGAAACTAAAACTATTAATCATTATTAATCAGGTACTCACTTGTTTACAACATGTCCAAGGACTTGGGAAATTTGGAAAAGTATGTATAACTGATTGGAATGGATAGACATAGGTTGGGGAAGGGAACAACTTCCTGCTGTTTCAGAAAGTTTGTGGAAGAAAGGATGTGTCTCACATAATATTTGATGTATTTAGTTGGAACAGAATAATATTATCTTTAATGAAAAAATGATCAATCTCTTGAAGGTGGTCGACCCCGTCAAGTGTTTATCATGGTCTTGGTTTATTTAAAAAGAATGGAGAAACAAAAACCTAATAATCCACTTTCTTGTATTCAATGTGTCTGAGATCCTATTGTATTAGGTTTTCTCACTCTTGTCCTCGTTTGAATACAATTTTTGCTTATAAGAAAGGAAGATTAAGCCGATAAAATTTTCAATCATAAGGTGAACTATTTTACCTTCATCTAACAACTTGAATACATTGAGGACTATAGTGAATCTGAGTCCCCAATATTTTAAATATACTCTTTGTAGTTGGGATATTCTTGCAGTCACACACTCAATACAATGATAAAAGTTGAGATATTTTAAATTTACATCAGACGGTTCACATAAATGTATAAATTTGATTTTTTTTTAATCTATAATACGAAACTAAAAATTTGAATCATCATTGTTAGCGGATAACACAGTGGGATTTAGTCCTACATCAGATAGATAGAATTTTTGAGAAGAGTTTATAAAAAGGAGGTATTTCTCACCATACAAGTCGGTTTTGTAAGGATCAATTAGGCCCTGATTTTCGTGACATGATATCAGAGCCTATCGGGTCTATCGTTGTGCTTCTTACCTTACATCGTCCATGCTTCAGCTCCATTGGGTATCAGACTCTATCAGATCTATCGTTGGGCTTTTTACACCGTCCACGCTTCTGCTCCATTGGATCGGGCTGAAGAATGAGGGGGTGTGTTAACGGCCAACACTCGGTGAGATTTAGTCTCACATTGAATAAATAAGATTCTTGAGAAGAGTTTATAAATAGAAGACACTCCTCAACATACATAAACATGAGACAGTCTTCACCGTACAAATTAGTTTTTTAAGGATAAATTAGTATCGTCCACGCTTTAGCTTCATTGGGTCAGACTGAACGTGATAACCTAACGATCATCTATATATCAACTAGTTGAGTTGAGGATATTTAGACAGCAAGAAATCTTGACCCAGTATCTCCATGTACGGTGTGTGTGTCACATGTTATTACCTTAAGGTCATCACATGCTATTTCCATGGCTCACACAACATGCCACGTGTCATGTTATGAGACCCATGCTAGTACCTTATAATGTAGGAAAAGGGTTTCCAAATCAAGCAGAGATTGGGAACTTCACGCTATTATGAAACAATACCACGTGCATATAAAATTAAGAGACCCCTCTTGTAACATTGAGGGGACCTTTAATGTCTCTACTCTTTTGTATCTATTTTGATACAAAACTTAACATTTTTGCTAACAACCGGCAATTAGGATTTAGTCTTATATTTAACTCGCTAAATCTTGATTGATTATGCATACTTAGCCAAACTCAATCAACTTCCAATATATACCCAACACACAAGCTTATATAAATCTAATCAAACTGGGCCATATAGATTTAAAATTTCCATCAACTATAGTATGTTGTCAAGTGGCAGCTCGTTGGATTTGGATCTCATGTTTGGGATTATGTTCATTATTTCACTATCAAAATTTATTTCATCCCACTTATATATTTTTTAAGTTGTAGAATTCAATGAATTTTAATGGTGAAAAAATAAAAATAATTCCTTCATTTAAATAAATAAACAAACTAAAGGACATGACAAGTCGATGAATAATCTAAAAAAATTTTTATGATAGGGTCAAAATTTGTTAGATTTGTTTACACAAAATTTTAAATTAAATATATTTTTAATCCTTGCAAATATTATTTTATGCTTTTAGTTCCTATGAAAAATATAATATTAATAAGCTTGTATCCGCGTGAATTGTTCAATTTCTACTCAACAATATCATTATCAATTGTAATTAGGATGTTAAGTTGGGGGAATGCACAAGGCATAAATTTGGTTTGCAAAAAAGAAATAAATATTGATAAAATCAAGGTTTAAAAAGGGTTGTTTTTTATTCACTTCTCATCTTATAAAATGAATCAACTGTTGGGATTGGAAACGCCGCACGAGTGTGCATTGTTGAGAAGAAGAGAGGAACTGACACACATGGGTGCAATTTTTTTTTGGTTACAAGGCTAAAAAGGAAAGAAAAAGCAACAAAAACAACAAAAAGAAGAGCTAACGCCTCAAGAAAAGCGTTCCTAATTCATCCGATTGCAACAAAGGAAGAAGCCCCTCTGGAGGGTGGGAGTGAATAGTCATTTCTTCATCATTCAAAGCTCCTAGCTTGGCCATAAAGTCCGCACACTGATTACCTTCTCTTAGCGAATGCTGGATAGAGATATTTATTGAGCTGATGAGGTCTTTGATGTTCTGAATAAGCACCGCATAAACATGATAGTGGTTGATATCTTCCTTAATGAGGTTAACTGTGAGAAGAGAGTCTGAATAGCATGCCAAATCCTCATAATTAAGGTTGATAGCTAGAGTGAGACCTTGATGTAAAGCTTTGAGTTCCGCATACAGGATGTCATTGGAGTGATTAATATTACCTGAAAAGCAAGATATGAAGCTGCCAGAATGATTCCGTAGAATTCCTCCAAATCCTGTTCGGTCACCATTACTGCTGCCATCCACATTTAAAATGGTTCGATGATGGTTATTGTCGTTCCAACGCGTGAACCTTTCCAAGGGAGGAGCTGATGCTATTATGGTGAAAGCCGATCTGATTGCTTCTGTTTTATCTTGGTTTTTCGGGTGTCAAACATTGATTACGTTTGAACCTTTTTAACCGGAGATATCTCATTTTTTCTTGGGAAGGGAAAAAATAAGCAAAACCCTTGAGAATCGAGGTCCGGGAGTTGTTTTCGCTACGGGGAGGTGTTAGGCACCCATAACGACTATAGTATCCTATAGGAACCGTCTTTACTTTCTACGCGCGCGCTTTATTTTTAAATGCTATTTGAAAGTGTTTATTTAAACCTAAGAGTCTCTAAGTGAAGAATTGGAGGGAGAAGGAAGCGTTTGAATTTTTATTTTATTTGAATTGAAGGAATTTTGATTCCTTGCCTACGTACCCGTTTAAGGGATCAAATCCACCGTAGTTCTCTTCCAAAAATATTTTTGTTTTTGTTGGTTGATTTTAAGTTTGAAAATTGGAGTTTTGAAGAATGGAGATTGAGAGGCCTTAAAGGCATGAGAGTTAAGAAAAAGTGGGGTTTGATTAGTTACTTTGAAAAAAGAAGTCGAGTATGATTAAAATTCATTGAAATTTTGATTAAGAAAATAAAAGAGAATACAATGGGATTTTGGATCCCAAGGTTTATTATGAAAAAAGATTTGAGTGATGTTGTTCATATTTTTTGGAAAAGAGGTTTTTCTAAGTGTAAAGCCTAAGCATTCATCTAAACATACAATCCTAAACATACATCTAAACATGCATATCCTAGCCATACATTTAAAATATCTATGTGATGTGTGTGCATGTGTCGGTGCTTGTGTCGGTGTACATCATTAGAGTCCATTGTCCTTTACATCATTGGCCTAGATACATTCTATGGTCTTGCAAGAAATTAAAAAACATAAGAAACAATATTACAAAATTCCTAAGTCTTTACATTCTAAGTATTGCATGAATTTGAAAGTGTGGGAAAGATAGAGACCAAGAATATAAGATGGAGAATGAGATGCCTTATGGGATGCATGAAACATGGAATGAAGGAGTTAGTAACACATGATAATATCAAGGAGATAAAGCAAGTAAAAGTTACTATGACAAAAGCAAGGAAACTACCACAAACATAGCAAAAAATGATGCAAAGCATAGCCAAAATTACACCACAAAATACAAAGCTCACATGACCTATAATCCTCACATTTTAACACATTTTTAAAGACATGAGCTCAGATTTAAAAGTGGAGATCAAAGGGATATGAGAGACCATGCATTTAAATGGTGAACTTAAGCATATTTTCCATTATTCATTCACAAACAAGTCTTGCAAAGCAAGTAACTAAACACAAGGCACACACACATGGTAAAGACGCATTCAAACAGCAACAAGACCTTCACAAATCATATATCATGAACCAAAACATCCATCAAGAATTGGGATTTGAATCACACAATTTTCATAGGATTTTTTACACAAAGCTTCACAATTAAAACCCTAAAGCACCATATTATTTTCTTACCAATTTTCCAACACAACAAATATCACAAAAGGACCACAAAAAATAAAGAAACATGTGTGAATTTTTATATAATTTTTCAAGGACTTTTAGACTCAAAAAATGCACAAAACTTTTTACAAATTTGACACAAACACATCATATAAGCAAGGAACTATTACACACATTTTTATCAATTATTTTTCATGCAAAACCACCACAAAACATCACAAATACATCAAAAAAATATTTAAAAAATTTTATGGAATTTTTGTGAGATATTTTGGATCAATCAGAGGCGCAATTATCAAAAGTTATGCACAAAATAGCAAGAAATAAGGAGGAAACGAAAAAACTGCAAAGCAAGAAAGTCCAGGCCCAAAGGGAGATGGATCCTGGATCATCCAAACGCACCAGGAGCGTTGGATTGATCCAGGAAGCCAAAACCCTAGATCCAACGCTTCAGAACATGGGGAGCATGGTATGAAGATACACGCGCGCGCGTGGAATCACAGACAGGTATATAAGCCAGAATTGTGAAGGGAAATTCATTCCCCCATGTTGTTTCTCTCTCTAGAACGAAGAGAAGAGAGAGAGAGTCTGCAACACTCCCTCGTCTTCTCCGACGAGCCTGAGGACGCCGGCGTGGTGGCTGCCGGCCAGACATGGCGGCGCCGCCGCACCAGAGGTCCCAAACTCCTCCTTTCTTCGTCCTAAATTCGAATCTAAGTCCAGAAATCAAAGAAGGCAAGTAAATCAGCGTAGATCGGGGAAGTTCTTCACGGTTTTGATGATTTCTTTTATTAAATCTCTTTTTCACAAACTTTTTGAAAGGTAATGGTTCTAAACACTCTGATCTACGTTGATTAGTAATAAAAAACACATTCGAGGCAAGAAAATAGCGAAAAGGAAGGTAGAAGAGTTTGATACCTGTGCTTAGATCGGTGATGAGTTCTTGATGAGAACCGAGCACTTTCACCTTCGTCTTGTAGTTCTCTGAGGCTTGCTCAACCCTAACCGCTTCAGTTTTTTTGCAGATTCAAGGTTCTTTCCTTGTTAATCTTCGATTTGAGGCTTGATTTGAAACCCTAGGGTTTTGGATTGGTTCGAATTGGAGTTTGATTCTGTTTGAACTTGATTTGATCTTGACGCTGGTATTCTCTTCGTCTTCTCTGATTCGACTTCGAATTTGATCTTTCTTTCCCTCTTCTCCTCAAATCCTTCGTGATCACGTTGGATTCATCGTCATTGATGATGATTCTGCGTTTGAATTGCGAAGGTGAAGCTCAATGATGATGATTCCTTGGAATCTCTGAGAGTTTTCCTTTTTTTCTCATAAATTCGAACTGGTTTTTTTGTGAAATTGAAAAGAATTTTGATGTTTTTGTGATGATTCTGATTCGGTGCTGTTGAATTTGGTGAGGATTGAAGGATTTTGTGATGATCTGATTCAGTTAGGGTTTGAAGATGATGATGATCTTCATCGTGTTCTTCATATTTGTGGCTTTTTGATCTGTTTTTGTGGAGAGAGAGAAAATGAAGTGTGTTTGTGTGAGTTGGCAGAAAATGAATGGCTTTTTTGACCTTGACTGATGAGTTGGCTTTTATAGCTGATGACTGGAATATCTGGACCAATGATAGACTGCCACGTGGCATAACTAACTTTCTGGACAAATGAAAAATTGACATGTGGACTGGACTGCAAATTTGGACCAAAAGGACTAATTCTGCAAATAACAAAATTAAAAGGACTAATATGCAAATAACAAAAAAGGACTAAAAACAAAGACTTGAGACTTTAAGGGACTAGAATGCAATTATTAGAAATTTTAGGACTAAAATGAAAATTAAAATAAAATTGAATTAAAATTGGTAAACAGAAAATAACGTAAAGCGAAACGATTAAAAATGACAAAACGGACTAAAACGAACCAATTACTTAAATGAGGTACTTTAAAGTAACCTCTCTCTGCCAAAATTTCGTGTGAAAAGACCAAAATGCCCTTGGGGACCAAAACGACTCAAAATGACTCAGATGCAATTTTTAAAATGGTTTTTTAACAGAGAATTGAAGCAAGAGTTTATGCAAGCAACATTAAAAGACTCAGAGGCAAATTTTAGAAATTACACAGGGTTTTAACACATGAAAAGACTAAAATGCCCCTAGGGGCTAAACTGACTCAAAATGACTTCAAATGCAATTTTTAAAATGGCTTTTGACATGGAATTGAAATAAAAACTTATTCAAGCAATTTGAAAAAGACTCAAACAATTTTTAAAGGACTAAAATGAGCTTGGACACAGGAAATGACTAAAATACCCTTTTATATGAATTTTGCAAGTAATATTGAAATAAAATGCAGAGAAAGATGTAATTGATCAGAGACAGTTCAAATGACTTAAAATGCAAGAAAAGAGGAATGGAGCTAGTATTTTTAGGTCCAAAATTAGGGTATAACAGCTTCAGATAGACCGAAAATATTACAGCTCAGCTGAGTTACAGACATAGTTTCATTACCTAGGCACATGAGATTGCGGTGTCTCCAAATCCACCATAAGCCAGTCAAAAAAAGAATAGACCGAGAGTAGCTAGCACCCTCTTTTAGCCAAGCTTGCACCGAATTATTGGAGAAGAAATGAGGGGATGAAAATCCAATTTTTTTCCAAATAATCATAGAGTAACTACAGTCCCGAATGCAATGGAAAAAAGATTCCTCATGAGTACCGCATCTCGAGCAAGAGGGAGACTGTACCATATTCCTGTGATTCAGCAAGGATAAGGTGGGGACAGCTTCATGGCAAGCTAACCAGACAAAAAATTTGAATTTTTCCGGGACCTTCAACCTCCAAATCCAACTCCAATTTCCACTGAGGTGGGTATCAGCAGCGTGATGAGATCATAACCAGCTATATCCACTTTTCGTTGAGTAAATACCATTTTTATTTTGAGGCCAAATGAAAGTATCAGCAATTGAGGGGTTAAATTGAAGCCGAATGTTGTTGATGACATCAGCTAAAGGTGGAGGGAGAATGGTGTAGAGAGGGTGAGTATGGTGACCATCATTGGTAATAACATCATGAACTGTGAGGTGAATATCATGGATATCAACAAATGGTACCTGGGAACCAAGAATGCCATGGGAACTCCAATTGCTATACCAAAAGGAAGTGTTACCGGTGCCTGCTCTCCAAGTGTATTCGTCTTTTAGGACATTTTTAGCACGGATAATAGAAGACCAAGTGGGTGAGCTATTGGGATGGGCTGAAGCGTTAAAAAGGAAATCGGGGCCGCTAGTACACTTGCTGGAAAGGAGGTTTACCCACAGTTTATCATTGTTTTGCACCAAGTTCCAAACAAGCTTACCAAGAAGGCTAGTGTTAGCTTCTCTAGCTGCTCTAATTCCTAGACCCCCAGACTGTTTCGGACTAGCCACTTTTTTCCAATTAACAAGATGAACA
This sequence comes from Medicago sativa, assembly GCF_051527215.1. Classification (NCBI taxonomy): domain Eukaryota; kingdom Viridiplantae; phylum Streptophyta; class Magnoliopsida; order Fabales; family Fabaceae; genus Medicago; species Medicago sativa. The sequence continues at coordinate 6,710,539 of NC_140754.1, forward strand.
CCTCTATTATTATTACCTCTCCAAATAAAATTGCGAGTGGTTTGATCAATGTTGTCACAAATATTTTGAGGGAGCCAATTGATCTGCATATAATAAGTTGGAATGGAAGATAAAACTGAAGAAGCAAGCGTCAATCTACCTGCTTTGTTGAGCAGTTTTCCTTTCCATGAAGCCAGCCTGTTTTGCATTTTTTCTATGATAAATAAAAAGTCACTTCTTTTTGGCCGCCCCTTCAGGATAGGGAAGCCGAGGTATTTGTCAAGAGAAGTAGTGCAACGGATCCCGGAGATTGTAGTGAGCTTGTGAATCTTAGCCTGCGGAGTACCTGAAGAGTAGAAAGCTCGAGATTTTGACAAATTAATTTTCAAACCTGAAGCTTTGCTGAAGTCATCAAACAACTCTGAAATCACACGAAATTGGGAGCTTTTTGCCTTAGTAAACAAAAGGACGTCATCTGCAAATAGAAGATGAGATAAATACGGCCCGGTATTGTTGATACGGATTGGTTCCCACCTCCTCTGATTGACTGCGTTGCTGATGGCAATTGAAAGCTTTTCCATACACAAAATGAAGAGGTATGGAGAGAGAGGGTCTCCTTGACGAAGGCCGTCACACATGGGTGCAATTGAATGGGAAGAGATTTTACTAGATTTATGTCACGAAGGAGCTAAATTATTTATGTTTAGTGAAGGGATGCTTTCGAGAAGGTTCCTAAAGCAAGATATGAAACTAGTTACAAAAGCATGGTCCAGTTTCATTATCTAAAACATTGAGACCATCTCAGTCTAGAGATTTACAAAGATGATTACAACAGATTTTGTTTACACAAGCTCTAGGAGTAGTAAACAAATTAAGCTTAGTACGCTGAGTGTATCTCTTTTGTTTTTCGTTGACTATTTTGATGAATGAATTGGCAAGTGCGCCAAATCGTAACAATAAATAAAGTGGTAAGTTATTGTCTCTACAATGATTGTCGTTCAACTTATCAATTAAAGTAAGATATGAAACCAGTTCCAAGAGCATTGTCCAGTTTCATTATCCAAAACATTGAGACCATCTCAATCTACAGATTTACAAAGATGATTATAACAGATTGTGTTTACACAAACTCTAGGAGTAGTAAACAAATTAAGCTCAGTACGCTGAGTGTATCTCTTTTGTTTTTCTTTGACTATTTTGATGGATGGATTGGCAAGTGCATCAAATCGTAACTAGCTAGTAGTAATAAATTATAAGTTATCGTCTCACATAGAATGTTGTTCAACTTAGCAATTAGGGAAATTTATTAAAGTAAAAATAGTGAAAGAGAGATGAATGGGTTGCGGGTTTTTTAATTGTGTTGCACAATCCGAGATTAAGGTGTTTGATTCAGATGTTTAACAGCGATTAGGATTTCCTTGAATCCTCTCTACCTTCTTTGTTAGAATTAACTCGATTTACTACTCCCTCCGTCCCTTAATAACTGAGTCATTTATCAAAAAAAAATGTCCCAAAATAACTGAACCATTTCAATTTTCAAAACAATGTTAACTACTTTTTCCCTTTTATAACTCTAATTAATACTACTTTCATCATTCCCAATTCAATATATTCCACTTTGCACCAATACTTAACAAGAGCACTTAAAACCACTTTTCTCTCTCCTTTATTTATACTTTTTTCTTAATATGTGTGAAATGAGCAAATGACTCAGTTAATTCGGGACGGAGGGAGTATTAGTTTATGACCTAGTATTAGTCTATGACATGCCTTTATTTATGAAAGTATGACATGAGCCGATCAATACAATGTTAACTACTTTTTCCCCTTTATAACTCTAATTAATACTACTTTCATCATTCCCAATTCAATATATTCCACTTTGCACCAATACTTAACAAGAGCACTTAAAACCACTTTTCTCTCTCCTTTATTTATACTTTTTTCTTAATATGTGTGAAATGAGCAAATGAATCAGTTAATTCGGGACGGAGGGAGTATTAGTTTATGACCTAGTATTAGTCTATGACATGCCTTTATTTATGAAAGTAGGACATGAGCCGATGATGTAACGGATAAAAATGGAAACATGTGCTTTGGAGGGAACAAAAATTTGAATTTACGGCCGTCAAAATGACCACGAATTGTTTGGCATAAATTTCACTCCTACAAGAAAAAGAAAAAAATTGGACAACTTAGTTTCAACCTAAACTACCTTCAGAAAAGGGGCAATTAACCCATAACAATAATAAAAAAAATAAAAAAATAAAAAAAAAGTGGCAATCAGTCCCTACAAAAGATAAGGTCCCTAAATAATTTCTATTTCAATGAATCGTGTATTTTTCTTCTTTCCATTCTTTAAGATTCAAGCAACCATCATCTACAATGATATACGGTTGTAACTATGAAAATAAATAGCATGTATTTTGTTATTGGTACATTGTAGGTACTGTTTTATGGATATGTTATAAAATGATTTTTAAAATTGTACATATCAGCTATTGTTGGTATTTATTTGAATAATTTTCATCACTAATAACTTTAAAAAGAAGAAGAAAAAAACATATTATTTATTGAAAAATGAAAAATCATATTGTTTATGGACTTTTTCTGTCCTAAGGACCACATTGTCTCTTTTAATACCTTTGTTAATGGCTTAATTATTAATATTCTGACAATAGTTCAAGTAGATAAAGTTGTCTATTTTTATGATAGACCAAAAGTTGCATTTTCAGAGATCAGGTTAAATCTTGTATTTTTTTTCTCATGCTTTTTTTAAAAATTTGGTCTTCGATCAAAAAATCGACTAATCTGATTGGTTCAATGACAACATCTACTTGCAGAGGTGTTCAATCTAAAGTCAAGAAAAGTTTGTATAGACTTAACCAACCGAAATTGTCGTTAGAAGAAATCAAATTTAAAATCTTAAAACAAACATACTCCAATATCCAAACTAACATCATCGGACCCACCTAAATTTGTGAATTAAAATGGATCTCTACCCATACATAAGATATAAAATTATCAAAAAGTGGCTGTAGAGGTAATATCCACCAGCACTTTTATTTGCCAAAGTTGAGTTTTTGACCAAAAGTAGTTAACTACCGGTTTTTCTTGTTGAAGCTTTCATACCAAACTACATGCAAAAAAGCATATTCACTTTAAATTATTTTCAAGAAAAAATGTGTTCAAACCATTTCTTCTGTATCTTTCATGGTCAAAAAGGGCCTAACTATATAGTACCTCACCCGACAAGAAGTTGGAAGTTAGAATTCTGTTTGAACTCATGATGATAAAAGAATCAAAGTCCAAAAGTAAACAAGGAAAATAGTTAAAACAACTTTATAAAACATTTCCCTAGTCCCCTCCTAGGAATGCATGCGTATTTCCGTAATTTAGTTACTTTATTTTGAAGGGATAGTACTAATGAAGAGTTCAAACCCAATGAAGAGTGTAATTAACTAATTAGCGCCACGCTTAAGTGCTTTTGATCATTTTATAAAACCTAATTATAAGGTGATTTTCTTCTTTATTACATGGGTTAACTATCTGATTAAGAAGCTATTATTGGATTAGGTAGTTACCTTTTCAGTTAATTCACATCATATTCTCACACAAGATGTTGACTTAATTTTTGTTGATTAAATTTCTCATATATAAGACTGAATGAAGTAATATATGAAGTAATATATAAAGACAAACGATAACATATAAGATTAAGATGTTGGATTTGTTTTGATAAATATTTTCAAAATATTAACATTTTATAAAAAAAAATCTAATAGATAATTAAATATCAAAATTGTACATTGATACATGTGAAACAACCAATTAGGTCACACATTTTAAGACAGAAGGAGTAGTTTCCGGTAGATTAATTGATATTGAATTTTTTTACAAGGAAATAAGCTTCATTCAAGTATTAAAATGACGAGAGTACAATCAAATTGTCTATGAGTTAAGACATTTCACATCTATTTTGAAAGTCGAATACATGTTGTCAATACACATATCAATTCTCATAAGGTACATTAACAAATTAAACTCTTAATCCTAACAACCAAACTAAATTATTCCATGTATGGCTAAAGATCAAGAATAATAAAAATGCACCGTCTTTAATTGCATCCATCATTGAGGAAAATTGTTGTTGGTGTTCGCCCATTTTGATTATATGTGGTCTTCAAAATGACCAATTCAACCATGTGTTGACAATTCATTTGTAAGGTTAAGAGCATTTTGAATTTGATGATAATCACGTTAAGTCTTTTACTCAAAATAGGGTAATGACAAAACGAGTAACTCTCGAGCATTTTAGCACACACATGGCGTACAAATTTGAAACAAATTAAAACTAACAATATAACACAAGCAAATAAACAAAACAAGAATTTCATAAAATCTCCAACACAGTTATTAGATTTCAGGCGGAACAGGGATGGAGTAACCAAAACATAAAGTTGTCATGGTGACTTTCTAGAAGGGCGCTAGTAGATCCTTTTTGCAATTGGGGTTGAAACCATATATGGAGGCCAAATTTAGTGGTAGTGGATGAGGTGCGAGACGATTAACCAGTGAAAGAGTTGTAACAATCAGGGCTAGCGGTGGTTGAGGTATAGTTGGTGGGTGGCACAATATGGAGGGGAAAAAAGGAGAACCGGGAAAAGAGAATATGCATTTGAACTCTCTATATTTGACGATTTAGATAGATTTTCTATGTTCATATCATTTATTTATAATTTCTTAATGTCAGTACATCAATTTTTTCAATTGAGCACCTTATTTTTTTTTACTAAATATGTCTCATCAATAACTTTTTTCCGTACCCATGGTATAAATAGGAAGTTTTCATCGCTGGTTGACAATGACTAATCTTCGTATAGAAATTTGTTAGACGTATGAAGTGAGTTTTTCTTTTTCAACTGAATTTTTTCCATACGCAAGAGTAGTGGTCTCAACCCCTAACTACTTGCCGCCTTCTCATCAATCGCATTTGAACATAGATTTAATATTTTTATGTAAAAATTATTTGAATCTGCAAGAGATTGCTTATGAAAGACACTCTTCTTTGTAAACACTCATATATTTTGCTCCACAATAAAAGTACCTATTCAACGCTAATGCTTATTCACTTAGATACTTACATCTAAGAATTGACCAATATTACTCCTCTTAAGTAAAAGTTTATACTTTAGTAAAAAAAAAATTAGGTCAAAACTTTGAACAATAGCTAGTAATCCACTATACACTAATACCACAGGTGATGCTTCTCCTCCATCCTAGCAATTACCCTAAATTTAAGCTACTCTTGATTTTTTTTTTTTTTTTTTTGACAAATCCATACCCTTAATCCCTTATAAACCGTTATATTCGTTGACCAAACTTTTTCTGATTTCGCCTTAAATGAATCTAAAGTTTTTCTTCTTTTTTTGAAAGTTGGTGAATCTAAAGTCATTATGATCAATTTCTTCATTTCCTATGAAGACTTCTGCATAGTATCCTAATAAAATAACCAATTATCTGAATTCCAAAATATAAAAAGGTGACTTCATAATCTATTAGGCCGGTCAAATGCACTTTGTTTCTAATCTACAACAGTAATTGTCTTTTTTCTTGATTTGGATCCTCTAAATCTAAAGTGACCCTAAAGTGACCCTAAATTGAGAAAATCAAATGTTGTATACATATAATATTTATCTTTCATTTGTTAATTAATTTTTTTTTTTGACAGATTGATTTGTTAATTAATTATTCATTACTTTTTTTTAAATGGTCAAATGTTATTAATTAGTTGTTAGATTATTTTTTAGTCTTCATCCGAATTTGACGCTCTATTTGAGTTTTAATCTTTTGCCTTCTACTATACGCTACAATGAGCACACTTTTTATGTTGTGTCACATCATCTCATTTCTCAAAGGTCAACCGATGATACAACCCAGGGTAATTCTTTACACCTAAAAATAATCATCATATTAGTTGATCTCGGAAAATAGGCGATTGGTCTATTAGGCGAGGAAGCCTTCTAGCTGAGGGAAGATTAGGTGATGCTAGAGCTAGCGAGCAAGGGAGCTGGTTCTTTCTCAATGCCACAAAACCATAATGTGGGTCTTCTGAGCCATATATCTAAGTCAAAATATAGTGGAACTAGACAATCATGTGATAAACCCAGGTTCAATTTTTTAGCACCACTAACTACTTTGAGGAGTGAGGGAGAAGACGTGATCTCTAGTGGAATTGTATACAAAGGACATTGTTAACGGATCATGTCGATGAAAGAAGACTGAAGTTGGACGTGGAACCCAATGATCCCACTAACAAGGAAGTTAACCCGTGAAATTAGTCGAGCAAAAACTCAACACTGAATGCCACGTCATTTGGTTAATAGGTTTAGTTTTTGCTATAAATACTTCTATACATTGTAAATTTGTAAGTGCCACATGCAATTAATCAAACAAGTTTTTTTTCTTCGCATTTTTATCCGTTTACCTTTCCCCATTACTCTAGAAAATATAGCAGCAGTAAGAGATACATTCAAATGGAATTTTATATTATTATATTATATCGTCTCCCCTTTTCATCAAATGGAATTTTTTGATAAATGTGAAGGATTAAGGAAATCGTTTCATTGATTAACCGTGTAGATATGTAAGTTAATTTCTTTATATTCTTCAAACAAAAAACAAAACACTAATATATATCACTATGCATCCTAGGGAACAAACGGTAATGTGGTTGGTACATCGTAGCTTTGTGCTTTTCTTTTCATGCTTCCTTTCCTAGGGTCATCTCTACAAGGAGTCTCAATCTCACCAACTTGAACCTTTTTTCTATTTTTCTTCTTCTCAGATTTTGTCAAGAAAATTGCAATTTTATGATTTGTCGGTAATTATGAGTATAGCATATAGTATACATGCTAGCTAGCTAAATTAAAATTAGTTGTTTCATAATAACATCAATACTAATAGTACGTCCATTCCTAGGAAAAATGTCCACAGAAAATGACATCACACCTTATAAATATGCATTGCAGTCCTCCCAATAACTTTTTAAGGAAACTAGATTAAAGTTAAGTTGGACCACTATGTGTGTGGGTACCTGCAAAAATTAGTTAAGAGTTTGGTATATATTTTCTACATGTTCCATTTCCATGTACGATGATCATTTGAGCTAGTTTAATTAATAGTAATTTTTTTCCTCCCTAATTTTAAAAGAAAAAATGTTTATGTGATCAAAATATACATTAATTTGCATATTTAAGTTAGTTATGCATTAAAGCAAATGACTACTATATATAAATAACAAGCATGTCCCTTAAAAAAACAAGCATGTTCACTTTTTCATTTTTCATTTTGGGTGATCATATTATCTTTCCATATCAAATGTGTGTATAACATTATTCTTATCTAGGATTCATATTTTGACAATGGCTTATTTTCAATAATTTATAAAGAAATAAAATCTGCTTTTTCATATATTGGAACCCTCTAGCTTGTTTTCAAAGAATTTGATCTACTTTGATTTCTGTTAATTGTGAGTACCTCGTACACGCGTAATAACTTTTGCATATAAAAGAAATGTACTTTGGTGTATTTGTATATCTAACAAAATTATATATAAATTTCATGTTTTACTTCAAGGGTTAATTATGTTTCTAGTCCCTATAAAATAGCGACCTTGTAAATTTAGTCCTTACTTAATTTTAATAGCATTTTTAGTCCCTATAAAAAAAATTGCTTATAATTTTAGTCCCTGCTAAAACAAAGTTTGATTAATTATCATTAAACTCTTAAATTTTTGAACGATTTTTTTAAGACAAGATTAGAACACTATGAAAGGTTCGTTTACTAAAATTTAGAATTTTCTGACATGAAATGAATTAAATATGAATTTTTTAAAACGACAAAAGTTAAAGATAAAAAGTAATAAAATCTGGATGTAGAAATCAAATTTTGCGATAATTTTTTGCGGAGGAACTTTTAGTAATGTTCTAAACATGTCTGCAAAAAATTGTTCAAAAATTTAAGAGTTCAAGCATAAATTAAACAAATTTGAATTGAGTAGGGACTAATACTCAGTGCAGAAAAACAAAATTAGGGACTAAAAATGCTATTAAAATTAAGTAAGGACTAAACTCACAAGGTCGCTATTTTATAGGGACTAGATACATAATTAACCCTTACTTCAATCTCTATTTTTTGTTGCTAATGTAACTTTTTCTAGTTTAATCATGTTGATATCTCTTATTTCACTTATTGATAGAGAATCATGCAGGCAATATCATGATATCGATTAGAAAGAAATAAAAAAAATCTATAATTGTTAGATATTTTAGTATAGTCTTAAATGGAGTAGTATTTTGCATAATGATCTAGGTTTCGAAGAGTTATGCTATTTTATCTAATGTGAGACCTCTATTTTAAGACTAGCTAGTTGTTGTTGTTGTTGAGTCTCCAGGCCCACTTCAAAATTTTACTTCTTTTTTAGGGTCGGATTGATACATGCTACTAGGTCAAATTGGACTGTAATACCATGTTTGAATTTTCAGCATGTTACACTTTAGTGATCTAAATTTGGGAGTTCATGATCCAAAATGTCTAACCAATTATTTATTTTTTTGACAAAATGTCTAACCAATTATATTTCACTTCATATTGCTACTAGGTCAAAATGTCTAACCATTTTATCCAATTTAAGAATTGTATTTTTAAGAAGAACAAATAATTAAAGAAGATGAAGAGCAGGAGGACAATGAATATCAATTTTCAAAAGCAAATATTATTAAGGAGGTTTCTAGAAGTACATAGACAAAAATAAAGCACATCACCTGCCTAATGTCAATAATATCAAACCAGCATATATAAACATAAATTATACATTCCATGGGATATATAATACATCAATGACCAATATTTTAGTTCATTTTGTATTAATACTTAAAATAAAAATGCTTGTGCAAAGTGAGTAAGTTTTTCAACCAAAAAACCTTTTTTCTTTTCTCTTTTTCCCTACATGTACATTAATAATGCAAGTAGGTATGTGCAATTAAATATGGTGTTCATATGGTCCCATGGAACGTGATCAATGTAGGGATTCATCAAATCCACCTATATGTAATTATTCATATGAGCTGCATGGATATTTGAACATTATTACTCCCTCTGTTTTAAAATGAGTGTCGCTTTAGCCAATTGCACACAGATTAAGGAATGGAATAAAGTAGTCAAATGTCATAGCAATTTTACCAAATTATCCTAATCAACTATTGGTTTGTTTTTCATTAAAGAAAAAATAATACTTTGAAAGTAGTGTAACATAGTATTAATTGAAGGGTACAATTGAAAAGAAAAAGTTATTATTGCATTGAAAACCGAAAGTGACATTCATTTTGAAACAAATTTTTTTTGGCTAAAGCGACACTCATTTTGAAACGGATGGAGTAAGAAGTTCTTCCGACAAAGATGTAAACTTTAATTTGTTTATTTATCTAGTCAAAAATCGATCAAGGTCAAGAAAGGTACAATTCACTAAAGTTAAACACAAGCCAATGTCTAATGGAATAGAAAGAAAAAAAAAAATACTAATTAACTATACTTATATTTATGAGGACAAAAAAAGAGCTAATTATGATAAGGGTAGTGTTAACTTCTGCCCTTAGGGCACATGTTAAGAAATCCAAAAAAAGAAATATTTCATTAAACTTTGTGCATTCAATTCATTAAAACATTAAAGATTAAGTTTAATGCACGCATTCCAATACATTATTTCTACATTTGCCTTCTAAACTTGTGCCTTAAGGGCACAAGTTAACATTTCCCTTATGATAAAAATAAATGATAAGAAGTTTGAGGTTTGAGTTCAAACCCTAACATAACACTTAATTACTAACATTTGTCATTCAAAAAAATTGTGATAAATATAAAAAAAAATCATGTAAAAACTTCAACGTAATTTTTAGTTTAATTTAAATTGAAAGAGTTTTAGTTCTTTTTTTTTTTTTTATCAATAATAGTTTTGGTTTTATTTTTGTCAAGTGATATAAGTTCAATATGGGTCAAGAGAATTGGTTTATATAGCCCGTGCCCCATTGTAGGAATATGGGGAGTTTTTCTTTAAATATTATTGATTATCGAGGCTAGAATGGATCATGAGAAGTTGCAAAGATCTTTCTTGCATTTTGGGGTTTACTTGTTATGAGATCACATAGATTCATGATTTCTTTGGTGGCAATTTTGTTGATTGAAAGCTAGATAATGTCATTACTATATTGCAAAGACATTTCCAATTCATGCAAAGAAATTGTTTCATTAATTTTGTTTATGTTAACTTGACAATTGTAAAGTGATCATTAGTATCACCGTCATTAATAATAATTTTCTATCCTTAGTTTTTGTTTTTAAAAAAAGATTGTTATCCTACGAGGTTTAAGTCAAAACTCTTTGAGCATTGTGAGTAATAGTATTTATGAATTCATCAAGAAGATTTGGTTGAGTTAGAGAGGTATCTATGGTAATTTAACAAATATTTATTTAAATTTGAAGGTTAGTGATCATAAATTTATAATCAATTCAAACATATTTTCTTGTGCAATACTTTATATCTAGTGAATAGGTTGAAATAGCCTGCTTCACATATTGTCTCCCCATATCAAATAGGTTTTATCCTTGGTAGAATCATCCATGAAAAACATTATGGTAGCCCAAGAAACGGTCCATTTGAGGAATCAAAATAATGGATTAATGAGTGTGTCACTCTTATATATAGAAAAGATAATTTGTGTGTAGATAATTAGACTACTACGGAGTGTGATGAGGGTTCTTTGTTGATTTTATATGAGTTTTGTTCAACTAAACTTAGGCCATTAATGTTAGCTAATCTTGTTGGAGTTTATACTCATCAAGCAGGTTTAACTTTTTTTTTTTTTTTTTTGAAAGAAAGCAGGTTTAACTTATAAGATAACAAATTCAAACAATAAAATGAAGGGAAAAAAATGCAGGTTTAACTTAGGCCGTTAAACAAATTCAAACAATAAAATGAAGGGAAAAAATGCAGGTTTAACTTAGGCCGTTAAAACAAATTTATGATAACAAATTCGAAATTACGTATTCATAAATTTATTGATTACTTTCTAAAAGAATAAAAACATGTATAAAATTGGCAAAAAAAAAAAAACATGTATAAAATGATGGAAAGGATGTTAAATAGATAGTCTGATTTTAATTTGAATTTTAGTTTAGAGGTGTGTTTTCCTCGAAAAGAAAAGTTAAAAGATGCATTCACTTGTAGTGTTTGATAGTGTCTAAAACTAAAATACTTTCGGTGTCTTAAATTAAATTTTATCTTAAGAAACCAAAATATAAAAAAAAAAAAAAAAAAAAATATACGCAGCTTCTTCTTCCATCCTACTAGTTTTTCACGCGCCTTACGGATTTGGATTTTATAACCCGAACAACTTTGAATGCCTTTCAAGTGCTACAAAACATGTTAAAACACCTTCAAAAACCCTCTATTTTTTTGGATTTTGATCGTACCTGATCGGAAGGTGGCTGGCGGTGCTCTTAAATAAGGTGCTTGAAGGTGGTGGAAATACGTCAGTTTATGCACTGGAACGGCGGGGGGGGGGGGGGGGGGGGGGGGGGGGGGGGGGGGGGGGGGGGGTTTGGTGTATCTGCAGACACTCTGACGCTTAAGTCAATAGAGCTCAGAAATGGGGGTTAAGAGATGAGAGAGATTCTACCTTGGGGACTGCAAGGAGTCCCCTTTATATTGAGGTGGGTGTTTGCAGAGCCGATGTACGGCACACGTGTGCCCAGCGGATACGAAATCGTGGGAAGCGTAACCGCCGGGGAGAGATTCGCGGGAACGTGGGGAAAAAGACGTTATAATTCGTTTGAACTGGTCTCAGTTGCTCTGTGCACCCCCTCGCGGGGAAGAAGTGTGTTGCGAGTAAATTGCCAAATAAGGTATTTGGGCTGGATTGTTATTGGGCCTAATCAATTGGGTCTTAGGTCTTTGACCGGTCTAGAACAGATTTTAATCCAAATAGAGGAAGTGAGAAGAAAGGAGGGTCGGAAAAGAAATAACTAAAAAATAATGATAGTAAGGTACTTATTATGGGCTCTGGTACCCATTTAACTTCTAAGGCCCATAAAACTAAAATCTCATTGAAATCTATACTGTTTTTCCTTAATATGCTTTTACCACCCACTATTTTTTTTAAAGCCACACCTTTCCTATTTTTCCTCAATATCCTCCAATTTTTTTTTTTTTTGAAGCCCACAAAACGAGTTTTTCTCAATGTTTCGATGAATAGATTCAGAAAATTTATAGAGTAGTAGTTTTTAAAAGAATCAACGAAGGCTGGAAGTTTTTCCCTTTTATTTGTGTTTGCTACTTTCCTCCTTGGATTCAACTTCATATATATACTCTCTTGTGAATCCTCCCACCGTCCACACCTGGTTCGGATTATAAAATTTGAAAAAGAAAAGAAAAAGTATAGGAGGTTGTTTTTAACGTGGTTTTACATCTTTCAAATTATATACTTGAAAATATTGTTAGGCGCGTAATAAGCTAGTAGGGTGGGATAAGAAATTTTCTTTAAAAAAACTGTCCACTAAACACAATAACGCTACCAACTTGGGATTAAGAATAAAACAATCAAATAGGAGAATTCCTTTTGGGTACCCCAATTTGCTCGCGCGCCCTGCCTTTTGGATCATAAAATAAAAAAATAAAATAGAGAGAGGTTTTGAAAGTTTTTCACGCGATTGGAACCTAACATCTAAAATACTATAGGGTGGGAGAGAGAAGTGTGTGTGTGTGTGTAAGCGATCACAAAAACAAATGCGAAGATAAAACACTTTTAGTTAATGTTAGTAGATGAATATACGAACAATATCCTACTTTAGATTGATACATCATTCCTTCTCTCTAAATTTATTTTATGTAAAAAAAGAAAAGAATCTGAACTATAAACACTCAAATAATAATAGTGGTTAGAAAACAACACTCAAATTATCTAATCTGTGCCTTCAACGCATTTTTTTAGTGTAGTTTTTTTATATATAGAATTTTTTTTTTTTGGGAAACAAAGGGGCCTAAGCCCAAAAAAAGAGAAAATTAAACAGAGATGACTCTAGAGGTCGCTATCCCCATAACATCAGCTAACACCAGATAACTAAGCCATGTTTGCAAGAGCATCTGCACACGAATTCGCTTCACGGTAAGAATGACAAATCTTCACTTCCCACTCTAGAGCAAGTAGTCGGCGAATTTCTTGAATGAGCCGCCAACCAGCAACACTTCCATCTTAATTGTCTGCAGGGTATGTACCACCACACTAGAATCAACATGCAGTTTGATGTAACGTTACCTTAATTGATTTCTGCTTAGAAAGAAAATATAATAAAGAAGAATGAGAACAAGAAAGAAACTGTAAACTTTGGTGATAGGGATGCATCAAAGTTGAAACATGAAGCAGACCCATAAACGTCGAGGTACATAGACACATGCATTATGATCAAAATGTTCTTTCCAATTAATAACATGACAAATTGTACCAAATCAAAATTAGACAATCTTTTAACAAAAATTTGATTGATTCAACATGACTAGTTAGTATCTTGCTCTCCTATGTGTGGATTTTATTAATTCACATATTCTTATCATGTCCATAAATGCAACATCCAAGTGATGTTTAGTCAAATAATTATTATTTGTTCATGATGGAGATATGTACACTTTTTTATACTAATTGAATTTTTGGGGGTTTTACTAAATTTTAATTTTATACACAAACTTGGAAGATTTAAATCTACTCTGTTAGGTGAGTGTAGTTTCACTTTATAACCAGCTTGTGACATGATTCCATGTTTTTCTGCATGTCCTCAAAATGCATCATTCTCTGGGCCACCAAGTATACGGCATTTAAAAACTCTTGTTTTAGGCCTAAAAAAATTGGCCCAAATAAAAACCCAAATTTCATTTATAAATATTTTTTTTTTGGCGTAAACAGGATATCATCCACATGCAACTGCAAAGATTAATCATTTGAATTCTGCAGAACTCAAATAGACAATTCTTTCTAAGAGTTTTAATGTTGATGTATTCTCAATGCTGGATTCGAATCCAGGATCTTAGTTAAACTAGAAGTAGGGCTGGAAATGAGTCGAGTCGAGTCGAACTCGTCTGAGCTCGACTCGACTCGATAAGAATTGGCTCGGCTCGAAACTCGACTCGAGTTCGATGCGAACCTTTTTTTTAGCTCGAGTTCGGCTCGTTTAAAGTTCACAAACAACTCGGTTCAGCTCGTTAGGTTCAACACGTTTTGCTCGAGTAACATAATTCAAAGGTTTTTTTTTTTTTGTTTTTGTCAAAAATGTATATCTTGAACTTTCAAGTTATTTAAAAAAAAAAATGAACTAAAAAAAACATGGAATACAGAAGACCTCTCGATCTCAAAAATAATCACTACTGTAGCACAAAAATAGTTACTACTATAGCAATCCAAAAGGCCTGTCTTACTATGGTGGCAAAGTATGTACACAGCGCTTCTATTTTATATATACTCCTCCTCTCTAATGTTTTTCAACTCACCGATGTGGGACTAATTAGTTCACATATGTTTGGTTAAAAGTCTACCCAAGTATGTTATTGCTTTTTTTTTTTTCTCTCTTTTATTACAATTATTGTTAATTGTTAAATAAATTAGTAATAATTCCTCTAAAAACAAATACATAAATATTCAAGGAAGTTTGAAATAAATTACATGTTATATATATATATATATATATATATATATATATATATTATCGAGCCAGCTCATGAACCAACCGAGTCGAACTATATACAGCTCAAGTTCAGCTCATTTATTTAACGAACTTAATTCTCAGCTCGAGTTCAGCTCATTTGGTTCATGAACCAAGTTCAACGAGTTAATTATCGAATCGAGTTCCGAACTATTGTCGAGTTGGTTCGGTTCATTGCCAGCCCTAACTAGAAGAGACTTGTATAATGTCATCTCATCTTAACGTTACTGAGTATTTGTAAATATATTCGCGAGGGTGTAACTATTTAGATTGATTTAGTTTTTTAAAGAAAAATACATGATTTTTTTTTTAGAAAACATATCAATTAAAAATAGTTTTTTTCTCATAATTTAGAATCAAACCAAATTGAAGAAGATCCAAGGTTGTTATGATTCAATCAAATTGACATTTAACAAACTTTTAATTATTTGACAAAAAAATTGTGTCTCATTGTGAGATCAGATCCGCCCTTGTAATCTCAAACAACATAATTTAAGACATAATAAAATGGTCATTGTGCTATCGTTATTAACAATATTTTTTTCGCCATTTTTTTTAAATGTACCTAGCAAGAAAATTGTGATACTCAATTTATTCAAAAAACAAAAATCTTATGTCACTCTCTCCCTCTATATTCTCAACATGAAAGCTATTTATGAGGCTTACCAATGATATGGCTGTTACATCACCACTGCAATGTTCATTAATATGTGTTTGACCATTGAACAGATTCGTTTTAAACTAAAATAGAAGTTGCTAGTAACATCTGCAAACATTTTTTTACCATCCCTTTTGAGGTAAGTGATAGGAATCTTGTAAATAATTTCTACTGACATATATTTGAATTTTTGTAAATAAAAATTTATGAGGGTTAGGTCAGTTTACCAGAGTAAAAAAACTAAAATTCTAAAAAGGTTAGATAGAAATATTTATATATTTTTTATGAACCAGGTGGATAGCCAAGTTAATTAAACTCTATTTCATAATTTGATGATAACTTTTTAAAAATATTAAAAAATTCAAAAGAATATTAAAATTGCAAATTTGGGGCTCTATAATTGGGAGAGAGATCTTTTAAAAATTGTGAGAGAAATGTGAAGCAATATACTTTTTTTTTGTTGACAAGGTGAAGAAATATACATGTTGAGTTCTTATATTATTCATTCTATGATATTTGTAATTTTCTATAAAATGTTATCCCCTATAAGGGTTTCCTTAGTTATTATTATTTTTATTTTTTTAGGGAATAAGGGTTTCCTTAGTTAAATAATAATTTAAAAAAAAAGTTGTATGTAATATCGAGCAAATTACAAATAAATTATAACTCATTGTTATTGTTAGACAGAGGAGCGTCTTATGTGTTCTACACTCGACCGATGCTTGAAAATTGCTCGATTATTTTATGATAATTGAGACAATAACCTGATCAATGAGAAAACAAATACATGTTGAATTTTGATGTATTTATATTCATTTTTTTGCTAAATCGTCGCTGATTGAATCATTGCCTTAATCATGAGGATGATTAACACTATAAGTTTCTATTAACATCTATCAATTGTAGAGTTTAAAACAATTTTCAAATATAGGTCAAGTGTGCCTTTCAATATATAGAATTAAAGGTCAAGATTTGGAGTAAGTAAAAGAACTTACTTTTGGAGTCAAAATATCCCTCCTATATATATATATATATATATATATATATATATATATATATATATATATATATATATATATATATATATATATATATATATATATATATATATAGAGTTCAAGTGTAAACTGTTCACTAGAGAACCGTTGCTTTGCTTCAATAACCTTTGGCCACAATATGGTGTCAGATTTAGTAAGGTAAAGGTCAGAAAATGGGGTTCATGAAAATTACTAAGCTTGATGTCATAAATTACTGACAAATAGGGTCCCTTATCTTATCCCTGATTCTGAACATGTAAATCAATAAGTCAAAATTTAGGGTCAAGAAGCCAGTGAATCCAATGCATTATAATTACCAGAAAAATACAGTAATTGTTTGTTGTCATTTTTATTATTTCATCTATGAAGCAGAGATACTCTTGAGTAGACATGTCCTAGTATCGGATATGTATCATGTTCGACAATATACTGACGTGTCCGTGTCGTATCTTATGTCATTTTTTCAAATTATCAATGTCGACGTGTCTATGTCGTATCTGATGTCAGTGCATGTATATGCTTCATAGTATCTCATCATGCATTGCACTGCCAACAACACACAATATATTGAAAAAAAAATTCAGAACCTCAATTATACAAACAATGTATGTGTGGTGTTGCCAGAAGACATGGGGCTAGCTGGAAGGACACTGATCAAAGTCTTCAAAAACTGAACATATGGTCAAAAATATTGTGCTAAAAAAGACTCACTGGTCACTACTACCTCACAAAAAATAAAAGCTGATTCAAATTTTCTGTACATGTTGTACCATTTTAGAATCTAACTTCAACATGTTGAGGACCCACTATTACTCAGAAAATCCAGTAGTGCTGCACCATTTGATCCACAAGCACTTTTAATTGTGTTATGAGGGAGCTTGAGAATTTTAGGGTTTACCTCTTCATGAAAATATTTTCATATGTCATTTGCATTTCAAAGGGTTAATTGGTACAAGTAAGTGGTTGAGTTCAAACGATGGATTTTTATTTTTTGTAAAGGTAAAGGGTTTAAGCGGTTAATGAGTTTCGGTAAATGGTAAGTCTTAGTATATACATGTTAATTAATGTTCGCGTAACCTTAAAAGTTCCACATCTCTTAGGAGCCGATGTCAATGATAGTTTATATACAACACCTACACTCCTTAAATCAATGAGACGCTTTTTATAAAGGACAAAACCGTGAAGGGTTTACGCCTAAAACGGACAATACCTTAGAACACGTTGTGACATACTTGAGAGTGGAACGGAACATTGATGACTTCACTGAGGATCGAGTCCGTAAACTCTCCCTTAGCCTCGTTTGGGGGGGCAACTGTTTTTGTACACCTTAAAAGTCTCACATTATTTAGGACTCGAGGTCAATGACCGTTTATATTCAACACACACTCTTCAAACCAACGAAACGTCGTTTATAAAAGATAAAACCATAGAGGGCTTAAACTCAAAACAGACAATACCTCGAAACACGGTGGGATGTACTTAGGGTGGAATGTAACAATTAAATATGCTATGTTATCCACCAATCAAACCATGTGGTCTTTGAACCAAAATGAAGGTATAAAAGAAAGTAGTTTGATATAGTGAAAGCAACAGCAAAGTTATATTTCCCACGTACCAAAACAGAAACAAGAAAGGGAAGTAGACAACAAACAAACTTGTACTGTATTCAAGACAGCCTGTGGACCATTTACCCACTTTCACAGAACACAGTACACAATTTATGTTGATTCTTCACTCTCCACAATCTATCACAGTTCATCATTAGATTCATTTCTGCTCTTTCTTGTGAAACTATATCTTGACCTTAGACACTTCACTTTATGTAATGTGGTGATATAATATCTCCTTTTCTTAACCTTCCTTTCTAACCTTAACCAATCCAATTCCTTGATCCCACATGTGAAGATTCACATCAAAATCCAAGTCATTTTAATGCTTGAAAATGATGATTTTTTTGTGTATAATTTAAATGACTGTTTTTTAAAGTAATAATTTTGTGTGTAAATGAGTATTTGTGAAAGCAATTAGAAAGACTAATCTCTCGTGCAGCATAGAATTTTATAGTCAGTAAACTTTTCTTAGAGAGTTAAAACATTGAAGGATTCTTAGAGCTAGATTCAAATGCTCAAAAGAAACAATGTAAGTGGCACAATATTTTTAGTTAACCCTACTTGGTTAAAAAAATTCTACAAAACGGTTAAATATATTCTCTAGTCATGATAAATATAAATATTTTATTTTTATAAGATTGACAGAAAAATAATTTTGGTCTATGCAAATTTTCTTCAAAAATTCAATTTCAATAGACTAGTTTAACTTCTTATATAAATAATGAAAAATGTACTTTTCATTACTATTAAGAGGGTAATGAGGATTAAAATAAGGGTTTTGTTAACGAATGTTCTAAGGGCATTTTTTAAAGATTTCTAATTAAGAAAATGTTTATAGAAACAATTAAATTGTTCAAATTTCCAATGTGATAAATGCGTAAATTTCTATACAAACTTATTATTTAAAGGTTGTTAAAAAATGTCCTTAGAACACTAGTTAATATTTCCCTTAAAAATAATTAGATGGTCTCCTAATCAGTGAATTAAAAACGAACATTATAAGAAAATGAATTAAAAACGAATAAAGTTTGCATATATAAACCAAAATCAGATTGTGCCAAGTTTATAGAGAAAAAAGGCTAAATGCATCTAAAGGTCCTTTAAGTTTTTCGTTTTTCCCAAAGTGATCCTTTAAGTTTCAAAAGTCCCAAACAAGTCCTTTAAGTTTCAAAAGTCCCAAACAAGTCTTTTTAGTTTTTGAATCGTTTCAAACAAGTCATTTTAGAGGATGATGGTGATGATTCAGATGATAGCAACAAAGAGCATTATCCACCATTTGTCATACCTAAAAAGATGACTAATTTTAAGTGGGTGTTAGGAGCCAGATTTGGTATCAAAGATGAGTTCAAGGAAGCAATTACCAACTATGCTATCTACAATAGGACTTGTTTGAAACAATTCAAAAACTAAAAGGACTTGTTTGAGACTTTTGAAACTTAAAGGACCACTTTGGGAAAAACGAAAAACTTAAAGGACTTTTAGATGCATTTGACCGAGAAAAAAATACACATTCAGTTTAATCCTATTACAATTTATCTCAAATAATTGGATACCTTTTGTCTTTTTGTATATGAAGTCTTAACCATATAGGCTTGTAGTACCTTAACAAGATCATATATCTTGAAATATTTCTAGCAAAAATACATGCAGGCATACATAATTGAGGCTCACTGATGTGATGCATCATGCATCAATCCTAGCAACAGAAAAATGTCTTTGAAAAATCTTGTTTTCACAGTCTATTTTCCTCACCTATCATTTTCTCCATTCCTCTTGCTTATAGCTATGCCTTTGTCTTCACCACACCCTTCCCCTCAAACACAATTTTGCTCTTATTATTACACTGACATTGCATGCATTGGAACTTCAAATTTGTTTAGGACCTTAAAAGGGGGCCATTCTTTCCTTTAACTTTTCTTGTAGACCAAGTACACACATGTTTGGTTGCATCCTTTTCGGTGAATGTTACTAGTGAGTCTCATCCATGTGATTAAGGAGGAAAGATAAATTAAGGGTCTTGCTAACAAGTGCCCTAAGGGCATTGTTTAAGGAACCCACAAAAGGAAATAGTCTTGAAAATACAAGTCAAACAAGTATAAAAGTCTTAACTACATAATTTCCAATGCAAAAGTTACTACTTTTGAATGCTTAAACAATGCTCTAAGGGCACCTGTTAGCATTTTCCATAAATTAATGGTAAAATTTGATTTTATAAAACTAGTATTTGTTTGGTTTTAGAATAGCAAAAATAGATTTTTAACGGGTTGATACTATAAAACTAATTCGAGCTGAAAATGAGTTAAATATAAAATGACTCAACTTTAGATATATTCTTGTAAAAATGAATTATACAATAATCTAAGGACTAAAAATCAATCGTAAAGGAAAAAGTTTCAAATTCTATCTTCAAGTTAAAATCAATTTTAAAGGTAAAAGTCTATTTTATTTGAGAACATTCGAATATACACTAAAAGTGAATGAGAGTTTAAATACATCCATGAAAGACGGTTTAACAATAAATTTGAGTGTGAAAAAAATTATTGGAGGCAAACATTACAAATTTTAGCTTCAATGCTAAAGCTAAAATCAATTTTATTCAAGAACCCTCAAAACATACCTAAATCAATTTTAAGTCTTCATAATCATTTGGCAAGTGAATTCAAGCATGCCCTACCCTAAAGTATATGGATCATACATACCCCCTCCACAAATCCAAGAGATATAAAGGTGCACTCATTTTTGGTTATTTGTGGTAACAAAGCTTCCTTTGAGTTGAATAAGTTGCCAAAGAAGAAAATCCTTTTAGACAACATCAAGTGGTTCATCCTAGAGATTCAAAAGCATGTATTAAAAAAATGTTCCATCCATCCCTCATGACCAATAATAATTAACACTATATGTCTCAACTTATTCTATATCCAAATTGTTAAAAAGATATATGAGCATTGCTACTAGTCCTTCTTAGGGACCCTCAGAAAAAGTTGTGTTTATCTTCAACTAAAAAATATATATCATGTGACAAACACACATGCATGGAGAAAAAGGCAAAGGGCAACACAACATGCAATTGTTGGAACTGAATTATATTAATAGTAAAGTACAAGAAAGGCTAAAACAAAAACAGATAGATAACATGCTTGTGCACCTTTGAAATATGATTAATAATATTATAATACTTGATGCTCCATTGAAAATAGAGCACTTTTGTCCTTAAGGTACAAACCTCATAAAGAACACATATCTACATCTAAAATAGAAAAATCGAAGCATGAGGTTAATGGGACCAAACATAATTATCATCAACTCACAAAGTCATTATCATGATCATATTTTATCAAATAAAAATCTCAAATGTGATGATGTTGTAGCTGCAAGAGTCTAGAATAAGCTCCTTCTGGCCTGCTAATGAGTTCAGAATGGCTTCCTTGTTCGACAATGCGACCGTCTTGCACGACACCAATGCAATCAACCCCTCGAATCGTTGACAAACGATGAGCCACGAGCACGGTGGTTCGACCCCTCATTAGCCTCTCTAAGGCTTCTTGTAGTACACATTCGGATTCGGCGTCAAGTGCACTTGTTGCCTCGTCGAGTAAGAGTATTGCAGGGTCCTTAAGAACAGCTCTTGCAATAGCGATCCTTTGCTTTTGACCGCCAGAGAGTTGCACACCTCTTTCGCCAACTGGCGTCTTGTAACCTTCGGGCAAACCACTTACAAATCCATGCACATTGGCAGCACGAGCCGCTTCGATTATCTCGGCTTCTGTTGCGCCTTCTTTGCCATATGCAATGTTGTCGAAAATGCTGGATGCAAACAAAGCCGGTTCTTGTTGCACTAAACCAATCTTAAGCCTTAAAGACTTTAAATTCAACCTCCTAATGTCTTTTCCATCGATCATAACTTTACCGACTAGTGGATCGTAGAAACGTTCTATCAATGCAATAACAGAACTCTTTCCCGAACCACTTGCCCCGACAAGTGCTTGGCTCTGACCTGCGCGAATTCTAAGGCTGAAATCTTTGAACACCATCACATCGGGTCTTGAAGGGTATGCAAAATCAACATGTCTAAGTTCAATCTCTCCACGAACTGATTCAACCATCTCAGCATCAGGATCATCAGGGTCAATTCGAGTTGATCGGTCAAGAATTGAGAAAACTGAACCAACAGCTTCGCCACCACGTATAATCTCCGGAGCTAAGCTAACAGTTTCTGCCACAGAATTCGCTGTGATCACCAAGACAACAAACACCTTGATGACTTTCGAGAAGGTGGAAAGGCCTTTGCTCACTAAATGTGCACCGTACCATAGAATGAGAGCTTCGGATGCATAAAGGGCAAGCTGAGAGAGGCCGAATAAGAGTCCTGATGTCAAACTTCGACGAAGGCTTTGGCTCTGAGGGACACGTAGCTCGTGACAAAAGATGGACAACATCTTGTTTTGTGCATTGAATGCTGCAACTGTTCTGATGTTGCTTACTCCCTCTCCTGCAATCATGCTTGTCTTTGCATGAGCCTTCGCTGTGTCGCCGGCGAACCCTTTGAGAGATAGTTGCTGTAAAATCCAAAGACAAGTCTTAGCACTTAATCAACAACATAAAATTCTAAACAAATCCTTTAAGGAATTTCTTTCTAATCTCTTTGATCAAAAAAACTTACTACAAATGTATTAAATAAAATGTTACTTTGATCAAAATTCAAAAATAAAAAATACTACAAATGTGACTTAGGTATAAGACTAAACAATAAATCCATGCAAGACAAGAGTCACATCCTTAAGGTGATAAATAATATAACTACCAAAAATAACGGTAACTTTAATAATTGAAGACATGTATATGAAAGATATAAGATATAAATAAGGCAAAGGAATTTGGTACAAGGTTCAAAGGAGGGTGTGAATGAATTTGAGCAAAATCAAAGGAAAAGACTTAAAAGGACATAAAGAGTGGGTCCTATAGAAGGGACAGATTGTTGATATCATAAGGACATCACCAACTGCATTAAAGACTTTCATATATTGGAAGGTACATTCCTTACTTACCAATCAATCTATTTTTTTGTTCTGTGCCTAAAGCATGCGCAAATTGTAGGACACTAGAAAGTGGTTGATACTTGATACCATTAGTTTGAAAATGATTCATGAAATTTATATTACTTTCATGTTATTTTTAATATGAAATAACATATATACTATATGAGATATAAACACATTGTAATGCGTCTCGTGAGCATAACTCAGTTGATACCGGAGAATGTTAACGAGTGCTCTTATTATATTAGTATTATTATTGATAAACAAGTGAGACATGTAATTGAAGAAATCTTCCACATGATCTCACGTGCATAGTTCAAATCTCTAATGGTTAAAACACTTGGAACTAAACACACAACCTTATAAAAAACAAACAAACCAAATAGTAGCATTTTATGTGTGTACATGTAACATAGTGGTCACATGTCTAGACACATTAAGTAGACCTGAAAAAGACTGAAAAGGTCACGGGTAGGAAGGGCAAAAAGGTGCAAATTCCTAGACAAATTAAAAGGTTTATGATTTTATGAAAATATGTTACTCCCTCCGTCCCATATTACTTGACCTATTTAACTCTGTCACGTATACCAATGCACAATTTTAAACTTAAATTTCTTTAATAATCTAGTAGAAAAAATTACGAAAATTTGATATTTTGAAAATATTAATCGAGACGAATCTAACATCTTATATGCTATATTTTGTTTTCATATATTAGTAGAAAAATAGAGTCAAAACATGGTATATGAATAGTGCAAATATTCGAAATAGGTCAAGTAATATGGGACGGAGGGAGTAATACGTAATAAAAAATTATATAATGAAGTTTCCTCTAGACATGGTATGAATTTCCACAACCCAATACCCAAAAAATACCCTTAACAAACGTGGGCCAAACAGTATTTTATTTTTCTTTCATGAATACCAATGTAGGCCTTTTTCTCACTTTACAAATTATATATTTTAATTTTAATTTATTAATATACACATTATATATTTATCTGCATCAAGACAGTTGGCAAAATTGCTAGAACCAATAATAATAATATTAATATATATATATATATATATATATATATATATATATATATATATTCTCCGGTCATTATTATAATACTATTATAATAAAAAAACATTTTTTTAATTTATTGGATAAATGATGTGTCTATCTAGATTATAAATCACATACATCATTTATTCAGATAAACTAAAAAGTGATTTTTCGTTTGGTGGAATATACTCTTTTCGTCCCTAATTATAAATACATATTGTTTTTTTCACAATTTATTAGGATAACATGTAAAGAATTTAATGTGTCCATTTTGTATGCAGGTCTTTCTAAAATACTCTTTGTATATTAAAGTGTCCATTTCTTCTAAAATGCTTAAAAAATTCATCAGGGACACTCATTAGCACTCATTAGCAGGACCTAATAGTAATATCAAGAAGTGATATGTTCGAAAAAATAACAATAAATGTACATAGCAACTTGCATAGGGACTTATACTTCCCAACAATTTTTTTTTTTTCAAAGGGTGTTATTATAACTAGGGTTGAGATGAGGGAATATTATATACACAATGTTGAAAGTGTAGGAAGACTAGTCTACTGTTGTATCAAAGTTGATGGTCAGGTATGGAATCTATACATACCCCATATATATTAAATAAATTTTTCAGTGCAATTAATGTGCTTTTAATATTCCAAAAAATAAGTTAGTACATCACTGCATTTAGTGCACAGAACTGGAAGGAAGCACGTGCATCCTTCAACTAGGGTAGGGTCTTAGTTCTTTTAGCTTTTGTCGTTTATTGACAGTTTTTTTGTGAAGTTAGATTCTTACACTGGAGTAAAAGGGAAAGTATTACTATATTGTAAGGTAAGGGATCAAATACTAGTAATAAAGTAAGAACCTCTAATGTTAAAATTTAGAATTTACCCTTGTGTGGACCCTACTCTACTCTTAGGGTCAACACATGCAAATTTAAAAATTTTAAAAAATATATTAAATGGGATTCAAATTCTCTACATTCATTTGAACTTTTTAGATCAAAGATCAGACGGTCCACGTTCTAATGTACTGAAGTCACAATGTAAGTCGATCGGTCAAACATTTCTTGTTGCATGACGAATCAAGATTGCTTGCAATCACGATATCTTAAATTCATGCAGTCAGCATATTAGTAATCATTGGATCAAGATCAGACGATCAAGATTTTAAACTCAATATTTTGGATTTTCAAAAAAAACATATTTGCATTCAATGGTCACCCATACACTAACTTTTATGAATACAAGGATATATCAATTTTCAATGCATGATTGATTGCGTTAATCATGCGGTTGTCAATTTATACCATCAAATCAAGATCACACGATTCACGTTTTGACTTTATATTTTGAATCAATTTACCAAAGTAAGAATGTAAATCTTCTGATCTTGATCGGACAATCGGTCAAAATTCCATGATCAAGTCAAATGCATGATTTCTAGACTAATGAAAGTTAAACAAATTGATATGCAATGATGTGCAAGTTGAAGTGTGAATTACCTGAGCAAAATTTGCTAGAACAAGAAGAGGGAAAGTTCCAAGGATGAGTAAAGAAACCCTCCATTCAACAATGAAAGCAACAATGAAAGAAGTGAGAAGAGATGTCATGTTTTGCAAAATTACTGATATCCTCTCAGCAATGGCTGACTTCACATCAGCGGCATCAGTGGCAAGGCGAGCGGCAACAAGACTTGAGTTGTGCTCTTCCTCATCGAACCATCCAACTTCATTCCTCAAAATAGCTAAAGCAAAAATAACAATTTCAATATTTATAAGATTATATTGTTTTCAATAAATGTTCGAAGAAAATTGTACGAATTTTCAAGCACTAAAAACACTTGTTTAACCATTTGTAAACTATTTTCAAAACATTCTTAATAATTAATATACATCAATGAAGAAAATAAGTCATTACCTGCAAGCATCATTCTTCTAACCCGTGTGGTGAGATTTTCTCCCATGAT
Organism: Medicago sativa; assembly: GCF_051527215.1. NCBI lineage: Eukaryota > Viridiplantae > Streptophyta > Magnoliopsida > Fabales > Fabaceae > Medicago > Medicago sativa. Next base: position 6,736,680 of record NC_140754.1, read on the forward strand.
ACTAAAAAAGTAATGTTGTATCAAGTAAGCACCAACAGCATAAATTCCAGCACCAATGTATATGAAAACATATTCTTTAGTTTTCTTCTCCATGGATGCATAGTTTCTATAGTAAAACACCTCAATCATATTGCTCATAACAATAGCAAAAGTTGGACCGATAAATCCAGAAAGAACAGATCCAACAGCTCCCATTATCGAGTAAGGCCACTCGGGCGCATTCATTTTGAGTAATCGGAAGAAATATCCATCTGGAGCCGGATTTTTCTTATCGGTTTCGGCATTTGAGATCATCTCGATTCGACCATCAGCTCCGGTGCTGTATTGGTAGCTCAAGTTCCTCAGGCTTCCTGACCTAAGGCTTAACGACTTAGTTGAAAGGGAATGACTCAACCTTGACGAGCGATTCCGACGAGTTGAAGGGTTCGAGAAATCTCGATTTCCAACCATTTCTTGGAATCTAATTAGAGAAGCGTAGGTTCCTCCCTTGGCAAAAAGTTCTTCATGCGTTCCTGTCTCGACGACAACTCCTTGTTGAATAACAGCAATACTGTCGACATTCCTAATGGTTGATAAACGATGAGCAACAACAACGGTAGTTCTACCAACCATGAGACGGTCTAGAGCCTCTTGAACAATGCTTTCGGATCCTGCATCGAGAGCACTAGTTGCTTCGTCTAAGAGAAGGATCTTTGGATTTTTCAACATAGCTCTCGCAATTGCAATCCTTTGCTTTTGTCCCCCAGATAATTGAACTCCTCGCTCACCAACCTGATAACAGACCAGATAACATCGATTTAGTATGACTGGTCAATTTTACGCCGAAAAAAGTACTTTGGTAAAATTTTGTTATGCTTGAAAATATAAACCTGAGTATTGTAACCATTAGGAAGCAATGTAATAAAGCTATGAGCATTTGCAGCAGAAGTTGCGGCTTCGACTTCATCCATTGTTGCATCAGGTTTTCCATAGAGTATGTTTTCAAGAATGGTAGTTGCAAATAGTGCAGGCTCTTGATTCACCAATCCAATTTGATCACGTAACCACTTTAGCTGTAGCGTCTTAATGTCTACATTATCGAGCAAAACCTGACCTGTTTAGCCATTTTGAAAGATCAGTAAAGTTGTTCATTGTTCACCCGAAATAGAAATTTCAACATATTCAAAAGAGTGATGTTTAATTTTAGTTATATTTACCATCATTAGGATCATAGAACCTTTCGATCAAGGAAACAACGGTACTCTTTCCAGATCCACTACCACCAACGACCGCAACGGTTTTACCGGCTGGGAAAAAGATTGAGAAATTCCGAAAAATCATCACATCCGGCCTCGACGGATAGCTGAAACTAACATCCTTAAATTCAATGTTGCCATTAACCTCGGCTAAGCATTTTCCATCTGATAGATCTTCAACTATGGTTGGTTTCTGCTTTATGATTTCCATCAATTTGTATCCGGCTGCTTTGCCTTTGCTAAATGCACCTAAGTTTGAAAACGACTGGCCTAAACTCCTGTTGAAGCAAAACAACATGTCACAATCAACCAAACATTTCTAATATTTTGTAAATATAAGCACAAATCGTATTCAACCTGTTAATCAAGCCCGTTAGGCATAGCGTAGTTTATTTGTACAATTTAGTGATTATACGCTTATTATATTTTAAATAGTAAACTCAAAAAATGAAATTGATCACTCACATTCCACCAACAATGGCAGAGAAAATAGCTGTGAATGCCTTGCCTCCATCGGTCTGTCCATTCCTGATAAAAACTCCGGCATACCAGAAAACTAGCGCCCACGACATGCAAGCTATACCGTATGTGCATCCTAGGCCTAAACCTTTAGCCATTCCTGCTTTGTATCCAAGCTTCAATGTGTTTTGTATTGCATCAGAATAAGAATTCAGCGCCTTACTCTCACCAACATAAGAGTAAACCGTTCGAACTTGAGCAATAGCCTAAAAACAAAAAATAACAATGAAGTTATTTCTTTAGTCCCCAACATTAATCGGTTCAACTTTTTAATCATGTCATTTTCCGTACCAATGAGTATGGAAAATGATTTAGAGTTTTGATTTTAGCAGAATTTTTAATCAGAAACACATTAATTTTCAAGAAAAAAATTAAGTTCCTTTCAAATACTCAATTATAAGCAAAGACTATAGTTGGCATTAAAGCAACACACAACCATCATCATCATGCTTCTTGATTATTACTTTATTCAAAAAAGAAAAAAGTTAGGAACTTTTATGAATAATGCACATTAAAACACATCATTTAAAGTAAAACATTCTTTGAATTCATAACATGTCACAAATTCATAAGGATCGGCATGCACTGCTTGTATTCAAAAAGTAAAAAGGATTGAAAAGCTTTTTCCTAAAACTGTTTAAAAAATAAATGAACAATTTTGTGTTACTTTTCATATAAAGAAACATGTTCATTCACAATGAATTAATCTTTTACCTGTTCGGCAATTATGCCAGCATTTGCATATGATTCCCGACTCTTTGATGTAAGGCCGGTGAGTGTATAAGCATACAATCCACCAGCAAAAGCAATTCCAGGAATCACTGCAACACTGAGAAGGGCTAATCTCCATGCTGACACAAAACCAACCACAAGTCCAGCCAGAAAAGTTGATAGATAATGTATGAAATTCCCAACCTGCACATACACACCAAAATAAGTTCAACCAACCAATATTAGTCTGTGTAACACTTCAAAGCAAATGTGTGTCTAGTCCGGTCCAACATGTCAGTATCAGTATCGTATCTGGCGTCTACGCATGTGCTTCATAGAGATTAGTACTATGCATGTGCCCCTTTTATAATCTATGTAATACTTGATATCAAATATGTGTCTAGTGAACGACATGTGTCGGTGTCCTATATGGCGAGTGTGTATGTGCTACATAGATAAATGTTAGTACTATATACTACACAATTCTTTAAGGAAAAAAAACTAATAATGTCAGCAACCTCCTCAGGAGCACGTTAAACACTGACTTGCTAACATGCACCACTTTCAGCTATGATCATAAAAGGGGCCCACTTTAATGGATACCAACAACCACATAAGGCAACAGTTCTAGTATTTTTATTTTAACAAGTCAAACTAGCTCACCGAAATTGACACCAAAAAAAATCGAACCTAAGACCTTGAGAGGAGTAAACTTCAAGGTCCCAAGCCGATAGTTCCTTAGTTATCTTTTTCTTTTTAATATCAAGGTAAAATAAAATTTAAAAATAAATAATTATGTTTTCAATCTCTATAAGAAATTTATTCATACAAAGTAGTTAATCAATTTAAGTCTTTATTTTTATTAAAGATTACAAAAATAATTATTTTAGTCCATGCATATAAAAGGAAAACAAGACTAAAATTGAACAAAATTAATGCAAGGACTAAACTTGAAAATGACTTAACTAAACATGTTTAACCCAATAAAAAAAAATTAAAAATGGAAAATTCATCAAATTAAGCACCTTCTCACTAATAGCATCTTGGACTAATAGTGTATCAGTTGATACACTGAAAACTATATCTCCTGTTCTAGCATCTGTATCAAAGAATCCAACATCTTGTTTAAGCACTGCCTCCAAATACTTCTTTCTCAAGGTGCTTACTTGTCTCTCTCCAGTATACATCCAGCATGCAATCTCTGGTAAATTAGTAAAAATAAATAAAAAATATTAATTACTGATTTTTTTTATTGAATTTTATGTATGGTAGTTTAATTATTAATTTGTGTAACAAAAAATGTGTACCATACATTAATTAATTATTCATAATACATGATGATATAGATGAGAAGAATGGAATTTTATTAGATAATGTTAGGCAATATTGACAAGTGAAAGGAAGAAAATGACACAAGTATGTTTTTTTGATGTGAAGTGGCTAAAAAACACACACACACAAACATACACATAAGATAACAAAGACACATACAAAGACTATGAAAAGTTTATGGTCCTGCAAGTAAGTTTAATCAATCTTCTTCACATGTTAGGGACCAAAACAACTAAATGAAAAAGTAGAAAGAGAAAACAAAATATTAATAAATTGAAAAAATGAAAGGAAAAAAAATAAATAACATACCTGCATAAGATGATATGCAAACAACAAGGCCAAGATACACAAAGTAAAGTGCATACTGCAATGATGATCATAAGAAGAAAAAAATATATTAATTAGATCACAATATAAAGCACTGATATGGACACGGACACCGGACACGTGTCTGACACTGGGACACGGTTAATCCGAGAAGTGTCTGTGCTTCATAGAATCACATAGATCTGAAATGGAAAATTAATTTTGAATGAAATGGAAAATTTTGAATTTTGTTATACCTTGGAAACTTCATCAGTCATTTTCTTCAAATCCATTTGGTTTTTACCAAAACCATTAACCATTTGACCAAACAGAAGAAAAAAAACAGGCATAGATGAACCATGAATAATGGCACCAATACTTCCAGAGATCATAAGAATCCAATCATATTTATCAGCAAATGAAAAAAGCTGAAAAAATGGTAAACTTTGTTCCTTCTTCTTCTCTGCTTCAGGCAATGAAGCTTTCACATCAGAAGCTTCAGCCATTGGAAATTTTGAACCAACCCAACAATGAAAAACTTAGTTTTTTGATGAAAAAATTGGATTTTGAATAAAGGGTAGGTGATATATTAAATAAAAATTGGATTTTTATGATGGAAAATGGTTGAATGCAATGAAAAAAGAGATCTTGGAATAAAGGGCTAGTCAAGAAGTGAAGTAAATGTAATGTGAATATTTTCTGAGCATTTTAAGGAGATCTGATGCAACACTTTTAGTGTCTTTTGTAGTGAAGGAAGTGTCAATGTCTGTTTTTTGGTTTTAACAACATTTGAAAGAAGAAGGAAAAAAACAGTTGTTTTGGAAGGAAAAGTTGAAGTACTAGAAACTAGAGGGAGAAAGTGATGAGTTGGTAAGTGAAGTGTGTTTGTGTTGTGTTGTTGGACAATGGTCAAAGTGGAGAGAAGAGAACATGGATTTGAGAAGAGAGAGATGAGGGTTATGTGTGTTTTTATAGTGTGAACACTTTAAATTGTGGTTGTAAATTACAAGAGCATGTGATTCAATCAACATAAGGTCGATAAAGCCATAAAGGAAAAAAAAAAAATTAAGGTGAAACTAGTCTATCGAAATTAACATAGAGGAAAATCGAATCTAAAATTTTTATAGAAGCACCCTTCAACGTCTAAAGTCAACGTCTACATATTAACCCGTGTTGGGTTACATATAGTACTTGGGTGATATTGAATTGTTGACATTGTGACATGGCTCAATCACAATGTCATAATCCTTGTGTGTGTGATAGATGTGTGTGTCTATATATATATATATATAGAGAGAGAGAGAGAGAGAGAGAGAGAGAGAAGCCACTTGTGACATTGTGGTTGGTCAAAGTCGCATATGTGACCAATTCTATGCCACTCAAGTGTTACGTGTTGGGTTACCATAAAGAAAATATTAACAACATTGAGAGTGGACACTTTCATTTGATGGTACTTAAATGAATCACATGTATACACATCATTTATTTGTAATTTTTTAATAATAGTATATAACAAGTATTCAATCTTTCCAATTTAACACCTTAAACAAAATTCTTAAATGTGATACATTAATCATCTACAAATAATTATGCCCATGTTTGGAACAACGTCCAAATGTGCAGCACAAAACGTACGACTGCGTAGAAGCTTGCAATTGTAGCTTCACAAAAATCACATCATAAGTGCATTGGAAATGAGAAACATGATGCAAACTCCAATCTAAACACTCACTGTATATCATTCTATTTTAATATTAAAAAAATGTGAATCTCACGTGAAGATAAAGTGTTTCACAAAACACATCTCCTTATTATGTACTCTCTTTTTCTGCATCAAGTGACGATACTTGTTAGATATTAAGTCTTAAAGAGAAAAACTCTCCCATTGTAAATGGCCTAAATAATGGTCATGAAACTTTGTGCCATCAAAATGTGAAATTCATTGTGCATTAGCTCCCGAGTATTTTACTATATATCACATTCATAATATGTATTAAGAAATATGGTTAATTATAGTATATTAAAAGATATAAATTATGAATGATTTTACCAAAATATTTTTCATTAATGATATGGAAAAGAAAAATTAAAAGAATTAGAAGAAGATAGATTAACAAATAGTAAATATATGATAAGAAAAGAAACATTAATATTTTACTAATATTGTAAAGTGGTTATAATTTGTCACAATTTTTTTTCCAAAGTGACATGCAATATTTATGTAAGGGGCACTATATTCCGTGTATGTGTTGTTATGCGGAGAGAAAAATTGATTTTTAGTGAGTTGATTCTGTAAAATTGATTTCGACTAAAAATGAGTTAAAGGTAAAGTGATTTATGTTTACATATTTTATGTAAAAATGAGTTGAGTTATAATTTATGTGCAGAAATCAATTCTAGAATCAAAAGTTACAAATTATAGATTCAAGTAGAATCAATTCTAAAAAGCAAAATCAAATAAAGTCATAAGCAATCAAACATGTCAAAAGCAATTCTACACCATGAATCAATTTTGACCCTTCTAAAAGTGGATCCAAACATACACTCGAATAAGTTCTTTTGTATATATTTTGATATATTGAAATAACAATTTAAAAAGCAATTATTTTGAAGAAGAATGTGATTAGTAAATTCTATTTAATGTTTTGGGTATACTGGAATAACAATTTAATTTAATTTTAATGATAATGGTGAATTTTTGAATGTCTCAAGAGGAAGAAGTGGAAGTAAAGGAAAACTTGGAAACTCAAAGGGCGGTGACAAGTCAAAGTATAAGTGTTTCAAGTGGGGGGACAATGATGGCCTCGCGCAATTTACAATTGTCTTAACACAACTATGAAGATGCAAATGCTATTAACCCAATATTACAGGGGTGAAAACCAGAAATAGCCTATATTACAGGGGTGAAAAACACTATTAACCCAATATTTTATAACACAATATAAAAAATAAAAATATATGTGCATTATTTGTAATAAGATTTTTTGTGGTCCCTAGTTTAGATGCAAATTTGTGTCGCTTGCATAAATGATCATCAAAACCATTCATGAAATTAGAAACATCATATCAATTATCACAAACCAAATTGTACGTATAATACACAAAAATGGAGCAAGCGTTCCCTAATTGTATCGGTCAAATTAAAACAACACTCCTACCATAAATATCAATTTAACTATATATTTCATTCTCAAGTTCCTCTGTCCACATATTTTCATAATATATGAAAGGTCACTTCCATCACCATCCAATTTCTCAATTTATCAACTCATGTAGATTAATTTTCAGTTTTATTATGAATTTAATGTTTTTATCATATTATGACACAAGTTATGCTTTGGAATCTTCTTTTCGGTTTCAATATTAGTTTTTTTATTCATTGATTATTATTATGAGATAAACTCACTTCATTTACCACTAACCATCCACCTATTCAAGCCATATAATATTGGTTTCATCTATTCCTTAAAAAATAAAAATTGGTTTCATCTAATTTCCAAAGAAATAAAGGAAGCTTTAAAAGGTAAAAATTAAATAAAAATTATTGTATGTGTTAATTAGGAGTAGTTAGAATGACAAAATCAAGTGAAACATTTTGCACCAAAATCTTCCAAGCTATGATGACCTAAAATCTCACCTCAACACAAGATACATGCTTGTCTATCACTATCACACGTACACTTTGGAAGTATACACAAAGACCACTAGTAAGCCTACAAAAACATTCCTAATACTTTGCAAAGTCACATCCAAATAGCCATATTTTCAACACTTTAGTCATCCCATCAATCATAATAATGTCTTTAAAATGGGCTTTTATACATGATTTTTGGGCCAGTGGACCCAATATAATGTAATGGGGGACACTGTTGATATTCATACACCCCTTTGATACATAGGCCCTAGCCTAGAATTCCGGTTCAATGCAATTTTCCATGCTATTTGTCGGGTTGGAATTACTTTATGATCAAAAATTGTGTACATTAAATTAGTTTAATGTTCATTATTGAAAAAGAAAAGAGTAAATTGTCTCCGTGAACATAACTAAATTTGTAAGGACAATATGTTGTTATATGCCGGGGCCAGAGTTCGAACTTCAAACACCTCATTGATTCACTTTGTAAGGTGAATTATAATTAGTAGATTACTTGACAAAAAAGAGAGTAAATTTATGGTGTACAAAGGCCAAATGTCTTGTACCATGCACACTATTATTTCTACTATTGAGTCAATACATTTTACTATTAAATTAAGGGAAATACTAACAAGTACATCTCTGCGGCACTTTTTAAGAGATTTAAATGGCTAGTTTTTATAAAAATTTGTGTAATCAATACATTAAAAATTAAAATTTTTGATTTTCTTAAAAAAATTATTTTATAATCCTTAAATAGGGTTCCGAGGCACTCGATGACCCTTAAATTAAATGAAATATAATAAAATATAATAATTCGACGATAGAAAATAAGTTTCTACATAATACAGTACTAATCTGTTTATACATATTAGACAAAGTTTATCCTATAAAACAATACATTTTATAAAGTTTCATAACGATGAATATGACTAAGGGTCATTTGCAACACACCAAAATATATATTAGAAAACAAAATAGAAACAAAAACAAAAACATGGAAACGTAAACCAAAACCATGATGACTATTGACTTATTTGCTATGAAATCGTTGACTACACAATAGTTGTGACTTGTGACTCTTGTGAGTGTCCTTAAATGAATTAATAAATACCTTTTTTTAATTCTAATTTGATTTATTCTTTGATTCAATAATTAATAACGAGCTTTTGCTTTTTTTAGTTTGATGATTGTACCATATTGTAAGTGTAAATTTTACATTAAATCTATCAATTCTAAAATAACCATGTAAAAGTGGAATTGTGATAAAATAGTTAATTTACGTTGGACTTACTCTCATGATTCAACTGGTAAAATTAGGTTGATTCAACCGTATAAATTAACCATAATTTTTAATGTAAATTGAATTAAACGTCTACTAATATGAATTAAGCTAGATGTACGAAAAGATGGGTGTCCATGAAAGTTTTTATATGATAAATCCATGTGATATGTCTCTTAGAATCTTCTTGGAAAATAGGCATTTACCAATTACTACTACTATTCAGCCCAATGTCAATCTAATTTGCATCAAACGGTTTTGAAGCATATAGTTTGCTCTTACCTCTTGTTATCATATCATCATAGAACTAAAAATTAAAATTTAATCCCTCCTAAAAGGTTAACTAAATGATCTGTTTAGTCATAATTTTCATCTTAATTCCCTAACACGACACTTCACAAACCAATCATAAATGTTCAATGACTTAGTCCTTTAATCAATGAAAAATGAGTACGTAGTAAACTATCAAAGAAATAGAGATCCCAACTCACAAAGAAATGGGAATTGGTCGGTAGTTATTCAACCCTCAATTGTACTTAAATGTGTTTTTTTGGGACCTCTAGAGCTCAAAAGTTTAGGAATAGTTGTTTATAGTCATAAGGGTAATGAAACAAGGGCCAATATAGTTTTCATTTTTTTTAAAAAATAATTAGAAAATTTATGAAGTGATTATGGTTGTGCTGTAGCTCCTTTTGGGAACATGGGATGTATTTTAACGACCTATTTTAGTCCTTGTGTGCATATAGTAATAACACATTATATAATGTAACATGCATGTGATATGTTTTTCTTAATTATGATTATGATTATTTTGACAATGGAGGTTGGTCTAACCGACTCATACCTCACAAGATAGTTCGACTCCTTTCGATGATGTGAGAATCTCATTAGTCAATAATCTATAAGCACCGTTGTTAGTGTTCTATGAGTTTTAAGGTTTTCTATAATTTTGGTAAATCTTCGAAACCTAACTTACATAACCAGACTTTGATATTATGTTAACAATATAGATAATCAGAGAGAGTAACAAAGACGACTAGAGTTTCATAAAATATCAATATCTTAACATTACAAAAGGATACTAGAATATATATAAAACCTAGTGGAGTATAAACTAACAGGCTTAATAGCATAGCTCATTACTTTATTTTCAAAAAGTCCCTAGTTAATCTCAATTGTTTCCATAATCTACTCCTTCCCCGTTTAATAAACTTCTATTTTATTGGTCAATTGAAAGCTCAAAATGCAGGGTCCAAAGTTATGGACCACATATACTTTGGAGTTTGGGGGTCCTATATTTTTCTATTGGCTAGCAGCACCTATATTAAGGAATTTATATATAATAGATTAGTAGCTGTAAAATGCTCTTTCCAATCTTACACTTCATTATCAATTAAATGAACTTTGATATTGTGATCCTTGAATTCAAATTGGTTCAATCATATAAGCAGCTAAGAGGGTGTAATATCCCATGCTGCAAATTATTCAAACTCTTCAATTATTAATAACCCACTACCAAAAATTAAATTTATTATTACTACCTGCTTTCCCTTAGCCTTTTGAGAACACCATGAAAATTGTACAATACCTCTGTCCCATATGCTCTAAATTGTGTTTGATTAGAATGATACATTTTACTATTCTACAATATTAATTAGGAGGGGAAAAAAGGTTGTCTTCTACTTTAAATGGGTACCCCACATGTTGTATCAAAATGTTCAAATGCTATAAATTTATGAATAGCAAAACACCAAGACCATAGACTTGATATGAAATTTTCCTTTCACTTACCAACTGAGTTTGGATTCAACCTTGAGAATTCAATAACGTTAAAAATCGTAAAGATTTTGTTCATATAAATCTTTTGATTCTTAGACAAAAAAATACTAGTAATATGAAATTCGAACGTAGAAAAATAAAATCTAATTAAAAATTGTTTCAGTTATAATTTGAACTCGGGTCTTCTAAATTATTCATCTTTATTAGAGCTCATGTAACAACTTAACCCATAAGAAAGAATATTTATGCCTATACAACTATATAGTATTTATATAAAGGGTTAATTATGTTTTTGGTCCCTACAAAATTGCGACCTTGTAAGTTTAGTCCTTACTTAATTTTAATAGCATTTTTAATCCCTACAAAAAATTTCTGCACTCAATATTAGTCCTTACTCAATCCAAATTTGTTTAATTTAAGCTTAAACTCATAAGTTTTTCAACAATTTTTTACAGGCGTGTTAAGAACGTTATTAAAAGGTCCTCCAAAAAAAATATCGCAAAAATTTGATTTCTACGTCCATATTTTTGTTACTTATATCTTAAACTTTTGTCGTTTTAAAAAATTCATATTTAATTTATTTCATGTTAAAAAATTATAGATTTTAGTAAATGAACCTTTCATAGTGTTCTAAACTTGTATAAAAAGAATCGTTAAAAAATTTAAGAGTTTAAGGATAATTAAACAAAATTTATTTTAGCAGGGACTAAAATTATAAGTAAATTTTTTTTTTGTAGGGATTAAAAAAGCTATTAAAATTAAGTAAGAACTAAACTTAGAAGGTCACCATTTTATAGGGACCAAAAACATATTTAACCCTTATATAAATGGTGCTAAATATTTCAAATTAAAAAAATTATTTTTTAAAAAAGTTAAATACTTCAATCTTCAAAATATACACATATTTTTATAAAAACTTTTCATATGAAGTCTTTAAAGAGTGTCGTAAAAACACTCTTTGCCTTTCTCTTATAAAATATACACATACAACTAGAAAATAGAAATTTGAGTATATAACTAAAGGGTCTTGTTAACTTGTGCTCTTAGAGCACATGTTAAGCAATTAAAAGTAGAAGCTTTTTCTTAAATTTTGTGCATTCAACTAATTAAAAATAAAGAAATTAAATTCAAATGCATTAATTACAACAAAAAGTTTCTACTTTTGACTCTTTAACTTATGCCTCGAGGGCACAAGTTAACATTTCCCATAACTAAATGGTCCCAAAAAAAAATGGTCTGGCCCTTTGATCCATCCTTACAGAACATAAGATACCCTTCATGAAACAAAGATCATTCTACTTTCTTTTGGGGTGGGTCCTTCTTTTTATTAATGATTTGACCAAACTTATCTTACTGTTGTCACACTTTATAAGCTTTATTTCGTTAAGAGGAAAAAACATCTATTTAATGCAATAACGGCAAATAATGATAGAAGGCATTAGCATGATGTAGCTTTTGGCATGTGGACACATATACTTGCAACTTTCATGAGTGGTCATGAATTTAACAAGTGAGATCATGTCTGGCAATATAACAAGAAACTTGAAGCACACAATTTCGTGGATTGACATGCAGAAACGTTGGTTCTTTTTTGGAGTCAATAATCATAAATTATAATGATTGGATTAGAATTTTTACATCAAAAAAAGTCATAAATTTACACATCTTGAGCACATTTCTACATTGGGTCCTGTTAACTTGTGCCCTAAGGGCACAAGTTAAGGAGCTTAAAATAGAATTAATAAATAAATTTTATATTTAAATGATAACTTTTGAAACTTTCAAAGCATTAAATGCACAACTTTTAAGAAAAAGTTTCTACATTTGGTTCCTTAACTTATGCCTCAAGGGCACAAGTTAACATTTCCCTTCTACATTTTGTATTACTCACTTTGTTTATATTTTTGGATGTAAATCGGGCATCCTTTGCGCGCAACTGCAGAGACTAATCTCTCAAACATTAAAGGACTCAAATGAACAACAAACTCTCCCTAAGATAGAAAAAATTGTTTTTTAATCTTTCAATAGGCTGAATACACAATTTCCAAGAAAAAATTTCTACTTTAAAATTCTTAACAAGTTTGTTGGCATTTCCCTATGAACAAACAGATGGAGTATTAAGAGTGTTTAAGACCCAACTAGCAAAAGTTCGAGTTTAGTAGAAGGTGCCATATTTTTACAACATGGCGAATTAATTTTTGGCCAGGTGTTGTGTGTTAAATTTTAAGATAATTATTAATGAAGAAGAAAAACTCTTCTCTCCATATCTCCATTCTCGCCTAAACCCAATGGCTTGGGGAGCAAGGTCTAGCCGGCCCAAAACAAATATTTAGGAGCAAGGAAACTATGCTTTAGCAACAAGCGCAATGAAACTTTAAATTTCTCTTAGAGTGTTACTTTTCCCACCCTATGGCTTTCCTCGCGCGCCCTATTTTTTTCCAATTTTACCCCTAGTCCGGATTCCGTAATCCGGAATGTATTGTTAGTAATTTTCAGATGTCTCCGGATTATAAAATCCGAATATGTATTTTAGCAGAACTTTTGCAATTTTAAGCTCTACAATTCGTAAAATAAAATGCGAATAAAATAGAAAACATAAATAAAAAGACACAAACATAAAAACAACTCATTTTATTAATATATGAACAATACATTACAATAATTTTCAAGCTTTTTAAGCTTATTACATAACATCCTAAATCTATTTCTAATCTCCTAAGAGCCTAATTCTAATCTCCTAAGAGCCTAACCACTGCTATGTGATAGGACATAGCAGTAGCTTGGCTATTGGAGGAAAACCGGAGGAGGTGGGAAGAGGAGGGCGGGAAGAAGAAACAAATGCCCCTGAGGGAGGTGGGGGGTGCTCAGACTTACGCCCCGACAGGCGAAGCTAATAACCACACTAACCCACATGACCCTCAGATGAACCGTCCTTCGTTGCAGCGCGGTTCCATCCTCATTGACCGTTCATACAAACCCTGAAAGTTTTCAACGAGGCCCTTATCTATGAAAGGCCAACGATGGAAAACCATGGTTGTAGAAGGAAGAAGAGGAGGAGAGGGATGGTGTGAGAAATGGTGGGGTTTGGAAGGGTATTTATAGGGAGGGGTGGGTGAAAAATGGTTGCGAAACCATTAATGCAGTCAAAAAACGTGGTAAAACACGTTTTTTTGACTTGACCACCGACAAATGCGTGTAGTGCAGACCACCGGCCATGTCACTGAGGCGTTCCGGAATATACAATCCGGAATGCACCTTTGAATTCCGAAATATATTTTCCGGATTAGTGCGATTATGGTGCTCTTATGGTGAACGAGGGGAACGTTTGCACTTCTTTGTAGGGCTAAGTACATTCCGGAATGTATAATCCGGAATGCTTCAGCATTGGCTTCTTTTGAAAGATTGCTTGGCTTCTTTTGAAAGAGTGCCATCAATTAGTGGTTGGACGGTTACAACTACTAACACGTTTTCATTGACTGTATTAATGACCTAGGACTTGTTTAAGGCTATAAATAGGCTTCCATCTTCAACAAATACATTCATTCTTCACTTCATCTCTTTCCTTCCATTTTCTTCAAATTTTTTAAGTATTGTAGGAGTGTCGGTGGTGTCATGGTCATTGTTGACCGTTCCTATGAACCCTGCAATAGCATTTCAGCTTGTGTGGGGTTCATATAACGGTCAACAGAGACCCTTGACATCAAAGAAAGACACAAAATATTCATTTCGTCTTTGTTTGGATTATAATTTCCGGAACTCTCTTCACCTCTTTTCTGCCATTCTCTTCAAATTTTTTAAGTTTTGTAGGAGTGTTTGTGGTGTCATGGTCATTGTTGACCGTTTCTATGAACCCTGCAATAGCATTTCAGCTTGTGTGGGGTTCATATAACGGTCAACAGAGACCCTTGACATCAAAGAAAGACACAAAATATTCATATCGTCTTTGTTCGGATTTTATAATCCGGAAACACTAACAATCTGGTCTGAAAAACATAATCCGGACCAGGGGTATTTTTGGAATTTTTGCAGGGCGCGCGAGAAGGCCATAGGGTGGGAAAAGTAACACTCTTTCTCTTATATATAAAGGTCGATGACTAACCCTAAACACAATCACTTTGACCTTCAGGGCCTAGGGTTTGATGTATCACCTACTAGATCTAAATCCCACTTCTTGACAAGAACATTGGTGTCATAGTTGGACAAAGGCAAAACCTTTCCCGGCCACACATCCATCATCTTCTCCGACGAAATTCGGCAAGCAACGAGAGCCTCCAAAAAGTTCTGACGATCTTCTCAGTTGCACGTTTGTTTTATATCCGATGATCAATTATTGTATTCTATTTATTATTTTGTTTGGAGTAGGATTAATGTAATTAATTTCTATTTCTTAGTTTGTTGGTGAAATAAAACCATTCTTGCTGTAAACCAAACAAACGAGTCACACTAACACTTATAGACCACCCACACAAATCACATGACATATAGCCTGTCAATCTTTACAAATTATTTTTTGGTTGATAGACGAAATGTTAAGAGTCATTGGAAACTCACAAACAATTGAAGAAGTTGGGGTTCGAAGTCAATCACAACGTCGAACTAGCAATTTTGATATTTTTGTCAGTTGAGTTAGGACTTGGGAACAACAACTTTACAACTTTTTTAGTTATAACTTTAACTTGTTATATTAGTTATAATAATAAAATGAACGATTGATTATTACCCTAACTTGTTATCTACTCCCTCCGTCCCTATATGTAACCCCCTTTACATTTTTCACATTTCTTAAGAAAAGTTGTCAGTGTAATTAATGTGTCTGTTTTGTGTGTTAATATTACCAAATTGTCCTTTGTTTGTATGTGTATTAAATTTGACTTTTCATATTTCAAGACAAGTTAGTAGTATTAATTAAGGGTATGTTTAGGAAAAAAATAATAAATGCATCTAGTAATTTGAAAAGGGGTTTACATTTAGGGACAAAAATAAAATCAAATGGGTGCTTAGATATAGGGACGGAGGGAGTATATGCTTGTAAACGTAAAAAAAAAAAGGGTTAATTATGTTTTTGGTCCCTACAAAGTTGCAACCTTGTAAGTTTAGTCCTTACTTAATTTTAATAGCATTTTTAATCCCTACAAAAAAAAAATTTACTTATAATTTTAGTCCCTGCTAAAATAAATTTTGTTTAATTATCCTTAAACTCTTAAATTTTTTAACGATTCTTTTTATACAAGTTTAGAACACTATGAACGGTTCATTTACTAAAATCTATAATTTTTTAACATGAAATAAATTAAATATGAATTTTTTAAAACGACAAAAGTTTAAGATATAAGTAACAAAAATATGGACGTAGAAATCAAATTTTTGTGATATTTTTTTCGGAGGACCTTTTAATAACGTTCTTAACATGCCTGTAAAAAATTGTTGAAAAACTTAAGAGTTTAAGCATAAATTAAACAAATTTGGATTGAGTAAGGACTAATATTGAATGTAGAAATTTTTTGTAGGGATTAAAAATGCTATTAAAATTAAGTAAGGACTAAACTTACAAGGTCGCCATTTTGTAGGGACCAAAAACATAATTAACCCAAAAAAAAAAAATCTTTATATATGCTTATGTTTGTTTGAATGTCCTCACAAGCTTGTTACCCTTTAAAACGCTCCGTTGCACCAAATAAGCTTCACTGGCATCATTATCGGTTCGATTTAGAAGTGTAACTTGAATTTAGAGACATGTCCATCTTGTTTCAAAGCATGATGAATTTATTAAGAGAAATAATATTTTGACAACCACTTTTTGACAACTTTCTCTCTCATACTCACATGATGTTGTTATCCTCTCTCTTCCTTTTTCTCTCTCCATTGTTTTTGACCAATAAGAAGTGAGAAAAACAAGGTTGTCAACAAAGTTGTCATCAAATGGATGTCAAAATATCACTACTCATTTATTAATATGTGCAATATTTTACGTCTCTAGGGCATTGTTTCTCGACAACATTTTGTCTTATTACAAGGACAAAATATCTTCTTATCAGATTTTGTCCAGCACGTGATAAAATTGGTTCTCGGGTTGATTATGGTGCAGGAACTACGAATAAAATGTGAAAAATCTTCTCTTAAGATCTCATATTCGATTCTCTTTAATGTCAATTTCGATGGATTAGTTTAACTTCTTTAAAAAAATATACGAGTAATCCGAAAAGACCGAGCTACTAATTGAGGAGCCAAAAAGCAAACGAGTCACCAATAAAAAGACAACCGATGTCAAATTACCTCATGAGGCCAACGAGAATCTCTAAAGGAGCGAAATCAAATAACAAGATGATTAAAAGCTCATGAGCGTGTCTAACCCTCCTGACTAGGAGTAATTGGCGTTAAAGGTCACCCAAATAAAGAGACAAATAAGAAAAACTCTCCCAAGGAATCGAGCGCCAATAACACTCTCCCAAGGGATCAAACACCGATAAGACTCTCCCAAGGGATCGAACACAAGAAATCCGAAAGACTCTCCCAAGGAATGAGTGCTAATAAGACTCTTCCAAGGGATCGAGCACAACAAATCAAAAAAGACTCTCTCCATGAGGGGATCAAGCGCTAATAAGACTCTTCCCAAGGCCATGCTATCCCAAAAGGGAGAAGTTTGTACTATTAATCTCTCCCCAACATAAGGAATGAATCATTTGCAAGGCATTTGGCTATGGATCACACCATAAGCTAGCTCCCCCATCAAACGAATAAAGTAACACAAATATCTCGGATGAGGCACAAAGTAAAATAACGTCAAAGTTATTGGTGATCACATTTCTCTTAGTGAAAGAAACTAGGAATAGGCAATAACAAACTCATTTATTAAGTGAAACTTATAACCAACTTTTCATCTAAACAAGACTTATTTGTAATGGTGCTCGGTAATCGGTTTGATAAAGTCACCAACTTCAGTGAACATGCCATTCCTTCATCCAATCGGAGTGAATTTTAAATAAGGGTCATGGTAACTTGTGCCCTAAGGGCACAAGTTAAGAAATTTAAAATAGAATTAAGTACTACCTCCGTTCCTTTTTAATTGTCACTTTTTGACATTTTACACAAAACAAGACAACCAATAATTGTTTCTACTTTTAATGCAATAAGTTATACTTTTACTATAATGACCTTATTAATTTAACATCTCATTTCATATATTTCTCTCTCCGCAATAAATAACAAAGGATAATATTGGTAAAACAACATTTAATGATGCATTGAACTTTGAAAGTGACAGTTAAATATGAACAAAATATTTCTCCAAAAGAGACACTTAAAAAGGAACGGAGGGAGTAATAAATTATATGTTGAAAAGATAACTTTTGAAACTTTCAAAACATTGAATGCACAATTTTCAAGAAAATACTTCTACTTTTGGTTCCTTAACTTATGCCGCAAGGGCACAAGTTAACATTTCCCTTTAAATAATCAAGGTCTCATAATTAATGTCAACACCACCATACCAAGTCAAATGAGTTACTAGTATTGTTTTTTCTGGGTAAATATCCTCTCCATTTGTAATTTGTTCCCTTTGTTGTAATTTGGAGAGAGATAGACACAAAAAAAATAATGATGGTGGGATCAACTTAGTGATAAGACCCACCACTTATTTTTTTGTGTCTATCTCTCTCCAAATTGCAACAAATGGAACAAATTACAAATGGAGATGATCTTAACCTGTTTTTTCTTAGAATTTCTTTTGGCAGATTTCTTCTTCTTCTTAGAATCATAGACTAGGAAAAATCTCATAATTAATGTCTATATGAATATTATGTTTTTATACCACGCAGGGTTTGACTCAAAAAAACGTATTGTAAACGACACAATTCATTATGCAGCACTCACGTGTTTTAAGCTTCATTAGTTACTATATAAATGATTGTAAACTCAAAAGCAAAACCCCATCTTACAAAAAATATTGGGGAAATGTTAACGAGTGCCCCCGGGCACTCTTTAAGCACTTTAAATGGTAAGTTTTTTTTATGAAAAGTTGTGTATTTAATGGATTGGAAATTGTAATAGATGACTTCTTGAAGGAATAATTGCTAAATTTGGGATCCTTAAAGAGTGCCCCGGGGGCACTCGTTAACAAGACCCAAAATCTATTGGTTAACATTAATTTCTTTTAAGCTAGTGATGGACGTTATTGTTTCAAATTTCAATGCTTTTTGCAACGTTTGAATGATAACTAATTAGGTTAGATCATTAGAATTCTGCTCTTTACCCAAATGTTTCTGCTCATTCCCAAAGTAAATGTCTATATTGCCCCTGCGTGAGTTAACCCACGCAGCGTGAGTTAACTCACGCTAGTGTTAAACTGAGCGTGAGTTAACTCGCGCTAGTTTTATATTCCACAGCATTCCGTTTCACTTTATCACTGCCACCTTCTTTTATAATTAAAATAATTCATTTAACAAAGAAGAGTAAGAACCACAGATTCCTTGGCATCTTAGAAGCCTCAATTTCTTAAGATTTTTCCATCTCATCCATATCCTTCCAATTCCACAATAATCTCCACGGATACCATCAAAACAAGGACATTCCAAATGAAAACAAAATATACCAGGGGCCTCAATTGGATACAAGAGTTTGACAAAGAAATTATTGAAGAGAGTGAATTGACCAATCAAGAATTTGAGAGAGAAATTTGGAAAAAGAACTTGAGGAAATTGCATATGGAAGAAGGGATGTTGTTGTTTGGGTAGAAGATGAAAGAAGGGTGATAGACAAAATGAATTATTTTAATTATAAAAGAAGGTGAAGTGATAAAGTGAAATGGAATGCTGTGGAATGTATAAAACTAGCGTGAGTTAACTCACGCTCAGTTTAACACTAGCGTGACTTAACTGACGTTGCGTGACTTAAGTCAAACAACTTTTTGTACTAGTGTAACTTAACTCACGCTGCGTGACTTAAGTCACGCAACTTTTTGTACTAGCGTAACTTAACTTACGTAGGGGTAAAATGGTCTTTTACTTTGGGAATGAGCGAAACAATTTGGGTAAAGAGCAGAATTCAGATCATTATACTGTATTGGGCTACAATTACTACCCAAATAGAAATGAAGGTTTATACATTTTGGTATTACTGTTTGTATCCTCCTTTTTGGTTTTCACACCCCTTCACCTTTTTATTTCCTAAATGCTCTCACTTGCACACACCCTTCACATTCTCGATTGTATATTGGCGTGTTTGGTTTAGCGTTGAACCAACATTTCTCGTGCTTGGATACCAAATTTGTCATGATATTTTGAAGCTAAAATTTGAAGCTTCACTTCAGACATGTGTTTTATCCTTTTTCACCGCTAGAACAAACATGCACTAAGAAAAATCACATCCAACATTTAATGGAAACATGGATGGATTAAAGGAGAGGCAAGCATGGGTGGTTGCACCCCCTCCCCCATTCAGACACACATATTTATAACTAGGCTTAAATATGAAAATAGTCCCAACAAATATCTGATATTTTGGTTTTAGTCCCTGTAAAAATATTTTTTTGGTTTTAGTCCCTGCAAATATAAAAAATTTAGTTTTGGTCCTTGGTATTTTGTTTTAGTCCTTGTAAAATTGATTTTATATTGGATTTGGTCCTTGTAATATGTAGAATATTTGATTTTAGTCCTTCAAAATGAGGACTAAAATGAATATTATAGGGACCAATTTCAATATGAAATGATTTTACAAATATTCTATATTTGCAGGGACTAAAACCAAAAAAATATTTTTTATAGGGACTAAAACCAAAACGCCAGATATTTGCAGGGACCATTTCCATAACTAACAAATAGGAGAACATTATCCCCCATTAATAAATTTTAGCTTCACTCTAATATAATGGAGCATAGTGGAATAGAATGAAATGATATAGCATACTCTTTTTAACTAGTATTTTTTTAAAATCTTACTAGTATTGTTTTTAGAAATAAAATAAAAATATAACTAGTTTATTTCACTAAGTGAATATAAAATTGGTTCTCTAAATTGTAATCGACATACTCCTTAAAATTATAACATGCTTATACAAAAGTCCGGGAAAGTCCCTAAATCAACTTTTGCAATTAGAGATTATGTTGTGACTCAAATTAATATGTGATATTCTTTGTCCATATGATTGCACCACCAAATTCAAACGCATCAAATAACTTAGAGATTATGTTGTGACTCAAATTAATATGTGATATTCTTTGTCCATATGATTGCACCACCAAATTCAAACGCATCAAATAACTTATACCACACAAATTTCATATGCAATTATTATTTTTGAATAGATATACGAAATGACAAAATAAACTGATATATATATATAAGTCGAGATGTAGGGGTTCGAACCCCAATTACAACAACCAACCTAATAATTTTGGTATTTTTTATCAATTGAGCAAGGACTCGCGGACACTTCATATACAATTTTGTTTTTGGTGACGTGGGATCCATATAAATTATCACATGTTCATTTATCTTATCAATGTCACAAATTCTTCAAATACATAAGAACTTTTAGCAAATCAAATGGACCATAAAAATTGTTAGTGCTTCTTGCGCCTCTGGCTCCCTTTATTTAAAAAAAAGTAAAAACTCATTTTGGTCTCTTTTTTTTGTAGTGGCCGAGATTCGAATTCCAAACCTTGCATATATTATGTATTGTCCATACCAATTGAGATAAGCTCACGAGGACAAACTCATTTTTGTCTATTATAATTTACCGCGACCCAATAAAAAAATATTAAAAAAATTGTCATTTTATTTTTTTTAACAAAAGATAAATTAGTCCTTAAGTTATAACAAATATACTAAACAGTCCCTAAAAAACAAATAAACTAAATAGTCTCCAACTATTTTTTTTTGAGGGAAAAAAAATGTAAGATACTAATTTAAATATATATTTATTTAACTAAATTAGATCACAAGAAATTTACCACCCTAGTTTTTTTTCTTTCTATTTACCAAAAAAAAAAAGATCACAAGAAATTTATGATAGACCAAAATAAATTTGCACCATAAAAAACAATGTAAGAAATAAGAGTAAAACAAGTCCACCAAAGTAAAAATAGGAGAGTTCTTTTATTACACTCTTTTCATTTTTCACTATAATTTCTCTTTTTTTTTTCCTTCACTTTCAGTTCTACCAAAAAAAAAAAACCATTTCCCAAATGAAACCCTAGTTTCTGAAATTCCCATTCACACTTCTAGGGTTTTCTTCGATTTCACAGTTCCGTTTTCCCAAATTCTCCAACGATGAAGAAGAAAGCAATCGTGATTGAAGCTTATAAGCACCGTGTAGTTGTGGATCCTAACTACGCTGAAAAAACTTGGAAGCTTCTTGAACATGCTATTCATGAGATTTACAATCGTAATGCTAGTGGACTCAGCTTTGAAGAGCTTTATAGGTTTGTTTGTTCATAATCATCACCTTTTTCAATTTTATGGATCATAATTTAGTTTTTGTTAATTAATTTTGGGATAATTTAGTTTTTGTGAATTAATTTTGGATGATTATTTTATATTTGATCATATGGATGATTATGGATTGATGGGTATTTTTTTATTTTTGAGAACTGTTGAAATTTAAGATGTGTGATTTTAAGTGCTGTTGTTAATTGTTATAGAATTGCATTTCAATCTTGAGGATTAATATAGATTTTTTAAGTTAATTTTGTGATTGAAATGGAGAAGAGTCTATGTGATATGAAATTATTGCTCAAGTTCAAGGGAAAATTTTATCGACAACTGTAAGATTGACGATGTTGTATGGAACAGAGTGTTGGGTGGTGAAGAATCAACACGAAAATAAAATGAGCGTAGAGGAGATGAGGATGTTGCGTTGGATGTGTGGTTAGACTAGATTAGAAATGAAAATATTAGAGAGTTGGAGTAGCACCCATAACAGAAAAGATGGTGGAAAATAGGCTTAGGTGGTGGAAAACATGATTTTTGTTTTTTATATGTTGATATGGATGATTATGTTTTGATGGGTATTTTTTATTTTTGAGAAATGTTGAATTTTTATGATGTGTGATTTTAAGTGCTGTTGCTATAGAATTGCATTTCAATCGTAGTGGAATTGGAGGATTAATATAGTTTTTGTAAATTAATTTAGTAGTAATATGGTTATTGATTGCCGTTTAAATAAAAAAAAATTAGTTTTTGATTTTAATGTTTATATATGATGATATATCTATGATGATATGGATGATTATGTGTCTTGATGGGTATTTTTTGTTGTTGTTGAAATTTAAGATGTGTGATTTTTAAGTGTTGTTGTTTTAGAATTACATTTTAACCTTTGTGGAATTTGAGGATTAAGTAGGTTTTGAATCTTTAGTTACAAATAGAGGTTTATGTTTTTGTGTATCTGTGTAAAGCACCGACACTTCCGATCGAATGCGTGTTTGTCTGGTGTCCAACAGATGTGATTACATTGAGTTATGTCATTGTCTTAAAATTTATCGTTGCCCATGTGCCAGTGTATGTCGTATCCCATGTTCGTGTATCGTGGTCCATACTATCTGAGTCATGAACATGAAGGTAGTTTTGGTGCAGTGGATGGAGTTGCTGTTGTGTGACTTCGAGGTCGTTGGATTGATTTGTGCTGTTAGCCTAAGTCTTCCATTGTGAGAGCTTTAAAGTTTTAAATTAAATTGTAGCTGCGGTTGTTGTATTGCTAAAACTTGCGGACAATTGTGGCTAACTGTGGTTGCGACAATTTGGTCCTAAAGATTGTAAAGACGTTAATATTGAGGTTGCATACTGCAATTTCAAAACCATGCTTTACGGATCACACCGGATTGTTGCTTGCTCATGCACATGTTATAAAGTTTGATTGTTGACATTTGCAAGTTCTCTAAAAAAAAAAAAAGACATTTGCAAGTTACGTTGGGCTGTTTGAGGTTGTTAAGTTGTTTTCTATATTTTGTTTTTTGAGGGGATTGTTTTATATTATTATGGTCTGTTTCTTTGGGAACATGTTTTCTGATTTCATTTCTTGATGTCAGTAATAATTATAAAAATCCCATTTTTTTGGTTTACTTTTATTTTTCAATGATTTGTATTAGAAAATGGTGAAAATTATAAAAACAAAACCTGTTTTTAGTGCCTATTCTGTTTTGGTTGTTGGTTGGCAAGTTTCATCTCGATAGGCATCGGTGGATACTATATCACATCGAAACATTTTCTGGATGCTATTTGGTTTTTCTCTTGCTTCTGCTTAATCATATTTGGATATTAAATAAATTCAGATTGTTGGTAGTTTTCCATTTAGTGAGAAGGTAAAGCTCTTGTTTCGAAGACCTATATCTGTATTCTGATTTCTGTATTTATTCAAACCATGCTATAAACCTCCATCAAACTTGCCATTTAGTTAAATTTGAATAAAAGTCAATAGCTTTATGCTATTTGTGTTATAAAATAGGGCTGTGGTTTTCTTTAAATTAACTAAGTACCTAATTGTTATACACTATAACTAATACAGATCTCTCTACTAATCCTCATATTTGGGCATATATGTATATGGGATTTCTAATCATAATTTGTTCGTTCAGGAATGCTTATAATATGGTGCTACATAAATTTGGGGAGAAACTTTACTCTGGACTTGTGAAGACCGTTACTGCTCATCTGAAACAAATTTCTCAATCAATCAAAGCTGCTCAAGGAGATATTTTCTTGGAGGAACTCAACAGGAAGTGGGTAGACCATAACAAGGCATTGCAAATGATCCGAGACATACTCATGTACATGGATCGAACTTTCGTACCAAGCAACCGTAAAACCCCTGTTCATGAACTTGGTTTGAATCTATGGAGAGATGTTGTGATCCATTCTAACGAAACTAAGACTAGGCTTCTAGATACACTTCTTGACCTTGTGCTTAAAGAGAGGAATGGTGAAGTTATTAACAGAGGCTTGATGAGGAACTTAATTAAGATGCTGACGGATTTGGGTTTGTCTGTTTACCAGACTGACTTTGAGAAGCCTTTTATTCAAGTTTCTACAAATTTTTATTGTTGTGAGTCCCAAAAATTAATTGAATCATGTGATTGTGGTGATTATCTGAAGAAAGCTGAGAGGCGTTTAAATGAAGAAATGGAGAGAGTATCTCACTACTTGGATTCTAGCAGTGAGTCAGAGATAACTAGTGTGGTGGACAAACAGATGATTGAAAAGCATATCCACACTCTCGTTCATATGGAGAACTCAGGCCTAGTTAATATGCTCATTGATGACAAATATGATGACTTGGAAAGAATGTATAACTTGTTTCGTAGGGTACCTTCTGGGCTCACAATGATTAAAGATGTCATGACTTCTTTTATACGGGATACTGGTAAGCAGTTAATTATGGATCCTGAAAGGTTGAAAGATCCTGTCGATTTTGTGCAGCGTCTTTTGGATTTGAAGGATAAATATGACAAAGTTATCACAACGGCGTTTGCCAATGACAAGTCATTTCAGAATGCCTTGAATTCTGCATTTGAATATTTCATCAATTTGAGTGCCCGATCTCCAGAGTTCATTTCTTTGTTTGTGGATGACAAACTTCGTAGAGGGATAAAAGGGGTTGGTGAGGAGGATGTAGAGATTGTACTAGACAAAGTCATGATGCTTTTCCGGTACCTGCAAGAGAAGGATGTGTTTGAGAAGTATTATAAGCAACACCTAGCAAAGAGGCTTCTTTCGGGGAAGACTGTATCAGATGAGGCAGAAAGAAGTTTGATTCTTAAGCTCAAAACAGAATGTGGATATCAATTCACTTCTAAGTTGGAGGGTATGTTTACAGACATGAAGACTTCTTATGATATGATGCAGGGTTTCTTAGCAGCTCATGGTGCTGAGTTGGGAGATAGCCCTACACTATCTGTCCAGGTGCTTACAACAGGGTCATGGCCAACTCAACCTAGTCCGCAATGTAATCTTCCATCTGAAATCCGGGGTCTATGTGAGAAGTTTCGTAATTATTATCTCGGCGCTCACAGTGGTAGGAGATTGACGTGGCAAGCTAATATGGGGAATGCTGATTTAAAGGCTACATTTGGTAAGGGCCAGAAGCATGAGCTGAATGTTTCTACATACCAGATGTGTGTACTAATGCTTTTCAACAATGCTGATCGGATGACTTGTAAGGAGATAGAGCAGGCTACAGCAATACCTATGTCAGACTTGAAGAGGTGCCTTCAGTCGTTGGCCTTAGTCAAAGGGAAAAATGTTCTTCGGAAAGAGCCAATGAGCAAGGACATTTCTGAAGATGATGTGTTCTTTTTCAATGAAAAATTCACTAGCAAGCTCTTCAAGGTAAAAATAGGGACTGTTGTTGCACAAAGGGAGACTGAACCAGAAAATATAGAAACTCGACAAAGAGTGGAGGAAGACAGAAAGCCGCAGATTGAGGCAGCAGTTGTGAGGGTAATGAAATCTAGGCGGGTTTTAGAACATAATAATGTCATCGCCGAGGTCACGAAGCAGCTGCAGGCGCGATTTTTGCCTAATCCTGTTGTTATTAAAAAGCGGATTGAATCCCTCATTGAGCGCGAGTTTTTAGAGAGGGATAAAGTGGACAGAAAATTGTACCGCTATCTTGCTTGAAACAGTATGCACTTTTATCTCTCTCTGTTTAAACAATTTTATCATGGATACTTTGTGACAGTTAAAACAATTTCATCATGGATACTTTGTGATTTTGTCTGTCATAAGTTTGAGTTCTTATCACAAATTGCGCATAGTCAACAAACTAGGCTTGTTAGGGTCACTTCTGTTTGGACTGCAAAACTTAGAATCATATTTTTTAGCTTCTTAGATTTTTTAGTAACAATAAGCTGAACATCTTTATTTAGCTTGAACTTCTCAACAGCATTATACTTTTCATTTTGGATTTGAAATTGTTTCATTTATGCTCCCTGTGAAAGTAGCTTCTACAATAAATGATTAACATATACCATAAAGGGTCTTGATAGCTGGTGCCCTAGGGCACCGGTTGAAGTGAAGGTACAAAGAGGTTAGAATATGTGTCTAATGAAAAATTCCATCTTCAAGCAAAATAGTTTTGTCTGTGCAAAATCATTTAAATGTACAAGATGAAGGAACAAAGAGGTTAGAATACTCGTATACTTGTGAAAATTCTGACTCTCGAGAGGTTGAAGTGAAGGTACTAACTGAATAATAAATATGGCTCTGAGTATAAATTTTTTGTTTCTTTTCTTATGTTTATTAAAAAGTTTTAAAGTAAAGTAAAAATCATGTTTGGAGTCAAAAACTACAAATATCAAGTTAAAATTAAAATTAATTCTTGAAGCAATATAAATTCTACGCATTTAGAATCAATTTCACACCTTCAAAAGTGAAATCAGGCATATAGGCCTCAAGTCTACGACACTGCATTTCTGAGATATTATATGTCGTGGCCTTGCGTAAGCCCTCACAGTTTTGGCTTTTTGTAAAAGACGACTCGTTAGGTTTAGGAGTGTGTTGTATAAAACTATCTTGGCCTCGATTTCTAAGCAATGTGAGACTTTTTGGTGTACCGGAACAGTAGTCCCCCAATCAAAGCTAAGGGACTAAAAGGTCTGTAAGCCCTCAAGCATGTCGTGGGTTCAACCCATACCTGGCGCACCAATGTTCCGACCTTTAGTCCAATACACTGCATTTCTGAGTTAATGTCCACTTTAGGCCTTGTATTTAGGAGCTTGTGTTGTATATAAATTGCCCTTAGTCACGACTCTCAAGCAATGTTGGACTTTTTGGTGTACCGGAGCAACCATCTTTGTAAAGGTAAAATTAAAGTTAAGAAGACAATAAATTAAACCCTCTTCCTATATTCATTAGGATTCAGATAAGATATCATTAATATCAATGTGTTTGCTATAAGATGAAACATCACCAAACATTTGGAAGCAAGCAGAGGATGCAGTCGTTTGTGCTAAATGATGAACAATGATTTGTCTCTTAACAAATTCAACACAAAAGTTTTTTTTTTTTTTTTTTTAAAAAAGGAAAGAGATGTTGACATTCTTAACTATTGCTCCGAAATACGAAACATCATCCTTAGAGGTATGAAATTTATCAACCACATTCTTGAAATCTAACTTGGAGTTCACATTATCAGGTGTAATTCATGCACCCACCATACACAAGGGAGAAGACCATTATGTTGGCGAGAGAAAGAAGCATCTCCAATATACATCCCCAATCCAACACTATTATTTTTGCGAGAGAAAGAAGCATCAATGTTGCACTTTTAACAATTAGTTGTTGGAGGTCCGTCTTCAGTGCAGTCCGTCTGATCATTAGGCGTAGTTTGAGCTTGATGCCAATTGTTGAGAACTTGAGATACATAAAGAAGGGTGGAAGTTGGATTACTTACTTCCGGTACAAAATTCAGTGGAGCAATTCAAGATTGAAAACTAGTCTAACCAAAGTTGGTTAAGAAATAACTTTCTAATGCCAAAATTTAAATTGAAGATCAATGTAGCACTAATGTCCTCGGAGGAAAATACTCACATTCTTAAAGATTATACTTTCCAAGGTACTCTACAAACTACAAAGAAGGTGCATAGTTGAAATCAATAGAGAATGTGCATAACTGAAATCTCTACAAATTTAAGGCCAACATGTTAGGCTTTTGTATAGCTTTTGCACATAAGACATTCGACCAAGGGATGCCACTTTTGCTTAGGGTATTCTTGTTCAAAGCATTTTGATCTTTGTATCTGATGGTTGTTCATTTGTTTTCTCTATGGAGTGTTATCTCCTAACTCTAAAATAAGTATTTTCAATTTTTGAAGTATTTCATATGGTTTGACCAAGAATTTCAAGTACTGCAAGGTTCCACTTCTTTTTAAAAAGAAATACAAGAAAGATGATGATTAATGTAGAAGAAAAGAATCTCTTTGAAAATTGCTGCAATGTTTTTTTTTTTTTTTGGGTTATTTAAGCTTTTAATCCCTAACATTTGAGCATGTTTTGATTTTAGTTCCCCTCTACCTTTGCAACTTAAGAGATTCAATCATATTTAGCCATTGGAGTTACCTACCATGTTGACGTGGACAAAATCATGATGACTAGACATTTTCATGTGTCACCAAGTTGCCACGTTACCAATGTTACATCAACATTAAATGGGTGATTGTCACGTTGCAGAGGAAAAATAAACCGAACATAATCACATGGATCAAGAACAAAAAATGTATAAATTACAAGGACAAAAGTCATTAATTTTAGCTTTCAACTTTTACTACGAGATATTCAAGTTTTTTTAACACAGCTACATAATAGATTTTTGGTCTATCTTCTCTCTTTTTTCTACTTATTTTTATCTATAAAAAGGTTATATTTAACATGATTTTTAAAATTCAAATTAGAGGAATGCTGACAACACACTTTTCAATACAATCTCTTTGATTGGTTACAATTCACACGAGTCCCACCAAATCATGTGAGACCCGTATAAATTTGGTAGGACTTATGTAAAATTTAACCAATCAAAGAAAGTATTTTAAAATGTGTGTTGCTAGCATTTCTACTCAAATTATAAGACGCATGATAGGTGTGAGATAACTCTATAGGGGTCTGAACATACTTTTCGAAGTTGCATGAATAGTAGCTCAGTTTCATCTTCGTCAATCCCCCTTAGATGATCTTTTTAGCTCTACAATCTACCAATCATCAAGGTCGTTAGAGCTTGGACGTTTTATCTTTATAGTAGTTGCATAGAAAAATAAAGAAAATAAAACAAACTTCTCACTCTTTTTCTTAAAGCAAAAAATATGTCTTGTAAAATAAAAGCAAAAGTAAAAAACACTTTTTTTTAAATGATCCTACCATCTAAATTGTACTTACATGATATATTTTTTCTTTCAATTTTGAAACAAAACGACAAAATATTAATCATAAATAGCAAAAGTCAAAAACACTTTCTCTATAGTTTTTTTCATTTGCACATTTATACAATGCAACTAACTCCTTATTCACAATACAGAAGAGGGAGAAACAATCAAAATTGTTTTTACATTTTAAACATCCTCCAATTTTTTCTTTCTTATTTGATTATTTTCTTTTTCTATTTCAACTAGCTACAAACCCGTGCTACGCACGGGGTGGATTGCTTTTTTTCGGATAATTTTGTTGGCAAACAGATATTTGTTAATACGTTTAAAAGTAAACTGATTCGAAATTTAGATATTACATGCATATAAATATAAAAAACCATGATCTATAACATATCAAATCCTAGATAGGTCTACCATAAGCGAAACCAAAACAGAAGTTATATAACATAGATTCTAAAATAGTTGTGTTTGATGGATTACAAAGTTAAATTTCCAAAATAGCCCCATCATCTTCAATTCCAAAAGTAACCACTACCTTTCGTTGTTTATTGGCCGCGGATGTGTCTGACATACATTTTGGTTGGTGGATCTTCCAAATCAAAGATCAAATTGTCACTCTCTTGTAAGTCGCGGTCTATGACGAAGTCAAATCATTCACCACCTAAAGATTTCTCAGCATTCCTCCTGTCAGCTGTTGTTACCCTGCAATTATATGTCTTGTGTGTCTCCACATTCTCTAAAGTCATCCTTAGATACTTCCTCTTCAAGACTCTTTTGGATATTTGATTAGAAAAATGCTACAATCAAATTAATGGATATTGCACAAGATTTCTAAAGACTTTGTTATATACGAATAATGATGCAACTCTATTTGTTCAAGTACTATAAAAAACGGCATAAAATAAAGGGTTAAGTACATTGTACACATGTGAAAGGGAAAACTAATAACATTAACACGCACAAGATAGAGATTCTAATGCAACATTGTCTACTTTACTTTTAGATTTGATGATGAGTCCCATTTCAGTTAAAAAACAAACATCCTAATACAAAAAGAACTTATGCCGAATTAGTTTTGTCTTAAAAAGATTGTAATATATGCTACGCACAATCATAATTCAATACCCATCAATTCTTAACTTAAAAAAAAAAAACATCTTAATCGAATCATAGTTCTGACTTAAAAAAAAACCTTATATGCATATTAATAATCATGTCCTATTACGGGCTTTCAAAGGAAGGTCTAAAAATACGGTTAAAAGCATATGAGAAAAAGCTAAGATATGAACATCTTTGTGTAAATAAAATTTAAGGAATACTCTTATTCATATTTGAGCATATGTGGGTTTTCGGAAAATGTTACACAAGAGCATATCAGTAAGGTGATTTGGATGTAAATTAGAACAAAATAAACTACTTGCCCAAGTAATCACTTCATGATGGTTTCTTGACATAAAAAACTATACCTGATAATGTAACGATGGCAACCTAATTATTTCATATCCAGTCTTATGATCTGAACTTTTATACTTCATCTACACAGAGAAGTGGCCAGGCTAATCCATGTGGTATATTTTAGACACATTTAAACTAAAATCTCTAGTTTTTTTTTTGATGCATCATTTATAATGACGTATCTTACAGCAGCCCGAGAATATATAATCATATAAGTTATAAGTTACATCTCATTCACAACATATAATGGAGGAGAGAGTGGCACAACAGTAATGGAAAAAATATAGGCATGATGAAATGGAAGTATGAGTAATCAATGTAGACTAACAAACAAAAACCCCATCCAAATTTCATTAACAGTCATTGCAAACCATAAGGGAGTGCACAGAAAAGCAAAAGGATACGAAACAAAGGCATACATAAGACAGAGAACATGAAAACATAAGTGGCGAAGACGCTAAATACGACAATCAATGGGAGTTACTATATCCCATGGTAAAACAAAAAACACACCAAAATAAGTTACAAAACAAAATGACATAATACATGACAACTAAATCCAAAGAACAACCATGCATTCATCTTCAGTCTTCAATCTTCAGGCAGCGCAATGTTCGCTTGTTAGTGGTTGATGCCTCCACAACCCTTTCAAACCCTGGACTGGCCTCTTTCCCAAGTTCTTGCTGGTCTGAGTTTCAGATGTCTGAGAAGTGTCATCGTTGCCATTTAAGCAGCCTCCTTCAGTCTGATCCTGGTTTATAAATAAACATTATAAGAAAAATTTGCATCAGCCAATAAAGTCACCGCATGGAAAAGTCTGATAAAGGATATTGCTTCAGCCTCTGGCAGGTTTGGGGTGTCAAACACTTTGCAAATAGATTTTCAATTTTAATTTGATAGAGAAAATGGTAAAGAGTTAAAACCCATTGTGATTTCTGAAATTGTAAGTTTCTCTAAGAATAGTTCCTGAAATTCCTAAATTGACAACAACATCCCTAAAATAGTAAAATGACGTTCATTTTAGTCACACATTATATGGTAAACACTTCGAGTTTTAGCTTATCAGTAGCAACTTGATTAGAAATATTCAACTTTATAGAATAGCTTGAAATATCTGTTAACCAAATATAACATGTAAATGATGATGAAATGAAATTTACAATTACAATTATGTT
Organism: Medicago sativa; assembly: GCF_051527215.1. NCBI lineage: Eukaryota > Viridiplantae > Streptophyta > Magnoliopsida > Fabales > Fabaceae > Medicago > Medicago sativa. The sequence goes on from NC_140754.1 coordinate 6,768,956, forward strand.
TTTGTCAATTCCTTAATTTCAAAGACTAACATGCCAACACCCTACAATTAAATTGACAAATTTTGAGATTCAATGGAACGATATACGATTATCTTTACTAAAGCATAGCATAGCATAGATGATTCATTCAGTGGAACGATATACGATTATCTTTACTAAAGCATAGCATAGCATAGATGATTCATTACACTACATTATGAATTTATGCAAATTAAATCAAATGAAAACAGAAGCAACAGTCTATACCTTCTTCCCTCGAATGACAACTCCAGCTTCACCTTGAATCACCATATATTTAGTACCACCAATATGTAATCCAGTTGGAGCAAGCGTTCCAGGCTCATCAAAGTCTTTGTTGATAGCATTTATCTCCTCAGGGTTGAACTAATAATCAAAACAAAGGTTACGTAAAACTGACTTCATTTTTGTTTCCTTAGAATTTGTGATCTTTATAACTTAATTGCTCATAAGAACATATGATTTTCTTTAGAAAGGTATTAACTTTACCTTGATTAATAAAAGTTGAAACCATGATCACAGTGACAGTGCCCATCAAAACTCTTTAACTTCTTTTTATAGGCATTCAAATTTTTGGTTGTCAACTCTGAAGAATATATAATCTAATCACATGCATGAAAGTTCTAAAACAGATACTTAGGAATCACAATATGATCCCTCATTTCCAAGAGAACCATGCCATTTATCAGTCCTTGCAATCATTTGAGGATCATATTGCTGCACAAAGAAACTTTTTAATTTGAAATATATCTCATTTTTATCCAACCTAGAATATACTCTTTGCCCATTGGAAGTCCAAATTAATTCATCATCAATCTAAGTTCAAGGTTTTCATTTTGACAGCAATCTAAGTTTAAGTTTCTAGCGTCACTGAAAAGTATAGTTGCAAACTTTATGAATAGGTATGTGAAAATGTTGGTCACTACAAAGGGGTGAGGCACACTTTTCTCAACCACAAACAATGTAATATCATAGTATAAATAGTTATTTGAAGAATGGAGCAGTGCAACGTAACAGAGCAACTACCTAAGGATTAATTGGATTTTTGTGATCACCAATGTATATCACTACAGCAAATGCTATCATCATTGCATAAAGAACTTAGCAATGCTAATTTATCAAAATAATTTAGTGATTCCATTGCAGCCAATGTGTTTGGAAAACCAAAGACAAATACAGACCTCCTACCATACAATGGACAGGGATTCAAACTGTCAGTCCCCTCAAAATGCAACCCTAGCAAAGAGGTGGAATACAAAGGTCAGGTTCTTAGATATGAGGACAACTTTGATTCAACCAGCAATGTCCCGTGACTCCAACTGATTAGAAAGCCATCACTGATTATGGTTCACCTCATGAATTCCTCTCATGATAAAAAAAAAACATGAATAAAATGCAAGTGCAAACAACAGCTTCCAACTATCCAAACATGCAACATTTGCAGCCGAATTATAAGCAAAAAATTCTTCCACATCTTTAGATCTACACACATCCTTGCAGCTCTCTAAAAATGGAATATAGAGTGAAAAATACCTCCTTAAAAACAACACGGTCCTTTAAGAATTTACGATGATGCTGAACACAAGTAATGTCCGAATCATCTGCATATTGCTAAAATAGGCGGTTCAACAATCCAAATAAGAGGAGGAAAAGGAATGAAGACATGAAAATGAAACCATCTAAATCAATGATATCACCTTAACTGAAACCACTATGAGCAGTTAAGGACTGTTATAACACAATCAAGATATATTTTAAATTTAAAAGAAAAACAGGCGGAGAACAGAAATATAAGTAGCCAGATTGTTAGATTTGATCCAGCAGTAGCAAACCACAAAACTGGCGTATATAACCTTCAACAGTATCAAATATAGGCTTAGTTAGATGAATCATTGCAGTATAAGCAATAGAAAAGTATAAATTATAGAGACAGAACGAAAGGGAGTACAATTTCAGAGAGATAGTGTGGAGAGGAAACGATTTAAAACCAATCATCGCGACGAATTACATATTCATCTGCTTGCCTTGTCACGTAGAGAACCCTGACAAAAATTATTCAATTCAGACAACAATACATTTCAAGAATGTTAGTGTAACATAATCCTACTAACTAATGTCGTATATTTGCTTTAAAATTCAATACTTTAATTTGAATTTTGAATGCAAGTGCAGGTGAAAACCCTTTTTGCAATCACATTGAATCTCTTGCAAATATCCTTTACCCTTTGAACAGAAAAATTAAGCACAAGATTATTACCTCATTGAAAATGCAGCTAGATCGTAAGCTAAAGCAACATCCTCAGCACTGTCAGATGTTCCAAGCCAAACACTTCTTCCTTTTCTTGTTGTGTCTCTGATCTCTGCTGCATATTTTCCCCAAAGTCTTTTTCTCACACCTATATATGACAGTTTTAAACCAAAAAACACAATTATGTCATGAACCAACCTTAGTCAATTTCCTTTTGCCAAGCAAATCTGCAGGCACCATCTTAGGCAACAAAACAGAACCCTTGACAAAATCATGAGGGTCGGCAGTTACCCCGGACAACATTTCACCTTACTGCGCTCCAGCAGCAGCATTATCATCCTTATTCAATGCAGAAGAACCTTCCACATTTCCCTGGAAAACAAAAATGAGAAATACATTATTTTTCTATATAAATCTAAAATAATATCTTCACACAGCAATCACTGTCCAACCTTGACATTTGAAGAATTTGCATCCCCATCCTCAAACACTTCAATAATTTTAGCATCCATACAGACCCTCCCAACACGATAAGATCCATCAGACCTGGAAACTGCATTGGATGAATGATCAACAACAAAAAGCATCTTGTGACCAATGAGATTTTTCAGCTCAGATGGATAAAAACCAGCATTTTCACCCTGCACATTTGAAATCGTTAAACATGACATATAAGTGTTAAACATACACATAAATTTACTTGATTACACTACTTTACTTGGCACACACATTTGATCTTGAAACTAACCTTCGCATCAGCCACAAGTTTCGCACAAGACTTCTTAACAATGAAAAGATTGTCTGAATGTCAAATACCAAGTACTGAAATTATTCATCACAGATTTTGAATGAGTTTTGTAATAAGCATTATTTATCTCTTCTAATTATATTATTTTCCTTCTATTTTTTAATAAAACTACGGACAAAAGATGAAGTCCACTACTTGGCTTACTTAAATAGTTGAGCCACAACTACTAATAATAAAATAACAAAAAAATCATCACTAAAAATATAAAGGTCGATACAAAAGGAAGAGATAAAGTACCATTTGAGAGTGAGTCAAAAGAACTTCCCACCTATTCTCTGAAGACTTCTTCCAGCCCTGAAACTTTCAATCTCCCATTATCTTGGGGTCAATCTCTAACCGATATGCAGGTACATACTCACTTGTCCAAGCACTGAAATCAGAACCACCAATTTTCTCTAATTTTTCATAGGATGAAGGCTTCCACCAGAATCACTCTGATTTTATTTTTACAGGCTTGAATCCATCCCTCATCAAGTGATATTTATCCAATAGACTTCTTGCATTTTCAACTATTTCATCTTCAAATAATTTGTGCAAGATGACCGAGAACATCAAACAGGCCACACCAACTCAACCGTGCTAGGAATAAGCTGGTTTTGGAAGAAGTTTGGTGAAACCCGTATTTGTGACAGGGCTCCACTAAAAGGGTAAGAACTCACTCCCTGTAACGTCGAATCAAGTGATTTTTGTTCTTGGTTTTTGATGATTAAACTGATTTGGGCTGTTTTTGGTTTAATTTGTGCTGAGAAGAAATATCAATGATTAGTTTCTGATGCAAATATGTCTCTGCAGAAGCTGTTTTTGTGTTTTAAAGATGTTATAACTCGACAAATTTAAGATATACATAGTGTGTCAGTGTGTGTGCTTTCGTTTGTGTGTCTGGGAGAGAGATGCAAAACCTGATTTTAAGAGCTTTCTGCTGCATTGTAATCTTTAAACTTGATGCACTTTTTACGCTAAGTCTTAATTCTTAAGTTAGCAAAATGCCTTAAAAATGGAACAAACTTCCAATTCCTACCATGATTGATGACAAATTTAATCCTAAAGACATTGAATTGAAGTCAGTACCTAAAGGCAATTGAAGTCACCACCTCAAAGCTATAGATTCAGCCAAAGTGGGAAAGTGAGGCCGCAAAACTCAGTGCACCATGAAATGTCTCTCTGTTTTGCAAAGAATCATCACACGGAAGTTAGAAAAAAAAATAGAAATATGCTATACAGAGTTATAACATCTTTAAAACACAAAAACAGCTTCTGCAGAGACATATTTGCATCAGAAACTAATCATTGATATTTCTTCTCAGCACAAATTAAACCAAAAACAGCCCAAATCAGTTTAATCATCAAAAACCAAGAACAAAAATCACTTGATTCGACGTTACAGGGAGTGAGTTCTTACCCTTTTAGTGGAGCCCTGTCACAAATACGGGTTTCACCAAACTTCTTCCAAAACCAGCTTATTCCTAGCTTGTATCCAAATCAGCGGCCTAATTACAATTTATCCACTTCTGCCCTTGCCCTAATCCTCCATAATCACTTTCTGTCAGCTTCTAAAACAGCTCAATTATGATTTAAGCAATTCTGTCAACTCCCAAAACAGTTTATCAGTCCACCAACTACTCATATGGTAACTTAAATATAGCATTGGTAATATAAAGAACACATAACCATACCTGCAACAACTTGTATTCCAACTTAAGCTTCTGCAAAACAACTTAATTGACAGCTTATTGCTTATAAAGACTTCAATTTTAACCCAAACACTAAAACATCAATTCAAACATACCCCACAACAACTTAATTGCTACTTTCTAAACAATCTGATGACAATAGTTCAAAACTATACAAATTGAGAAATTTAATTTCACATAGATAAATTAAACCCAAAATTGCAAAGAAACAAACCAAAAACCTAAATTTTTGAATTAAAAGCACAAAACTCATTCAATCTGAGACATGCATGGCCTTAGATTCAAGAAGGAATAAGAAAATCACCTCTTTGATGAAGAAGAAGAAGACGCCGACCCTTCTTTCTCTGTTCCGTTTCCTCTTTCTCTCATCCCCCTTCTTCCTCTCCCGTTCCAATCTCTCGTCCCCCTTCTTTTGTTTTTTTTTTTCTTTTCACATATATAGGTAAGGGGAGTCCATTTACTAATTTACGAAAATGCCCTTATTAAGGGCAAAAGTGTAATTTCCACGGACATTGATTTTCCTATTTAGTTTAGTAGATACAACCACTACCTTGCATTTTTTTAACTGCTTCCCATTGTATTTTTTGGCATCTTTCTCATACTTAACCTAATATGTGAGTATAAATAGACATCAACATTACACTTCTATGTTCATCATTCATTCACCATCTTCCTTGCATAAAATCACAACCCCATATCATCTTTGTAACTCATATATTTTTATAATTATTAAGTTTTGTTAATTTTGGGATTCTTTCTTTTTCATCTTTCTTTAATAATTGCATGGATTAAATTTTGTGCCTAAGCTTGAAATAACACACTAGTATATACTGTGTGATTACGTTTTTATTTTTATTTTTATAATCGATCGAAACATGGCTGTAAACTGTGTGATTAAATTTGTGCTCTTTTACGAAATTGTACACAGCGGAAGAAGAAGAAGAAGAAGAATTTCTGAAGTATATATTGTGAAGGAAATTGAATCATTACAATTTTCTTTTTCTATTGTAATGATTCTATGTGGATCGAAACACACTAGTATATACAAGGATTAGATTTTCTGCCTCAGCTTGAAAACACACTTGTACACTGTGATGAGACATTTCTTTAATTCTTGCGTTTTTTAGTGCACAAATTGTAAACTTCATTTTTATATCAAAAAATATTTCAAGAGTTAATGGATGTGACATTTTGAGTTTTTAAGACACAAGTTGCAACCGATTGTTTTAAAGTTCGTCTTTAAAATTAAAAATTAATTAAAAGAAAACAATTTAAAAGAAAGTTTAACTAATTTAACATCTCTTTTATAATTGAGTTGTCCTAACTTGATGGTTCTAAAACTCACTTCCATGACAAATAAGTAAACCAACTCATTAGTATCAACTCTTGCACTCAATTTTTTTTGGGTCAAATCACCATCTTTATTTATCAAAACTCATCACAACAAAAATATTTTCTTGAAAATTAACCAACACAATTTTTTTGCATAAGAATTATGTAGCTTTGAATTCACCATTGCATCGAAAGATACGTAGGATCAAGAGAACGCTCTTGTGAAATTCACAATAAAAAATCTTTTATATTTTCTTATCTATTTTAACAAACTACATTTTAATTTTTAAAATTGAAATTTATTTTGTATTCAATAATAAAGGAGAAATAACTATTTTTTAAGTTAATACAAAGTTTTCACATTTAATTATAGATATTGTTTTCAAATTGAAGTTGTAGGATGTTAATATCTTGCCTATGCATAATCGAGTGTCGAACCCAAGATCTAGTTTCAAGGATCATTTATTTTTGTTTTAAATGGGTTTTACAACAATTTTCCTATTAAATAAATTTTGGTGGCAATTCTTTTTTTTTTAATAACCCTCGAATTTTTGAGCAACTACACAGATTGTGCTGTTTTACAATTGAAAGGTCTTTATAGAGGATAAAGCAAAGATTGTCTACATGAAGAAATAAACAAAGCATTCACCTACATTAATAGAAGGAACAAATCAATCTATTTTTTTTTATCTCTGCTCACACTACACTTTTGAATTTTTCAGGTTCAACTTATGAATTAGTCTCTTAACTTCATAGTGAAAAGATAGAAAGTAGAAGTTCTCGTGAACTTAAGTCAGTTGGTAGGGACAATTCATATTATATGCAAGGTTCAAGGTTCAAACCCGGACCACCACCGAAAAAATATAGAAGGTAGAAAGTCCTTTTAAATGATTCATTAATATTTTTGCATTTGCACATTTGTTTTACTTTGCGGAATAAAACCTTACATTCCGTTCATGTATATCAGATCTATCCAACAGGGAAAAAAATGATCGACTAAATTGGATATACTTCAGCAACTATTTAATATTTACTTTTTCTTTTATTTATTTATTTATTTTTCTTATGAATTACCTATCATCTCACTTCATTTTCTATATATGATGCAAGCTTTAAACCATATCCGTTACAAGTACATGCTAAGAAACATAATGAGAAGCATGATGATGATGATGATGATGATGATGATCGCCGTACCATCAAACACAATTTTTAGAGATTTAGGTGAGCAATTAATAGTTGCTTTTTTCTATTTCTAATCACATTAAAAAAGATGTTGGAGTAGAAACATTTTGGTGTACGAGATCATAATATTTGACTCATCTAAATTCAATAGATGAACTTTCACCTAGATGCATTATGAAGGTTTGAATACAATGGAGTAAGGTCGTGAATTTGTTCTACGAGCTCCTATTGAATGAGCAAAGAGCTTCGGTGGGAGCTCGTATAGCAACCTCATGATTTTATTCCAACTCAAATGTTTTGTATTGAGACCCTCAAGCATCTCGGTGGAAAGTTCATATGTAGCCTCGCAAATAGAAGTTTCTCTTCTTAGAGAAAGTTTTTTATTTGGATTTGAATGTTGTCAACTCTTCCAATTTTGTACACTAAAACATTTCTACCGTAAGATAGGAAGGCAGTGGATGCAATATTTTTTTTTGAACTCATTACCAATCTAAAATTAAACTATTAATTACCCCCTTAATCTCTAAGACTCCTTCAGGTTCAATCTGTGATGACTTCTATGTCTGTCGTTATACAATTACTATTGCATTTCATAACATAAATGTTACCTTGCAAATGATGTGGTTTTCAAGCATCTAACCAAATCACATATGTTTTATTTAAGTATATACAATCTTTAATACATTAGATAGTCATTTTTTAGTTTTTGATGTTGTTCTTAATTTTCTGGTTGTCCCTCTTGTGGGGAGACTCTGCGGGAGTTTGTTTATTTAGTGGTTTTTAGTTTATTTTGGAGTGTTTGGATCATTCTCTTAAAAAATATATATAATTATTCTAGGAGTTTATATTTTTTAGGTACAATTGTTTTTGTGATTCATGAACTTAATTTTAGGTAACGATTTAGTATTTTTCTATTTTTTTCGATTTAGTTCTTTATATTTTAAAATGTTTACATTCTTGATCATTTTATTACATAATTTGTCAAAAAAAAACTCATAATTCATCGTCATCTTCAAAGAAACTCGACAAAGAAAACGGATTTTATTACTTGATCATGTTGTTATTAGAAAACGGATTGAATACCTCAATGTTTTTAAGGAGGGATAAAGTAGACAGAAAAATGGATACTTTTGTCTTTTGCTTGAAACGGCATGTGCTTTTATCTCTCTCTATGCAAACAACTTTATCATCACAAAGTTTGAGTTCTTATCACAAATTTCATAGTCAACAAACTAGGCTTGTTAGGGTAACTTCTTTTTGGACTGCAAAACTTAGAATTGCCCCTATTTGTAGTTTAGGTCATTGTATGTTATGGTGGAGTGCCGTATTATCTTTAGATATTATTATCTTATGATTTCACTATTTTTTATTGATGAGGTGTAGTATGTTTGTCGTAAGACATGTCTGAATATTTTTTGGGAGCATGCAGTTCATTGTAAGGAGTTTCTCGGCTTTAAGTACAAACATGATTTTGTTAAAGATGTCCTTTTTAATATATTAAGACGGACAAAAGTATCACTGAAGAAGGAGGTGCATGTTAACTTCCTCCCTAACCCACTGAGGGGAAAGATCGACACTTAAGCTAGCGGATATTACGGTGTACATATGAGTAGAAGGAAAACATGCATGTGTGGACTTTATTGGGGTTTCGCACTTGTGGGATTAGAGACAAAGGCTTTTACGGTAGGACAAGCAACCCTAAAAGTTGCGTCAAGCAAAATGGCCAAACATGAGAAATCGTGTTTTGACAATCAATATGCTTTTATACCATTTTGCATTTGACACGTCTGGTTTTCTAATACCAGAGACTATTGACCTTCTACGTAATGTTCAAATGGTCATACATAACAATGTCATGTCTCTTAGGTCCATAAATGTTGTGTTTAAGAGAATTGATTTTGCCATAAAAAGGCCTAACGACACAATTGGTTGCCCGCTTACCTTTCATTTATATGTGATTAGTAATTGATATGTAACATAACACAATAGACTAAACATCTTTTTTTAGCTTGAATCACTCAACGACATTATACTTTTCAGTTTGGATTTGAATTGTTTCATCAACCATACGCCCTAAGAAAGAAGCTTCTACCATAAATGATGAAATATACCCCTTCATTAAATACAGCTGATACCTATTTGAGGAGCTTTCTTTCTACTTAAGGTAGGTAACTTGTGCAGTTGTGCAGTAAAATGCTCTTTCGTCAATTGAATTAAGTTTGACATATTTTATCTGTATTTACAAGTAAAATACATATACTTTGAAGATTTACATCTTTACTATTACTATAGTTTAAAAGAATAAATGGTTCAATAATTGTTTGTACTTTCATAATTAAGCAACCTTACTCAACAAGGAGCACAATTGATGTTAAATGCTTCTAAGATGATCTAAAATGTCTTGTAGTCTCACATCAAGAACAAAAACATTTATATTAAGGAGCTAGATACTTCAGAAAGAATCTTCAGAACAAAGAAGTTAAAGCAAAATGTGTCTTGTAGGAATTACTAAAAGGTGAAGGTAAAAATCACACTTAAAATCAAAAGCTACAAATCTTAACTTAAATTAAAATCAATTGAAGAAGATAAATAAATACTATACATTTAGAATCAATTTGGCACCTTCAAAAGTGGGACGAAACATACATTTGTTGTTCCAACCACAAGTTGACAAAATTGTGTTTATGGGATGTTGCACACTTTGAGTCTTGTGTGGACATTCATTGTTTTGTCCTTTGTAAAAAACATCTCATTGGACTGAGGAGTGCGAGTGTTTTATATGAACCGTACTTTTGGCCTCAATTTCCAAGCGATGTGAGACTTTTGGCGTAACGAAACACTTGCTCCCTAATCGAGGCTAAAAGGTTTGTTAGCCCTCAAGTGCGGCGTGAATTTGACTCCTACCCAAGGTATTGTCTGTTGTGGGCCTCGTATGTGTCGTCACAGTTTTGTCTTTTGTAAAATATGACTTGTTGAGTTGAAGAGTGTGAGTGTTGTATTTAAACTATTGACATCAATTCTCAAACAACATGAGACTTTTTGGTGCACTGAAACAATTGTCCTTGTAAAACTAAAATTAAAGTTAAGAAGACAAAATAAAACCATCTTCCTATATTCTTATATTTATTCTTTTGGGAATCGATAATGTAATTTATTTTTTCTTTTACAAGCAAACTTAGTTGATATCATTAATAATAATGTGTTCACTATAAGAAAATCTCATCAAACATTTTTTTAAACAAGTTGAGGATGTAGCAATCTCTGCTAAACGATGAGCAACTTCATTGGTTTTTCTCAAAACAAATTCAACACAATAATTTTTCAATAAAAATGGTAAAAGATGTAGACATTCTTTAACTATTGCTCTGAAATCTGAGACATATTCCTTGGAGTTATAAAAAATTTGAACCGCATTCTTGAAATGAAATCTAATTCAAAATCCATATAATCAGATTTACATGCACACACTTCCCCCTTCGTCCACCGTACATAAGGGAGAAAACCATTATGTCTTAGCCAACAAAAATCAACGACGAGCTTCTCAAATACACAACACTATTATTTTGATGAGAGAAAGAAACATCGATGTTGCATTTGCAGCGATTGGTTGTTGGTGGTCTCCACGAATTTTCGTCAGTTAGTCTACATTTTGACTGGTCGTTACACGTCTTTTGAGCTGAGTCAGTTGTTGAGATACTTAAAGAAAGATGAAAGTTGGATTACTTCCAAGAAAATAATTGTTTCTAGAAAATATTCTAAATAGAATAGTCAGTGGAGTAATTCAAGATTGAAAACTAGTCCACCCAAACAAAGTTGGTCAATGAATTATTTTCAAATGCCAACATTAAAATAGAAGATCAACGTAGCACTAGAGTGCTTTGCATGAAAATATCTCACATTCTTTTGAGGATTACATTTTCGAAGGTAGTACTTTACAAACAAGGTGCAAAGTTGAAATCCATAGTAATCGTGCATAATCAAAATCTCTACAAAAGTACAAATTTTTGGCCAATATGTTAAACTTTTGTATAGCTTTGCACAAACGACATTCTACCAAAGGGATGCCACTTTTGATTAGGGTATTCAGATCCAATTTTGTCTAGCCAGAACATTTAACATTATCTTGGATACCTCATTGATCTTTGTATATGATGGTTGTTCATTTAATATTTTTTCTTCTTTTAATTTTGATACAAATGTTAGAAATTTTTTGGTCTTCCATTGATTTATAAAATTAAACATTGGTTGAATAGTATCTTGATGGGTCTTGAAATATCTATATTGTGATCAATAGATATTAGACATCACATGGTAGGTGTACTTGAATAATGTAGCCTATAGTTGAATGAATCCATGATGGGTGGAACCATTCAACTCTTTATGAAAGGGTATGGTTTGATACCTAGTGACTATTCATGAAAGAATTGGTAGAACCATTGTAACCCTACATGAAAGGGTAGGTCCCCTCTCCACTTTCTCTATAAATATGTCTTGGGGCGTATGCAAAAAGATCATCCATGTTATTACATACTTACCCATCAAAGTTTGAGAAAGAAGGAGAGGAAGATCCTATCCAACATAATTGGAATTCAAGATCATCAAAGAGCATACATACGCGTTGACAATCAATGGCTTCAAGAGGTAAGTCCTAAACCCTCTTATTTAATTTTAATGGTGTCCTAATTCATGCAACTATGACTGAAGTTTATTGTTCATGATATGTAAATTATATTTCATGATCTGTGATAAATTATTAACATGTGGTATCAGAGCCTTAGTTGCATGTTTAGGATCCATATAAAGGCTTGAATATAAAAAACCATGTCTTTGAATCCAATATATTGAGTAGGGTTCATGTTCATGCCTTAATGTATGAATATTTGCGTTCAAATTTATTTAGTATATTGAAACATATATCTTGTAAGTAGTAGCATAATTTTCATTTCTTCTGGACACGTTTTTCATATAATAGATTCATTTCATTGAAAAACCATTTCTAGATTATGTTTTCGGTAGGACTATGTCTTTTCAAAATTGAAAGCCACCCATATATTTTGAACTTGACAGAACCATAAACCATGTGAATTCTTTAGGAATTAATGAGGAGCCATGGTTAATAATTTGACATATTTGAATGTAGAACCGTAAATATAGACTTTTTTGAATGTGTAGGTTTTCTTATACCAAAATCATACACTGTTCCCATTCCAAATCCTTTTCTAAATAATTCCAATTCATAAGAATATGAGAAGCAATTCTCTTTATGGAAAATTGAATTGAAATTTGGTGAAAAGTCGTGACTGTTCGCGAAAGGTCGTGACTGTTCGCGAAGGGTTGCAGTGAACCCGTTTCTGAAACAATTTTGGTTTCATGAGATTGAATCCATTGTTCTCCTTCCTGTTTGTTTTAGGGTCTAAATATCATACATATTTAATCCTTAAATTATATACTATAAGATTGGTTCAATCTAAGAATGCTTCCTGTTATGAACTTATTCGATAGTCACTGTCCATACATACTACAATAGCATAAGTCACTCTCCATGTGTAGTGCTTGAAATAAAAATGGTTAATATAAGTGATTAATTTTTGAGCAACTGTTATTCAATTTGGAATTCTATTAGTTGAAATGAGTGTATACCGCCACAGCGGCTCACTCATGAATATTGATAAAATTTCATGTGATTTTTGGATTGTTTGTTTCTTGAATGATTTACAATTTAATTTACCCACAGGAAATTAAATTGGATTTAATTCTTAAAACATGATTTATTGGGAATGTGTAACGGTTAAAAATTCTTTCTGCCCACAGATGTCTGAATTTTTGTCACCGTTGTTTGTATAATATATGCTCCACCCACAGGGGGGTTTATATTGTATGTGCTTAGATTCCCTGTTATTGATTATTTGCTCATGATATTGATCATTTTTATTTTTACTTTTCAGCCCCCATTTCCTTTTCCTTAAATAGTTCTGCAAACCAAATAGAGATTCTAACGGGGAATAACTATAAGAAATGGAAGGCTGATATTGAGTTAGCATTGAATTTATTGGACATTGACATTGCAATTCGAGAGGATAAACCTTCTGCCTTGACTGCAACTAGCAGACCTGAACAAAAGACATATCATAAGGAATGGACAAGGGCTAATAACAAGGCCTTGATGCTTATTAAGAGATCCATTGATGATACATTGGTTAAAGCCATTCCAAATTCTGATGATGCTAAAACCTTTCTTGCTTCTGTTGGTGAAAGATATGCCATTTTCGGAAAGGCTGAGGCATGACAATTGATGGATTCCTTTATTAACATGAGGTATGATGGTAGTAGTGGTGTTAGGCAGCACATCATGCAAATGATGACCATAGCCAACAAGCTTAGTGACCTTAAATGTCCATTAGCCGATAAGTTTATCATACACCATGCTATAAGTTCTCTACCTAGCAAATTTGATGTTTTGAAAACCTCATATAATATTCAAAGTGAAGAGTGGGATATCAATACCCTCATATCTGTTTGTGTGCAAGAGGAAGAAAGAATGAATCATTTGAGTAGTGGAAGTGTGAATTTTCTTTCGCAACCTAACCATAAGAGTGGAAAGAATGGTTATTTTAAGAATAAGGGAAAGAAACCATTTTTTAAACAATGAAACAATAAGAAGGGTGGACCATCCAACATGGCATCTAGTTCAAAACCCAACTTTAAGAAAAAGGGGCTGAAATGTTGGTTTTGCAACGATATAGGACACAAGAAGTCAAACTGTCATGCCTTTAAGAATTCAATCCAAAGTGAAACCCAAGGTAAGCCTTATGCTTTAGTTTGTTTTGAGTCTAACATGGTAGATATTCCTTTAAACTCTTGGTGGTTAGATTCAGGGGCATCAATTCATGTTTCTAATTCTTTACAGGGGTTCAAGACAAAGAGAAAACCAAGTGAAGTTGAAGTGAACCTATTTGTAGGAAATGGAAATAGAGTTAATGTGCAATTTATAGGATTAGTAGAATTAAGATTAGAATCTGGTTTCATTTTGCAATTAAGAGATACTTTGTATGTTCCCTCTATGAGGCGTAATTTAATTTCTGTGTCAAAACTTGATGATTGTGGATTTTCTTTTAGTTTTAATAAAGGATTATGTTTGTTATCTTATAATTCCAAATCTGTCGAAAAAGCTCATAAACATGATGGTTTATATAATTTGGAATTGGATTCTAATATTTATAATAGCCTAGATGTTCAAAATATTGGATATAAGAGACCTTTATTAAAGGACACTTCACTCTCTTTGTGGCATGGGCGCCTAGGGCATATCCCTAAGGATAGGATTAATAGATTGATTAAAGATGAACTCTTACCACCCCTTGATATTAGTAACTTTGATGAATGTGTGGATTGCATAAGAGGGAAATTTACAAGAAAAAATAGGAAGGGTTCTAATAGAAGTAGAGAGCTTTTAGAGATAATTCACACTGATATATGTGGTCCTTTAAGAACAACCTTGTGTGGAAATAAGTACTTTATAACATTCATAGATGATTATTCTCGTTTTGGTTATGTCTACTTGATGAATGAGAAGTCTTTGTCCCTTGAAAAGTTTAAGATTTTTAAGACTGAGGTCAAAAATCAATGTGGCACAAAGATTAAGATAGTTAGATCGGATAGAGGTGGTGAATATTATGGTAGACATGGTGAGACTGGACAATATATGGGACCTTTTGCCAAATACCTTGAGGAATGTGGAATCATATCTCAATATACTATGCCCGGTACTCCTGAACAAAATGGTGTGGCTGAGAGGCGTAACCGTACATTGATGGATATGGTAAGATCCATGATAAGTCATTCTAAATTACCAGATTTCCTTTGGGGAGAAGCCCTTAAGGCAGCTATATATATATTAAATAGGGTACCATCTAAGGCTGTACCTAAGACACCTTTTGAGTTGTTTAAAGGATGGAAACCTAGTCTAAATCATCTTCGTACATGGGGGTGTGCAGCTGAAGTTAAAATTTATGATCCTACTGCATCAAAGTTAAGCCCTAAGACCACTAGGTGTTATTTTATTGGTTATCCTAATAATGCTAAGGGGTATAGATTTTATTGTCCTACTCGGGGAACAAAAATAATAGAAGCCATTAATGCAAAATTTCTTGAGAATGATGTTGGTGATTCAATTGGTCATGAAACTGGAGAATCAAGTTCTAAAGGAGAAAAGGTTCTAATACCTATACATATTATACAAGAAAGAGTTGAGATGCCTTTAGTTGAGCAAACAACCGAGGAACCACAACCAACCATCATAGATAATCCACCCGCTCCTGCACCCGCTCCTGAGCATCATGTTGAAGCTTTACCCATTAGACGTTCTCAAAGAGAACGAAGGCCTGTCAATCGTGATGATTACTACACTTTTCTGGGGGAGAAGGATTCAAACATAGGATGTTTTCCAGATCCAGAAAATTATAGTGAGGCAATTTGTAGTGATTTGTCCGATAAATGGATCGAGGCTATGAATGATGAAATAATTTCGATGAATCACAATAATGTGTGGGAGCTTGTGGAACTTCCCAATGGTTATAAACCTATAGGATGCAAGTGGGTGTTTAAAACTAAGAAAGATGCTAAGGGAAATGTAGAACGCTTTAAGGCAAGATTAGTGGCTAAAGAGTTCACACAAAAGGAAGGCATTGATTACAAAGAAACATTTTCCCCTGTATCATCAAAGGATTCTTTTAGAATTATAATGGCTCTTGTGGCTCATTATGATTTGGAACTTCATCAAATGGATGTAAAGACGACTTTCTTGAATGGTGATCTCTATGAGGATGTGTACATGCTGCAACCTGAGGGTTTCATAGAGAATAATAAAGAACACTTGGTGTGTAAATTGAAGAAGTCTATATATGGTTTGAAACAAGCATCAAGACAGTGGTATATTAAGTTTGATGAAGTTGTTGCTTCCATGGGTTTTGAGGAGAATAAGGTGGATCAATGTATATATCTCAAGGTCCGTGGGAGTAAATTTATCTTTCTTGTTCTCTACGTAGATGACATTCTACTTGCCAGTAATTACCTGGATTTACTTTTAGAAACCAAGAAAACCTTGTCCACTTCTTTAGATATGAAGGATCTAGGTGAAGCCTCTTTTGTCTTGGGTATCGAGATTCATAGAGACAGAAACCAAAA
This sequence comes from Medicago sativa, assembly GCF_051527215.1. NCBI lineage: Eukaryota > Viridiplantae > Streptophyta > Magnoliopsida > Fabales > Fabaceae > Medicago > Medicago sativa. The sequence continues at coordinate 6,785,421 of NC_140754.1, forward strand.
ATTATTGGGTTTATCTCAAAAGGCATATATTGATAGAGTTCTGAAAAGATTTAATATGGAGACTTGCAAGCCTGGAGATGCTCCAATAGTTAAAGGAGATAAACTTAGTAAGGATCAATGTCCCAAGAACAACATTGAAATGAATGCAATGTCAAATGTTCCATATGCTAGCGCAATAGGCAACCTGATGTATGCTCAAGTATGTACAAGACCCGATTTATCTTTTGTTGTGAGCGTATTAGGTAGATATTTGTCTAATCCTGGATATGCTCATTGGGTTGCTGCTAAGAAGGTAATGCGATACCTCAAGAAGACAAAGAACTATATGCTTGTTTATAGGGAAGTTGATGATTTAAATGTCGTTGGATATTCCGATGCTGATTTCGCTGGATGCCCTGATGATGAGAAGTCAACTTCTGGATATATCTTCAAGATGGCTGGTGGTGCTATATCCTGGAAGAGCGTTAAGCAAACTCTAATTGCCTCATCCACAATGCAAGCAGAGTTTGTTGCATTGTATGGTGCTGCAACCCATTCAATGTGGTTAAAGAATTTTATCTCAGCTCTTGGTATAGTTGATTCCATTTCTCGGCCATTGAAGATATTTTGTGATAATAGCTCGGCTGTCTTCTTTACCAAAAATAATAAAACGACTTCTGCTTCTAAACACATAAAGATTAAATTCTTAGTTGTTAGAGAAATGGTGGAGGATAATGAAATTGAGGTTGAGCACATATCCACCGAAGAAATGACTGCAGATCCATTAACTAAAGGGTTTAGGCCGGTTATATTTACGAAACATGTTGAAAATATGGGAATTGTAAAGTCCTTTGATATTTTTAATTAGTGGGAGCAGACATTAATTGTATGTGTTCATTTTTTAAATTAATGAATTTATTCTCATTTTCTTTTATTATTACTATCATGCTTAACATGCATATTTTTTTAATGGAAATTTTATTTGAGATTTGTCTCTGATTTCTCTTGTGGAAATGATGTTTCATATGAAATGCGATTTTAATCTCTTTGGGGAGATTGTCATTTCTTTCATGAGAAAGAAATTGTGTTCCGTAATGGAATGTTTCATTTGAAACATGAATCTCTTTTAAGGGATTGATTGTACTTTCTTTGAAAGGTACAATGAGGACTTGTACACAATAGTATACAATGATCACAATATATATACTATGATGTGTATTGCTTTAGTACGCTTATTTGGTGATCATGACAACAAGAAATGTTAGTTATGTGGTTGTGGGTGACATAAACTCTTAATAGTTTAATTTTCACCTATAGCTCTAGCTGATAGGTTTTTTTGCTTGTCGGCATTGATCATGGTTATTTGTGATTTTAGTCAAGATACAAAAGTGGCCACTATTATTCAACCAATGTGTTTTTTAAAGTTTTATTTTATTTTATTTTGGTTTTTTTGTTTTGTTTTGTTTTATTTATCAAATCAATGTTGCCCAAGTGGGAGAATGTTAGAAATTTTTTGGTCTTCCATTGATTTATAAAATTAAACATTGGTTGAATAGTATCTTGATGGGTCTTGAAATATCTATATTGTGATCAATAAATATTAGACATCACATGGTAGGTGTACTTGAATAATGTAGCCTATAGTTGAATGAATCCATGATGGGTGGAACCATTCAACTCTTTATGAAAGGGTATGGTTTGATACCTAGTGACTATTCATGAAAGAATTGGTAGAACCATTGTAACCCTACATGAAAGGGTCCCCTCTCCACTTTCTCTATAAATATGTCTTGGGACATATGCAAAAGATCATCCATGTTATTACATACTTACCCATCAAAGTTTGAGAAAGAAGGAGAGGAAGATCCTATCCAACATAATTGGAATTCAAGATCATCAAAGAGCATACATACGCGTTGACAATCAATGGCTTCAAGAGGTAAGTCCTAAACCCTCTTATTTAATTTTAATGGTGTCCTAATTCATGCAACTATGACTGAAGTTTATTGTTCATGATATGTAAATTATATTTCATGATCTGTGATAAATTATTAACAACAAAACGATACAATATTAGTCATATAAATAGCAAAAATAAAAAATACTTTCTCTATGGTTTTTTATTTTACCACATTTATTATTTATACAAACAATGCAACTAACCCCTTATAGGTACAATACAAAAGAGTGAGAAACACTCAAGTTGTTTTTACATTTGGAACATCCTCCAAATTTTTCTTTCTCATTTGATTATTTTCTTTTTCTATTTCCATACAACCAACCACTACCTTGCATTCTTTTAACTGCTTCTCATTGTATTTTTTGGCATCTTTCTCATACTTAACCTAATTTGTGAGTATAAATAGACATCAACATTACACTTCTATGTTCATCATTCATTCACCATCTTCCTTGAATAAAATCACAACCCCATATCATTTCTATAACTCATATTTTTATAATTATTAAGTTTTGTTAATTTTGGGCTTCTTTCGTTTTCACTTACGTTAACTTATGCTTAGGCAATTTGTTTTTGCTCTTCTAAGATTAAATTTTGTGCATATATAAGCTTGAAATAACACAATAGTACATTGTGTAAATTTCATTTTTATATCAAAATATATCTCAAGAGTTAATTGGATTGGATGTGTCATTTTCTTAATTCTTGAGTTTTTAAGACACGAGTTGTAATAGATCGTTTTTAAGAAGCAATGTTTGTCCTCCCAAATAAACAAACAAAGCACCCACCTACATTAAAAGGACCAAATCAATCTATTTTTATCTCCCGGTCTCATTACTACACAGGTTCCATACTTTTTTTTTCTTCATTTATTTATAGTTACATACATTTTTTTTTCTTCATTTTTTTTTTCATTTATTTATACTTTGAATTTTTCAGTTGCAAAAATAAGAAAAATAAATAAATAAGTAAATACTAAATAGTTGTTGAAGTACATCCAATTTAGTCGATCATTTCTTTTATTCCTTTTGATCGATCTGATATACATGAACCAAATGTAGATATATAAAACAAATGTGCAAATGGTGGTAGTTGGAAGGCAAAAATATTAATACATTAGTTAAAAGGATTTTCTACCTTCGATATTTCCACTTCAACAAGCTAAGAGACTAGTGCTAGTGTTATTTATTTATTTCTTTGACAACATTGTTTTTAAATTGCATATTTTGTTTGTCATTTTATATGTATGTTTGGTTCCATTCATAGAGACATAATTGATTCTAACATATTTAATTGTTATCGAGTACAATTGATTCTGTCTCCTAAAATCTGTCCAAAAAACAGAGCCTCGTGCCGCCAAAATTGAGAAAAAAAACCCAACAAATTGGATAACATGTCATAGCTCATAAGGAAGAAAAAAAAACCTCACTACTACCATACATGGAGCCGAAACAATAGCTCATGCAAAACTTTCCCCACAACCAGGGACGAACCCACTCTCACTGGAGTGTGGGTCCTAGCCCTCACTTTGACTTTGATTTTCTAGAGACCCTATATATTTTTTCACTATCATTATATTTAATGTATTAGTGCATTTGATGTAATATTTTTTGGGGCATACTAATTAGTGTAGGTAAGTAAAGACATTCTTTCAAAAAATTATTTGATGCAATATTTTATGGGTAATACTGACAAGTGTCTTTAAGGCACTTGTTACTAGTGTTTTTGGGAAGAAAAAAATGATAAGTTTTATGTAAAAAAAGTTAATATTTTAGGTTTCAAAGTGTTGAAACCATACATAAAAATAAAGTGGTTTTTACTTCTTTTTTGTTTTGACCCAAAAGTGTTTTTTACTTAACAAATACTTTTAGGGCATTTGTTAGTATTTCTTTATTTGGTTATAACGTTAAAAATTTAAGTGTCAATATTGTCCTCGCTATTCAAAAATTTTGTGTCCGAACATGTTACAACCAACCAAATCTTCACTATCAATTCATGAAATACCTAACAAATGGCATCACTCTCACTTAAGTTTATGTACCATGATGAAAACTGTAAACCAATTTGTTATAATGTGTCATTCATGTGTTGAGAAACATAATGATAATCGTAAAATCATACATCGAAGTCACAACGAATCAATTAGAACGGTTCTTAGAGATCTAGGTGAATAGACAATAGGTGAATAGGCTATTGAGTTTAATGAAGACATTGGAGCTACTCTTTATCTACTATTACATGGTAGAAAAATGTTTGTCTATGAGATCAAAATAGTGAAGGACATTCCAATCCAACCAAGGAACTTTATATGCGAATAAAGAAATTTGGTTTGTGTGGGTACATTTAAACTTCCACCTAGCTGCATTATGAAGGTCTGAACACAACATTCTAATGGAAAGATCCTAAACTTTTTATACAGTCTCTCGTTGGCGGCGTCGAGAACTTTAGTATCGAAAATATTTTGTAACCTCCTTGACATAATTCATGTGTTTTTTGAAGGTTTCCTATTATATAATATTTTTCGATACAAAAATTCTCCACTTCCCATGAGAGGTCGTAGAGCTAGTTCCCGATCTTAATCTCCACTAAAATGCTGTTTCATGAACTTTATAATGTATCTAGATGGAGAGAAATGTTAGGGTCACACTTCCTAACATACTTTGCCCATATTCAGTCATGTCATTAATTTTTTCAATGCCTTTGCTTGCTAACCGACGCTGTAAGTGGAAATATAATAACATTTTTTAATTATTTTAATCTTTTTCTTATTTTGAATTGAATTTAATTGCTGGTTGTCTTTTCCAATGCTCCCAACTCGCCCATCAGGCATGGGCTACAGTCTCAACATGCATCTTTGCCGCGAGCTTGTCTCTCAACAGGAGAGTTGAAACCCAATAATTAAAAAAAGGCTTAATTACTCTTTTGGTCCCTTAACTTATTTTTTGGTTTCGTTTTGGTCCCTTAACTATTAAAAGTTTTGTTTCGGTCCCTTAACTTACTTTTTGGTTTCATTTTGGTCCCTTAACTATTAAAAGTTTCATTTTGGTCCCTTAACTTATTTTTTGGTTTCGTTTTGGTCCCTTAACTCTTCCTTCGTCAACCACTTTGGTCCTGTATGTTAGGATGAATGTATTAGAGTTAAGGGACCAAACCGAAACCAAAAAATAAGTTAAGGGACCAAACCGAAACCAAAAAATAAGTTAAGGAACCAAAACTAAACCAAAAAATAAGTTAAGGGACCAAAACAAAACTTTTAATAGTTAAAGGACCAAAAGAAAACCCAAAAATAAGTTAAGGGACCGAAACGAAACTTTTAATAGTTAAGAGACCAAAACGAAACCAAAAAATAAATTAAGGGACCAAAAGAGTAATTAAGCCTTAAAGAAAAATGTTACTCCCTCTCCATTTCAAAATGAGTGTCGTTTTAGATGTTTACACACATATTAAGAAATGCAATGATTAAGAGAAAGAGAATGGTTATTTTACCAAATTATCCTTATTAACTATTGGTTAATTTTAAAAGTAATACTTTGGAAGTAGTGTGCAGAGTATTAATTGGAGGGTACAATTGAAAAGAAAAAGTTATTATTGCATTGGAAACTTAAAGCGACACTCATTTTGAAACAATTTTTTTTGGCTAAAGCGACACTCATTTTGAAACGAAGGGAGTAAAAGGTAAATAAAAGGTAACCGATCAAGATATTAGAATATAGTGAGAAGATAACTTGGAGAGCAAGTTATCTAGATAGCTTGGAGAGCAAGCAAGTTAGTTAGGAGTTAGTTACACTAACTCACCCCTATAAATAAGTCTCAACTATTGTACTCTTATCATCTTTTGATCAAATAATTCTCTGTAATCTTTTTCAATTCATAATGAAATTCAGTTACAACTTTTCTTTTTTGTGAAACTTTTCTTCTCTTAACCATGGCGTTTTCTACTTCTATGACAAGATAATTGAAAAAGTAGGTGACGTGGTTGAATACGAGTGGAGGTGTGTTTAGCCCCACAAAATATTTTTTTCTTCAAATAGAAGAATCATTAATTGAACTGGAATGTCGTCTACTATACGAATCTCGTACACTAAACAAGGAATAGATGCGACATCTTTTTTTAACTCATTTTAAAAAAAAATCCAACCATTATTTGCTTCATCAAATCTGATCTCTACGAGCTCTTTCGGTCCGTAATGACTTTTCTGTCTATCGTTACGATTTTGATAGATAGGTAATTCGTAAATCAATAGTGAATATCTAGTTAGTTATTTATTTTTTGTTTTGAATAAACCAAACTAACTCATCAAAATTGACACGAGAATCGAACATAAGACTTTGAGAGAAACACATCAGTCCAACACACTTTAAGATTATCAACCAAATCAGTCCAACACAAGTGGGTTTTTTTTTCTTTTTTTGAGGGACCAACACAAGTGGGTTAAAATTTAGATAGTCATAATTTTTATAATTCCATGAGGTATATCACGTTTGATAGATATTATTTTTATTTTAGAGGTTCTTTTAATTAAAGGTAAAATTAAGTTTGGTAGGTATTGTTATTTTTTATTTTTTTTATCAAGTAGTCTAGTGGCGAGAGTTCACACATTTTAAATGTGAACAAGTAGGGTGTTCAGAGTTTGAATCTCGACCTCTGCATATAATATGCAATACCCTTACATATTGTTATTATACACCGACTCCTGTATATAATATTTATATACTCTACTATTGATTAACGGTTTTTAACATATTTATACGATTGATTCATTAACGGTTTTTAACATATTTATACGATTGTTATTGAAAGATAGATTTACGAGAGACATGTCTTTTAAACAACTAACAAAATGTCAAAGTTTTTGATATTGTTCAAAATTTTCTAGTTGTCACTCTTTTACTCTAACAAGAGTTTACTTCCACATAGATTTTTAGGAGTAAACTCTCGTTTGGGTCACTGAGAGTGTACCTCGCTATCAGACATGTCCTTGGATCAAGAAAACGAACCAAAAACTTTCTCAATGTTTGTTTTGTTAGTCATACACATCCAAAACGTTATACTTCTGTTAACTCTGATGATGTGTCATTTAGTTTTGCCATGTCAGATGCTTACATGGGATGTCCATGTTGGTGAGGGACGAAACTGATAACAAAACCCCTTTCAACTTCTGGAAAAAGAAAAGAAACTCAAATCCTCATCTTCTTCCTCCATTCCAAGATTATAATCACCAGGGTTTTGCACACATAAAAGTAGAGAGAATAACATCTTAAAATTTAACATCACCCACCTGGAAAAACACCTTAAATCTCAACATCAACTGCCTGAACAAATTTTAATTTTTCTCAAATCTCACATCTCAAAACCAATATTTTCATTTTTCTTAGATTTCAGCCAACAAACTAAAGATTGGTGTAGAAATCTTCGAAAAGGTTTTCTTTCTCTGGAATTTACAACAGAAAAGGAAATCAATAAACACCAACAACACAAACACCACAATCTTATACACAACGATGAAAATGAAGAACCCTAAGTATGAGAGAGTTGACGTTGTTGGTTTTCATAAAGAAGATGATGATGTTGTTGTTGATGCTATTGATGTTTGGTTTTGAGAAAGAAGATGATGGTTTGATTTCTTGATCCAGGGACGTGTGTGATAGCGAGGTAAACTTTCAAGGACCCAAACGAGGGCCTCATTTGGTATTCTTTTTAATTCAATTCTTCTTCTTCTTTTGATCTAATTTTGTTACGCTTTTGTTGTGATATCTGTCATTTGTATTTAGATTATTGGGTATACATGTGTTTGTTTAATTGAAGGTAGATCTCGATTTGAATATTGGATCAAAAGCTCTTGAAATCCATGGAGAGAGAGTGGAGGAAGAAGATGAAAATTTGATTGTGTTTCTTTTTTGTTGTTGTTGCAGAAGATGAAATGAATTCTCTTCATTTTGGACCTGATATCACACACAAGCATGTGACATGGCTAAAATAAATGACACCTCATCACCGTCAATGCCACATCATCATTTTTAATAGAAGTTTAACGATTTTTACTAATTTGACTATCATAATTAACAATGAAGGAGTTTTTAATAACTTTTCTTGATCTAGAGATGTGTCTGATAGCGAGGTAGACTTTTAGGGATCCAAATGAGGGTTTACTCGATTTTTAGGAGTTAAGATCATCTCCATTGTTAAAAGTAAATGGATAATGTCATTTGGTGAGGGATAAATATAAAAATTATATAGTGGGTTCTACCACTAAAAGTGTGTCCCACTACTATTAATTATTTTTGAATTTCTTTTTACTTTATCTCTTCAAATGAAAGAAATTGAGAGACTAATAAATAGAGATGTTCTTGACTCGATTTTTAGTTTCTTTTGAGCCTTTGACCTGTTTTGTTCAACAAATATAATTAGGGAAATGCTAACTTTCTTGCCCTTGAAGCACAAGTTTAGAAACTAAACATATAAACTTTTTCTTGTAAATTGTGCATTAAATGTATTAAAATATTATCTTTTTAATATAAAAGTTATATTATAATTCTTTTTTTTACCTTATTAACTTGTGTCCTTAGACCATCTTCAATGAGAGAGTCTTAATCTTTTAAGACTTGATACCAATTAGGTACCCTCAGAGAAAATTTGCCCGGGTCTTATAAAACCCAATGTCTCACTTAAGACCCCAATCTTGAGTGGGACCCACACTTTTATAATATTAAAAAATTAAAATGTAATGACATAAAGTTATTGATAGTTGACTAATATATTTCAGTTAAGAAATTTGTGTAAGATGCTAAGGAGAAGAGATTAAGAGCTTATTAAGTACTACTATTAAAAAAAATTATAAATGAATAAAGTGTACACGTGAGATCCGATACATTTAAGTGTAAAAAATAGGGTCTTCATTTTAAATGAATGCTTTTAGCAAGACCCATATAATTATACTATGAGTTTATGTTTTCTATCCCATATAATTATTCTATGAGTTTATATTTTCTATTTATTTGAAATGAAATAAAATAAGAATTAAACCCAAATTCTTATAGGGTTGCATATTTTTGAAAGTTTGAAAAAAAAACAACCACCTCTCTCTCTCTCTCTAACTGAGACCTAGAGAGAGATAGCAACACACTTCATACTTCACTACCTTCTTCCAAACAACACTTCATTTTTCTCATTCTCTCTTCAACCCTAAAACCCTAAATCAAAACGCCGTCGTTTCCCTCTCCAAAACCCTAAAAATCAAATCTTCATTTTCACTGAGACATTTCATCAAACACCATGTCTGCAAAATGGCGAGCACTACAACACCGTCACAAATACACCTACAACGCCGTCGTTTTCCCATCTTCATTCCTCAATTCCCTTTCCCAAAACCCTAACCCTAATTCCCCTTTTCATCTCAACCTTCTTCATTTCACTACCCTCACTTCAACTTACTCTCAACTTCCCCAATCCAAAAACCTTGCTTCATCATTCGTCAATCTCATCAATGACTCCAAAATTGAAAAACCCGAAATTGTTTTCGCGTCGAAAGTTTACTTTGAGATTCTGTTTTTGGAAAATTCTTCACCTTTGCATAGAACCCTTTTGGGGATTTTGCCAAAGGTTAAATTTTTTCATGATTTGTTATCTGGGTGTTTTAGGGAGGTTTTGGAGGAGTATAGTAATGGGAAAGGGAAACGATTTTCAGTGTCGCGTGTTGCGCTTTCGGTTATGGGGCTGGCGAAATTGGGTTTTTTGAATGATGTCGTTGAGATTTGTGCTGTTTTGGTTGCTGGTGATGTTGTTAGGAGTTTGAATGGTGTTGTTTCAGAGTCGAATGTTGATTCGGCTCGTCCTTCGCCGATTGTAATGGAACAATGTCAAGAGGGTATGTCTTGTTTGTATTACTTGCTTCAGAAGTTTCCTTTGAAATTTAGTTCTGGTGGCGAAAATGGTGATGGAATTGATGGTTTTTCGAGTGTGATGGAGGGGATTGTGAGTATTGTTTTGAATTTGATGGGTTCTGATGCTTTTTCTAGGGATTGTTTTGTTGCTGCCGGTGTTGCTCTTTGTGCTGCTCTTCAAGTTTGTATTAATTCAGAAGAGCTTGGTTTGGTTTTGATTCAAGGTGTTTTTAACTTGAACATTTCAGATTCCAGTAGTGATAGTGAATTTATGAATGCCGTTAGAAAGATTCCTTGTAAGGGTGATGATATTTATTGCAGGATATGTAAGCTTTCTGTTCTTAGCAGGATTTGTTTGATTAGAGGAATTCTTACTGCGGTTTCTAGAAACTTGCTTAATACTCAATTTGATGTTCTGAATGGTTGTGAGGCTCGAGATAATGGTGTAGGGAGTAACAAGAAGACTATATTGTATGATGGAATTTTGCCTGAGCTGTGTAGACATTGTGAGAGTCCTGTTGATAGTCATTTCAATTTTCATGCATTGACTGTGATGCAGATTTGTTTGCAGCAGATTAAAACGTCGATGTTGTCGAATCTTACTGATATGTCGGGAGACTATGATCCTATTCCCGAGGAAATGGGGATGCGGATACTTAGGATTATTTGGAATAACTTAGAGGATTCTTTGAGTCAGACTGTGAAACAGGTTCATCTCATTTTTGATCTTTTTATGGATATTCAATCATCCTTGCGTTGGTCGGTGGGTGGGGAACATATTAAAGTGTTTTTGGGGAAGATTGCAGCGGATCTTCTTTCGCTGGGGTCGCGGTGTAAGGGTAGATACATTCCTTTAGCATTGCTAACAAAGAGGTTGGGAGCGAAGAAAATGTTGGACATGTGTCCAGATCTTTTGTTCGAGGCAATACATGCTTATGTCGATGATGACGTGTGCTGTGCCGCAACGTCGTTTCTGAAGTGCTTTCTTGAATATTTGCGTGACGAGTGCTGGGAGACGGATGGTATTGAAGGTGGGTATGCTCTCTATAGAGGGTTTTGTCTTCCCCCAGTTCTGTATGGGTTGGCCTCTGGATTCTCAAAACATCGTACCAATATAAACACTTATGCTCTGCCAATTTTACTGGAAATTGATGTGGATAGTATATTTCCTATGCTTGCTTTTGTCTCAGTTGGGCCAGACGGGGATGAAAAGGGACTGCAATATCCAGGAATTGTTTGTTCAAGCTTGGAATTGAATCTTGAACAGAAAATTGCAATTCTAGTTTCCTTGCTTAAGGTATCTCGATCTCTAGCTTTGGTTGAAGGGGACATTGATTGGTGTGAAAGTCCTTCAACAAATGAAGAAGAGCGCGAGATTGGAACACAAAGCCATGCTCTTGTATGCATTAAGGGAATAGATTTTAAGATTCGTGTTCTGTGGCTAGTAAATGCATTGACTCATGTGGATGAGTCACTACGTGTAGATGCTGCCGAGTCTCTTTTCTTGAACCCGAAAACGTCCAGTCTTCCTTCTCATTTAGAGCTCACTTTATTGAAGGAAGCTGTTCCTTTGAATATGAGGTGTTGTTCCACATCTTTTCAGATGAAGTGGGGCAGCTTGTTCCGTAAGTTCTTCTCTAGGGTTCGAACAGCCTTAGAGAGACAATTCAAGCAAGGAAGTTGGAACCCTCTCGAGCGTATTAAATGTAGTGAAGAAGCACGTCCTTTGGATGGGAACAAGGAGTTGACAATGAAAAGAGCAGACGATCTTTTCCACTTCATGAGGTGGTTGAGTGGCTTCTTGTTTTTCTCATGCTATCCTTCTGCTCCTTACAAGAGAAAAATAATGGCAACTGATCTCATCTTGATTATGATAAACACTTGGTCGATTAAGTCATCGATAGTTGAGGAGTTTGATAATTCTGTGTCGGAAAATCATCTATATCCTTACAGCAAGGGAATGGCATCTTCTGATTCAACCCTATTGTTGGTTGCTTCCATTGTTGATAGTTGGGACAGGTTGAGAGAGAGCGCATTTCAGATATTACTTCATTATCCGAACCCACTACCTGGAATTTCAACCGAAGAGATGCTGAAGAAGGTAATTGCTTGGGCTATGAAATTAGTTTGCAGTCCACGTGTAAGGGAAAGTGATGCCGGTGCTCTAACCTTGCGGCTTATATTTAGAAAGTATGCGATAGATCTAGGTTGGTTGATTGAAGATCCATTCAATATTTCCCATTTAAGCTCAAAATCTGAATTGGTAAACGGGGTTAATCAGTCTAGTAAATCAAAGAATCCTGTGATACTATATTTGAAATCCATGATTGACTGGCTGGATGTTGTTGTAAGAGGTGGAGAGCAAGATCTTACTAAAGCATGCAAGAACAGTTTTGTCCATGGTGTATTACTTGCTCTACGTTATGCTTTCGAGGAGCTGAACTGGAATTCTGATGTGACATCATCGAGTATATCAGAGATGAGATATTTGCTCGAAAGACTTTTAGACCTTGTGGTGCGGATAACTTCGTTGGCACTATGGGTGGTTTCTGCAGATGCCTGGCATCTTCCCGAAGATATGGATGAGATGGTTGACGACGATAATCTTTTGTTGGAGGTACCAGATCATGAGAATGAGCACACACCTTCATCTGAATCTGAGAACAATAATTCAAAGCGTTCCCACGATAACAGAGCATCAGAACAGATTGTCATGGTTGGTTGTTGGCTGGCTATGAAAGAGGTACTTAACTATGAAAGAGGTTACATATACTTCTAAAATTTGTGGTATGATTGTATTTGATGAATGTTTAATTTCAAAATTATGGAGTTTCTATCTCCTCCACTGGTAGTTGTCAATAGTGTCATATAAGAGCAGTGTTAGCTGTTAGTCAGCCTTTATTTATCAAACTTAAAATTATGCATATAATCTTCAGTGACATTGAAAAGTTTGGATTTTATAAAGGCCGTGTCAATTTTTTTTCTTCCAAAATTTATATTTTTATTATTAATATTTATAATTTCACTATTTTCTTGTTCAGGTGAGCCTTCTTTTGGGGACTATTGTGAGAAAGGTACCATTGCCAAATGCATGTTCGGATTCGTCTGAGCTAGAGGGGGCTTCTATTGACACTGCGGACTTTTCATCTGATTCTGTGCTTGATTTGGAACAACTAGAAACAATTGGAAATCATTTTTTAGAAGTTCTCTTGAAGATGAAGCATAATGGTGCTATTGATAAGACACGTGCTGGGTTCACAGCTCTTTGCAACCGGTTACTTTGCTCAAATGACCCAAGGTATGAATTTTGTAACTTGTTTATTTTTTTATATGAAATGCTTTGTAACTTTGCTTATTAAGGAAGTTTTTTATTGTCGAAATCATAAAGTTTACTTTACATAGAGTAGGATGAAGATAGAGGAAAGGAATACTCAATATAAGCTTCTATAATCTATATTTAATGTGTAATAAAATGATTAATTACTAAACACAAAGCTTAAGTTTAACATTCATTGATGGTTTTCAATCCCTGATAGGGCGTGAAACGGTTAATCCCCAAAATGCTATAGAAGAATAGAAATAGCAGGACGATTTCAATAGGATAGATTATAGATACATGCAAGATAAATTATTTATGTTTATACTACACATATATAGAAATTTAAGAATAAGAAATAACCACAATTAAAGGCATTTGTAATTATGATTTTGTCACAGCGAATGCCCTTGTTCATGTTTTGAAGATTATTGTATACCTAGATGAATGTTATATTAGTATGACTAAATTGTCATATCAGAAATCATTTTTCTGCCACCTAAGTTGTGTATCTTCTTCTTCAGGCTACATAGATTGACAGAGTCATGGATGGAACAGCTTATGCAAAGAACTGTGGCCAAAGGACAAGTAGTAGATGACTTACTGAGAAGAAGTGCTGGAATACCTGCTGCATTTACTGCTCTGTTCCTATCAGAGCCAGAAGGCACACCAAAGAAGCTCCTCCCAAGGGCATTAAGGTGGCTTATTGATGTGGGAAATGGGTCTATGTTGAATCAGATCGAAAGTGATAGCTCGAAAGACAACCTATGCAAGTCAAATGGTTCGATGAAAGAAAATAATTCAACGCAGGAAGCTGAGAGAAATGTGAGAGAGATGTCATCAAAGATCAGAGATGAAGGTGTCATTCCTACAGTGCATGCATTTAATGTTCTAAAAGCTGCATTCAATGATTCTAACTTGTCTACTGATACATCTGGTTTTTCTGCTGAGGCTATGATTCTGTCTATTCGCTCTTTCTCGTCTCCATACTGGGAAATCAGAAATAGTGCTTGTCTGGCTTACACTGCTTTGGTTCGTCGCATGATTGGATTTCTTAATGTTCACAAGCGAGAATCAGCACGACGAGCAATATCTGGGCTTGAGTTTTTTCATAGGTATGGTTTTGACTATTGGATTTGATCACTCTAGATCTTGTGGTTTTGATGCATTTGACGTGAGAACATGTTCATATTCTTATTCCATGAAATTATCTGGTAAAAATGTCGGTGTATTGCTTGCATCACATAAGTTTTCCTCAAGCTTTTGGGGCCTTATACTGTTTTAATGAAAGGTTTAATTACTCTGTAGGTGCCTGACCTATTTGGAGATTTTTAACTAGGTCCCTGAACTATTCTTTTTTGTAATTGAGTCTCTGAATTTATCTTAAATATGTAATTAGATCCCTGAATGTCGGGAGGTAGATGCCTTGTGATTATCCACCTATTTGTCCATTAAGCATGAATGTTGAAAGCATAAGTGGTATTAAACTATTATTTTCTAAAGAGGCCTCATTATGCCATCAATTGTTATGGTCAACTAGGCAGTGTTAATATGTGAATGGAGACTTTGTTATTAGTTAATTAGGCACTCTTATCAGTTATCAGATATGCTTTGAGGAACTTTCCAATTAAAGTTGCTGAACATACAACTAAATGAGTAAACTCTGTCTGTAGACTTTTTAATACATATAGTGATAATAACCGAGTTATTTCATTTTCTGTTCTTATTGTATGTTACAATTACAATGATAAATAATGCTAGTAATACACTCTTAGTATTATTTTTATAAAATCGCAAGTTATATGCAGCCTATGGACTATGTCTCAACTTTATATGTACATCCGATAACACTGTCTGTTTATAGTGTGTATCTTCTAGTTAGTGTGATTAGCTTATGTAAACTTAACACTTGATAATTTTTTTGTTGTTCCAAGGTATCCATCACTGCATTCATTTCTTTTCAATGAACTGGAAGTTGCAACCGAGTTTCTGGGTCCTACATCCTCAGGAGATTTAGAATCTATTAGGGGAAATAATCTCCATCCGAGTTTATACCCGATTCTGATTCTTTTATCAAGGCTGAAGCCTTCATCAATTGCTGGGGAAAGAGGAGATGAACTAGACCCTTTTCTCTTAATGCCATGGATTAGGAGGTGCTCAACCCAAAGTAATTTACGAGTTCGTGTTCTTGCATCTAGAGCTATAACAAGTCTTGTATCAAACGAGAAGTTGTCATCAGTTCTTCTTAGTATTGCCTCCGAGCTTCCCTGTGTTGAAAACTCTGACAAATCAGGTTCCCATGGGATTTCCTACAACCTAATTCATGGAATTCTCTTGCAGTTGAGTTCTCTGCTGGAGGTAAATTGTAGTAATCTTGCTGATAACTCGAAGAAAGATCTCATTGGTGAGTTGATCCAAATTCTTACACAGCGGTCATGGATTGGAAGACCTACTCAATGCCGGTGCCCTATCCTCAATGAAACATTCATAAAAGTTCTTGATCAAATGCTCAATATTGCAAGGACATGCCAGGTAACCCAACAATTTTTCACCATTCGCAACCTGCTTTTGGAGTTGTCCACAGAATGCTTAGATTTGGAATCTTACGGACAGCCTTATTACGATGCAACCATTGCTGAACTCCGTGAACAAGCAGCCATTTCCTATTTCGGTTGTCTGTTTCAAGCATCTAAAAACGAGGAAGAATCGACCCATTCACTACTGAGACATTATCTTCCAAGTACAAAATCTTTGCCTAAACATGAAATGGAGGATGCATCCTCTGGTATTTTGCATAGGTTGATTCGCTGCTTGTCAGACTCGTTGTATGAAGTTCGCCTTGCAACACTGAAGTGGCTTCTGAAGTTCCTGAAAGCGGCAGAATCTGATGGTAAACTCTGTGATCTTTCCATTGATCACATTAGTGTTATTCACCTCTGGGCCAAAACTAATCTTCATGAAACATTGGTGAAGATTTTGGCTTCAGAGAAGAACCACAAATGTAAGTATTACATTCTGAGGATCCTTGTAGCTTGGAATTTGCTGCAATTTGAAAAAGCTAGCAATGAGAAGTGCACCGGCACAAGTTATGTTGGTGAAATGGACTTTGATTCCGTGTCACAATTCTGGAACAACTTAGTTTCCTTGTACAATCAAACAAGACATGCAAAGACCCGAGAAACCCTTGTTTACTGTCTCGGAGTATGTACTAAGAGAATTACAATGTTATTTGCAAGTTCTTTTCCATCCAATAAAGGAATGGAGTTTGTGGTTTGTCGAGAAATGAATCAGGATATGTTAAGTTGGTTGTTTGATTGCATTGTTTATTTCTGTGACATGATTAAACAATGCAGTTCACCGTCTGAACAGACAAGTATGCGCCATGCAGCAGCTGGATCCTTGATAGCGTCTGGTATACTCGGACAGGCCACACTCCTTGGCTCGATTGTTTACAATGATCATATTCCCTCTGCCACATCATCACCTTCTTGTTTTGTGAAAAATGGAAGTGTGAATTCGTATGCTCATCATGTGCTTAATGCATGGTTCACATGCATTAAGCTTTTGGAAGACGAAGATGACTCAGTTAGATTGAGCCTTTCCTCAGATGTTCAAAAGTATTTTACTTCAGAAAGAACTGGGAGCAACGTTCCTCATGAATTGGTTCCGATACAAGTAGATAGAGTGATAAGATTCTGTTTTGATCATCTCTCTTCTATTTTTGGTCACTGGATTGATTACTTCAACTACCTTTGTCAATGGGTATTACAAGCTGAAACCAATGTATCGTTCGAAGGAGATCTTGTGAGGAGAGTTTTTGACAAGGAAATCGACAACCATTATGAAGAGAAGCTGTTGATCAGCCAAATTTGTTGCTCAAATATGGAAAAGCTACCTATTTTGAAGTCATGGGCTGACAAAGACGAACTAATGAGCTATTTACACGGATGGAGAAGTAGATTTTCCTGTCAATTGGTGTCATATGCCGAAAACATTACCGAGAAACAGGAAAAGATTGATTGGATAGGAGGCGTAGGTAACCACAAAGATACATTTTTACCCGTATACGCAAATTTACTTGGTTTCTATGCTCTTTCAAACTGCATTTTCATTGTCTCTGACAATAACGATGCTGAACTTCTATCTGATTTAGTTATGCTTGGAAGAGCTATTAATCCATTTCTTAGAAACCCCTTGGTTTCTAATCTATATAAGCTAGTCCTAAAGTCACATGAGAAAATAATGACAGATGATATTGCTAACAACTTGTTCCTTGAAATGGGAAATCACTCTGTTTGGGATAGTTACAATCCTTATTTTCTTCTTGGCTAGGATTTGTACACTACATGTAATTTTACATGAGAAGAAATTTTGTACACCCTCCGGTCACTATTATAAGCAAAAATCTACTTTTTAGGTTCATTCAATAAATGATGTATGTGGTCCATTAAATAGACCACATACATCATTTATTGAATGAACCTAAAAAATGAAATTTTGCTTATAATAGTGACCGGAGGGTGTATACTCTAGTGACTAGTGGTATCTAAGAAGAAATTTTGTATTAGATTATTATAATCTAATTTTTTCAGGCCATTGATTATGTTTTGTAGATTATTGTATTGTTACATGGTATTGATCAAAAGTTGTGATTCATGGATTCATTGATTGAAAGATTTTACCTTCAATGAAACTATGGTTGAAAACCTTTTTGAAGAATTGTTACATTTGTATCCCCATGTCGGTTTGCATGGAGTTTTTTAGTTTCATTGTCGATTATATCGGCATTAATGTATATTAGTATTAGTATAGTTTACACATGCAACTAGTCAAGATAAAGATATCTGAGTGCGTAAAGTTAAGGAACATCGCAACAAACAACAAAAGATAATATCGTCAGCTATTTTTCTCAATATTTACAAAGTCTCAATCTCCAAACAAAAAACTAAATTTATTCTTCTAGTTGATATAGATTGAGGTAAAAAGTAAACATAGTGTCTTTTAAAGTGTTCAATTCACTTTAGAGGGCGTCTATTATCAATATATACTAAGGTCTAATTAGAAATCACTTTTTGGTCAACATAAACAGTTTGTCTAGATAAACAATTTATATTGCTGATCATTATAATACTATATAAAACTGACCTTAAAAAATCTTAAAGTCTTCATGTTAATATAGCACTCACTTTGAAACTGACTAAGAAGTGAGTTACTTGCCCACCAAGTTTGCTAAGACATTTAGTATTTCTTTAATGGTAGCACATTTTCTCTCATTCACACACCTTTCCTCTCCTCTCCTCAATTCTTATTCCTTTGAACCAACTCACCTTCACCGATTCCTTCAATTTGCCAGTTTCTTTAACGATGAAGAAGGGATGGTTTGTGAACCGTGAAGTGGTGGATTCTAACTATGCTGAAAAAACGTGGAAGATTCTTGAATATGCTATTCACGATATATACAATCATAATGCTAGTGGCCCTAACTTTGAAGAGCTTTACAGGTTTGTTTGTTCATCATACTCACAAACAGCACCTTCAATTTTATTCTCAAGATGATATGGATGACGATAATTTAGTTTTTGATTTTTTTTTATTCAAGAATTGTTAAATTTTAAACAAATCATTCGGGAGTACCCAAGTTTGATCCATGGCTGGAGTAGTTTTTAGTCAGACTTTACTTACCTTCATGCCGAACTTCAGATTATCAGAGCCCATTTCCCCTGGGACTCGGATGGTTACTTATAAACTTTGAATATTGACATATGCCAGTTAAATTGGACTCCTTGTGGTTGTTAAGTTGTTTTAGATTATTATAGTTAGTTTGATTTGGGAAAATGTGTTCTGATTTTGTGAAAAGAAAGCTGTTTTTAGTGTCTATATTACTTGCTCTTATCTTGTTTATGATCATCATTTGTCCGTTCAGGAATGCATATAATATGGTGCTGCGTAAATTTGGAGCGAAACTTTACACTGGACTTGAGAAGACCATGACTTCTCATCTGAAACAAATCTCACAATCAATTGAATCTGCTCAAGGAGAAAGTTTCTCGGAGGAGCTTAACAGGAAGTGGGTAGACCATAACAAAGCATTGGAAATAATCCGAGACATACTAATGTACATGGATCGAACATTCATACCAAGCAACCACAAAACCCCCGTTCATGAACTTGGTATGAATCTATGGAGAGATGCTGTGATCCATTCCAAAAAAACTAAGATTATGCTTCTAGATACACTTCTTGACCTCGTACTTAGAGAAAGGAATGGTGAAGTAATTAACAGAGGCCTAATGAGGAACTTATTAAAGATGCTAATGGATTTGGGTTCGTCTGTTTACCAGAAGGACTTTGAGGATCATTTTCTTGAGGTTTCTGAATTTTTTTTATAGTTGTGAGTCTGAGAAATTCAATGAAACTTGTGATTGTGCGGATTATTTGAAAAAAGTTGAGTTTTTTAAATGAAGAAAGGGAGAGAGTAACGAAAAAAATACTGAAATTACATAGATAACGATAAGAATCGCAGTGCGCTCTAATCTTGACTGTTTCCATTTTCGATTGAGATCTCACTACTTGGATTCTAGCAGTGGGTCAAAGATAACTAGTCTGGTGGAGAAAAAGATGATTGAAAATCATAGGCACACTCTTATTCGTAGTTATTATCTCAGCGCGCACAGTGGTAGGAGATTGTCCTGGCAAGCTAATATGGGGAATGCTGATTCAAAGGCTACATTTGGTAAGGGCCAGAAGCATGAGCTGAATGTTTCGACATACCAGATGTGTGTACTAATGCTTTTCAACAATGCTGATCGGATGACTTGTAAGGAGATAGAGCAGGCTACAGCAATACCCATGTCAGACTTGAAGAGGTGCCTTCAGTCGTTGGCCTTAGTCAAAGGGAAAAATGTTCTTCGGAAAGAGCCAATGAGTAAGGACGTAGTTGAGGATGATGCATTTGTTTTCAACGGCAAATTCACTAGCAAGCTCTTCAAGTTAAGGATCGGGACTGTTGTTGCACAAAGGGAGACTGAACCAGAAAATATAGAAACTCGGCAGAGAGTGGAGGAAGATAGGAAGCCACAAATTGAGGCAGCAATTGTGAGGGTAATGAAATCCAGGCGGGTTTTAGAACATAATAATGTCATCGCCGAGGTCACAAAGCAGCTGCAGGCGCGATTTTTGCCTAATCCAGTTGTTATTAAAAAACGAATTGAATCCCTCATTGAGCGCGAGTTTTTAGAGAGGGATGAAGTGGACAGAAAAATGTACCGCTATCTTGCTTGAAACAGTATGTGTTTTTATCTCTCTCTGTTGAAACAATTTTATTATGGAACCCTTTATGGTATCCGATGTTTGTTAATTTATTTTCTCCATGGAGTTTTCTCAAACTTCAAAGGAGTATTATCAATTTATGTAGTTTTATCATATAATTTTTACAATGATTTTCAAGTGCTACAAATTTCCTAGAGGCTAAGGAACTAGTCTATGAAATTAAATGCTTAGAAACCCTTTGGTTTCCAATCTATATAAGCTAGACCTAAAGTCACTTGAGAAAATAATGGCAGATCATGTTGCCAACAACTTATTCCCTGAAATGGGAAATCATTATGTTTGGGATAGTTTCAACAATTTTTGTTTGTTTGAACTGAATATCATCTGCACGTATTTGCAGAGATTAATCTATCCAATTGAATAGGACCGTAATGGATGACAAAACTCTCATTCAAAGAGATTTAAAAGTAACAGTATTTTAATTATGCACAACTTGTTATATATCGATGACAAAAAGTTTGAACGATCTTCCATTATACACCGCAAATACAATAATGTATAAGTATTATTGTAAAATTAACATACAAGCAACTAAAGCATATTATACACGACCGGAGGAAGGATCTAAATTTTTTATGAATCACATTAATTTTTTTTAAAGAGCTATGGAGAACATGATTAAAGCACCTAAGGACGGGTGCGGTTATCATGCATAAGACTTCCTTATATATGTTCACAGGACGGGTGCGGTTACTATGATTAAAGCACCTTTAATATTGGATTCAAAAATATGTTCACAGAAATTGATAAGCAACATAATAGAATGAGAAAGTAGCCTCTTAGATGTGCCACATCAAAATATTTACGATGTGGCGATAATTACATTAGATGATGCATGGTAAGATGATGTGTCGTCAATATAATTTGAGGGGCTGAATTAATAAATAATATTAGTATAGCTATACATCAAAAGGGGTTGTGGTGGTGGGTTTCCACTTTGGGGGTCTATACTATATAAAAAGGGCTCGTTTATCCTTTAGACTTAGTGTTGTAAGACCCTATTAAATATGAAATGCAATACCACTAACTACATGTTTCAGCCGTCAATATATCTCGTAATTAATAAACATTTTCTTCATTTTTCATGTATTAAATATGCACAAACAACACAACAAACTATATGCATGCGCGCGCGCACACACTTATATATATATATATATATATATATATATATATATATATATATATATTGTAAAATATGCATATTTCTATCTTTTTCATGTATTAAATGTGATTCTTTAAGTCATACATATCATACAAGAACAAATATTATATAAGTAAGAAACACAAAGTGTTTGTAAATTTTAACTTCTATTTTATTCATGCATTATTTTTTTTAGAGAAATATTCATGTATTTGTTATCTATCAAATCTTTTTTTGAGGGAATCTATCAAATCTTTGTTTTTTTAAAATAAAATTTAATGTTCCATTATTTTATGGATAAATTATAAATTAAATCACTTACCACTTAAAAATTATTAAGAAACACCAACAATTTTAGTTTTTTTTTTTTAAGGACCAACAACTTTAGTTAGATATGCGGTCCCTCATTTGTTTTCATCTATTATTTTTGCATTTTCTTTTTTTTTTCTTTATGATTTGATAGGATACATGTGTAAACTAAATTCACACTTTCAACATATATGCATTAAATAGAAAATATTAAATATGTTCTTAGTCGACCTATAGATTAGGCAACCTTAATCTTATTTCATATTTTAGAAATCAAATATCGGATGCGAATTAACTTTTTATTTAAGTGTTGTATTAAAGAATTAATACAAAATTTATATTAAATAAAATGTAAAGTAAATAAAATCTCCTAAAGATGTAAAGAAATTAATTAATGTTTTAAAAACTTAAATTTGAGTGAGATATTTTAGCTTTTTAAAAAAAAGTTTTGAAAACTAGAACCAACATCGAATCAAAGAGTCTTGCGCGTCACATTGGAGTAAATGCGAATTAAATTTTTATTTAAGTGTTTTTTTAAGGAAACTTTTTATTTAAGTGTTGTATTAAAGAATTAATACAAAATTTAGATTAAATAAAATGTAAAGTACAATAAAAAAATCCTAAAAATGTAAAGTAACTAATTAATGTTTTAAAAACTAGAACCAACATTTGTCAAAAAAAAAAAAAACTAGAACCAACATTGAATCAGTGAGTCTAGCGTCACAATTCAATTGTTTTAGATTCCGTTTATTATGAATTAAAAAATAATGGATTTTTGCATTCAGTAATTTAGATATTATTTTGTGTTTGTTTACCATGATAAAATCTTTTTTTTAAGTGATTTTTTTTCTTGTTTAGATCGACTATATAAAAAATGATTTTTCATTACAAAATCTATAACAGTATATAAAGAGAAAACATGTTTTTTTGTTGTATTATTTATTATTCTAGTTAGCGTAGTAAAAGAAAAGACAGATGAATGCACGCGTTAACACAATAAAAAAAGAGGATAGACAGGCAGAGTACATGTTTGAACGCTAGTTATTCCATAAGAAAAAACAAAATTATGAGCTGTGTGTTTTTTGTGACGGATCTTTGGAGTCCTCTGCCGCTTGAAGCTTGGAGCTTCCGAAGTTTCTCCATGGAGTTTTCTTAAACTTCAAAGGAGTATTATCAATTTATGTAGTTTTATCATATGATTTTTATGATGATTTTCAAGTGCTACAAAGTTCCTAGAGGCTAAGGAACTAGTCTATTAAATTAAATGCTTGGATAAAAGAAATACAAATGACATTTAACGCAGAAAAGATGGAATCTAATTTGAAACATTTCACAATGAATAAATATGCTCAATAATCAATATATAAAATTTTAGTTTAAATAACTCACTTTTATAATCTATTTTTCTTTCAGGCCATTGATTATGTTTTGTAGATTATTTATATTGTTACATGTTATTATTGATCAAAAGTTGTGATTCATGGATTCATTGATTGAAAGATTTTACCCTCAATGAAATGATGGTTGAAAACCATTTTGAAGAACTCTTACATTTGTATCCCCATGTCAGTTTGCGCGGGAATTTTCAGTTTCATTGTTGATTATTTTAGCATCAATGTATAACTAAAATTAGCGCGGATGTCTTGAATTTTATCTTTAATTGGAAAGATACCGAGAATTTATTCATCACTTTAATTGTATGGCACATTTGACTATTTTTTTTTTTTGTGATATTGAAAAAATGTATGGATTACGAATGCTCTTCAAAAATATAATTGATATTTCATCGAATCTTGTGATCGAACATTGAAAATTTTGAATTTTGAATTTATGTTTAGAAATGTCAAATGTTTTGAATCATGTGATCAAAGTGAAAGGAAATTTCATATTATATTCGAAAGTAATATTTGTTTGTTTGAACTGAATATCTCTGCATGCATTTGCAGAGATTTATCCATCCAGTTGGGTAGGACTGTAATGGATGACAATACTCTCCTTCAAAGTGATTTAAAAGTAAAAATATTTTAATTATATACAACTTGTTATATATCGATGACAAGGATTTTGAACAATTTTCCATTAAATACTGCAAATACAATATTATATAAGTACTATAGTCAAATATGTAAGCATCTAAAGCATATTTTACATGAGCGGAGGAAGGATCAAAATTTTGTATGAATCACATTATAATTTTGTTTAAAGCTAGAGAGAACATGATTAAAGCACCTAAGGACAAATGTTAACTTGAACAAATAATTAAAAGAACATAAAAGACCATTATACTCAAAAAGAGTATGTGTAGACTGCAGTAGTGGCTACACAAATGTCTCTTATTCCTTCTATGCAATAGAGCTATATATATATATATATATATATATATATATATATATATATATATATATATATATATATATATATATATGGGGGCTGTTAACTTGCAGCCACCTAAAAACACTAAGGTGCAAGTTAACAAGCTGCACCTACTAGTTATTTATCAAAACACCCATGTTTTTCTATTATAAACAAATATTATTTATGCTATTTACAAAAATGTCCTTTTAATTAAAATAAAGTTTAATAGAGACAAAATGGTGTTTTAGTAAAGTACAAGTAGGTGCAACTTGTTAACTTGCACCTTAGTGTTTTTAGGTGGGTGCAAGTTAACAGCCCCCTATATATATATATGTATATTGGTGGCCTCTAATATGGACCCCTTTTTGATGGACCAATCATGGACCCTCTAAAATTACCTACTGTTGAAGGTCACTTGTATTTCCTTAAGTTTATATAAAAACAATATTTCTTTTAAAAAAAATATAAAAACAATATTATTAATTAAGTAATTTACAGTTTTGCCCATCAATGTGTTGTTATTTTTTAAGAGAATACGGGAACCTTTTCCAGTTTTCTTTCCAGAAGCATAATGGGACCTTACTTGAAGAATTACATAATGGGAATGTAAGAGTGATTTACCTATTTACTCAGAAGGAGAAAAAACAAGCAACATTTTATACAAATACAAGTAACCAATTTATTCAACCATTTCTCTTTCCAGAAGCAGACACTGAGGTTGTCAGTTCCCATGATGATGTTGAACTTCTTCCTCCTCCACATGGTATCATCACGTCACCCTCCTAAACCCTATTTCCCCAATTCAATTTAGTTTAGTTCATCTATTCTTCTGACACAAATAAACACATCACTTAACACTAATTTGAAGTATTTGAATACTAACAAATCCAAATGCTGACATCAACCAGTAAACATGAAATTAACCTAAAAAGAAGAAAGAATCCAAGGAATTAGAATGAATAGTTTGATAATAAAATAACTAGTGATCCACAACAGAAATTGGAATCAATTAACAGTTATGAAGCGAGAAAGGAAACTGCAATCGAATAACAGTTATGGATTTGGGGTGTAAGTTTTGAAGATTTAGAATTTTTGTTTGAGAAGTTTAAGATTCAGAATTGACAATTGATGAAAAATAGAGGAGAAGAATGGAGGAAAAGAAATTACAGAAGAGAGAAAGGAATTTTTTGAGAAGAGAGATGAAAAGTATGGGTCCCGTATGGTTTTTTTTTAATTAAAATTGATTAATTCTTTTTTTTTAATATGATGACCGGTTGTAGCAGGTCATACAAGGAGGTTCATTGGTGAACCTTTTTTTTGGGGTCCATATTATGGGGCACCATATATATATATATATATATATATATATATATATATATATATATCAACGAAACATCATGCCTTTACACGACATCTACTGGTACTCTGGTTGGATCATGGCCGACAAAGACATGATGTGCCTTCACTTGTCGGAGCTGGTTCTCAGGAACTACAACTATATCCAAACCATTCCCATATCTCATACTAGAATTGGGGCTCTTGAACCAGAGGATGTGGTTGTGGCCTTTCAAAATTTCATGGTCCATGTCCTTGACCAGGCGCATATGGGTCGGCAGACAAGGGCGATCAAGATGTGGATGTATGAGGAGGTGTACATCATATGGTTTTACTGTGTATCTCATCCTATTATGAGCAAGCATGCGCCTGTTGCTGAGTACACAACTTTTGTCCCTCCTTACGAGGAGGTTATTGTTGAGCAGCAGTGGGCCAGATAGGTTCTCGACCCACTCCAGATTATTGCGAACATCAGAGGCAGAGTGGATAGTGCAATGGGGCATCCAAATGTGTTTTCATCTCCACTTTTTACCAGTGAGTTGCAGGGAATCCGATCCAAGTATAGCATTTTGCAGGAGGAGCTGGTTCCCCGGAGGAGGGATAGGAGCCATAGAAGTAGGTTTTTTTTTTTAATGTTTTCATGACATTCGTATATGTTTAGATGTTTTTATGACATTTTAGTGGATTTTGATTTAATATATTTACATTTGCGTCTTTGCATTTTTTTATGACAATTTCATTAGTTTTCAGTTTTATTTTGCGTATGTAAATTTTGAATGAATGAATAATTCAATGATTGAATGAATGAATGTATGCATGAATGAATTTCTGCATGAATGGATGAATATAGGGATGAAAATGAAGGAATGAATGTGTGGAAGTATGAAGGAATGGATGTATGGAAGTATGAATGAATGAAGAAAAATAAGAAAATAAAACCAATTATGTTGTTCTGCCAAATGACACAGGCAGAGCGTGACTTAAGTCACACTGACCTATAACCTACGTAAGTTAAGTCACGTTGGGGTATAACATGCGTGACTTAAGTCAGGTTGGGGGGTATTATTGTCAGAATACATGGGAATGAGCAATTTTCAATGGGAGAAAAGCAATTTCCAAATATGAAATGTAATACCACAAACTACATGTATGAGCCATCAATATATCTCATAATTAATAAACATTTTCTTCATTCTTCATGTATTAAATATGCACAAACAACGCTACAAACTATATGCACACATATATTGTAAAATATGGCTATTTATATCTTTTTCATGTATTAAATATGATTCTTTGAGTCATGCATATCATACAAAAACAAATATTATATATGTAAGAAATACAAAATGTTTGTAAATTTTAACTTCTATTTTATTCATGCAATTTTTTTTCGAGAGAAACATTCATGTATTTATCTATCAAATCTTTGTTTTTTAAAATAAAAAATTGCATAATTTTTTTTAATGTTCTATTATTTTATTGATAAATTATAAAATAAATCACATATCACTTAAAAAATTATTAAGAAACATCAACAACTTTAGGTAAACATGCGGTCCCTCATTTGTTTCCATCTACTAGTTTTGCATTTTTTTTCCATGATTTGATAGGATGCATGTGTATACTAAAGTCACCCTATCAACATATATGCATTAAATAGGAAATATTAAATGTTTTTAACCGACCTATAGATTATGCAACCTTAATCCTATTTCATATTTTAGAAATCAAATATTGAACAACCCATTTCAGGTTCTAATGTCCAAACTAGTGCCCCCATAATTCTTAAAAAAAAAAAATCTAGTACCACAAGAATAAAAATCGAATCACAAACCAAATATTGGAGTTGGAGTAAATGTGAATTAACGTTTTATTTAAGTGTTGTATTAAAGAATTAATACAAAATTTAGATTAAATAAAATGTAAAGTAAAATTTTTTTTTTGAAAGAATAAAATGTAAAGTAAATGAAAACTCCTAAAAATGTAAAGAAATTAATTTTCTTTTTGAAAGAATGTAAATAAATTAATTAATGATTTAAAAACTCCAATTTGAGTGGTCTAATTTAACTTCTTAAAAAATATTTTAAAAACTAGAACCAACATCGAATCAATGACTCTTGCGCGTCACATTGGAGTAAATGTGAATTAACTTTTTATTTAAGTGTTTTTTAAGGAAATTTTTTATTTAAGTGTTGTATTAAAGAATTAATGCAAAATTTAGATTAAATAAAATGTAAAGTAAATAAAAAATCCTAAAAATGTAAAGAAATTAATTAATGTTTTAAAAACTAGAACCAACATCGAATCAGTAAGTCTTGTGCGTCACAATTCAATTGTTTTAGATTCCGTTTATTATGAATTAAAAAATAAGAGTTTTTTGCATTCAGTAATTTAGATATTATTTTTTAGAGATTATATAAAAAGCAGAAATTATTTTGTGTTGGTTTAACATGATAAAATCAATTTTTTTAAAAGTGATTTTTTTCCTTGTTTATATCCGACTATATAAAAAATATATTTTCACTACCAAATCTATAACAATATATAAAGAGAGTATATGATTTTTTTTTTTGTATTTTTTATTATTCCTGTTAGCGCAGTAAAACAAAAGACAGACGAATACACGCGTTAAAGCAGTAAAAAAAAAAAAAAGAGGATAAACGGGCATTGAGTGCATGTTTAAATGCTAAAAAAAAAATCAAATCATGAGCATGAGCATGTCTGCTTTTTGTATCAGATCTTTGAATTTCTCTGACGTTTGAAGCTTCTGATTGACATACCATTACTAAACACAGTTTTACCATGCTTCGGTGGTAAAGTTCGTGGGAATTGATTCTTGAACAAAAGACTTCCGGTTGGTTTTACAAGAGAATGCTAAGGTGTAAAAATGTCATTATAGGTCACATACATATTCGATTGAACAACCCCATCTAGGGATGTCAATGGGGATTTGTTAGAGCGGATCCCCGCGGGGATTCCCCATTCGGTGCCCCATTTTCGGGGAATTTTCCCCCTCGGGGATCGGGGACGGGGAGAAATATTCCCCCGTAGACACTTCGGGGCGGGGATCGGGGAAATATCCCCCGCCCCGTTGATTCCCCGACCCCCGTGAAAATACAGAAATGTCCTTGTGTTTTTAAAAAGCTTGAATATTTTTTTGTGGGTTTTTGGACATTTTACATATGGTTTAATAAAAAAAAATTAAAAAAATGTAAAGTAATGGCTTTGGTTGGTTGTTATCACAATCTCACGTTCCCACTGTCCCACACACTTTCAATTTTCCTTCTTTCACTTTTCAACAACTCTCCATTGCCACAGTATTGAAAATCTCTTCTTCTTTTATGTTGATGCGATGAAGGATGAATCAACGCCGCAAGCGCTCTCTTCACGAGATCTCCTTCAACACCACGAATTCTCACAAGCAAATTCATCATAGCAGATCTATGCTCTCTTCACGAGATCTCCTTCAACACCACGAATTCTCACGAGATCTATGCTCATAGCAGATCTATACATACCGTATAAGAGGAGCAAGTTTCGAAGCATATGTTTCTCCTCTTCTTTGTTTCTTCATCTGGTCCGATTATGTTTCTGCAGATCCTTGTTTCTTCATCTGGTCCGATTATGTTTCTGCAGATCCACTTGTCTAATGGGGATCCGCGGGGATCCGGGGGGATCCGTGGGGACGGGGATACGTGATAATATTCCCCCGTAGCGGGGATCGGGGACGGGGACGGGGAACGAATACAGCGGCGGGGCGGGGATCGGGGAGCGTATCCCCCGCCCCCGATCCGCCCCATTGACATCCCTAACCCCATCTGGTTTCATCCACATCTCCAAACACTATCGACTATCGTGTGTTCGAGAAGAATCTAAGTAAAATAGAAAGTGTGACTTTGCTTCGAGAAGAATCTAAGTAAAATAGAAAGTGTGACTTTGCTTTAGACTCTTGCATTCGTAAATATAGCATTGTATTTTCATTAATGAAATATAATAGAGAACTGTTTTATCTTTCAAAAACCTATATGCTTTATATTGGTTAGGAAAAGTTCAAAATAACAAATAAACTATAACAAAATTATCTCTGTCTGACAAACTATAACATCCTTATCTAATCTAACTAATTTCGAGAAACTAAAGGAATAATAACAGAGAAATAGTAAGATTGGAGTATTATTTGAAAACTAGTAACTACTAAATGTTATCTAGAATTACCTAAAATGTTAGGGAGTTACTTTTCTCACCCTATGGCTTTCCTCGCGCGCCCTATTTTTTTCCAATTTTACCCCTAATCCGGATTTCGTAATCCGAAACGTATTGTTAGTAATTTTCAGATGTCTCCGGATTTTAAGATCCGGATAAGTATTTTAGCAGAACTTTTGCAATTTTAAGCTCTACAATTCGTAAAAGAAAATGCAAATAAACTAAAAAACATAAATAAAAAGACACAAACATAAAAACAATTCATTTTATTAATATATGAACAATACATTACAATAATTTTCAAGCTTTTAAGCTTTTTAAGCTTATTACATAATATCCTAAATCTATTTCTAATCCTATCCTATTACATAAGCTATACCAGTGGCTCCAGCTCTAACTCCAGCCACTGATGAAGAGGAAGGAGGGTGGGAGGAAAGAAGATGGCGGGGAAGAAGAAAATATGTTGGTGGGGAGACAGAGGGGGCACAAGGGCCTCTAGGGAACAAGAGACCATGATGGTCAACATGACACCCAGACAAACCCACCTCAGATTCAGACTCACCCCTACCCTATTGACCGATCATATGACCCCTGATGGATTTCCAAAGAGGCCTCTTTCTATGAAAGGCCAACGATGGAAACACATCGTTGTAGAAGAGGAGAAGAGAAGAATGGAGGTGTGAAATTTTTTGAGAAAATGAACCATATTTATAGGGGAGGGGGTTAAAAAACGTGTGGGAGGCCATCAATGCCGGTCAAAAAACGTGTTTTTACACTTGACCACCGCCCAAAACGTTTTTCAAACGTTTTCTTTGTGGTGCAGACCACCGGCCTAAACTTCTGGTGCAGTCCGGAAGATATAATCCGGAATTCACATGCAATCCGGATTACGTATTCCGGAAAAAGACGATAATGGGGTGTCCCAAAGTGAAACTTGGGACGTTGTGTATGGTGAGGGTTTGGCTCGGATTGTATAATCCGGAAAAACATAGGGCATAAGTGTATTCCGGAAAACGTAATCCGGAATGATTCAGCATAGGATTCTTTTGTATGGACCACATTGCACTAAGATTTTATGTGGTCCAAAACATCTAAGGACCTCTATAAATACACCCTCTTCGGTTTTGATCTTCAATACCAGCAAAACACACAAACACACCAAACCAAACCATGCAAATTTTTGTCATCAAGCTGAGGATCTTTCTAATGCTGTCGCGAATGGATGAGTTAGCTCTCTATTTGACTGCATTATGAAGATCCTCAGCATGCTGTCAAAAATATATAGATAGTCCTTGATGCGTCTTTGATAGATAGATAACTCAAAAATATCAAGAGGTTTCTATGAGTTAGATCTTGCTGCCTGCCAGATAATATGTCATTTGGCAAGGCAGCAGGACCTAACTCAAAGAAATCCTCTTGAAAACACCTTGCCGTTCTTCATTGTGTTGCAGATCTAACTCCAAAGAAGAGGTTCTTATGAACTCGATAATGTCGGCCTGCTGATCGTAACATGTCAGTTGGCAGGTCGGCAAGATCGAGTTCAAAAGCTCCTCTTCGAACACCTTCCCAAAAGATTCATCATTTATGTTATTATGGTTTTTTTAACTGTTTATTTGTCTTATGTTGCTTTTATTTATGTTATGTATCTTTGATCTATTTTTTTCCATAGCATTCGCAACGAAAACGATCCAAATAAAGGGTCTGGTACTGTTCGGACTTTACACTCCGGACAAACTGCATACGTTCCAGATTGTATTATCCGGAAGCACTCAGTAACATTTAGGCCGGTGACGTTTCACCAAAGGTTAGGCCGGTTAGTGGAGTTTGAATGCATTTTTTTTACGGTTTTGAATGTGGAACACATTTTATTTGACTGTAATTAAGACCTATGACTTATATAAGGCTATAAAAAGGCTTGGATCTTCAACATTTTCCTTCATTCTTCTTCACCTCCTTTCTTACATTTTCTTCAAAAATTTTAAGATTTTTAGGTAGCTTTTAGGAGTGTTTGTGGTGTCATGGTCATTGTTGACCGCTCATACGACCCCTGCAATTGCATTGCAGCTTATGCGGGGGTCGTATAACGGTCAACAGAGACCCTTGACATCAAAGAAAGACACAAATTATACAGATCATATTTGGCCGGATTTTATATTCCAGAAGTTACTAACAATCTGGTCCGGAAAACATAATCCGGACCAGGGGTATTTTTGGAATTTTTGCAGGGCGCGCGAGAAGGCCATAGGGTGGGAAAAGTAACACTCAAAATGTTATCCTATAATATGATGCAACGATACAAAGCCCACCACAATTCCTCCCCACAAGCCGCCACAACGGTGCAATCCTGATAAAGCAATTAAAATTGATTTCAATTTAGAGAAAGCAATTAAAAAAAATTCCAATAAAAATAACGCAAAATGGGGTTAATATTATGTGTATATGCCTAGCAAATTGTGAATATGTTGAAACAGTTGATGGCTAAACCTGCTCCCACTTCTATATGGTGTATTTGATTTGGTCCCTCATTTTTATAGAATGTCACTTTAGTTTTTCACTTGGTAAGAAGTTAGCAACTTAGTCTATTCATCCATCTGCAAAAATTTGTTGTTATCATTGGAATTATATATTGAGTATCAAGTTATCCCTTAAATTATATATTTAGTGTCTATTTGATTCATGAAAATGAATTCCTGGTGACTAACAAATACATGACATCTCCTCAAAACAAATACATGACAAATTGATTAGAGAGGAGGAAGGTGAGATCAGATGTTGGAGTTTTGAGAAATAATATCAAATGAAACTACTTGATCTAAAAATGATTCACCATGAAGCACACAAAATACTTCACCCTAGAAGCAGCCTTTGCTATCTCGTTTCAAGTACAAAATCTCTAAAAACATGAAACAAATACAAACTAGGAGACAATAATTTTGTTATTAAAACATGAAAACAAATTAAGCCAAATAATATTTTTTTCTCCTGCTACTTGATAGATGCATTTATTGAGTATGATGACTACCTTTAACAAAAGGTTGTTCATATCTTGGGGCTCTTCCCCTTCTTAACAAAAAATAAATAAATAAACTTTTTCAAATCTATGTTACATACTAAAGCATAATTAAATAATAAACTTTTTGATGAAGCTTATACCAAGATTTCTAGTCTACATTTGAAACAGAGCATATTATTTCAGGCACCATAACAATGCACCAATTTTGTTTATCTGAAAAACTAAACAAGATGCACAATGAATAGTTCCTACTTGTTTGTTTCTTTCCTTGTTCTCTATCCTCTATGAATGTCAATATCCTTCAATCCTAAAGTCGTCTTATTTCATGCATTCCCAACATGGTCTAATCCACAGCTTTGGCTGAAAAAGTACAATGAATTTATGTGAATAGACGGTATAAGTTGTTAAATTGCAGTGGTTGTTGATTATGACCTGTACACCAAAGATGAATCACGCAAAGTCATGACCAGAATATTGAAGATTCATATAATAAATTGAAACACCACATACTTGAGAATTAAAAAGTTAAGACTTTACATGTATTTATTTTTTGTCTGGATTCAAATAAAAAATATTTTGAATGTGTAATCAGTAATGTTTTGAATTGTTGAAACAAACACAATACAAAATATTGTTGTTAGCAGAAACTTCTCTGTTAGGCAACTCCTTATGCAATCTAGGAAGCAAAAACCTCGGCCTAATCATATTCAGTCTTAAGTTATTTACGAAAGGGTAGAAGGTGCCATCCACATAGAAAATAATAGCAACTTTTCATATAATGAAACAAAAGTGAATGATAACCTATGTAGCCCCAAGGTTTCAGGTTAAGGGTGTGTCTAGTGTCCGACACTTGCCGGTGTCTGACACGCGAAATGACATCAACACATTCAATCATTTGTATTTTTTTAATTTATTACCAATGTCTAAGTGTTAGTCGTCAGTGCATATGCCAGTTCTTCGTAGATGATAATCATGGATCAAACTTATGCATATATTGGTTTGGCAGAGTGTTGGCTTTGAATTGTTGCATGTTTCATTAGCTTATCATGCAGAAAATAATACAACCAACTCTTCCTCCCCAACAACAGAGAGAATAATATATCAGCAGAATTACCTCCAAAGTCATCATATTATGCATTTATCTTCTTTAAACAATCAGAGTGTAAAGAACACTTTTTGCCGTTTCCTGAATAACAGAAAAAAAATACAGTCAGGAACAAAAAAAAAATGTAGCAGACATCATGTTAACAACTAAGACCATGGGATAAACTGAAGAACAGGAAAAAGAAGGAATGCCAGCATAAAGGGTCACCGACACTAGTAAAATTCATGAAAATTTAAGGTGTCTAGGACTTCGTTTGTATCAAACCATTTATAAAAATCTTATCATCAGTGCCAAACTAACCAACACTAGTAAAATCCTGTGTTGCATCAAACATAGAATCCCTGGCCTTGTAGCAAATTTGCCAAAGAAACTATTGTTTGAGTACCTCAGAACACACAAGGAACACCAAAAAATTGCTGGGACATAATTGGGGCATTGATGCTTACGACACTTTTTCAGAAGGTATAAAAATGTATTAAATATAAAGTATACATCATCTGTTTTTATTTTATATTATTATAAAAGAAAGAAACACAAATCCTAACTTAGAGGTGAAGATTTGAGACCATATTATCCCACAACTGTCAACTATCATGATAAGTAACTTGGGACCATCATATAAGAAAGAAACACAAGATGCATCAAATGAAGAAACACTACGGGTGTTTACTACAGATAGAAGTTAGTTTTGTATGAAAGGGGAAATTTAAGCCCATTTGGTATTAAAAAATTGTGATTATAATATACCTCTATCATGTAGGAAAGAAGATTTCTTAGTTTTGTATGAAAAGAACATACAGAATGATGATTACATTTCAATTTTCAAGTCTTGAATACACAGTATCACAGAACAGAAAAGCACCAAAAACAAACAATCTAACTTTTTTCTAGGTTTCTAAACCATTGCAGGATTTCAGTGCTTAACTATCAGAAACTTCAGACTTTGAAAGTAATTATTTGTTTATCCATGAGCCATTGGACTTCCTAAGTTTCTGTTTTAGTCTTTTAGAACGATAAGGTCACCCTTCATCTCTATCACCTGTATAACTACACTGCAAGTGAACACTATTTACCATGCCTCCACAATAACCACTCACTCCCACAACAAAAAAGGTATAAGTAAAGAAACACTAATAATAATAATGATAATATTGGAATTTCAACTATATACTGTTTTCGGAAACCATAATTAATAAGCCGCAATGATGAGCCAATGGAAATATAGATTCTATGAAAGAACATGAAACCATAACCAGCCAGAGGACATTCAAATTTCATATAGATAACAAAGGCGTATACACACATAGTAAAACCAAAAGAAGTTTAATTAAAATGAAGGTGTTCTCAATCCACACAGTGAAATTAGATAAATACCAAAATAAAGGCTATACATTGAAAGGTACTTACTGTTCATATACTTTAACAAGAGACTGTGGTCTTGAATAGTGATTCTTCTTCTCAGTTTCTAAAGTATCACTTCTTGGTTCTGTTTGCGGCTCTTCACTATCTGCAGCTTTTGGTTTCCCTCTCCCCCTTGATTCAGGTTTCCAATCAGCTTTTCTAAGAGATTGAGCAAGTAAGATAGCAATATCCGCAGCCATTGCTTGGGCTTTCTCCGCATATGGAAATTTTTCCTTATCAAAGTGGTTTGATAACCACATATACGAAGATAACACTTGATGCCTACTCTCAAGGTCTAGGAGTTCTGAGTCATTCCGTGCCGAACCTTTTGGCATGCCCATAGCTATGTTGACGGGAACCTTCTGACCAAACGCTGTAGCAAATCTGAGTAAGTGGTACATAGCTTTTGGGTCCCTAACATTAATAGGAGCAAAACAGAAGTTGAATCGTTCTTCTAAAGATAACCCTGGAATCCTCTCTAACATATTAGAGATTTTCTTTATATGATCATGTCGACACAAGAAGTACGATCCGTCTAAACGGCAATTTTCGCCGAATTTTTCTAAAAGCTGGCTGAATGTCATGTTAGGAAGTTGTCCGGCGAACAATTCAACCTGCTCATAATAAGGAAAAAGGCCAACCTTCGTCACATGATCAAAGGGCTGTTTCAAACACTCGATCAAGTAATCCAAATCCTCTAAATGCAAAGTAGTGGCGAGTCCATCGGGATAAACACATCCTCTTCGACCAGCTCTTCCTGCAATTTGCTTAACCTGTGACGCTGGAACAGGAAGAATTTTGTCACCGTTGTACTTTGAAAGGTTATTAAAAATCACCCTTCGAATGTTAAGGTTAAGGCCCATCCCCACTGCATCACTAGCTACTAGAACGTCATATTCATTACTTTGATCGTTGAACAAATTAGCTTGCTGCCTACGAGTCTCTGGTGGCAAAGCTCCGTATATCACGCAACATTTATGATTAGTGAGTTTCTCGATAGCTAATTTAACCTCAAATATCTCTCTCCTTGAGAAGGCAACAACACAGTCCCCAGACTTAATATTCTCAAGATTTCCAAGCAGGGTCTTTGCTTCGACTACCAACGGTTTGAACCTCTCATAATGTTGCTCATACAAATCATCTCCTGTGTCCTGACAGATATTTCGAACAATATCCAAAACACTAGGATCACCGCATAAATGTATCTCGTCAGCCATCAAACCAAGGAGCGCCCTAGTCCATGCATAACCTCTATACGGATCTGCCATCATCTGAATTTCATCAACAATAGCCACATCATACAATTCCTGCGTCGATGCCATTTCAACAGTACACGCAACATGATTTGAAAATGGTAAATACTTCTTCTCTTGACCAGTTAACAGACTACAATAAACACCCTTCGCATTAACTTTATCAAAAACTTCCATAGCCAACAATCTAAGCGGACTACAATAAATTCCCTTCTTGGCCTCCATAAACCTCTGCAAAGCATTATAAGTCTTACCACTATTAGTAGGCCCACAATGATAAATTATCTTCCTTTTCATCGCCCTTGCGAAAGGAAACCAAGTATGAGGCATCGTGAGGTCAGCCGACTTAACCATCTCCCTAAACCTCGTGATCTCATCAGTAAAATTTTCCAAACAAAACTCAACAAATATAGGAAACAAAAACTTCACAGCCTCATCACACGGTCCAAGCGAAATCAAGTACTTAGCAACATCCTCAGGACATCTCTTCATGAAAAAATTCCGAAACTTGTGTGCAGCCGTCGGATAAAAAGACAAACCAATGTACATAGCAAGTGCTTGATTCGAAGCCCAACCCGATTTAGCAAAATGATGAAACACATCTTGAAACACTTCCACCTCATCTCTAGTCAACTTTGCACCCTTTTTCACATTCTTTAGCTCACCATACAATTCAATAGGATCACGCGACGCGACGTGCGTAAAATCAACAACCTCACTCTTATTCTCTAATTCATCAGCATTATTATTACTACTAGTACTACTACCGCTACTACTACTGCTATTACTACATTCTACAGAATCAATAATCTTTGAATCACAATCATCATTACCATAATCTAAATCAACCCCATTTTCAGATAAACCACAAACATCATCACTAACCTCATTTCCAAGCTCAAATTCGTCATTTTCACCGACACCCTTTTCGATTTCGGTATCCAAATCAGCTTCTTTACCACCCTCCTCGCCGTCTGTCGAAAAGGGTCTGATGGGCAGGCTTCTACCACCATAAAAATTCAATCTTTGACACAAACTAGGACAAAAACGAGATTTTATCAAATGGGTCGAAAAATGGCGAAAAGGGGCATGAAATTGAGAATTTGAAGATGAATTCAATGTGTGATTGAAGAGAAGTGGTTTGAGGGTTGAAAAGGTTCGTTTTTTTCGTGTATATAAGAGGAAAATCGATGAAATTGAACCTCTAGCCATTGAAATTGATAAACCGAATTGAAAAGGGGTGTGTGAATTCAAAAGGGAGTAAACATTAGAATTAGGGTTTGAAAAATGGTTGAGTTGAATTGAGAAATTTTGTGAATGGAAAATGGAAGAAGGAGAGTGAAGGAAGGTTAAACCCTTAACAAAGCCAAAGGCTGCTGCAAGATTTTTGTGAATGAAATTTGGTGCATAATAATATTATTAGTACACTAAAAATTAAGAATTTGTCAAAAAAATTGAAGAAATTAAAATAAAATAAAAAAAGAGGAAGAAAATTAAGAAAATATATGAAAAAGAAGGAATAGTAATTTTATCAAATTAATAAAAAAATTAATATTTTTTTTAAAGGAATAATTATATTTTAGTCCCCATGAAATTGTATATTTTTAATAACTAATTATTTGTCTATTGTTGATCCAAAATTATTTTTACATTCACATCTAATGAAAAACCCATTAAAATATAGCCCAATTTTGTAATCGTTTTTAAAATTTTTAATGAATATGTTTTTTCACTTAATTTTTTTTTAATCATTAAATATTATTGAAGACAACCCCGTACAAGACATATTAGGTTGCACAAAAATTAAGAAATATAAATGGTGCCGTTTATAAATGTAGCACCAATCCCTCAAAAAAATAAAAATAA
The DNA here is from genome assembly GCF_051527215.1 of Medicago sativa. NCBI lineage: Eukaryota > Viridiplantae > Streptophyta > Magnoliopsida > Fabales > Fabaceae > Medicago > Medicago sativa. The sequence continues at coordinate 6,823,873 of NC_140754.1, forward strand.
ATGTAGCACAAAAAAATACCCAAACTCAACCACCAAATAAGACATCCCCGAAGACAACAACAAGATCAATCTTGCGGATTTCAAAACCATTATAGTACAAACAAGTTGAGATTTTTAACCTATCCAAACTCCACCGTCACGAGAGAACCTTAATATCCTTCATAATAGTCTCAACATCTTTCACCACATTTTTCTTAATATAATTTGGTTCCTAACTTGTCAAATTGCCCAAATTGTAGTTGTCAAATAAGTCGTAAACCTTTCCGCAAACTCTTAGTCCTTTCTTCTATACTCCAACATTCTCAATGTGCAAACAAATTTGGTGGTGTGATGAAGGAAACATTCACCCACCTTATTTACCTTATCTCAAATTGAATTCACCCACTCACACCGAAGAAAAAGATGGGTTGGCGATTCTTCCACCCTTTCACATAACACACAAAAAAGTTGACTCATCTAGGGATAAAATATTCCACCTCACAATGTTTCTTCTAGATGAGATACAATTAAGAAGTAGTTTTCAAGAGAGACACAACTTTTGACGGTGTCTGACATTTTCAAAAATTCTCAAACACTCTTCCCATCACACTACTTCAATTGTCCTCCAAAATCAACAACCTTTCCAACTTCTTATACGAAGACTTCAGCAAAAACTCTCTCTGTTCCTCCGCTATCCCACACCAACCATCCTCTTCATTGTCCCAGCTATGCTCATTTAAATTCTCCATTAGGCTAATGAGAAGTTCCTCCTCCCAAACAAATAATCTCCTCCGCTATGAGAGACAATATTACACTGACATCTAATAAAAATTAACTAACCATATTTAAAAAAAATAAAATAAGAATTAATTGTTCTAAAAAGGAAAAGAAGTGGGGTGTAATGAAGTGATTTGATATAATAAGTTACTGCTATTTTTATATATTTTTTAATAACTAATGTTAGCAATTAGTTATTAGATTAGTTTTGAGATAGGTTATTTGAATAATTTAAAGTATACAAAGAAATGCAGATATTGATCCAAAAATTAAAGCAATAGAGAGAGAGGGTAAGAACACAATGACAACAGTAGAGAGAAAATTATCTAAAAAGTTATTTAAAAATAGTTCTACAAATATCATTTTTCATTAATTTTTCTCCTTTGTCTGAGTTTGAACTCATGATCTACAATTTCTTATTAGTTCAAAATAATTGAGCTATCCATTCTCCCATAAATAGTTGTTATTTGATGAAAAGTGTACAATGATTTAAAAAATAATTTTAAAGATAACCACCACATTCTCTACGTATCTTATTTTCTCTTTTTAAAAATAAAAATAACCACCACATCTTCATAAAAAAAAATAACCACCACATTCTCAATTATTTTTGGAAGATACTTAAAAACTAGTTTATCTGTATACAATTTTTAGCGGTTGTATATTTTTTATTCATATATTTGGATTTGGGTACAATATTAGTGTTTTTTTTTTTTTTGGGTTAATAGGCTTTTATCCTCTGTCAATATGATAGAGGGTAAAAGGCTCTTAACCCCTTTTTTTATTTTATTATCATAACTAAAAAGTTAGAAATAATAACAAGTGAATGATTCATATACTATTACTTAAATTTTACAATTGAAAAATAAAAAAATCAGTTAAAATTATATGGGAAATTAAATGTGACATATATGTTATTTTATGTTGGTAAATATGACAGTTAGTATATGTGGAAAGTACTTCATGTGGTAGTTGTAATTCTACATAGTACATGGAAAGTGTGAGAATCACAAGCAAAACAATATCTAATAACTGACTCAAACTCAAACAAAGTTAAAACATCATAAGCATATCATAGCCACTTACCCTTATCTCTCTTTTCTTTAGAGAAAGAGAGAACAAAAAAAAGATGCAAGTAGTATCAGCATGCAACAACATGTGGTGTATGTCAATGCTGCCAACAACTCCTCAAAAAAGCATCAGTAGTGTTCTTAGCCGCCGTGAGATTTGCATATCTTCCTCTCTTTGTAACCATGATGCCCTTCCTCCTCAACTTCCTATTTCCATTTCAACAAGGTACTCTTTTCTTCTTCTTTCAAATTCATACTTGTGTTGTATATGTTTAGTGTTAGTAATTATCTCAAATTTTGTTTTTAGTTTTTGTAATAGTTGCTTGCTTTTAGTTCTTGATTAGTAGCTAAAGAGTAGTCCCTTATGAGAATTTTAGGTTTTGTTTGGATATATAACTGAATTAGTTAAGTGCTTATAGCATAAACACTTATCATATACTTCCTCCAAACTCAATTATAAGCAAAAAGATGTTTACATTTGTTGAACTCAAATATAAAACAAATGTAAACTAAGTTGTCTACATTTGATGCTATTATTTCAAACATACACTTAAATTAGTGCCCGTTTGGATTAGGTTTATTTTGAGCTTATGTAAAACAGCTTAAGCAAATAAATAAGCTTTTATGTATTATTCATAAGTTTTAAATGTAGTTAATGTAAAAAAGTTTATAAAGATACAATTTTTGTTAGTGACAACTTATAAATTAACATAAAAGCTTATTTATTTGAATAAGCTGTTTTGCAAAAGCTCAAAATAAGCCTAATCCAAATGGCTATTGTGAGTAGATGACCATTATAATTAGGTTAATAACTGCACTTCTTTTTTACATAAAATCAAGAATAGTGCTAGTTTCTCGAGACGTCACTTGGTTGACGTATCACCCCTCAATCTCGTGGTCTTTGGTTCGAAACTAGCATTTCCAGTACCAGTAAAGTCAAGAATAGTAGATGATTTTGCTTATAAATGAGTCTGGAGTAGTAAGTGCTTATACAAAAACCAAGCCTTTTCCTACTAAGCTTATACATAAGCTTTCATGAGTTATACCAGAGAGTTTATGGAAATAAGTTGCGAGAAACTTATTGATATGTATAAGCTATTTTTTAAGCTCTCTTAAACAATCTCAACTCAAAAGTGCTTATGTCAGTAGATTAGGGCTCTGTTTGAATAAACAACTTAATAAAACGCTTATCGCATATTAGCATATACATTTACCATATGAGTGCTTATTATGGATGAGTTATTTCTTCAGCATAAGATAAATTGAAGTCAATCTATTTTCATAAGCTATCCAGAAGAGCTTATAAACATGTCATAAGCTGTTTCCATAAGCTCTTTCTCAAATAGTCTTACAAGTGTTTATGCCAGTAAATAAGTTCAAATAAGCCAATTCAAAGGGGCCCAAGTTCAAAAAGACCTTAAAGAGTAATCCTTAGTGAGTAGGACTGAAAAACCGGTACAAAATATTTAACCCTTAAGATTTCAATAACAAAATGCAAGTGTGTTTTTGATTGTTATACATATAATGGCCAAAATTTGAACCTTTTTTCATCACAAGAGTGCATTTTATTTTTGTTTACTGTTTGGGAGGGTTTTAATTGTAACTGTTGTTGATGTGTGCTTATAGGACTGTTCAAGATGAAACTCAGGATTCTGGTAACATGATAAGGAAGGTTATTGTGTCCCCAACAAGACGCGTGTTAATGGCGAGTTTGACTTTGTATTCCTCTTTCTGTTCTTCAAGGTACTTGTCAGGTCCGCACAGTTCTGTTTTCATGTTTCAATTGTTTGATTCTATATAAACAGCTTTCAAAAGAGCTAATTTATAGTGTATATTTGAACTTTTATTATGAAATAAGCGCCAGTGTAATTGTTTGGAATAGTTTTAGTATAAGAGGTCCTTAATTTAAAGCTTCAGGTTCATCCTTTATCTTTTTTCCCCAAGTTGATCCTATAATAGCTTATTGGTATACTATAATAGATAATGGATGAACCTGAAGCTTATTGAATTAGTGCTTACTCGATTTGTTAACCCCATAGCACGCACCAAGCGATTTGTTAACCCCATAGCACTCACCAAGTATATTGGAAAGTTCATTTTGAACTGGAATTTGAAGGGTCAATGTCATATATTTCTGTAAACGTTGATGGCATTGATCACCTTCTCACTCCTATTATGCAGTGTTGTCAAATAGCTGATGTAGTGGAGTGAAGCTATAACATAGCAGAGTTTGAACAGACCACTATTGTTCCTTGATACGCTATTTGGTTCAACTTCAAAGTGTAGCCGAATAGCGGCTATAGCTGATATAACACTGCAGCATAGCAGAATTTGAATTAACTGTTATTTTCTGCAATCCGTGGTTGACAACACAGACGTTATGACGACAAAAATAGTAAATATGAAATTGGTAGAGCGATAAGAGTTCTGGTTTCTTTGTTTTCTAATTTTCTATGCTCTTTCCTGATAGACATATTGTTCGATTCTATAGTAGAAGTCTCCTATTATTTACTCGCAAAGTTTCTCATTATGAGATAAATTGTAAATGTACAGCACTAGCATTGGGAGATACATCAGTGACAATTGAAGAAGTGACCCCTCCTGTGTTTTCTTCCGAGCCACTCTTTCCTGCAGAGGTAAGCTTTCAACTCTAGCCTCCTCTTTTGTTCATTGTGGTTTGTATAACAATTTTGAATCCTTCAGTAGCAATATTTCTAGGTTATTCCTATCATGGTTATCAATATCTTATGAGTTACGATATATGCACGTCGTATCTCAGATACAATACAAAACTAAATCCAATCGATACGAAAGCCTAGTGTGTATCGATTTTGAATAAGACTCTCATCTTGAATCCTGATTTTGAATATGGCTATCATCTTGAATCCTGATTTTAAAATGTCACTTGTTTTTACTTACAAATAGCTTTGGTAATGTATCTTACGAATTCATGATTAGATTCAGAAATTATTCATGATTAGATTCAGAAATTAGATCTTTGGATTCATGATCTGAATGTCAATTTGATAACCTTGATTTGTATACTTTTAATTTGCAGGACCGAATTGTCCAACTGTTTGAAAGTAACACATACTCTGTTGTTAACATCTTTGATGTGACGTTGCGTCCTCAACTTAATGTGACTGGTGTGGTTGAGGTAACATGGAATTCAAAAAATTGCAATACGTGATTATCTATATTATTGGTCATCATTATATTGTCTATAGTGTACAAGAACGGTATATGGTAGGAATCAAACAATGTAGTCACATTCTTTTTTCATACTGGCAGATTCCTGAAGGAAATGGCTCAGGAGTAGTTTGGGATGAAGAGGGCCACATTGTGACAAATTATCATGGTGAGAATCAGTCGAGAAATTACAGTTCTATGCTAAGTCTGAACTTATTTTCTCACATATCGAAAACCATAGACATTTATATGCTTTTAGCATCGATTCTCTTCACCAAGATTTTAGTGAACTATGTGAAAATTTTAAGATCAAGTGAGGATTTATGATTGTTACATTCTTGTATTACTCAGTAATTGGCAATGCGCTTTCGAGAAATCCAAGCTCCGGTCAGGTCGTTGCGCGAATTAATATTCTAGCCTCGGAAGGGTGAGGCTCAAGGAGACTTTATTTCTTTGCATTTCCTTCTGTGATATGTTTCTCTGACACGCTACTTTATAAAGGGTAATCAAGAATTTTGAAGGTGTACTCATTGGAGCTGATCGTTTAAAGGATCTAGCTGTCTTGAAGGCATGTTTTCTTTTCTACTTTTTTCGATTTGTTCGCCACCATGAAAGGTTGCTAGTGAAATTACGGGTTTGATTCATGATGTATCTTGTGCAAAATTATGAACGTGGTATAATATGCCGAGCTCTTTATTCACATGTAAAGACCTTACACATGTTTATATTCTTGCGTTGAGACTCGTACGGATAATGGAATGTAGATCCTTCCGTACACATTCCCATAGGCAAATATATGACATGCGTATGAAAAAATCTGCATTCATAAACTTGTGAACTATTTTTTTCTCTAGAAATCGCTCGTTATTCACAAGCAATCTACTTAACAAAATATCTATTTAACTTTACATCATAAATTGACAAATAACATCCTGGGAGGATATTTTGCTTCCAAATTTGATTTCTTGTTGCTGCTGTTACAGGTAGACGCCCCTAAAGAAATTTTAAAGCCTATCAATGTGGGAGAGTCATCGTCTCTAAAAGTTGGGCAGCAATGTTTGGCCATTGGAAATCCATTTGGCTTTGATCACACCCTCACAGTTGGCGTTATTAGTGGACTTAACCGAGATATCTTTAGTAAAACTGGTGTAACAATTGGTGGTGGTATTCAAACTGATGCAGCCATAAATCCCGGAAACAGGTTACACTAGGATCCGTTCGATATCTGAACTTTATTGCTCGAGTTTTGTGCTACTTACTTGAGTCTTGTTTGGATAAACATCTTAATTAAGCGCTTATGCATAAACACTTATAAAATAAGTGCTTATGTGTAACTTCTATTACAAAAGATGAAATGAAGTCAAACTTTTTTCATATAAACTATAGACCGTTTTCATGAATTATCTTGGAGAGCGTATGAAAATAAGACGAAAATAACTTATGGACATGTCATTAGTTGTTTTTCGATTTCATAAGCTCTCGTAAACAGTTTGAAAGCTGCTTATGTTAGTAGATAAGCTCAAATAAGCTAATCCAAACAAGATTTGAACTAGTGCTTTTTCATGATTGGTGTTAACTATTGCTTTCATATATCACACTTCATTTATTACTTTTAGTGTGACTCTAATAGCGGAGGTCCACTTCTGAATTCGAAAGGAAGCTTAATTGGGATCAATGCCGCAATATTTACTCAGACAGGCAAGTTTCTTTCATGTGGAAGTGATTACATAAGCCAAAAGTTATAGTTTTTTCTTTTTTCAGTTTTGTATGCCTTACTTTTATTGTTGTTTTTCTTGGTATTGCAGGAACTTCAGCTGGTGTAGGATTTGCCATTCCATCTTCAACCGTACGTCGAATCGTTCCTCAGTTGATTCAGTTTGGAAAAGTAAGTAGTTAACTGGGATACACATATACAAACAATCTAAGAAATTGAATGTGACTACATGTGTTAGTGTCGAACTCCCACACACCTATTGTGTGCTAGGTGATTAACAACATATTTTATAGCTTTTCACCATATATATACACATATATTTGAACCATTGATTCGTCAATTTAAGGTTGTTAGAGCTGGATTGAATGTGGATATTGCTCCAGACTTGATTGCAAATCAACTTAACGTTCGAAATGGAGCTCTTATTCTTACGGTAAATCCATGAAATTTGTTTCTTGTACCGCAATCAAACTTTGTATTTATAGCTCTTTCTAAATCATTCTTTAACTCTTTACAACTTATGTTTCCTTAGGTTCCAAAAAATAGTCTTGCTGCAAAAATAGGACTAAATCCCACTGCAAGAGGCTTTGCTGGTAATATAGTCCTTGGAGATATCATCATTGCAGTCGACAATAAACCGGTGAGCCTTCTTTGTTACAGTTTTTTCTTTTGGGTGGAAAAAAAATCACTTTTAGGAGTTCTCACCCGTTTGTTACAAATTCTTTACAAAAATTGAGAATTGGAAAAAGTGATTTTTGCATATAAAAACCGCTTTAATGAAAAGTTGTTTTGAGTAGCTTATCGTGAAAATCTTTTTTCTTTTTTTGCGAAAAATGTGATTGTCATTAGGGTAAGCAAACACAAAATAGTTTCTGTTTTTTTTCTTCTTCTTCTTTTTCACATCTCTAAAAATTAAGCTCTAAATTATTGAATATTAAAATAGTTTTTTATTTTATTTTGTAACAAACGGGTGATGCTCGTTAACAAGTCAAAATATTCACTCCAAATTACTAATTTTTATTTCACCTTTCCTATGGAATAACTTATGCCATTGTTTTATTTTATGTTAAACTCTAAAGTGATTTTAATTAATTTGAAAACTTTGGTACATTCTTGGTAGGTCAAGAGCAGAGGAGAGTTGTTGAAGGTATTGGATGAGTATAATGTAGGAGAAAAAGTAATGTTGTTGATTCAGAGGGGTGATGAAAAGTTGGAGCTGTCTGTGGTACTTGAGGAACAGAGTTCTTGAGAAGTGTATATGCATTAAGATGTATTGTAATTGTAATGTGTTAGTGAGTTAATTACAATGCATTTTTGGTAAATTAAGAGCTAATGTTTCATTTTAATGATAAATTCAGTTTTATTTGTGGTATGAATATTGAATAATGTACGTAAGGTTGGGGTTCGAACCCTGAACACCCACTTATTCATTTTAAAATGTGAATTTTTAGCAACTAGGCTAACAAAAATAAGAAATTTTAAGTTGGCAATGCAATATACTGTAAACGTGTTTTATACATGAATGCATTCATATTGTATCTAGCCACACATGCTTAAGGAAATTGAATCTAGTTCCATTAAGACCAACACTAAAAAAGTTTAGGATATGACAAAAAATTTGAAGCAACGAACCTAATAGTGTTGGAAGATAGATAGGTACATGGAGAGGCACAAATGATTTGGAAAAAAAAAAGAATAAATAATAACAAAATTGGGAGTGTTGACTCTAAATCAGCTTATACCTGAAAAATATTCAATAGAGTGGGATGGGAGCTTATACCTGAAAAATATTCAATAGAGTGGGATGGGATAACATAGAATGTCAAATCGAAATCAATTGCTAGATAAAATTCAATGAGTACAATATTTTACTTTAATAATAATATAGTGTACATTATCGGTTAGCAACAACTAATGTATTCTAACATCACATGTCTTATCTCATATACTTTAATACAACTAGACTATATTGAGACAACTGCGTCTAACCAATCTCTTAAACATAGGCAATCTAAAGTGACCGGTTCTTTCAATGTAGTTTGCAATAAACTAGTCTTTGCAAGTGGCGTCCCACTTACCTACATACATTGAAACTTACACCTAGGGATTCCCTTTGTGCTCGAAGGAAAGATCCTTAGCTTGACTCTGACCACACAACTCGTATATAAACTTAGTTGCATATATCACAACTACTAGTAATATAAATACATGGCCAAACACCTCTTTTGATCCTTTAAGTTTGACAAAAATATCATATTAGTCATTTGAGTTTTTTAAGTTTCAAATAGCTTCTTTTAAGTTGTTAATTTAATGCATTGTTACCTTTTAAGGACCTATTTAAAACTTAAAAACTTAAAAAACTTTAGATAAGTACATTAAATTGACAACTTAAAAGACATGTTTGAAACTTAAAAAAACTGAAAGGACCTATTTAAAACTTATAAACATTCAAGGACTAATATGATATTTTTGTGAAACTTAAAAGATGAAAAAATGTATTTGGCTTAAATACATTGACATACTTGGTTGTGCATCACACAACTAGTAAATACTACAAGTTTATTTGCATATATTACTTTTTCTACACAATACAAGACATCGTGCTCAATCAGCCTCTTCACTTCTCAGCTTTGGAAGAAATTTGGCATCTCAGTGAGAAAGGTTGGTCCCCACAATGCAAATTAGCTATCACTGCTGCAATTATAAACATTATGTCTGCAATTTGGCATGCTCGAAACAACCGCAGGTTCCAAAATAGAAAGATTCATTGGAAAAGTGCAATGTCTCAAATCATTGTAAATGTTTCCTTGTCTGCTAGCAACTCTAATCTGCCTGCTAGTTCTGCTATGAAAGAATTCACAATTTTAAAAGCTTTTAATGTTTCAATTAATCCTCCAAAGTTGCTGTTTGTGAAAGAAGTGTTTTGGTGCCCTCCTATTGTTGGTTGGATCAAAGGAAACTGTGATGGCGCCTTTGCTGCTGGTAAGGCCTCTTGCGGTGCAATTTTTAGGAACTGTTTTGGTCATTTTTTGGGTTGTTTTGCTGAAGGGTTAAACTCTGGTAACTCTCTCTTTGCTGAGCTAATTGGTGCAATGAGATCTATCGAATTTGCTAGTTCTAAGAACTGGAGAATCTGGCTAGAGACAGACTCCATGCTAGTGGTTCAAGCTTTCAGAAATCATGACATTGTTCCTTGGCAACCAAGGAACAGATGGACTAACTGTGTGAATATAACAACTAGGATGAATTTTCTTGTTTCTCATATATTCAGAGAGGGCAACGCCTGTGCAGATGCTCTTGTTAATATAGGTTTAAATTTAAGCACTTTTGTATATTATTACTCTTTGCCCTCACAAGTAAGGAGTGATTATGTTAAAAATAGGCTAGGTTGGCCTAGTTTTAGGTTTAATCACCCCTGAGAAGGTTTTGGTTTGGTCCCCTTTCTCTTTTTTGTAACAATCTTTTTTGGAGGTATATATTTGGGGTAGAGGCACCTTGCTTCTACCTAGTTTAAAAAAAAAAAAGACATCGTGTTTACTTATCTCATTTGCAATTCTCTTCTAGATTAAGTTTCATAATCACAATCAATAATTCTAAACTAATAACAAGTTCAGATATGAATTAATCAAATACCTTGTGTGCTTACAATTCTACCAAATCAGTCCCCAAATTCAGTTTTATTAGTAGTTAGAGTTCAACTATATATTCATTTAAATTGTCAAACAATGTTCGAATTGAGTAAACAGACATTCCCTAGAAAGCTTAGAACGTGTAGAATATAAATATGATTTTTATTTTGGGTTATAGTTATCCATTTATTTTAGTTTAGCTAGAGAATACATACATGTCCAAAAGCAAGAGTGAAACTTTTACCTAACTTGCATACATGATTTTTTCTACTCTACTCAATGGAAATCAACATTTCTTGTGTCTATCTTGTAGACATTTTTGTCTTCTTTCTAATGGTCTAAGTTTCACTCATTTGTGGGGTTGTATTAAACCCGACCACGATTTCTAAGATGGTATCAGAGCCTCTCCAAGATCTATTGGGCCACCTGCTATCAAGTTTCAGTTATCGGGCCACCCACTATTTATGTCCACGAACCAAGCCCAATAGTGCTGGTCGTGAGGGGGTGTGTTAAAGAGTCGCACATCGGACAAAATATGGCCTGAACATGTGTTTATAAGTGTGGGCAATACTCACCTCACAAGCTGGTTTTGTGGGGTTGTATTAGGACCGACCACGATTTCTAAGGGTGAAGATCCTCTCCATTTATTATCCTCTCCATTTCTACCATTTGGAGAGATAAAGACACATAAAAAAGTCAAAAGTAATTAATCATGGTGGGACCCACTTTATGGTAGGACCCACTACCTATTTTATGTGTCTATCTCTCTCCAAATTGCATACTTCCATTTATTTTCTAAATGGAGATGATCTTTACCCGATTTGTAAAAGATATGCGTATTTCACTAACAGAACATATCAATTGCAGGTTATTGAATTTTACTCTCTTCTCTCACTAATTCCTACATGAACTTTCTACAATTTGGGGTCTTGTACAATCATAAAATAGATCACAAACAATTAACATATTCATTAACATACATAACACCATTTACATGAATTACATGGATTGGCTATGAGCTACGAGAGAAGGTAAACCACCTTGATTTATGCTTGATTTCTAGGTCTCATATGATTTTTCTCAAATCTTTAGCTTTTCTTTTTAATCAATCCCAGATCTTTAAAACCCCAATTTGTACACCGATTCTAAAGTGGGTGACGAGTGTTCCAAAAATATTTTTGGGTGACTAAATACTCTATTTTCTTATCATTTCTAATATATTACAGAAAATGATATCATCCTTAGACTACTAAGCTTGTCGTTGGTGTCGACCATCTCGTCTCCAAACTCTTCAACACACTGCAAACTTTGACTCGAACCATTTACATGGTGGTTGTGAAGTTTAACCACCGCATCATTCTATTTGTTTTATGTCGACTACTGAAATATATTTTGTTATTTTATCAAAAAAAACTAAAATATATTATATATGTAAGTACGTTATATCTTAATTTTTTCTTCCGACAAAACATCATTATTAAATACCAGCGAAAAGACGGGCACTCACGTGCCTGTTTCTCTGCTCTTTTTATTTCGTTAACGCGTATAGATTATCAACAATATTTTATAGAAATTTGCGTGACAATTACAAACGATATTATATATATTAAAATTATAATTATAAATATAGATATTTATGACTTTCAAATGTAACAAACTCAGCAAACCATATTTATCTTTTTCAATGACAACAATAATATAACAAATTTAATAATATTTTTTTTAAAACACCAACAATATACCATTATTATAAGAAAATTTGTTTAAGGGTATAATTGTAATAACAAAAAAGCCAGCCTAAAATCCTCCCAAAAGGGGGCAATTTTCTTTATATTTAGTATAGACAATATTAACATAATAGTACTATAGACATGATCCTTAAAAAAATACTGTACATATGATATTATTTTATAAGTAGATTAAATAATGTTATTTTATAAGTGTTAACTTTTTTTTATTTTAGATTAAATCATTTGTGTCATTTTATAAGTGTTAACTTTTTTAAACACTGCATCATCATGATTACTATAATTCAATAATGTTATTTTTTTATAGAGACCGAGTTATACGAACGAGTCATTCGATTTGATTCGATTCAGTCACGCAGTCCGATCAATGATTTAAGTTTGACCATTGACTCAGTGATCCAGTACCTATACCGAGTTGATCATCGAGTCAATTTTTAAAACTATGGTTAGATGAGTAATTTTTTTTGGATGCGAGTATGTTCACAAAAATGTCTTTTATATTTACGCATATGCACAAATAGAAGAAAGAAAAAGAGTAGAAATACAAAAGAATTGAAAAGAGTTATGAAAGACCAAACAAATAATGAATAATGTTCCTCATCTAAGTTCAAAGCGGTATCTAATGTCATTTATAAATTGTCCATAAAATTTATTTTGGTAGAATAACTTCTAAAAAAATGATAGAACGGTATAAATTTTATGAGCTGATTTAAAAAAAAATCAGTTATTTATATATAATAATGGATACATAATATATGATAATACATAAATGGAATATGAGTTAACATTCACAATAACTTTGTATTTATTACATATATAATATTCATTTCACATGACATGCATGACTTCATGAGTCGTATTTCATACATGAATAATTAGAAAGACATACATTCTTTGCAAGAAATATTGATGGTTTCATACATGTAGTTGATGGTATGGTATTCTTTGTGATTGAAATGAACGACTTCACCTATCATATTTAATCCATGAAAGTGAGTGAAAATCAATTGCCAAACTAGGACTAAATCCCACTACAAGAGGATTTGCTGGCAATATAGTCCTTGGAGATATCATCATTGTAGTTGAAAATAAACCTGTGAGCCTTCTTTTACATAAGCTCTTTATTAATTGTTTCAAGACCTTTTTGTTATCGTTTTATTTTGTGTGGAGAAAACCACTTTTAGGAGTTCTCATCTGTTTGTTATAAATTCTTTCAAAAAATTGAAAAAAAAGGAAAAATATAAAAACTGCTTTAGTGACGAGTTGTTTTGAGTAGCTTATCTTGAAAATCATTTTTGATAGATATGCTTTTGGAAAAAATGTGATTATCATTAGGGTAAACAAACACAAAATAGTTTCTGTTTATTTTTTCTTTTACAAATCTCTAAAAATTAAGCTCTAAATTATTGAATATTAAAATCGTTTTTTATTTTATTTTGTAACAAACGAGTGATGCTCGTTAACAAGCCAAAATATTCACTTCATATTACTAATTTTTATTTCACCTTTCCTATGGAATAACTTATGCCATTGTTTTATTTTATGTTAAACTCTAAAGTGATTTTAATTAATTTGAAAACTTTGGTACATTCTTGGTAGGTCAAGAGCGGAGGAGAGTTGTTGAAGGTATTGGATGAGTATAATGTAGGAGATAAAGTAATGTTGTTGATTCAAAGGGGTGATGAGAAGTTGGAGCTGCCTGTTGTACTTGAAGAACAGAGTTCTTGAGAAATGTATATGCATTAAGATATATTGTAATTGTAATGTGTTAGTGAGTTAATTGCGATTATTATTATTATTTATTTTTTTATATGGGAACTAAGAGTTAATGTGGTTTTATTTTTCATTTTTTAACGATATATTCAGTTTTATTTTTGAGATAAAAGAAGGGAAAGAAGTTTTAATCTATAGTTTGATAGCCATGCAATGATAATGTAAGCGTGTTTTATTCATGCAATCATCATTCTTGTATCTAGCCATATATGCTTAAGGAACTTTAATCTAGTTCCATTTGGTTCAACAACACTGATATGAGGTAAAAACTTCTGGATATGACGTAAAAATTAAAGCAACGAAAACCAATAGTTTTTGGAAGAAAGAGACGTAGAGTTTATATTTGAAAACTCATTCTACAACAAATGATTTGGAGAGTTTAGATTTGAAAACTAATTCTCCAACAAGTGGTTTGGATTTGAAAACTCATTCTCCAACGAATGGTTTATACATAAATTAACGAGTGCTTATACATAGACACACATAGGTGGTATACACCCCTTAAACCTAAATTATATCTACAAGATAGAATATAATCAATTAGGCTCCAAAACAAAATACACTAAATTAACGAGTGCTTATACATAGACACACATATGTGGCATACACCCCTTAAACCTCCACACATAAATGCAACATGTGGCAATGTTGGTCCAAAATAACTACATATCCTTTGTTACACATTACCAAAATACCCTCCCACATAGGATGTGTACAAAAGTGGTATGAAAAAGGGTGTCTATTTTTATTTTCTCAAATCAACTGTTTCTCGAATGAGTTTAAAGGTAGTGTATCGAGAGTGTAAAACATTATTTAAACAAACAATTTTTTTTAGGGAATTATTTAAACAAACATGAAACATCCAATTACAACACATCAATTTCATACATCAGATTATACTTTTCTAAAATTAATTTAAAATTTAAATTTTTTAAAAAGTAAAATGCTAAATGGTACAGGTAATGTTTCCACGAAATTTCACGGATGATTAATTTCAATAAAATCAGAACAGTAGCCCACATATTAAACTTCTCAAACTCCATATTTAGAAAAGTAAATTCATCTCTCCTGCATCACAGATTAATGTTTGTCCTGATAAATTCCATCACATATTCCTTTTGATTTTATGATTAATTAACATCTTATTGATTCTCATCTCATTCCATTACCATGTATAAAATCACCCCATTAAATGATAAAGCTAGGTGAAATCATATCAAACAAGGTCAGAAGTTTTATGTAGTTTTGGAATGGTCCCTTAATAAATCACCATTTTTGTACATGAATGAGATCTAGAGTTCCAAACAGAGACAGTGACGAGAAAAGAAACACATCATTTGATTGTATTTTTATTCTTTTTATGACTTAGTATGTAAAAAAACAGAGTCGGTTTAATATTTTATTTGTTTATTATTTAATATGAAATCTCCCGTTTCTTTTACATAGCACGCATGGGAGGTAGGTGGTGTCCGTGAATTTTCGTAGGCGATAGACCCGTACTATATAGCATCACTCTTTTAAAAAACTGCATCTGTAATTTCCATTTCCTGGTGGTTGTCTCTCGTCTTTGAATGCGATAGTTTCGGTGCTCATTATTCTTTTCGTTATAAGTTCTTTTTGCCTCCATTTGAAGAAAAACATGGTTAACCTCACAAGCTCACACACAAACCTTGCTCAAATTTTTTTTAATATTATTTTTTGGATAAAAAATGCTATTAACATGATCACATGAACATCCAGTGCAAAAAACTATAAGGGAAAAAAAGCAACAAGTTACTCTGAATATCCAGTAGCAAAAAACTACAAGGAAAAAAAATGATATTGACATAATCACGTAAATATACAGAATGACCTAATTACTCTCTTCTATAAAACTAATCCTTTATCTTCAGGGTGTAATCCTCATCCATGTTCCTCTTCAGGAACAAGGACAAGGCCAATATTGTTTTAATTTTCTACAAACCAGTCAGGTCACATCAATAGCCTGATCAGACGGTGACATATACAAAGTCTCATCAATAGGCTTCTCAGCAAAGAGCATTTCTATACAAGCTTCAATTGAAGCTGCATTTGCATTAGGATTGTCGCCCCCTTCTAGTATCAACACAATCCTCCCCTCATCATATTTCATGAGCTTCTGCAAGTTATGAGCACAATACTAAATTTTTTAAAATAGTATGTCAATTATTTAATTTGTAAGCTTTGACGGTATAGAGTTAATTTACACATGCATCCAATCAAATCACGTCAAGTAGATACTTGTGGAAATATTTTAGAAACTAATATATAAAAGCGACATTATATATGTACTTTGATTGAATGCATTTGTTGGATCCAAATATGGTTTTTAATAGAATACTATGACGTCATTTGATCCATGTAGCCGACCCCACTTAGTGGGATAAGGCTTGGTTGTTGTTGTTGTTGTTGTTGTTGTTGTTGTTTGAGTGAATGCATGTGTAAAAAAGATTTGCACCGTTGGTGCATAGAAATTATTCATAAATGTTAATAATTAGAGGAGTATTTTCTTTATACTCGTGTATTCTAAAAAATGTCTTTTATTTTTACACAAGTGTACAAAGAATAAAGAAAAAGAATAAAATACAAAAGAATAAATAAGACAAATGAAAGACCATACAAATAATCAATATTGATAATGTTTCTCATCTAAGTTTAAAGTGGTATCTAATGTAGTAATTTGTAATTTGTTCATAAAATTTATTTTGGTAAAATAATTGTCAATCAAATGATAGAACGTTACAAATTTTATGAGATTATTAAAAAAACAGTTATTTGATTTTCTTTTGAAAGAAAAAAAAGTTATTTGATCCTCTCAAAAAAAAAAAGTTATTTGATATATAATAGATATATAATACATAAATATAATATGAGTTAAAATTCACAATAACTTTGTAGTTATAACATATATAATATTTATTTTCACATAACATGCATGACTAGATGAGTCATATTTCATACATGAATAATTAGAAAGATACACATTTCTTTGCAAGATGCATTGATGGTTTCATGCATGGAGTTGATGATTCTCTATGATTGAAATGAATGACACCAAGAGTCATATTTAATTCAAGAGATTGAATGAAAAACAAATTGTGTGATTTATATAATATTCCAAATTGAGTTTTTATTTTAAATTTAATGATATATTTATTATAATTTTTTATTTAAATAATATTAGTAACACTTAAATTTCTAAATTAATAATATATATATTTTTATTTTAGATTAAGTTCAATATTAAATTATCATTACTAGTATCTAAATTTGATCTCTAATTTAAATAGTACTTGATATGTTTTTCTTACCTTCGATTGAACTTTCGATTATTATAACATATTTCTACTGAGAATTGGAGTAATGAACTTTTTTCCAAATGATTGGTAATCCATATCTTTATGGCTACATTTAGGGGTGGACCCATGATTAATTAAGTCGTAGTAAGGGCCAAGAGAAATAAAGTTTGTTATTTTTTTAAGAAGCGAACTCAAGAAAAACCCCAACTCATAACGCTTTCACAATGAGATAACTTATCAATGAATTAGTAAAAGAAAAACTTCCCAATTGAGAAAGTTGGATTTTTTTAGATAGACCGATGATTAGTTGAACTAGTGTGTATCCACATGCTCACACAGAAAAAATTATTTTTAGAATTAATTTAAAAATGAAATATTGTATACTTTATATTTAAATATAATTTATTGTTATGTGAGTATACTATTAAGAACACGTGAAAAAAAAAGGGTTTGTAAACTTCATGAATACTTAAAATAAATCTCAATAATCATAGCACATGATGTGCTAATAATAATGAGAACAATAACAACCATTTAAAAGATACAATGTCATGGCAATTCAAACAATTTGGACATCGTGAATCAACATTCCCTATGTTTCTCAATAAGAAATATAAGTCTTGTTTTAAGTAATAAATAAGAAAAACTAATGGAAAAAATAATTAACAAGCAAAATTGGTCTTTTCATCAATTGAAACTGTTACAATTTATTGAGTTTCATATGTTCCTTCCAAAAAATTCTTCAACTCCATTTATATACTTCTATTGCAGTAATATTTCAATTATCTGCGCCATGACTTCTATGGAGTGCTTCCATTCTATGCCATCATCGATTTAAAAGTACCATTCAAAATGAGGTCCTTTCCCATTACATGGAAGAATGTTGTAGTTATAAAGATAAAAATCATGAAAAGAGAAAGTAGTCTAATCACAAGTGAAATTTATATTACCTCCAAATTTATGAATATCTTGAAATTGAGTTTTTTTCAGCCTTTACTTCTGCAATAGATACAAGCTCATAAACTTTTGAAAGTAGATGCAAAACTGAATAAATAATGATGCTATGAAATTGAAAAATTAATATATAGACTTCTTACCCCGTTGCTTGACAATTATGTAGGTGAGTCCTGGTAAATTGGCAGCCACACAAGCGACAAATTATCATTTAAGATTATATATATAAATGATAAGCATTAAAAAAAAAGGTATACTATTTGATTCTTTTCTTCTTCATTTCAAAGTTGAAGGTCAATTAATCTCAACATATACCGGAAATAGGATTTTGGAAGTTGGATTTAGGACAAAGTAAATTGCGTGCATAATAGTTGTTTATAATTAAATTTTAACTAATTACTACTAACTAATCTACTTATACTAACAGAATTGAGTAATTTTAACACAATTCCTGAAGTTATTGAGAGGAATGTATTTCCTTGTCTTAATTTTCTTTAATAATCTTGGTACTCTAACTTTCACTATCTTTGTTCAGACATCCATACTCCCTTTGTTCGAATTTCATTCCTCTTGTAATTTATGTTTAATACTCCTATGCATAGAATCTCTTTGATTTTTATTTTTAGATTTTTTGGTTGTGGTTTTTCGGTTTCCTTCTTTCTTTGCCATTTATTTATCTTTTAAGTTTTGTTGTTGATCACTTTCTCAGATTTACTGTTGTTTGTGGTAAGGTTTTTGGGTAATTTAGTTCAATAAAATTTGATTTTTTTTTTTTGTATCAATGTACTATGTGTTAGATTGATGCATGTTTGAGTCTGCGCAAATCAAACTTAGGATACTCTTCAATTAACCAATTAAAATAATGTAGACATAGATTCTCATGAAATTTAGTTCCTATGGTATTTTTAATTTCTCATAAATTATGAACCACTAATATGTTAGACTTCCGATTAGGGTTTGCCATAGTAACCAACACATGCAACGACAAGAACACAAAGGAATCGATCGATGGAGGTGAATTGCCAACGAGGGTTTGTCATTAATTGTTGTAGGAGTCCATTCACATTAGAACTCACAAAGCATCTCAACAACAAAGTTGTTTGTACTAGCTCTATCTAGGTATGTAGTTTAAATAAAATTGTGATGACTTAAGAATTTTTTTTTCTCTATAACTAGTTACAAACCCGTGCTTCGCACGGGGGTTAGCTACTTTTTTGACAAAATATTATATCGGACGGATAGATTGCGAAATGACAGATAATTATAAACCATAACACAATATTTAGAGTACTCCTGCATCACGGGTTAGAAAATGAAATGTTCAAAACGGCTTATTACGAGTAACAAATGAAAACGTCAAGGACTTTTTTTGTAGAGAGAGATACAAAGCAAGTTGCAGCGGAGACAACAATTGAGAAGGCTAAACGTGCATTGGAAAAGTAGCATGGGTTGAATAACGTATCTTGTAAAAAAATTGTTCCAAAGGAAAAATGAGCAACTTAAGGAATATTGCACAAACATTAGAAATATTTATCAAAGCCTCATCAAGTCTTGAATCATGAAATAGTTAAAAACTTGTGCTTCATACGGGTTAAATATCGCGTTTTTGAAAGATTTTGTTATACACGAAAATTGAGCAAATTAAGGGAAATAACGCATTTTTTAAAGAAATAGCTGCCCTTTTTACATTTTAGCAAATTAAAGGAAAGAGCATAATAGAAGTATTGCACACGGATGATTGAATATCGCGTTTTTTAAATTCTTTGTTGTATGTTTGAATGAGTTATATTTAAAAAAAAATTGTTTATTGCTAAAACTTATCAGTATCTTCTTTCCTCGGATAAAGTCAAGAACCTTATAAGAAGAGAGCCTCTTGACTTTTGAGAATTCGTTTCATTGAAGTTGTCATCAAGAGTCTCTACTACTAAGTGAATAAATGAGGAAGCTTATACGTGAATTTTTACAAGGTCAAATTTTTCCTTCTAAATTTTCTTCCACAATACAAAACAAATAAGAGTTTTGTGAATATGTACTTTTTTACACGGTCAATACATATCCATTAAAACAGTGAATAAATTTACAAAAAAAAAAGTTTGGAACGAAACAGTGACAAAGACCAACCCTTCAATGGTTCAAAACATATCTTTGTTTTTTTAAAGGTTTATCATAGTAAAGCCATACCAACAATTGCAAGCCATAGGCAAAACTTAGTTTACCAATCTAAAATAGCACAAGTACACAGCTGAATCTCATTACCATTCATATCATTCAATTCCAATAGCCATTATTCATTCATATCATATAAATATTAGAAGAAAGATAATTGAAAAAAAAGAAGCAATTATGTTGCTATAACACATCATTTCATTTCCAGAATATTGTTTCAAGCTTTGTTGATATTGGCAGCTTCAACCATTACACTTATGGTTTTACTGTCTAGTCTATATAATGATGTGACAACTATAAAAATGAGGAAGCTTATACATGAATTTTTGATTTCACTACAACAATTGCTAGGAAAAAATATCTAACCAATCATATGTAAAGAATACAATAACAAATGGTTAGCTGAGAGCCCCACATAAAACCTACAATTCATGCAACTTCCTTTGCTTATTTTTTTCAAAGCAAACTTAAATCTAGAGAGAACCTACAGCACCAGGTAGCAGAAGATTCTTTGCCGGTGGAAGCGTGGCAACAACACCTTTCTGAGGATCAAAGTACTTCTTATACACAACCTTCAGCTTTCCATTCTCAGCACCAGAGTGAAAACTCACCAACAGCCTAGCACATTCCATCAAAAGGTGTCACACGGTCAAAGTCCATTCAAGCTTCCCTAGGATGGTTTTCTCCATGATGAGTAATCTGCTCATGAGTGTAAGCTCTATCTGAGAGGCAAACAAAGTCATTGACCTCAGGTGGCCAGATTTCTTCATACTTTGATGGTCAGCAAAAATTTCTTGAAAAAAATTGTGATTTAGATTGAATACCTCAATTTCTTGAAAAGAAAAATGTTTGTTGACCGCTGATACAAATAATTCAAGTTTTCCGCAAAGGTTCTCTACAAATTTGGTCAAAGGCATTTCCCTTTCTGAGTTATATAATAACAACTGTTGTAAATCTTCAATGTGACTTTCACCAAGGAAATGTTCAGTAGACTTGGAAAATCGGTCATGTGCATGTTTGTTCAGTACAGGATAAAGAATTTCTTAAGAGCATTGTTGTGATCAGAAAGTTATAATCAGAAATTTGGACAATTGAGAACAAAAACATTGAGCATTTTAGCTGTAGAAGAGGGTTAGCTTTAAAAAATTTAGCAAAATTAAAATACAACAATTTAGTCAGATTCTACACACCAAAAAGGTAAGACGTGTAAGAAATATTACCTGTAGAAGATGAGGACATCAACCAAGAATTTTAGTTGGATTAGTATTGAGTCTAAATTTTGAGAACAGCCGGAACCGGAATTTCTTATTAGATAAAGCTCTTGCAGAATTTCTTTCAAATCTTTCTTGATAGCGTTATGCCAAAGATGGAAAACCTTAACCTGGTTGACCCAATCTTCTGTTTCTTTGTTATTCACTTTTGTCTGACCTGAAATTTCTTTGGAGTTCCTATTGAATGAACTCGGACCAAATGATTTTTCTATATGCAAGAATCCATGGCAACCTTGAATTTCCTCACTCTGAAAATATGTCCCAGTGAAGGTTTGTTTGTTGCTTCCAAGCCAAGAAACCAAAATCTTCGCAATTAGATTTGAATTATTAAAAAGGTGGGTGTGTGTGTGTGTGGGGGGGGGGGGGGGGGGGGGGGGGGGGTAGATAAATTTTATTCAATATTCAGTAATAAACTTTAGCTAACCTCTTGCAGTGCTGTTTCCATTGGTGCAATTTCATTAAAACACTAAGTAGCTTCTGCTTGTTTATCTGCTGACAGGAAGGACACAAAACTTCCTCCAGCAACATTATAGGAACACTACATATGAATTGCCACACAAGTGAGGCTTGCTCTTTAGTAGACAATTTTTGGATCAGAAGAGGAAAAACCTGCGGCAGTGGATAAATTTGATAGTAAGTATGATAATCAAAACTCAAGTATCTACAAATACATGCTCATGCAAAAATTTACATTATTGAAGAGTTTCAAAATTAAAGATGCAGGTCAAGTCATTTCTAAATATTTCTTGTTTTACCCCCTTCATACATTTCATTGTCGCGGAATCAACTTCATGGTTCAGACCACTTTGACGTATATAGCTGGCCTTAGCAACGTGGATGCCAGAGCAATTAATTGCATGAAAACTGTACTTTAAGCCCACACGTAAGAGAAAGGTATGCCAAGCCTGACCGTTAGCCATGACTCATAATTGACACCGGCATGGTCATTCTCACAAGTCAAATTAATGTCTGTTGGACATGGTTTTTACTTGCATTCAGAGAACAAAGAATGGATTTTTTTTTTGTCCCTTTCAAAAATTGAGGTACATCTTATATAATTCAATCACTCTAAGTTTAAGAGGTATATTGCATTTTATCCATTAGTCAAAATGCCCAATGAGTGTGCCCTGAGAGAAGGGTTTCTTTTTTTTTGTACACCTAGGAAAAGATTGAGGGGTTTGACCTCCTCAGGGCATATAGTAAATGAAACAAAGTTGAAAAGGGGAAAGGGGGGATGGGTTTACATTTTACCCTATACTTCTAGGTTGTTTTATTTAAGCTACAGTTATAAAGGTAGTTATTATCTGTTAATTAGTTAATCCCTTATTGGCTTCAAGTGCTCATAGAGTAAATTAATTGGATTGTGTATGCACGATACATGCTAAACTAACAGGACATCAACATTATTAAATTTCAAGCCTTTGCATTAATGCAGCTAAGTGTTGAGTTGGGAATTTATTTTTGAACGATGTAAAAGAGCTTGACACGCACATTCCGTACAGGAAAATCAGTGCCTAACTTCCTATTACAACTGCATTCAGTACCACGATCTATATCCTTTAAGAAAAAGTAGCCATCAAAATCGAATAAACCAAATTATATGAAACACAACACAAAATTCTCATCTGCAATGTTCAAGTGAACATATAGATTAATGAGTTTAAGTTGCGTTTAGTGAAACATGTACTGTATTTATCTCTACAGGTTCAAATAAATGGGAACTAATCCAACAAAAGCATAGTCACAAAGACAAAATAACCACATCTACCTTTCATGAACGTAATAATAGGAAATATTTACCTGCTCTTCTTCTTTCAGCATATGTTGGTAGACTGAGGTTTGTAAGATATCAATGCAGTACACAAGTTCTCGGAACAGCTTGGAAATATTCTCGCTACAGCTCAATGAATCAAACAAACCACCTATCATATAAATAGAATGAATCAAACAAACCTAAAGTTAGGGACTTTGCATGAGAATATACCTCCTGGCAGGAATTTGGTCTTGTGGCCCATCAACTCAAAATGGCAAAGAGTAAGTCTGTACAAAATATTTCAGCTAACAATTAGCACATGCAATACAGTTCCATTCATGACAGTAGCAGTGAGATCAAACCCTACCTTTCCATAACATATCAATGTTGTTCTTCAACATTGTTAATAGATTGGGAATTTCCTCAAGGACATCAATAGTTGTAATGGCAGCACTCGCAAGATATGGAGACAAAGAAGCAGAGAAGACATAGCCAGAGCTACTCAATCCCTGCCAAGATTGAAAACATAGAGATATCAGGCACCATCAACCAATCACTTAGTTATGCACATCGCTCTATCATGAAAATTTTATAGTTCAGACCTGCAAATTCAGGGATTAATGAAGAAAAAGTGGGGAAAAAAGAAAGAAATTCTGTGTAAAACACCATTCGGACTCAAATATAAGTAAAATTAACTAAATACATACTAATTAAGAATATTAGTTAACCTTGCTTATTTTTCTTGGTGCAATAAGAAAATTGCATTCTCCGAACTATCATTCTCTTCACTAAATATCCTTTGAAACTTGTTTCATGAGAACATTGATGAGTGGTGTTTGTTTCATGAGAACACTAATTGAAATATAACAGTAATCCAGTAAAATTAATTAGAATTTGCTTATATATTATGGACCACCAAACATCACTATTTTTTTTTACTTAAATTTAAGTGCGTAGGAAGTAAATTCTTAATACCTGATTCAACATAACCATCAACAGAGGATTGGAAATTTGAAGCATCCTTGAGGCGACTATCAGTTTCTTCAAGGGATGTTAGGACGGGCTGGTCCCACCTCTTCCTGGAACAACCTCGGATATTTTCTCTTGCAGCATTCTATACAAAGTGACCTTTCAGATTCTCAAGGCACTGCAACACAGGCACCATGGATGGATCCCTGCAAAATTTTATAATTAGTACAGATTAACATAGTGCAGTAGAAAAAAGGAAATTACAGTGTCATGTTTGAACAGAGCCATTCAATTTATTTTATTATTCAACATTATGCACGGCCTATGCTCGTATAAAGCTGGGTACTATTTTCACAATCCACAAAAGAAATCCAACTGAAGCAAATATTAAGCTCACAATAATAAAATACTAAACATCTTAATCAAATTATACATTGGTTCTCCTTCATTGTATGACAAAGGGTGAAACTAAGCATCCATTGCCAATGTACAGACAAATGGGGTATTTATCAAGCCAGCCCTTGAATCAAGGACATCCAATTGCCAAATATAGCAAACGTCATAACTCAGCATTTTTTTTTTCAAATTGCATCGTGCATAAGGAACTTCTTATACCTGCTCCAGGTCTGACAATTCAAATCCCGATAATCCCAGTTCATCCAAGGCCACCAGAAACCTTTCGACACTCATCAGCTCATTCGAAGAACCACTTCCCTGAAGTAAAAAATGCATTCTTTAGAAGAAAGAGGACATAAACAATATAATGAAAACAACTCTAACTTGATTTCAACTCAATTAATAAACAATGGATGTTAATGTATACATAATTGCTAGGGGAAAAGAAAAAGCATAGTATGTGAGCTTGAGCATATAACACAATAAAAGATATTCCTACTACCTCCAGCGAACCAGGAACCAGTTTGTCCAAAATGGTACATAATACGGATCCATCCCTCAAGCATGCCCTTAATTCTTCCTCAGAAATTTCTAAGGGCAGATTAAAGTTAGGAAGCACAACATTTATCCATGTTATCAGAGGTGCAAGCGGGATACCTAAAACCATATAAAAATCCAGTCAGTGTCGTAGATACGGAATGCAAAATTGCGAATAAACTATCCTCAGGACAGAAGCTCCAACTTGACCGGCGAGTTGTCATTTCCAAGCATAGGCAACAACGGCACTATCTGGACAAACCAACGGCATATGCAATCCCCAAAAATCCTTTCCCCAAAAATCTGATTCACTGAGAACTCCAGCTTCTTCAAGCTCCTTTCCTATCAAATCGAAAAAATATATATTCAGAAATTATGTAGATGTGATATAACCTTAAAAAAAAATCACATATTCCATGTTAGCTAGATGTGATATAACCTTAATCAAAAAATAAGTTTGCATCAACCCAAATTCTAAATTTCACACGCTATCACAAAAACCCAGTCAAACAAAACTCACCATACTGCTCACAAAGCTGCAGTCAAATGCATAATAATTCGCCTATAATTGAAGTTGTGGTCTCAAAGAGACATCAAAAACCTTGACACCATAAATCGCAACCATAATTACAATTGCAAATGAATATGGCACATTAAGGGAAACATGAAAAACCCAAAACCAAAATCCAATTGTCACAATACATTGTTTATATATTTTTTTCATCAACACACCACATCATATAAAACTCATGCACATATCAGAAATAACCAATATATAAGCCTCAATTTGCAATTAGTTTTCCTGATAATAAGACACCCAAGTTCTCTATCACAATAAGCCAAGCCAGAACAAAATATTCCTATAATATTTTAGGTTGAATGCACAACTTTGAATGAGCAAACGAACAAACCTCATGGAATACTAAAACCTCAGTCACAATTATGCAACTCACCGTATTATATGAATCAAGTGAAACAATGTATTGTTTTCAAATTCATCACATTGGATTCTTTGAAATAATTTTTCTGATTCACTTCTCTGATAAAGAATCCCAAATTCATTCTCATCTTTCAATATTTGTTTTAGTAGTCTTTCATTTGAGTCACTGCAACCATAGTGGAAATGTATATTTCAAAACAGGACAGACAGTGAAGGAAATGGAACTGTTTGATTGAGGAAATATGGTTCTAAGGTGAAAATTTCTATTATGGAACATTGCTATGATCCAAAAAGCTTCTATATCATGAAAAACACTAAAATCTCACCAACAAACACATAAGATTTATCATCTGTTCAACCCACAAAGATATTTTTTCCCTAAGAAATTTTTTTCCCTATCATAATTTTTTTCTCTCTCACACCAAACCCATTATTTATTCTCTCTCAAATTTTTAGGATAAAACTTGAGATCAAAACTAACAAAATCATCCATTTTCTTATTGAGACATTTTCTCAAACACTTTTTTTGTGAGTGCTCAATTTCACATAGAAAAATCATATACAAAATCATGTCAAAATAAAACAAATTGAATAAAACATAAATACAACAAAAATAAGATAAATTAAAAACCAGAAACTTCAATGTTACAAACATGCAACAAATAAATTAAAAGGCACATAACAAACTTGACATATAAGCACACAACCTTAAAACTACCTAAAAAACCATCTAAATTCAATTTAACAATAAAACATTCTTCACTAATCATGCAATAATCAACAATTAAAACATCAAGAACATAAATTCAATAAATTAAAAAAAAAACTAACCTGAAAAGCATGACTTTAGATTGCAAACAGCTCTTAACCCTTGTTCCTCATTACCATATTGAACCAAAATCAACACCAGAAACCAACATGCATGAGATTCTAGATCCAATTTCTGAAATAAACCCCAAGAGCAGAATAGAGAAAAGCTGCGCCCTAGAGGGAAGAAATGAGGAAAATGGAGCTTGCTGGAAGTATGAGATAACAATTAAGTCATGACTGTAGCCTTGCATGTTGGTAATTTTGAGTGAAAAGGGAGAAAAATTTGGAGAAGATGGTGAATAGTGAGGGGGACGATGGGTTTTTAGAAAGAGAAGGGGAAAAAAATTCTGAAGTTTAGAGAGAGAAGGGAAAAAATTTCTGTATATATAACATAACACCCATCAATTACCAATTTACGAAAATACCCCTCCAAGGGCAAAATTGTAAAAAGTACAGACATTCATTTTCCTATCTAGGTTAGTAGACCACGAATATATGGTGTGACCATGGTCTTTCATTCACTTATAAACTCATGTCTAATTTGTAAAAGTTATCCTCACTGTTTCTTTCTTAAGCGGTTTATTTTCTTCAACAAGAAATCAAATTTGTCATGGATTATATTTTACATAGATTTCAAAATATTAAATGGAGAATTTGTGAAAATTAATACTCCCTCCGTTCTATAACAAGTGAGCCATTTACAAAAAATATTGTCTCAAAAAAACCTTACAAGTTTCAGTCTCAACAAACTACTAAATTTATTTTTTTGTTAATATAAAATGACCTAAAAATTAAAAACCTTAGATCCTTCTAATAAACTATTCATTGCAACATTTGATGTTGTTCTGAATTGATTCAAAATCTTCTTTAATCAATTAACAAAAAAATCATTTTAGAAAATTATAAATATTAGATCAATCACCTACAATTCATTTTCTCTTGAAGTCATGCATTTCAATCGCAAATAACTGAAGGAATTTTAAGAGGAGTTTTTCAAAATTTTAATCCTCTTAGCGGAACAAATCCTATTAAAACGAAACGGATCTTGATTAAATCATTAATCACAAATCAAACACAAATTTAAACACTTTAAAATTCATGTGTTTACCTCTTGAACACAAAACCTTTGTAGCAGAATTGTTTCTGATCACGAGCAAAGTAACATAGCAATGTCTCTACTCAGTCCACACAAACAGAACTTCTCCGATGACCAGTTCTAGCTAATTCCGACGGAGATTCAGATAGAATGAGGTTTAGAGAGAGACGACTAGGTTTCTAATTTTTAGAATTAGGTTAAGCGTTTCAACCACTAAAAGTTTCAACACAAGGGTTCTATTTATAGAACCACTTGTGTACTCATAAAGTCAAACACTTGAGTACACTGTAGCTTACGGTGCACTATATTTCATATAAACACATCGTACCTTACGGTGGACCACGTTCTCTATTTTCATAAATTAAATAATAAGTTATACTCAATTATTTTAATTACTAATAAGTCCTACTAGTTATTATTTTTTAAATAAGTCTGTCTTATTTATTTCTCTCATCTATCTGTCATTTGTGTGTGACCCTATAAGTTCTCGTAACGACATATTTAATATTATAAACAATGAGCGGTGTCTAGCAACACATCACTGCTACCCAAGTGACAAGAATATCATGTGATCTGACGAAACCTCTCTGTGATAATGATCATGTATATAATTACCTTTTTGCCCTCATGTCTATATTGAACACAAGACATAGCATGTCATCCTTGTCCAGTTCAATATTGAGTCCGTAGACATTTCTCCTGTTATGTAGGAGGGGCAAATTCCATCTAGGCCACTCATGTCCCTCAACATGATTCGTGGAGTACCCATCAACCAACTTTATAGTCATCTTACTACAGACAACGTTTGAATGGTGATAAAGCACTTGAGTCCAACATCAAGGGTACATAGTGCTTTCAGGTCAAAGGGTGGAATACACCGCTATCACTATGAGAATATCTTATGACACTTTTCATAACTTTTACTATGTAGTATTCTCGTGGTGGGTCAATCCAATATAAATATTACTCCTAATATTTATATCTATTTGAAGACTTGATAACTCTTCATCCATGATCTGCGAGAGATGTGATCATCAGTCTATCCACATAATAGTCTCCATGCTTTAATGATATCTCATATCACAATAAAGCTTGACTACATAAACTTTAAGAATAGTGCACTTATGTTTAATAAGGTCTCACAATTAAGTTATACTTAATCTTCCATTAAACAGACTAACTATTCAAGTGACTTTATTATTTTAAAACAAAACAACAAAGAAATGTCTTATTATTATATATATATATATATATATATATATATTCACAATATATATTTATATAAATATCATGATACAAATCCAAACTCAATCAATAGAGATTGGCTATTAGGGCTTACTCCAACAACAACAACAACATGCACAAACCATCAATATGTCTTACAAATATTAATCATGAACTGCGCTCATCTATTTCAATCAAACAACATCACGAATTACATGCACAAACCATCACTATATCTTGCAAAATATCATATATCTATCTCATTCTTTATGTATTAAATATAACTCTATAAATCATGCATGTCATGTGAGAATAAATATTATTTATGTTAGATGTACAACGTGATTGTAAATTTTAACCACTATTACACTCATGTACTATAACTGATTTTTTTTTTTTTTTTTTTTATAAATAATTGCATAAAATTTTGTAACGTTATATTACTTTATAAACAAATAAATTATGAGCTACATTATTTACCAATTTGAAATTATATGAGAAACATCATCAATGTTAATTATTTATACTGTCTCTTTCATTTGTGTTCATACCATGTAATGTGAGAATAAATATTTTATGAATTTTGCATGCATTAAAATGGCACATGAAAGAAACCGTTATAATTGTAAAATTGTTGTTATTAATAGCCATTTCTTTTGAGTAAATTACACTCTCATTCTTTGAGAGATGTTTAAATTAGACTACCATCCCCTTTTATATTAAAATGTACAATTTCCTATACTTTTATGCAAAACATATTAGAAAAATATTATACTCCTTTTCTTTGAGAAAAACTTGAATTACACCCCTTCGTTGTAATGTTAAAGTCTACACTTTCCCTCACTTAATATTTTTTTTTATTTTAAATTTTAATAGTTCAGCAACAGAAATCTAATGCACACAAGAAAGTGAAAACTTATGCTCATCGATTTTATTATAATAAAAAATCATTTTTTTTATATTCAATATCATTAACAGGTAGTTTTAAACATTATATTTTTTATTATTATTTTTTTAAGCAAAAGAAAACATAATAAATAAAAGGAAAAAGATACAAAGATTGGGGGGACATAGGACCTGACCCAGGAAAACCCAAACAGGAGTACATCGTGATAAAATAGCCTAAGTGGATCTACTCTAATCTATCCTAACAAATATTCAATAATCACAGGCGCAACCCAGCGAACCCGCGTACGGGCAAAACCAGGTTATAAAAAAAGAGTGAAAAGTGAACTTATGCAGAGGATAGCTAGAGTGCAAATACGGTGAATGGATTGACCGCCAACACGGTAGCAAAATCCAAGTGCCAACCGCTCCCTAAATAACAGCAAGCATAGAAAGCTCTTTCGAGCACACAACGCCTAAGAACTCAGATCATGGGATGAGTCCAATACGTCAGAAACCAGACCCTTACGGGTTGAACGAACCAGACCCTCTCGGGTTTTTGTAACAGACCCTTTCGGGTTTACGCAACTGAACCACTGCAAAACAAGGCCACGTCACCTATCACCCAATCTCTGATCGAACAAGAACACAAAACAAAACATACAACAAAAAACAACGCATAATACAAAAACAAAACAAACAAACAGAAATACCAAAACAACCCCAAGACCACTGGCGTGAAGGCGGCAAATCGGAAGCCAAGATATTTGCAGATCTCAACAGATCTGAGAGGAACCAGAGATCAAAGGCTTTGAACGGAGTGGATGACTGGAACTAAGAAGGGAGGCACGGCGAGAACCACCACCGACCCAACAAAGAACCACCCACCTACTCACCACCCACAATCCACCAACCAACACCAACAACATGAATCCGAGCAACTCAAGCAGCCGGAGGAAACAGCGCCTCTGTCAAAGCCGCGCCAACCTACAAACACCACCATCGCGGAAAAGGTAACTAAAGCAGGGCCGGGAACAGATCCGACGAACCACGACCAAGAATCCGCGGAGAGCGACGCCGGAAAAATGGTCACCGGTGGGAAAAAGGAGAACAGCCCGACGGAGAACCAGTGATGGTGCGGAGGGAGGGGAAGCCTCATCACACCACCACCCACCATGTCTACATCTTAGCAATCAGATTTGGAATAAGGGAGGAGGTACACGACAGTGGAAGGCTTTAGAGAGAAGGCAGAGAAAAAGTTGTTTTAGAGAGAGAAAAAGTTCACCAATCTTAAACATTATTATAAAATATGAAACAACGCAAAATAAACTAATTTTAAAAAGGTATGAAAACCAATAAAATATGAGTATTAAAAAAAAGTATTTTATATTCTATATCATTAAGTTAATAATAAAATGATATTTTTTTATCATTGGCATTGAAAGTAAAAAGAAATGAACTAATTTATCATGAATGGTGGAACAAAATTTGTAAATATCATAAAAAAAAATATATTATTTTACGTAAAAATGGATTAAAACGTAGTACATAGGTAATTCAAATAGGACGGGTTTAATTTAAGCATGTCTAAAGGGAGGACATTATAATTTATTTTTGAGGGGAGTATAAGTAAGGAGAGGAATGTATTTCAAGATTCTCGTAGGAGAGGGGAGGGGGGTGTAATTCACTCATTCCTTATTCCAAACTAATTAATCATTAAACAACTAATTTTAGTTATTTGTATGTATTAATAGTAATGTTTTTTTGTCAAATAGTGATTTCTTTTTATATTTCTATAAAAAAAATATTATCATTAAATATTAGTGTGAACCTATTTTCGTAAAAATGGAATATATAATTTTATCTCTTCAAAAATTAAAACTTTATTCAATCTTGGTGTGGAGGTATTTACCAATAAGGTTGATTTTATAAAATTATTTCTCATTAACGATTGAGAAAGAGGGATCAAAATAATAATAAAAAAAAGAGAGTAATTGATAGTAAATAATATCATAAAAAAAACATTAAAAATGCATTAGAACAACTCTCACTTTATCGTCAATTCTTTTGATCCAAGGGAACAAAGAGAAATTAACATGAAAGAATGTAACAAAATGGGAGTAAAGAAGATCTGAGGAGGGTGCTGATGAACAAAACCAAGATGACAAGAAAGAAGACATATCATAACTTCTTTATATTGGAATGCATCTTAGTATTGTAATTTTTTTAAAAGGTATCGAATTGTTTTACTCAATCATGAATAGATGTTGAAAATTGAATCATGAATAATTGCGGTTTTAAGAAAAGTGTATATTTTAATTAGTTTGGTTATATGAAGTGTTTATGTTTTGATTTATTTGGTTTCATTATGAAGTTTTTATATTTTGATTTGGGTGGTGTTTGATGTTCTTTACAATGTCTATAGCTTACGTGCGGAAACATTTTCTAACCATGATTCACAAAGTCTTGATATTAATTCTAAAGCTCAATTTCTATTATGTGTATCTCATTGGTATCAATTTGAGTCTAAAGGTGAGAAATACACATTGAATTGAATTTCGCTGTTTTTTTTTTTTTTGAAAATCTTTTCCAAGTTGTTAAACAAAAAGAGTAAGCAAAGATAAATAGAGAAGACAGCAACACGTACAATAATCCTGGTTTACCCCACAATTTGAGGTTAGTCCAATCCCTTGCACTTTCAAGAGATTTTCTACTATACTCACACAAGATTGCAATTACTTAGACACAAGAATCTAAGATTTTCTTGCCTCACCTTGAGGACTTCTACAATCAGAGTTTACAAATAAATTTAATTTAATATAGTTTACACTTTGGCACTTAGAGAATGGTAAACTAATTAAAGCTCGTTAGACTTCAGACACTTAAACAAAAAAAACCAATGCAAAAGGTTAGAGAACATGTTTTCAAAATTTGATGGAAGTAATTATTTGTAAACTAATTATTTCTTGTGATGGAAGTAAAATAATTATTCAATTTGTAAACTAATTATTTCTTGTGATGGAAGTAAAATAATTAGTTTACAATGATAACACAAGAAATAATTACCTTAATTTTTTTCTATGAGAATGGTAAACTAATTATTTCTTGTGATGGAAGTAAAATTTGATGTTGATTTAGTTGATGTTGGTGAAATTCGCAAAAATTGGGAGCAAAATCGTATTTGGATGTTTTGAAACACAATAGTTTGTGTTTCTATCTGTTATGTTTCTATAACATAACGCAACGTGAGTTAACTCGCGCATGTTGTACCTCAGCGTGACTTAATTCACGTTGTAAGTACCGAGGGTGACTTAAGTCACGCATGGGTACTTTGGTCTTTTCAAATGGGAGTGAGCAATATTCAAGGGTAGAAGAGCAATTATCAAAAAATTAATCTAAAATGAATGACCCAATTGGATTATATGTACTAATACGAATACATCTTAACAATTATGATGAATGATATTTTTCCAAACTTGACAATGACATCGTTCGTGTCTTACTCGATCACAATTATCTGCCTTCGCTCTGCACTTTTTATTGATAGAAAATGTTAGTAGTTAGCTTGTTTTGTTGGATGAAGTGTTAAATCGACAATCTCATTATTACCCCAATTCAACTCATCCATCATTATTCATTATAACATTAAGAACCAATGTAAAAGGATTCAAACCTAGCAAAATTGTATTGGAACATTTGAGTCGGTGTTTTGAAATAATTAAGGTAAAAAATTTAAATATATTCCCATAGAAAAATGTACTTAAAATCGATATTCAATTTGTGTTATCATTGTTCCTTGCATTTTAATTTATGACCACAATAATCTGACAAGCAACATCGATGTTATGGTTGTTGAAAATAGTCGCAAGACATGTTTTCTATCCTTGTGATATTCTTACGACTTATTCACATTTTGTTAAGCCTTATTTACTTTCACATTCATCATACTTGTAGAACCTCAACAATATTAAATTCAAAAACCAGCTCTATTTTGACAAACTAGACATAGCAAGAGGCAATTGATTAATTGGATTGTTGAGTAATATATTCTTAAAAATTATCATGTATTGTTGTAACAAAAATAAAACTAATTCATGTTGGTCACACATATGTTTGTATTGTTTTGCTGAATTCAACCCCTTATTTTTACCAAAAAGAATAGGTATATTTTTTTTACAAAAGAAAAGGTATATTCTTAGTAGATTTTTCTATAAAATGTGGTGTTGTGATGCTTTTGCAGTGACATTAGTACTTCAAATTTTGGTTTTTATTTCGATGCTTAAGAAGGAATATATATATGATATTTTCTCCCTACTTTGATGTTTTTTAACATGGTTAATGTTTAGTTGTAATTATTTGTTACAATGTTAGTGGGTGGGGATTGAACGGAGCTATACCACTAACCCTAAGTCCCTCACCCAGTACAACCAAACCACCTTATATCTCGCTCCATAGTATTGTTATATGAAATTCCACTGCGCAACGTGCGGGTCTACCTCTAGTTTTTTAATATTAGAATATTATAATGTATTGATATGGACAATGCATAATATATGCAAGGTCCGATGTTCAAATCCCGGCCACCACCAAAAAAAGATGAAATTAATGAGTCTCGTTTAAGAAATTTGTGTGAGATGCTGAATTGAATGGATTAAGTGCTTGTTAGGTAATACTATTAAAAAAATTATAAATGAGTAATGTGTACACGTGAAAAAATATCACCAAGAAGCCAAAACATATTAATTTCATATTACTAACTTTTATTTGAACTTTCCTATGCTTCTTAATCCAGTGTTCTATGTAACACACTACACTACCTTTATATGTAGACGAGATTTTCATTAAATTTGAAAACTTTGGTGCATCCTTTGTAGGTCAAGAGCAAAGGAGAGTTGTTGAAAGTATTGGATGACTATGATGTAGGAGATAAAGTAATGCTGTTGATTAAGATGGGTGATGAAAAGTTGGAGCTGGTTGTAGTACTTGAGGAACAAATAACAATCAATGACATTGAACATATTTTATACATGCATGCAATCATATTTTTGTATCTAACCACACTTGTAGAAACACCTACTAAGGTGAAATATGGTGTCAATATGATTACATTATGTTTAATTAATTTTTTTTTTCATTGTTAGTGCAATTTGTGAAGAATCATGGGATGAGAGGGTCGAAGGTTATACCCATAAGATAGGTAGAGAACATATGAATGTAACTTTGCTTAATTTGATGGACAAAGATAGTAAATTGTGTACATAGTCTTGAAGTTATTAAGAGGAATGTCTTTCCTGGTCTTAATTTTTTAATAATCGTATCACTCGTAAAATTTACATTTTCACGTTACAAGCATTTAGTTTATTTTTCTTTCAAAAATAAGTATCTAGTTTATTTTCCTTCAAAAATAGTATTTAGTTTTTTTTTTTTGGTTAATAATTTGTGAAGTATTCACGGGCTCACTAACCCAACTTTGTTGGGATCTCACATTTCTACCCTTTTTTTCTTTCTTTTAATCCACATGGTTTGAGTTTGAATTTTTGTTTTTGGTAAGAAATTTGCATCTAGTTGCACTTGGATGAACGCAAAATTGATTTTTTTTAAATATTTTCTTTTTAAAAAATGGATTGTTTAGAATTAATTTAAACATTAATCAATATAAGACATGTTTTCTATATACTATATTGCAAAAACATAATAGTCAATTAAGCATGCTATAAACATCAAGAACAAATATACAATTTTAATAGTTTTAGGGTATACGACATTTTGATTTATAAAAATATTAAGAATATCTGGATAGATAAACCTTTGATTGTAGTCTCTAGAAAGTATTCCTAAAACACAAAAAGTGATGACCACTCGTTTGTTGTTTTTCCTTCTTCTTTCAACTGAATATTTATATCTTAGACACTTTTGTGATGGGGAGAACATGCAACATGTCCGATAAAATGGATTATTTTGACATTCATCATATCATACCAAAATCTATTAATTAAATATCTTTTTTTTTTATGCAAAATATATTATTGAAAAAGAGTACAAGGGATGCTACAGACCATTAAAAAAAGTGTTACAAATCTTTCAAATATCCTAAGATGTAAGTGACAACAAGAAAAATGATAGTTCAAATTTTTACCTTCATTACTTATAAACCAACCCTTAAGAGTGCCTTCATTTGGGTCATAATTGTATAGCAGTATGCACAAGACCCTTGTAAACGCTTAAAACATTTTTCTATCAGAAGCAATCCTTGTTGGATAAAGTGATGAGAGAGATCTTCAAGATACACTTAGGGTCGGTGTTGAGATTTTTGGTGTTTTGAACCAACAAAAATAATGTTGCCTCCTCTTAATCATGTTTTTTAGATTTTTTTTTTCTTTCTATTTGTGCACAGTGGAGCTTGAACAAACACCTTAGGATACGTACCAAGGTGAAGTTAAAATATTTAAAATGAACATTTATAATAAAAAATTCATTAATGTATAACAACATTGGAACAATTATATCCCTTCAAAAAAAAAAACATTGGTACAATTATATATGTAAAGTATGACAAAATAAAGAAAAACACTTCATTGTGTAAGAATAATAACAACAAACAACAACACTAATGATTTTTTTCTTCCAAAAACTGACCAAGTTCTAGTCTGAGTAAACAACTAATTTTTTTGTTTGGTAATGGAGACTGACCTAAAAAGTAAGAACCTTAAATCCTTCTAATAAACTAGTCATTGCAATAGTTGATGTTGTTATGAACTGATCAAAACCTACAAAGAAAATCATTTTATAAACATATCAAACCTTGGTTTTTTTAAAATGGATTATATTAACACTGCTAAAGCAGTCCTCTAAGCACAAGGTGTACCGAAAGACTACTAAAAAGATACAAGCAGTTCAGAAGACACAACAAGTGGTTAACCAATGCCTAAAGACGACATTGGGCTCGACCACCACAAATGATCACCAAACATAAAAACAACCTTTTTAGCTTTCATCCACCACAATGAATGATATTTTACTTTATCTAGTAACTGAGCTATGGAATTTTCTTTATGCTTAAAAGGCCTATTATTTATTTCATTCCATAGAACCCACACCGTAAGTAACCAAATAAGCCGGATAAAGGACCTCATCGATTTCAAACCACCTGTATAATGTGTAAATTGAGCAAAATGATTTGAAATATCACAATGATCGACACCATCAAAACCAATCCAAGACCGCAATAAAGGCCATAAAGAACCAAAGCAGTTGCACGACAAAAACAAATGGCTGGCATCTTCCACAAGACCACATCCTGACACACATAAGGATGCCTCTGTATCCAGGATACCGCGGTTCGCTAAATTAGACTTAGTAGGAAGTCGATCGCGAAGCAACTGCCAAGCAAAAATAGACACCTTAAGCGGAACCTGCTTGTGCCAAACCAAGTTAACATATTGGCTATCTTGCGACATCTCCTGATTAGTGAGCATAGCATACACACCACGAACCGAGTACCCTTCGGAAGGATCTGGTTGCCACTACCACACGTCATAAGAAAGAGGCTGCAAAGAAACGTTAGCAAGTAATAACATACACTCCTCTAAGAGCTCCTCCCCCTACACCCACAAACCCCTACGCCACTACCAACCTTCGCCCCTCGCCCCCTATCCAAGAGAAAACATATCTTTAACAATTATTGATTTATTCAACACTAAATCAAATAACCCGCTAAAGCAAATTCGGAAGGGGACATCAGCACACCACCGATCATGCCAAAACAAAGTATCCTCCCCATCACCCACACGCCTCACCACACATCCCTCAAACCAACCATCACCGCACCCACCAATCCCGTCCTTAGTCCTAACAACCTCCTTCCACCAAATAGAACCACTCCGGCCCCCATCCTCCAACCTTCCATCAAGCACACCATACCTAGCAACCAACACACGATACCACAACCCCCCTCGATCAACTAGTAATCTCCAACACCACTTCCCCAACAATGCCTCATTGAACTCTCTCAGCTGCCTAACTCCCAAACCACCGTTCTCCTTTCTCATACAAAAAGACCTCCATCCTACCAAAAAAAAAAAAATTAGACAAAAGAGATTCTATGGAAGAGATTGTACCTGCTGGAGCCATGAAGAAGGAAAGAGCATAGACAAGCAGAGCGGTCAAGACATACTTTAGAAGAACCAAGCGACCTCCAAAGGAAAGAAACCGACTTTGCTAACCAGACAGTCTAGATTTTATACGGCTAACCACAAGTTTCCAAAAAGACGACCGACGCGGGATTCAACAATGACGCTGCTTCAGTCAACCAATAGTCATAAATATTTACTCAAACCAACATAATTTTATGAAAATTAACTTTTAAACTAGACACCGCCTCAAAAAGGACTAGAACTGCCCGCAATGCACGAACGTTCGCCCAACTCTTTTTACCTAAGAGTAATGTGTCATCTGCAAACTGAAGGTGAGATAAAACCACCAAATTTTCGGCCCCAACACTATAACCACGAAACAAGTTTGCATCAACCATGGCCTTCATCATAACATTCAACCCTTCTGTTGCCAGTAAAAATAAAAAGGGAGAAAGCGGATCACCTTGACACAGTCCTCTACCTAAAGGAAATTCATCTGTAGGGCTACCATTAACAAGAACGGATGTTGTAGCCGTCGTTACACATTCTTTAATCCATTTTCTCCATAAAATCGGAAAACACATTTTTCCCATTACCGCATCCAAATACCCCCAATCCACTGAATCATAAGCTTTCTTAAAATCCACCTTAAACAACATCAACTCTTTCTTGGATTTACGAGCCTCATCAACTACCTCATTCGCAATCAGAATCCTCATTCACCATATCAAACCTTGGTGACATGTTTTATTAATTAATTAAAAAATAAAAATACAAACAATATATCATTAATTTTGAATTAAAAAATTGTGAATTTTAGATAAATCACCCATTTTTCTCTTGAAGTCAAGCTTTTCAATCGCAAACAACAACACTCACTGCATGCATGAACCACACATATATCTCTTGAATCATTCTTCATGTATCAAATATGGCTCTTGCCCTTCATCTATTTCAATTACAAACAACATCACGAATTACATGCATAAACCACTAGTATATCTTGTAAATATTATATATCTCGCTCTTTCTTCATGTATTTAAATATAACTTTATGAGTCATGCATATCATGTGAGAATACATATTATATTTATTAGATATACACCATATTATATCTTGTCAAAAAAAATAATATTATATATGCCAGTTATACAAAGTGATTATAAATTTTAATCTCTCTTAGATTTGTGTATACTATGTATCTATTATTTATTAACTAATTGATTTTTTATTATAAATAATTACGTATTCTATTATAAAATGATGAAACATCACAAAATTATCCCTCATTAATGATATGAGAAAGAGAGACTAAAAAAATTGAAAGATCAAAAAGTAATAAATAGTAAAGGATATGATATAAAAAAATATTAATATGCATTGATATTCTAAATTGACATATAATAAAACACATCAGTTTTCCAAAGTAACATGTAATAAAGCACGAAGTGTTTGTACCAAAAAATAAAAAACACGAAGTGAGTAGTAACTAGTAATTAATCGGTATAAGCATAAACATTAAATTTTGTCACCCATTTGATCAACCCTAAACTTATTTGACTGTGTTATGCGACTCGCTGACTCTATAATTAATTTTGTTTTCCTGCTCGTTCAAAAAAAATATTGTTTTTCATTTTTTTTTATCCACTTGGATGAAGAAGAACGATGTCATTATTTTGTCAAAAAAAAAAAGAACGATGTCATTATATTTTAATTAAAAAAAAACAAATTTAGCATAATCATCGTTTGTTTTCCCTCTCTCATTCAACATCATCAACAAACACAAATAAACATCCTCATTTATATATATATATATATATATATTGTAAAGACTCTATATTCTGTTTTGAAAAAGAAAAAAAAAACCAGTTTTTGATTTATCATTATCTCACTCTCTCGTATTAACTCAAAACTCAAGTCAAAAAATCAATGGGCCCCTCATCAGCTAACGCATCCTCACTCTCACTCACACCGTCGATAATTCTCAACTCGAGATTATGACGGTTGATGAGGAAGATCCGAAGAACAAGACGAACGTGAATGACGTGGAAGACTACGTGAAGCTCGACACTGTGTCTGGTGACGTGGAGAAGAATGTGAAGCTCGAGAATGTGTCTGCTCACGTGGAAAATTCAAAGAACCAGAAGGTTTTGGACGAGAATCTTAAGGACGACGAAGACTTCGTCGCAGAGTTGGAGTTGGCACTGAGCACCGATAAAGAAGATCCAGAAGAAAACTGCCATGACGAATTGAGGAAGTTTAACAAGAAAATGCGGAAATTGAAAAAGAAAGATGAGAAAGAATGTCGATTTTCTTCGCACTACATCATGGAATCCTACTACGATGGAAACGACAACGACATTTTCTTCAGTTCCGACGACGAGTTTGTTTACCAACCAGAAACTTTCAGTTGCCCTGTTCTTGACGATGATGATGTAGACATTGACTCGCGTGAGATCGATTATGACTATATCTCATGACGAGGAATTCGTTTAGAATAATGAGTATTGACTCAAATTGAGTTTGTTTTTTATGTAACTGAATTATTTTAAATTGAATCAAACTATCTCACTCTCTCATATATTTTGTTGAAGAAAAAGAAGAAACAACAATGGCTACAAAATCTTCAAACAACAACAACAACAACGAAAAAGAGAGCAACAAGGGCAAGGGGAACAACATGGACATGTAGGGCCAGAAGCAAGGTAGAGAAATCAACAATAGAGGAAGAGAAATAAATAGAGATCTGTCTCTGTTTTGTCGTTTCATAAGTCTTTTGAAACAAAGGAACAAACAACAATGGCATAATCATTTACAAACAACAAAGACAAAGAGAGGCAGAAGTAGAAGCTAGAGAAAGAAAAAACAAACAATGGCAATTGCTTTATCCTCAAACAACAACATGGACAAAGAAAGCAACGTAAATGGCAAACAAGAATTATAGTTTATACTTTATATGAATAGAAATAAAATGTAACTGACACGCGTGATGGTCCCATTGTGTGAGTCATTCTATTCATTTTAGCGTTTGGTAAACGATTAGTGTTTATTTCCTGTTTGTTTAATAATTTGATTAAACGAAGCATTTTATTGATTTTTATCATAATGATTAATTTGTTTTAATGTTTAGTAATTGATTATAGTAAACGATTAGTGTTTTCTTGTTTGTTTAATAATTTGATTAAACGAAGCATTTTATTGATTTTTACCATGATGATTAATTCCTTTTAATGTTTGGTAATTGATTATGGGCAAAGAGAGCCAAAATCAACGTAAAAGGCAAACAAGAACTAACGTCTATAAATAGAAACCAACAAGGTAAAATGTAACAAAAGGGATTAAAGAAAAAGGTGGATGACGATAAAAAACGGTGTATAAGGATAGTGATTATGAGCGAAACAAGAAAAAGCCAAAACAGAATAGTACTATTGGAACTGAGCAGAAAATCTGTGGTTAATTGCTACAATGTAAAAGAAAAAATAATTATCATCAATTAATTATTTGATATTGTGTTTTAATCGATCAGTGTTAACTATAATTATAATTTATTTTATTGTATCAATTCTTAAAAAAAGTTAGTAAATGGAAGATGAGTTTGAATATATCAACCGCA
This sequence comes from Medicago sativa, assembly GCF_051527215.1. NCBI lineage: Eukaryota > Viridiplantae > Streptophyta > Magnoliopsida > Fabales > Fabaceae > Medicago > Medicago sativa. The sequence continues at coordinate 6,865,816 of NC_140754.1, forward strand.
AAACTCAAAAAGGCTGCTCAATCAATTCTTACTTGTGTCTACGGTTGGGTTGATGAAGGGGATTGTAGAGACAATGTTGAAGATAGTAGCAAGAAGTAATCAAGATGAGATTTTGAGTTTTTTTGTATGGTTATTCTTTGAATTTGAATTTGAAATTTTAAGTCTCTGAATATCATAAATGTATTTTATTTTAGTTTACCACAATTTATGATTTTGAATTTTTTGTTTTGTTATTTTTTAAATTTGTAATTCTTTTGAATCAATGCTATATAAATGTTAGAAATTGAAAGAATAAATAAATACCATTTTTTTTATCATATTTGTATGATTGTGTGTTTTTGCTAGCACTTTCAAAACATTTCTCCTGATTTGTGATGTGCATTTTTAATAAAATTCTCAGCATTTTCAAAAAGTAAAAAATAAGAAAATTTCAATATGAAAGTCACATAAGCTAGCTTGACTTCAAATGTATATCTTCTAGCTTGAGATTCTTGTACAATGCATGTGTATATGCTGAGAAAAATGGTATGTTTTCCAAAAAATACCTTTGCCAAAACTGCAGCCTATGTTATGAAATAGTAGGTGTGAGTCCTATCTTATCACATAGTACACTTTCTGCTTTAATTTCTATCCTTCTTTAATTTAATTGCATATGGATACATCAAATAAGGGAGAACATAATTTTATCAAAAATAATATTTTTGAGCGAAATATATGACCAATCACTAAAATCTTCTTAGTAAGTACTTTAAGCTTCGCAACTTGATCAATCACTAAAATCTTCACTTGTTTCATTCCTTCTTCTATGTACAATTCATGCATGCATTCTTCAAGCTCAATAGTGTGATAAAGGAAACAAAGTGTGTGTGAATAAATTATTCATTTTTAATGCTTTACCATCCAAACCAAGCAAAAATTCTTTCTCCATCCTCACAATCATCATGATTCATGGAAAGCTTGTTTTTGTTTGCTTTGATTCAGGGAAACTTCAAGAGATTTAGACAACTCAAGAAGTCTAAATATTTTCATCCTCACCTTAATTGGAAGGAAACATGTTGGTATACGAGTACAAAAGGTTTTTGCGAATGACTTCAACTTCTTCCAAATAAACAAAAAATATCATACGGCCATCAGACAAAACACACTGATACCTTGACATCGATAATAATTAAAACTTCAAGAAATCGAGTGTAACTATATGTGTCGGTGAAACGTAATCAACAACATATTTTTATCAATTTTTGAGATATATATACCTTATATATGAGTTTATATAATTCATCGATTTAAGGTTGTTAGAGTTGGATTGAATGTGGATATTGCTCCAAACTTGATTCTGAATCAACATAACGTTCGAAATGAAGCTGTTATTCTCATTCTTACGTTAAATTTTTTTTTTTCTACCACAATCAAATTTTCTATCTATAACTTCTTCCGATCATTCTTTACCTCCTTGCAACTTTTATTCCTTAGGTCTTAGAAAATAGTCTTACCACAAAAGTTGGGCTAAATCCCACTATATATAGTCATGGGGGAAATACTCCCTCGGTCTTAAATTGAGTGATCATATTTAACTATTTGCACTTGTCAAAAAAAAAAAATTTAACTATTGGCAATATTTTTTTTTTGACAAGAACTATTTGCAATATTATTGTGAGGAAAATTGCTAAACTGCACGACATGTATTTGCCGTGCTATCCCACGACTTTGTTTTTTTTTTTTTGGTAGTGGCCGGGGTTTGAACCCCGGACCTTACATATTTTATGCATATGCATTGTCCTAATCAACTGAGCTAAACTCAGGAGGACACCTCACGACTTTGTTTTCCACCAAGACACAATTTCTGATTTTTTCATTTATTTTAATTAAAATTTATTTAAACAACGGAACGTATATGTCCCGTGGTTCGTGGTGCATTTAGTGTCTTGTGCTATAGCATTGCTCTTATTGTGAGTTATAAACCCACCCTAGGTACTAAAATAGATGCTTTACAAAAACGAATTACTTCTATCAAAGAAGGGCCAATAACTTCTATTCAAACAATTAATGTACTTGTCGACAATTTGACCAAATCCTGCTTCTGCCATGACATTTGCATATTGTTATACTAACCGTCATTTTTTATTAACACTTATAATTAATTTCAGCAAATTGTTGCTTCTATTTATATTTTCAAATGAAATATTTTTTCATGATGAAAAATGAGACTAGACAACCGGTACACTTGTCAATCGATAGAGCAATGTATCTAAGGCACATAAATCACCAATTTAATATTACATCAATTTTTTTTTTTTTTGTGTTAACCTTCCAATCTTAACTATAAAAAATATAACTAAAAAAATATTTATATTTAACGGTCTTAATTATAAACAAGTTTTACAATATTTTCTCAATTTTTTAATGATGTTATTTCTTAAATAATATAAATTAAAATAAACTTGATTTTGAATGACATTTTTATTTTCATCTAACAATTTTTCATGAATAACACTTTTTTTTATAATACACCTTTTTTTTAAAACAGGAAAAAATAATTTTATTAAACTAAATTTTAAGGGTAACGTGAGTTATTTTTTGTTTTAAATTAAGATTAGAATAAACACATGATGTAATTTATCATTTGAGTTGCATGCTTGGTGATCCTATAATTTGCCTTGGGATGACCACTTAGCCAGTAAAGTTTTTTGGATGGTTGAATTGGTTTTGTGTTACCTTTGTATGATTTTTCTTAGTTATGATTTTCATGTACACCTTGTAAAGGGATTGTAACTGATTATTTTATTTCATTTTAATTTTTTTTTGAAAAAAAAACATGAAGTAGTGTGAGTCACATAATTTAAATTAAGATAGCTCAACACCTGCAATTTAAGGAATACATTTCATTATGATTTACTCAATTATAAAATATTTTATAAATGAGTAACATCTACAATTTTTTAGATTTAAGTTATTTAAATAAGAGAAATGTTAACGAGTGCCCTTAAGACTTTTAAAATGTAACTCTTTTTGAAAATTTATGTAATCAATACATTGAAAATTAAAACATATGACTTTTAGAATGCTTAAAGAGTGTCGGGGGATACTCGTTAACAAAACCCTTTAAATAAAGTCATAGTTTATCCAAAATCTATTGAGTTATAAGCTATCACAAAACTCTAGTCATTTAGATATTCAATCCTAGACACGGGAATGATGTGTTGAGAGTTCAATATTGAATGATATAGACAATAGATAATATATACATATAACTTGAAAACGTGATTATAAGAGAAATTTATCTCTCATCTTATAAACCAATTCTGTAGGGTTGTGATACACCAAACTGAAATTGTAAAACATTAAATTGTAGAAATCAATTGAAATCTATAATCTATGAACCAATTAAAATGTGTGAAGAAAACGTGTATTTAAAAAAGGGAGATAAAATGACAACTTTGAAATCTATAATCTATGAATCAATTGAAATAAAAAACAGGATTAATAGAAAAGAACATCGCATTACACAAATACAGAAGATAACGAGTGTTATTTTATTTATTTATTACAAGATAAAGTGTTTTAAACCAAGAAGATAGAGTGTTTTAAATCAAGAATATTCGTTTTGAAAAAAAATAACCCAGGAATATTCCAATATATATCAAATAGTATACTACTAATAACTACGGTTCAATGAATTTTATCATGAATTATTATATTTTAAAGTTCAATGAATTTTTATCGTGAAAAATGAACACATGACCTTTTTGAATATTTTATCATATTGCAAGTATTAAATTCAGATTAGATTTGCTTCAAAAAGATTAGATTGTTTCAGCGATTGATTAACCCATCAAGTTTATTTATGTGACTTAATTCGACTAGATTCATTTTTAAGAAAAATAGATAACTAAGTCACGCTAACTTCATCCAAAAAAGCATTTGTAATAAAGAAAATAATATCGATATTTTCACATTGAATATCTTTAATAGGGTCTTTATTTCGAATCCAAGATCCACCATTTGTATGTGAGTTTATAACAGTGTTTACGACTTCGTTTACAAGAAAAAATTGACATCATATTCCTTATCATATGAAAAAAAAATCAATATTTTTTCTTTCCATACTATGATAAATATTCAATGCTTACTACCAGCAATGAATTGGTCCTAATAGTAAGGAACTTTGTCCCTTTAAGCAAGTATTCGGTGTTGGTCATTGACTTTTGCGTATGGAGAAAATTCGGTTGAAAGAGAAAAATCCACCTTATTGCTCCAAAGGATGATGTGTATGAAAAGACATTTGTTAAAAGATGTTAAACTATTAAGTGAATCTCAGTTACCTCAAGGAGATTATATAATCCATGCAGTTGCATGTGGAGAATACAATTTTATGTGCCAAAAAATATATATTAAAATAATGTACAAGAAATACTCCAACCCATTACAAAGAGGTAGCATGACATGATAGGGTGAAACTCCACCCAAGAGTCCAAAATCCAAACCTAGAATAATACAACAAAACAAGCCCCAACCAATAAAAGAAAGATTCACAAGAAGATAAGATTCTTCCTAATTGCATGACAAGTTAAAGTATAACCCCACCAATTAGCAGACATGAGAAATAATAACCCCAATAAGAGTGGTGATATATAGACACCCCAATGTGGCAAACCCCCTTCTACACCCTTATGTAGCATGGGGCAATTTTGTCCAAAACAAACCCTATCTATGTTCCTTCACCCTCACTTTTTTGTCCTCTTTCTATTCTCTCAAATCCTCCGCCATCTCCACAACCTCTACCGGCCCTCTTCTGTTCCCAGAGACGGCGGCAGCGGCGACCAAAGGTCCAACCTTCATCCTCACTTTTCTCATCTCTCCAATCCATATTCTTATCTCGTCGACACCTTCATCATTATCGACGGCCGTCTCACACTTTGACCACCACCACCACCATCGGCGCCTTAGATCCGACACCACCATCATTCTCGCAACTGTGTTTCATCGTCCTCCCATCAGAGCCCAGAAAAAGTGTTTGAGAACACAATCATGAAATGATTGAGGCTAAGTAGCTTTAGTGAACAAATGCAATTTGATTTTGAGAAGAAATAGACATCAAGCGTATGACTCAGAAGGTTGGTTTGCTCGTGAAATAAAGGATTGGTAGATATGAGCAATGCACTTTGATTATTACAATAGAGACTTGGAAATCTTGAAGGAATTTGATTTAAATCGTGAAGCAAGAAATAAATCCATTTTAATTCCCTAGTTGTTGAGGCTAAGGCTGTATATTTTGCTAGTTGAAAAAAAATAGAGAATAATCAGAATAGAGAATAGTTGTTGAGGCTAAGGCTGTATATTTTGCTAAGGCTGTATATTTTGCAAGAAATAAATCCATTTTAATTCCCTAGTTGTTGAGGCTAGTTGAAAAAAAAATAGAGAATAATCAGAATAGATTAGGTGACATGACTCACAAAAAGATATCGAGCTGACTCTTGAGTCTTGATCGAGGCCACAAAAAATACACACCAAACTTTCAACATCTCTATATGATTGGACATCGAAGAAGATTTTGGTGAGTACGTATGAGTTATATCTATAACTTGTTGTTAGAAGAACAATGTCTCCCTTATAAATATGAAGCTCGTCATCTGAAAAGAGCTCAATCTGTGGTCGTGTAGCTCAAAAGGACAAATAGACAGAACTCAACGAAGACTGACTTAAGGGGTAGTTCAATTGAGCCCTAATTTACACCGAGAGAATCGCAAATTACTTACACATGCATCTCTTAATTTTGAGACAAGCATATGGCTACTGGCAGGATCAACCAGGTAACATCCATTAATGACTCTACACATAGTGAAAGTTTTGCGCCCACGAAAGGGGAGCAAAACAACCAATAGAGGAGGCATATAGTCCAAACCTATAAAAATAGTTTTGACTAAGAATGACCTTTCAAAAAATGGAATCTACAAGCATTTAGAAGCATTTAGCAAGGATGACGTGACTTAAGACTTAAGTTACTTAGGACTTAAGTGATGAAATCATAAGTTCAAGAGGGCTATAAATACTCATTTTAAGATCATTCTCAAAGCAGACCAAAACAGACTAAACCCTAGTATTATACTCAAGTACAAACTTTTTTTGTTAAACTTTTGATTCGCTCACTATTTAATTTATATTTGTTTTTCGTACAACATTATTTCATTTATATTACTACATCGGTCATTATTTAATTTATATTACTACATCGGTTGTGATATACATGCATGGTAGCAATTTCGTTTTTTGAGAGGAGCAATTTCTTGATTAGTCAAACTATATATAATCATGATAATTATATTTTTCTCATGTCCCCATTTTTAGGATTATGATGACATGAAATGATGAAAGATATCAATTTTAAAATTTATCCTTAATAATTTATTACACAATATTAAATATTAACTATTGTACCAAAAAAAAAAAATATTAACTATATTTCCCCATAATCACGAAGTTGATTGGAAATTTGCCACATGTTTCCATGTTTTTGATTCCTCAATCCATTCACGTAATATTGATGACCAATTTAAAAGATTTGGTTAATATGAATGTATGCAAGAGATTTAATGGCAAATATGATAGAAACTTAATTTAACTTTTCACCTATCATATTTACGAATCTGTCAAATTTGCTTTACAGCGATTCTTCCTTAACAGATAAGGGTTGAATTTGTGGCAGCATCAACTTATCAGAATCAGGATCAGAATTGGAATAAAATTTTGAAACTTAATTTCTTTTTATTTTTTTGAAACTTAGTTATGCTGCTCAAATGTCACTTTTTCTCTCGAAGAAGTTAAGATAAAATTCAAAGCTCAAAGAGTGTTAATGGTTTAAAATGTCATTTTTCAAATGTAAGTTAATTGTTAAATTTTATAGATGATGAAATCATATTTAGCCTAAAATTTTATATTTCAATTGAGTTCGAATGTTTTTACCTTAAATTGAGATATCATCCCATCACCCTAAATTTTCGTAACAACAATATATTATATAATTTTTTTTTGAAAGAACAATATATTATATCTTATGATAGTATATCATACATTAATATTAAAAAAAATTGTATTGTTTTTTCACATATAGATAAAGATAAGCGTTGATTAAAGTTTATAAAAAGTGTGATTCTGAGCCTACAAGTTGATTTTATAAGATTGAGTTAGATCAAATATAAAACATAACATGATATCAAAACTTATCGATTGAAATCAAGTTTGACTGCACATCACAACTTACAAAGTTGGTTGGTTTTGTAAGGTTGATCATTGACATGTTTCCAACTAGTTGGGTCATAAACACAAGTATGAAAACAATGACTTCAAACGAGGTCATTGCATTTGTACATTTTCTCGATAAAGGAATGTGGTGTTTCTTGAAAAACATTTATGTGACCGTTGTTTGTAGAAAAACTTAGACATTAAAAATGAAAAATAATATATTTATTAAGATCTAACTTTAATAAGATAAAAAATTCTAAATTTTCAAATCTAAAATCTATTTTCATTATTTTTTGGAGGTTAAAATTATGAAGGGAATACCAATACTCCCTTTATTAAGAGTGAGTTACTTGAATTCTTCTGTCCCACAATATGTCCTTTTAGAGGGTCAAATGATTGTTTACTTAACTATACTGTATTTCTAAGCAGCTTAAGTGGGAATGCCTTCATTATCACAAAGAATAACTTATTGGAAAATATTATTTAATTGTAATATTTAAAAATACCTACAATTTGTTCTTATTTGCCACGAAACATGGGAACATGATAAAAATGACAAAATTGTCACAAAGAGGACCCTCAAAAGAATTAAGGAGAGAATTAATCAGATTGAAAACTACATTAATGTTATAATATAATTTCAGTGGGTCCTTTTATTATTTTACGTACCAAAGAAAATCCAAAACAGGATTAAATATCATAGAAAATTAAATAATAATTATGTAGAAGGTTGCCTTGTCATTTTGTGTTTGTCTTTGATTTGTTGAAGATTAGATGAACTGTTTATGAACATCATCAAAGTGTGAAAATGGAATAATATCACAATATAATAATTAAATAATTAGAAAGCTACTAGTTTTGTAGTCTCTTCTAATCCTAAATTATGTCATTCACAAATAACAATATATATATTGGGTGAGGATGTAAAGAATTATACATCGAAGAGTTTACTTTTGCTTGACTTGAGTAACATCTTGATTAAATAACTTCTTGTCATAAGCTTTCACCACCAAAGTCATCTTAATTTTCATCAAAATTTCACTCTATCTTCATTTGGAGGCAAAAACTTTGGAAATATACAGCTTCTTGGGAGGCATATAGTGGTCTTGAACTAAGCTTTACACACACTGTGAGTTAGCATATCTTGAAACTTCTTTAAGAGCTTTTAACTTCTACTCTCTCTCATTTATTGTATTTAAGAATAGCATATTAAAAATGAGTTTGATTTTCCAAAAAGTGCAAAGTACAACTTTGTTTTGTTTCCTTGAATTTGAATTCACTCATATAACTTTGTTTGAATCAAGATGAGACGACTCTGATTTTAAGCTTGCAAATTAGCTTTAAAAGAAAACTCGAGATGAAAGATGTATAATCTTAATCCAAAGACTCAGAGTAAGGGACATATGTACATGGATTAACTTGGGGCAACTCTCCACACTATATTTTAATATCAGTCATTCAATAATTTAATTTTTCTCTACTTAAAACTAAGTGTTGGCCCCACAACAGTATCAAGAAAAAAATTATTAAATGTTTGTTTTTTTTTTTTGGTTACCATTAAATGTTTGTTTGGTCACATACACATATAAATGTATTTGACAGTGTTACAAATACTTTTAAATTATAAATACGAATAATTATAATTTGTCGATTTTAAACTATCTTCAATATTTTGAATGTATATTATAATTTTGCAGGATCATTATATTTAATTAATAATAATGATGACGTCGTCATATTAATTTTATTGTTTATAATTTAATGCATTTTATATAAGTATTTATAAAATATAAATTTATCCCATTAAAAAAATCTAGAATCCTTCTCTGCTCTAAGTTGTCAACAATGTGAACACATGGAATCTTTAATTTTATGGCAAATCATTGTCTGATTTTAATCCAAAGACTCTGAATCACTAACTTTGTAAGTGTGTGGAATCTTGATTGAGGCAAATTCGTGTTTCCATGCACATGCAAAGAGTATAACCAAATACTCCATATAATAATAATAATAATGTCTCATATTTAATTATCACTAACTAGCCTCAAACTCTTTGCAGATTCCATAGAAATATTGACATCTTGAAATCACTTTCTATCTATTCATTTGGTACTTGAACAACATGGAGGAAAGAACTGAGATGGATATTAACAAGGTTGATGATTTGATGCCTGGCTTTCGTTTTCATCCCACAGATGAAGAGCTTGTTGGTTTTTACCTCAAGAGAAAAATTCAGCAAAAATCTCTTCCTATTGAACTTATTAAGCAAGTGGATATTTACAAACATGATCCATGGGACCTTCCAAGTAAGAATTCTTATAACACAAACTTAATATTTTCTAGCTTTCTCTTGTTTTAACATAAAACCCATTTTCCTTTTTCTAATATTGTTCTAAAAAGTGAACACAAAATTTTAAATATTAAGGTTCTGTTTAATTGAAGAAAATAATCAGTTTACATTTTAAATTTTGATCCCTACAAATTTTTTATTCATTAGCCCATATATATCTTTTATAAAAATATGGTATTTTTAATTAATTTCTTTGCAAGGACCAAAAAAGACTATGTTTAATTTTATAAAAGATGAAGATTAAAATGGATAAGAAAATGATGTTTTGGTATTTTTGAATTTCATTTTTTTTTGTAACCAAAAAAAAAAATTTCATTTTTTTTAATCATAGTATTTTTGAATTTCATAAAAATGTTGAATCAGTTTTTAAAAATTGTACAAGAAAATGACAAGAGAATTATTGAACCTATATTCTATCTTATTTACCAATTAAATTGAAAACATAAAATATGAAACTATTTTATTGACCAAAAAATGTTAACTTCATTTTATTTTTGTAAACAAGAAGAGCTAGCAAGTAGTGGTGAAAAAGAATGGTATTTCTATTGTCCAAGGGACAGAAAATATAGAAACAGTTCAAGACCTAATAGAGTTACAAGAGCTGGATTTTGGAAGGCAACTGGAACTGATAGGCCTATATACTCATCAGATGGAAAATGCATTGGTTTGAAGAAGTCACTTGTCTTCTATAAGGGTAGAGCTGCCAAAGGGATGAAAACTGATTGGATGATGCATGAGTTTAGGTTACCATGCATTTCAGATTCAAACACTCCTCCTAAAAAGTTTTCAGATAAAAGTTTCTCTCCAAATGTAAGTGTTTTAGTATTTTCATACCACCTATCTCATTTTTACTATTTAATATATTTTTACTAGATAATTTTATTGTAGAATATTATAAGTCAAAATTAGTTTTAAGTTACACCATTTAATAAAATTTCTAGATACTTAAATACATGCATTAATCTAAAATGATTCAACATAGTATAAAATTTTAGAGTGCTGTAAATGATAGATGATGGTTTGGAGGTACCAACCTAGTTGAGATGTCTTTTCTGCTGTTTGATGTCCATGCACTCTATTGTTTCCTTTAAAAAAACATAGTATGAAAATAAGAACAATAATTTTTTTTTCTTCCAATTTTTACATTTGGAATAAACAATGAGTAATCACTCATCTATTAAATCAAATGAAAAAAATATTACATTTTACTAAATCAAATGAAAAAAATATTACATTTTAGCTAATGTTATTAAATGAACATTGTTAAGTTTTGTTCTACATTCCAATTTTGATTAGTCCTTTATGAATTTTTCAGGATTCATGGGCAATCTGTAGGATCTTCAAGAAAACCAATTCCCTTTCCATGGTACAAAAAGCATTGTCTCACCCTTGGATCTCCCAGTTACCAGGAAGCATGGTTAATGAATTACTCACACAAACTACAAACATCAACCAATTCTGTTCAGAAAATAATATCTCATGCACAACAACAGAACATGGATCATCAGCAGGAACAAACTTACAAATGTAAGTGTTGGAAGTTTTCAATAATATTTTATCAGTACTACTATAATATCTAATTTACTTATTTATCTTATAAAGAATTAGATGCAAATTAAGTCAAATGAGAAATGAATTGTTGAATAAATTATTTAGTTGCTTGTATGAGAAGAAATATTTTTATTGACACTTAAATAAGAAAATCATCAATATTTTCATAATATGAAAAATCGTAGATAACAATTTTGATGTATATTTAAAAATAAAGTATTAAGTGATTGCAAACTTACTCTAAAACTCTCTTTTTAACATTAGAAGTTTTAATTGAGTGAAACTCATGTGGTCCCACAATTTTGAAAAAGGACCTACAAAAAATTATGGATTCTGCATGAATTTGACCTAATAAGAGAGATAACATCGGAAAAATAGTGTTAGAGTTAGTATTGCCGGTACTACTCACTACAAATTTATATATCAATGTGCCTAATAATTTTATCCATTAAATTTTGTAGCAACAAGCATGAGCTACAACAAGTCTCCAATGCCAACTTCTCAGCTTCAGATTTTCCAAATTACAAACCTATCAACAACATCAACACAATTTCCAAATCCTCACAAATTCCTGTTCCTAATGGAGACATTATTGATAACCTAATGTTCTACACACTTGAAGCCAATGGTTCCACAAAGTGCACAATTGATGATAGTTCAATTCTTTCCAACACAAACTATATTGGTTTTGAAGATGCAAATAATCAATATAATGGCTTTTCAATTAGTTTACCTCAAGATATGCAACCAAACGTTGTGAATATTCAAGATCAAATGCAGCTTAATCAATGGGAAAATCTTGGAAGAACAACTGAATTTCCATTCAATTTGTCTCCAAGTTTTGATGCTTTGAGGACTAGTGTCACATGGGACTTGCACTAGTTAAATGTCCACAACCCATGTCACTAGTAAATGTTACACATAGGATAATATGTTTGGATTTATGTGTCAAATTAATGTACCAAACATATACTTAAACCAAATTGGGGGAAATTTATAGGGGTAGTTAGGTACTGGTTATAGCAAGCTATAGTTATAGTGTGGTTGATTATCATTTTTACCAATTAGTATATTTACCAATAAAATCATTACCATTTTAATTGGTTGTGATTTTACTTGTAAATATACATGTTTTGTTTGTTTATATGTACATTTAAAAACCAGTACTACCCTGCAGGAACATAGAAAAAGAATACAAAATGTATAATAGGCGTGTAGTGTTTATATATGATAAGGTCATGTACAACGAAAAATAGATACAAAAATATTTCCAAGGGCTTAGCAAAAAATTTGTTGTATTTTATTTAGGATTTTTATATATATTATCTTCATGTAACATATCTAGTTGAATAGTATACTATGTTCATATAACAATAATTTTTTATTTTTATTTTATGCTTGTTTTATTATTTATATAGATATCTTATTTCATTTTCCTTGTCACAAATCTTAATGACATATATAGCTACTATATCAAGTATAAACATTTTAGGAGTGTTGGAAAAATACTCATACGAAGTTAAAAAAATGTACAAGAGGAAAGAGTTTGAAAAAGAAAAGCAAATAGTATTATATTCTAAACAATATTGGGAAATTTCTTGTAGTTTTGTTTTTGGAGCATATAGTTGAAAAGGTTGAAAAAGTTAAAACAAAGCACAATAAGATTGCTGTTTAGAGACTGTAGACTTATATCTTGGCTGCTTTTAAGAAGTCGATAACAAGTTAAATAATTAATTACTTTGTATAAAACAAATTAAATAAAAAATAAATTAAAGTTAGCTTTCATGGTTTTGGATAAGCAATACTATTAGCTAGCACATAATTAAATGGAAGAGTGTAAATTTGTTCCGTGTAAGAATGAATTTAAAACTGCAGACAAATGGGACATTTTGTTCATCACTTTCACACACATTAGAGTGTAAAATCATATCATATTTTTAGGCTCTCTAATGAAATTTAGAGACTATAGTCTATAAAATCATTTGCATGTGGCGACGTGAAAATACAATACTTCATGAATTCGAAGAGGCAAAGATGAAAGGATATGATCACGTAGAAATTTTCATTCTCAATGCATGAACGAAACTAAAAATGCATGTCACATATCCAATATATACAATGAACCATGTGTTCATTATGTCTTCATTTGTGCCAAAAATGCACATGAACACGCTAACTCTACTATATATTTTTTTTTTGCTACAATACTCTATCAAATATTACACCCAAAAAAAAGTTAATCATGTGCTCATCTTTATGCTTTTATCAATAAATAGAATAGTTGTATGATTTTAGCAAATTACTTAAAAACTTAAGTTATTTGATTGATAAAGAATGATAACATGATAAAACAAAAAAAAGGTTAAAGGGATGATTCAAATTAGAATAAAAAATTATTACACCAAAAAGTAGTATTTTTTATATAAAAGTATAGAGATTTAGAAAATTTTATTATCTAATAAAGAATGATTAAATTGTGGATAAAATTTATAAATGGTATAGTTCAAAAAGAAAAAGTCACACTAAACTTTTGTCAAAAAAAAAAAGTCACACTAAATCCTAACTAAGGAAGCATCCATACTCCTATAATTTGAAAGATCTGACCAAGGAAGCATCCAACTTGATCAATCTTTTAGAATTATATGTACTAGTCAAATATTGAGAACATGGTTATCATATCGTCGTCGTTCCTGAGTTTCATATGGGTGGACTGGACGATTTCATCTGAGTCGGTCGATGAACAACGATACTCAATATTCTCCACCTTCCTTGCGTCTCTATGGTTGAGTCGACGATGAATTTGGTCCAACTGATCTTTCAAGTTAGACAATCTGACATCAACTCGGGCCCTAAGTAAATTAGGTTTTCCACGTTGTAGTAAACTACAAATAACTTGGTGTTTATATATTATTGATAAGTGTTAATGATTATGTGATGTGGTTTATAGAAAATGAACAAAACATACCATGTAGCTCAAACTTTCATAGATTTCCTTCCTCACATCATACCTGAGATTGGTAGGGATCCGAAGGTGGAGGACCCACGGCAGCACGTACCGGGATACGTGTCCGGATTGTATAAGGTATTTTACCTGAAGATACTTCCCCCAACCGAGGAGAGAGAAACACTTGTGTGGACCAGGACCAAGAATTTTGGTTTGGTCACACACAAAGAGAGAAGAGAGAAGAGAGAGAAGAGAGAAGAGAGAGAAAATGGAGAAGAGAGAGAAGGCAAATTCTTGTGTGTGTGACCAAACCAAAAATTTTGGTCCTGGTCCACACAAGATTTTCTCCCGAGGAAAACCCCATTGGACGAAGAATTAGGAGATAATTATTAAGGAGGGTATGTTAGGAATACTTTGGATTCACTGCATATCATCATTAGTGTCAGGATGGTGGAGGATGGTTTGCAAAATGGTCGGACATATGAAGACCTACATGTTTTACTCAAATATGTGGGAGTTGTTGTTATGTTCTGGTATATGAGCTGAACGCAGTTATAACTACCGCTAGTTTGTGCGAGTGACAGTTAACTACCGCTAACTTGATAAAATGGTATTTAACTTTCGTTGGGGGTGAAAACGTCACTTCGGGGTGCCTAAGGGCATCCCCGGAGTGTCTAAAGAGCAATATCCTTGACTCCACGTAGTTCAAAATGCTTGAATTTGGATTAATATTTAGAGTTCGTATAGTAAGTAGATCAAATTGATTTGGTCTATTTATGCACACTAATTTATTAATATGATGCAGATCAGGTCAACCTATATGACAACTCTATTTAAAACGTCTCTAAAAATTGATAATTTTTATTTATAGAGAATATTTTCATATTTAACTTTTATCTTATACCCTTTCTTCTTTTTCAATTTCATTTTTATTAACTTCTTACATGTTAATTTTATCCCTTTCAATATTTTTGGTAAACGAGCTTATTCAGAAAGTGGTTTTCTACACCTCCGTTCTATTCATTTTATTTTTAATCTTCATCAAGTTCACTTTTGATTTTTGTACATGCATTTTTTTCCTTACCTATATTATATTGTCTTAGACTTAAAGTATACTTTTCACATGACAAGTAGCAAAATCCCATAGATATCCTTTTCCCAAGACAAGTATTATAAGCTTTTTTTGTTGAGAGCAAACATGACAAGTATTATAGAAACTATTGTTCCCACAATCAAAAGTAATGCAGAGATCATGTATGGTTGTAGCTTCCAACTTCATTGTGTGGCTATTTTGCATTGCTTCCAATAATAATAGAATATATATCAATATATGGCATAATGACATACAAAAGGATAAACTTGTTTTTTAACTCTAAAAGGATAAAACTGTCTTGTTCCATTGAGCAAAAAGAAGAAAAAAATGTTGTGCATTAATTTGATGCAACACACACCACAAACTAGCAGTGGGACCAATATAGTATGTATGAATTTGTACATTATTGATTAGCCTATCCAGAAATCATATTTGACAGATTTTTATTGGATGAAAGACGTATTTAATGATGATATTATCATCACATACTTTGGATATTTGATATATTTTATAATGAAAGAAAATAATTTCTAAAAGATATGTGGTTTGAGAAGCAAAGAAATACTACAAACCAATAGAAACTTAGATATAGATTTCATAAGATATAGACCTTTAGTTTTGCTCAATGAAACCCAACTATAAATAGCCATATAACCTAATTAGATAACCATCCTCAACATTGCCAATTGAGCTTCATTTGTTTACTTAGTAAGCAATAAAATACTAAAATGGCTGCCTCAACAATGTCTCTCTCTTCTTCATCATTTGTCGGGAAGGCAATGAAGCTTTCCCCATCCACTCAAATTGGGGTGGGAAGAGTCACAATGAGGAAAACAACCACCAAGAAGTCTGCTCCGTCTGGAAGCCCATGGTACGGTCCAGACCGTGTAAAGTACTTGGGCCCATTCTCTGGTGAAGCCCCATCCTACCTCACCGGTGAATTCCCTGGTGACTACGGTTGGGACACTGCTGGACTCTCTGCTGACCCAGAGACATTTGCCAAAAATCGTGAACTCGAGGTCATCCACAGTAGATGGGCTATGTTGGGTGCCTTGGGATGTGTCTTCCCTGAGCTCTTATCTCGCAATGGTGTCAAATTCGGTGAGGCTGTGTGGTTTAAGGCAGGATCACAAATCTTTAGTGAGGGTGGACTCGACTACTTGGGTAACCCAAGTCTAGTCCATGCACAAAGCATCCTTGCTATTTGGGCTTGCCAAGTTATCTTAATGGGCGCTGTGGAGGGTTACCGTATTGCTGGTGGACCTCTCGGTGAGGTAGTCGATCCACTCTACCCAGGTGGTAGCTTTGACCCCTTGGGCCTTGCCGAAGATCCCGAGGCTTTTGCAGAGTTGAAGGTGAAAGAACTAAAAAATGGTAGGTTGGCTATGTTCTCTATGTTTGGATTTTTCGTTCAAGCCATTGTGACCGGAAAGGGACCCATCGAGAACCTCGCCGACCACCTTGCTGATCCAGTTAACAACAATGCTTGGGCTTACGCCACAAACTTTGCTCCTGGAAAATAAGAAATTACTACACCAAATCAGAAGTGAATGACTTGAATATTAAAGTTTGAATTTGTTTTTATGTTATATTTTGTAATACATGGTGCATTACATCTTATTTTTTTTTCCTAAGTTTGTACAAATTAAGTAATTGAAATGAATGGTTTTACCAAAACAAGGGAGTGATGAATGTGAATGTGATTATGCAAGCTATCAACACTTTGTTAAATATAATGAATTACCAAAGTATTGCCTAACTAATTCTTCCAAAATCTCATGTCACTTGTGATCGCATCTGTCACCTTCATTATGGATTCGAAACTAACAAAATAAAGTAAAATCATATTGTGATTTAATGAATACAGTATAATGATGTTTTAAACCAGTGAAGTTTTATTATTTTAATTTTTCATATTTTATCAATTTATATTTCATCATATTTTACATGAGATCGTTGCTATTCCGAACCTCCCTTCATGGAGAACTTCCATCCGTTATATATTTATAGAAAAGCAAATAAATATGTGTATCTTCTGTTTTTCTGATGCTCATATGATGCCAAAGGTGGTTGTACCTCTAAGCACTAAGCTTATTTCGTAGTTTAATTTCCTTTCCTATCAAATAAACCATCAATGAATAGAGCAACACTTGCTTGAACACAATCACAAATATAAATAATTTGGACACACACATATAAACATACATATCAATTAATAATTCAAAAAATATATTATTTAATTTATTTTTCTTTTATCTTTTTTCATGTATGTGTGTCCAAATCAAAATAATCCAGGGTTAGGACCAAGCAAGTCTATCTGAAATGAATAAGGATCAATTTTCGAACACAAAATGTAATATAATAAAGACAAACAACAATATTTTGATAAAATAATAAAATTAGATGCTGATATTATGCTATTTGAAGGATGAGTTTGAATTTTATCTTAGAAAATGTGACAGGTCCAGTAAAAAAGAATCATGAAAGATGGATATAAATAAATGTTTGAAAAGTCTATTCGAATGTCCACCGGTTCAACCCAAATTACATTCAATCTATTTAACTAAAAAAAATATAAATATTCTTAAAGCAGATTAAAATTAGGTAAAGATGATATTGAGAGAATTCATATAAACACGACTCGCCTATAAAAAAAAATATTGGTTTCGATTTATAGAACCGTCCATTTGAGAGATAGTTCAACTCTTTAAACAAAAAGCTAGATAGCTCACAACCAACTTGGTAATTAGCCTTATAGGACGTCCAAATGTCATATGGTCGTGGAAATATATGTAGTGTACATTGGAGAGCCAAGTACTTCTGTGATAGTGAATTGGCAGCAAATAAACTGATCATATACATGGATTTTCTTATTAATCTCATTATTTTTACTTTACAAAACATATAATAAGATAAGTTTATTTTAATTAATTTATTTATCTCATTATTTTCATTTTTTTACAAGCTACATGTTTCACAATAAAATGAAGCAAAATATCAAGATACCTTCTTCACAAGACAAGTACTAGCAACTAAATATGTGCACATGATAATAAAAAAAACCACAATGATATATATAGCGAAGGAAATTTTCAAGAAAACATCTAGACAGTGTAATTGCTCCACGCCATTCCTTAAATATACCACATTACCTCCCTTGATTTTCGGCCAGCATGAAATTTAATTGGCTTAGACTTTTTCTTGATCAATTCTTGATAAAATCTCTCTAGATAAATAGCAATGCTCAAAAAAAAAAAAGAGGGAAACTACTTGATTAGTTAGCTAAAACAAGAGAGCATGGATTTGATGTGTTTTTTTGTTTTGTTGCATTTGCTTCCAAAAATAAACGGTAGAATATGGTATAATGACATAATATTAGGGTAAATGTGTTTTATCCATTGAGCCAAAAAAGAAATATGCTTTGTCCTTTTGATGCAACACACACCACACATTAACTAGCAATGGGACCAATATGCAATGTGGTCCCTCTTCCACAACACATGATTTTATACCGTTATGTATGAATTTGTACATTATTGACTATCCTATCCAGAAATTAAAATTGGCAAATTCTTATTGGATGGAAGAGGTATTTAATGATATTAATATATACTATTATTGACGATATTTGATATGTTTGGGAAAAGAAGAAAATAATTTCTAAAGTGATATGTGGTTTGAGAAGCAACTGTAATGCTCAAAACCAATAGAAACCAAGATACATAGATTTCATTAGATATAGACTTTTATTTTATCTTGTTGAAACAACATATAAATAAATATCACCATAACCCAACACATTTAATATAGCCATCATCAACATTGCCAATAAAAATATTCATTTGTTTACTTAGTAAACACTAAAATACTACCATGGCTGCTTCAACAATGTCTCTCTCTTCTTCATCATTGGTTGGGCAGGCAATCAAGCTTTCCCCTTCCACCCAAGACTTTGGAGTGGGAAGAATCTCCATGAGGAAAACAGCCACCAAGAAGAACGTCCCTTCTGGAAGCCCATGGTATGGTCCAGACCGTGTCAAGTACTTGGGTCCATTCTCTGGTGAAGCTCCATCTTATCTCACTGGTGAATTTCCCGGTGACTATGGTTGGGACACTGCCGGACTTTCAGCTGATCCAGAGACCTTCTCTAAAAACCGTGAACTCGAGGTCATCCATAGTAGATGGGCTATGTTGGGAGCCTTGGGATGTGTCTTCCCCGAGCTCTTGGCTCGCAATGGTGTCAAATTCGGTGAGGCAGTGTGGTTTAAGGTAGGATCCCAAATCTTTAGTGAGGGTGGGCTTGACTACTTGGGTAACCCAAGTCTAGTCCATGCACAAAGTATCCTTGCTATCTGGGCTTGCCAAGTTATCTTAATGGGAGCTGTCGAAGGTTACCGCATTGCTGGTGGACCTCTCGGTGAGGTGGTCGACCCACTTTACCCAGGTGGTAGCTTTGACCCATTAGGCCTCGCTGACGACCCAGAGGCTTTTGCAGAGTTGAAGGTGAAAGAACTCAAAAATGGTAGATTAGCCATGTTTTCTATGTTTGGATTCTTTGTTCAAGCTATTGTTACCGGGAAAGGACCTATAGAGAATCTTGCTGACCACCTTGCGGACCCAGTTAACAACAATGCATGGGCCTATGCCACAAACTTTGCCCCTGGAAAGTGAGCCAAAACTCCCCATAGCAATGAGAAGTGACTTCTGAAGCAAACAATGAGAATTCACTAACTTGAATATCACATTGTGAATTGCTTATTGTTGTATGTTTTGAGAAATATATGGTGCATTTAGATTTTTTAATGTTTGTACTTTTTAAGAGAGTGAAATGAATGTGATTATGTGAATGATGATAATGCAATTTATCAACACTTTACCAGACCTAATGAAATGCCAAAGTATTGTGTAGTTTTATTGTCTGCATTATTCCTTGTCTGCTTATTGATAAGTTTAAGAAAACAATTGTAATTTTTCAATCAAATAATATGTGTATCAATGTTAATATAAAATAAACAAATGTCTATTTTAGTTTTTGATTTTGTGTGTGTAGAATATAGAGACAGCAAGTGATTTTAAAAATGCTATAACTTTTGCTAAAAAAATTGCTATTGTATATAGAATCTAGATTCCCTAAAAAATGAAACATTTCAAATGGATTGCTTTTACGAAATTTCCACTATCGTTCAAGTGATTAATCTTTATCGAAGGCACATAAGATGAGTTCTCTCTTTCCAATTGTATTTTCTTCATCGAACTCGTGACCACTTGTTTAAAGAGTCCAAATTTCTTACCACTTGAACCAATCCACTACTAGTAATAGTTGTTTCTTATACATATCAACCAATTACTTCATTTTAAAAGAACATGGTTTACAATGTGGGAAGGAATTTCCTAGAGATAACAAATCATGAGTACAAATCTTTCCCAATTCTTCTTGATATTTTTCAAATGCATGTATTGCTCATATAATAATGTTACAAATTTCATAATAGTTACGTATGTAAAGTAGTTTTTCAAAACTTAAAGATATAAAATTTAATTAAGATAAAAAATATGTCGAGAAAAATTAAATAGCAATTAAAAAAATAAAAGAAATCAATTTTAAATAAAAAGTCTCCTACAGTTAAAAGAAAATCTTTAAAACTAGTCTTAGAATTATTTTAGGTCTCAATTGGTGGCCCTGACATCTCTATTAATAAATAATTGCATAATGTGGTCATGATTGGATTCTCTCAAGTGTTAATCTCACATATGGGAGTAAAGTGTGATCTCACATATTTATTACATCTTAATTTTTCATTTGTTTCTTTCTAGTAAGAGATCATACTTGACATATTATGTGAAAATCACATATACGAGAGGATCCATTTTCAATGTGGCATAGCAGCTCAAAATGTCTGGAATTAGTTATGTCTACCACTCATGATACACATTCAGTTATAGTTGAGTCGGTGTTTAGAACTGGGCCGGATTGGTCAGCTCAATTGGTTGAACCAAAAACTAGATTGAATCGTGCTTCGATTGCAGTTGGCTTAACCAGTTTAACCGATCGGTTGAACCAATTTAACCATGACTTAAGAGAATCACGGGGTTGACTTTCGTTCCGGTTTTTAAATTATTGAGTTGAATTTTGGCTACTGTTAACTAATAATTCCATTTATTTATTTTCTTATACAGTTATAAATGAAAAAAATAAAATAAGGCCGTGGTATTATATAAAATTTTAATCAAGTTTTCACAAGACAATTTAACAAAGCAAAATTCTTACATATATATGTATATCCTTATCAGTACAAAGTACTATAGCCATTTGTACGTACGGACATGTGTATAATCCAACTTCCCTGTGTGTTTATTTTGCAGTGATTACATATATATACATAATGAGAATAAATTTGTTTTGTTCATTTGATGCAAACAGAAGAAACTAGCAATGGGACCAGTGCAATGTGGTCCCTCTTCTATAAATCTATTGATTATTATCCCATCAAGAAATCATAAATGACAATTTCTTATTGGATGGAACAAGTTTTTCATGATATTTGATGTGTTTTTGAAAAATAATTCTGAAGAGATATATTTGTGGTTTGAGATGTAAGAGTAATGCTCCAAACCAATAGAAATCAAGATATAGATTTCATAAGATAAGGACCTCTAGTTTTTCTTGTTGAATTAACATATAAATAGTACCAATAGACCATAACCAAGCATCATCAATAACCATCCTCTTCATTTTCAATAGAGCTATTTATTTTCTTTTAACTAAGTTGCAAATAAAATACTACAATGGCTACATCAACAATGTCTCTCTCTTCTTCAACAATGGTTGGGAAGGCAATCAAGCTTTCCCCCTCTACTCCAGACCTTGGAATGGGAAGAGTCACCATGAGGAAAACAACCACCAAGAAGAACGTTCCTTCTGGAAGCCCATGGTACGGTCCAGACCGTGTCAAGTACTTGGGCCCATTCTCTGGTGAAGCTCCATCTTACCTCACTGGTGAATTTCCTGGTGACTATGGCTGGGACACTGCTGGGCTTTCTGCTGACCCCGAGACATTTGCCAAAAACCGTGAACTTGAGGTCATCCATAGCAGATGGGCTATGTTGGGTGCATTGGGATGCGTCTTCCCTGAGCTCTTGTCTCGCAATGGTGTCAAATTCGGCGAGGCTGTGTGGTTCAAGGCAGGATCCCAAATTTTTAGTGAAGGTGGGCTTGACTACTTGGGTAACCCAAGCCTAGTTCATGCACAAAGCATCCTCGCTATATGGGCTTGCCAAGTTATCTTAATGGGAGCTGTTGAGGGTTACCGTATTGCTGGTGGACCTCTTGGTGAGGTAGTCGACCCACTCTACCCGGGTGGAAGCTTTGACCCATTGGGCCTCGCTGATGATCCCGAGGCTTTTGCTGAGTTGAAGGTGAAAGAACTCAAGAATGGTAGGTTAGCTATGTTCTCTATGTTTGGATTTTTCGTTCAGGCCATTGTAACCGGAAAGGGACCTCTAGAGAACCTTGCTGACCATATTGCTGACCCCGTCAACAACAACGCATGGGCCTTTGCCACAAACTTTGTCCCCGGAAAGTGAACAAAAACTATGTTAAGTGTCTAGGTCGAAGGAGAGTGTGAATTTCGCATTGTTAATTTTGTGAAATATTCAGTGCATTTTGATCTTTCTTCAAGTTTGTGCCGATTTAGCGACTGATATACATATTCTAATGTGCCAATGCAATGAATTTTAATGATGATCATGCAAGAAATGTAAATTATTCTTCAAAAATATTTACTAGCATATCACCATTAATACATCTCTTTCTCAATCACTTTTTCTAAATACTTTCTTTATTTACTGTTGTCCTCTGCAGGAAATTAAGAGTATAAGAAACTGTCTTAATTAAGGATTTCTTTTATCTTCCAATAAACACTGCATAATAATGCATTCACTTTGAATCTTATATGATAAATATACATAATTTAAGTGAGGTTGGTGGTGAATAAGATCACGTTTTTCACTTCTTTTACTCCACAATATGAAAATTTTCTGACGTTAGCTATGATATTTCAGAAGTTTTGGTGGAGCATTACTTTAGTATCACTTATTTTCTCATTTTTGTTTGTGTCTGTTTGATAGTTTCCATTGTAAAGATTTGACTATGAAGAACAAGATGAATTATTGTTTTTTGAGAGTAGCATATGAACAAAGAAACATATACTTTGAAAAGTTAAATAGAAGAAAGATATTAATATTAGTAAACAAAATACACCTCAAAAAAAAAAAATTCATCCGTTACTCAAAATAATTTAAAATAATCAATAATCATCGATAAAAAAACTCATTTTAATGGAAAAATTACTCATCTGGAATAAACAAGCATGTTGATACACATTTAAGAAAAACAGAGGAAATAACAACAGAAGATAAAATTTCTATTTTTCTATTTTTCTAGCATAGGAAAATAGAGCAGGGGTCATGCAATTTTCATTCTTACTTTTGAGTTTTAATGAAATAATTGAACCTTTGAAGTGTAAAGACTTGTTGGTTTATATATTTGGAAAATCTCAAGATTGTAACATGAATGAAGAAACAAGGAAGCTTTAATAAAAATGTAGAATTAGCTAACTAATCAATGCATCCGTTTTCTTCGCGCCAAGGGTGCTTGGAAAAAAAAAAACCATTCATTGCAAGTTTCTAAGAACACGAATTCTATGACCTAAGATAGGGATGTTTCCGTCTAGCTTATATTTCCTTGATACCATATCAATCTGAAGCTTGGAGACACTTTCTATTACAAGACGAGTAAAACCATGTCTGCAAATCATGTGCATTCCTGTGTATATTCCCCACATTTCGACATGGATGGCATCACAAGCGTCAATCCTTTGAATAGACGCCTTCAATTAATGACCCTCTGAATCCTAAAACAAGCCACCACAACATAAAATATTCATTGCATCCTTGTAAGCTCCATTGAAAGAGCACACTCACAAGATAAATTTTCTTAGCCATATCCCGACATCTCTTAATTACTTTCTCTGAACTCAAATATAAACAAAATATATAATTTCATACTTATAAACGATGATAGTCAAGTGAATTTATTTTTGGAAAATGCTAGAGTTCCCGAAAACAAATCTCACGAGATTATCCCGATAGTGCAAAATAGCCATGTGGGTACCACCTCCTTTTTTCAATAACCCATGTATTCCAATAATAAAAACAAATCCAACGGCTGACAAATATTCGGGAACCTGTCGGGATGATTTGTATCTTCAACCTTATCCATTCTTCTTCTTCCCACTACTCATCAACTGAAGTATTCACTACAAACTCACTACAAAGCTCTCGTTTTTTCTCATATGGGTAATCTTATCAACCATCACCTATCTAACGTGTTCCTGTTCAAAAAAAACCTATCTAACGTGTTAAATTAACCATGGGCAGCGTGTAAAGTATTCATTACAAAGCATTCATCAACTGAAGATTACCCATATTGTGAGCCAAATAACCATGGGCAGTGTGTTGTATCTAGCGTGTTGAATATATAGTAAAAAGGCAATCGTGAAAATTCGTGAAAAAACCTCTCGCGAGGTATAGCATCACTCATAAACAGTACACATCATTCGCGATGCCGTCGGGATAAAATATTTCGGGACATCTAGCATTATTGATATTTAGAATAGTAACATTAAATGTGCTTACATTAGTTAAAACCTGTTTATATTTGAGTCCAACAATTTTATACATTGTTTTGCTTATATTTGAGTCTGAAGTAGTAATGAGTAATGTGGATAATTTGCATGATTTGACACGGCATCTGAAACATTTATTTATTTATTTTGCACAGTTACAAATGAAAAATAAAAGAAATGAGTGGCATTATATATATAAGACTTAAATTAAGTTTTCACAAGACAATTTAAATATAACAAAGCAAAATTTTTATTGATATATTTATTTATCACGTTTAAAAAACTATCGCTAACAATGCATAGACAATTGGTTATAGCTTCTAACTTCCTTCTGTGTATATTTTGCAAGTGATTCCAATTATATAATTACTGTTTTGTTCCTTTGATGCAAACAGAAGAAACTAGCAATGGGACCAGTGCACTGTGGTCCCTCTTCTGTAAATCAATTGATTATTATCCCATCAGGAAATCATTAATGACAATTTCTTATTGGATGGAACAAGTTTTCATGTGTTTTATCTTGGTTTTCGGGTGTCAAACATTGATTACGTTTGAACCTTTTTAACCGGTGATATCTTATTTTTTCTTGGGAAGGGAAAAAGTAAGTAAAACCCTTGAGAATCGAGGTCCGGGAGTTGTTTTCGCTACGGGAAGGTGTTAGGCACCCATAACGACTATAGTAACCTATAGGAACCGTCTTTATTTTCTACGCGTGCGCTTTATTTTTAAATGCTATTTGAAAAGTGATATTTACACCTAAGAGTATTCTAAGTGAAGAATTGGGGGGAGAATAATGTGTTTGAATTTTTATTTTATTTGAATTGAAGGAATTTTGATTCCTTGCCTACGTACCCTTTTAAGGGATCAAATCCACCGTAGTTCTCTTCCAAAAAATGTTTTTGTTTTTATTGGTTGATTTTAAGTTTGAAAATTGGAATTTTGAAGAATGAGAGAGAGAGGCCTTAAAGGCATGAGAGTTTAAGAAAAGGTGAGGTTTGATTAGTTATTTCGTAAAGGAAAGTCAAAGTATGATTAAGATTCATTGAAATTTGATTAAGAAAATAAAAGGAAAATACAATGGGATTTTGATCCCAAGGTTTATTATGAAAAATGATTTGAGTGAAGTTGGTTCATATTTTTTGGAAAATTGATTTTTTCTAAGTTGTAAATCCTAAGCATTCATCTAAACATTCAATCCTAAACATACATCTAAACATGTATATCCTAGCCATACATCTAAAGTGAGGTGTGTGCATGTGTCGGTGCTTGTGTCGGTGTACATTATTAGAGTCCATTGTCTTTTACATCATTGGCCTAGATACATTCTATGGTCTTGCAAGAATTTAAAAGCATAGGAAAAATATTACAAAATTCCTAGGTTTTACATTCTAATTTTTGGTGAAACTTAAAGTGCAAGAAATAAGATGAAGGAGTAGATGAAGTATGGAATGCTTATGGATGAATGAAACATGAAATGAGGTAGTTAGTGGCATAAGGAATAATAGGAATTGAAAATTATAAGCAAAAGAAATGCTAAAACTTGGCAAAAGTTAATGAAATTCCTAAGCTAAAAGTGGCAAAATACACTTGAAATTTACCATGACATCCAAACAAATATATGACCTATAATCCTCATATCATGACAATTTTCTAAAGGGGTTTACTTACAATGAATGACATGGGAATTATAAGAACATATTCAAGTCAAGATCCATGATATATTTAAGCATATTTGCATCATTTATTCACAAACATAACTTGCAAACCAAGCAATTAAACCAAATTCACACACATGCAGCAAAAGCATATGCAAACAGTGGTTAAAACTTCACAAAATCACATGGTATAGGTCACAAATTTTCATCAAAAAAATTGGAACTAAAATCAAGCAATTTTCACAAGTTTTTAACCCAAAAAAGTATCACAAAATAGCAAGAAAATCAACTCATTATTTTTTTATCATTTTCAATATGCAAAAATCATCACAAAAACACTACCAAATTATCAAGAAATGTATGTGACAATTTTTAGAATTTTTAAAGGATTTTTGGACTTAAAAATGTACAAGAAAATCACAAATTTGAACAAAAAACTAGTAAACAAATAAAAAAAATGCTACACATATTTTTATCAAGGTTTAACACGTAAAAGTATCACCAAATGGTCAAGAAAAAAACATCAAAAGCATATGAAAAATTTCATGGAATTTTTATGAGAATTTTAGGCAAGGCAGGGGCTCAAACAGCAAACAAGCAAGTGTATATAGCAAAAAACAACAAAAAAAAACGAAAAAAAGAAAGGAGGCCTAGGCCCAACCCAAACCTGCATGGATCTTGGATTCTCAGGGGATTCAGGGGTCGTTGGATTGATCCAGATGGATCAACCCTAGATCCAACGGCCAGGCAACGAAGGAAAGCGAACCAAATGAACCAGGCCGGTCCAAGGGCTTATATAAATGCCTAGTGACCGGTCTAATCCATTTCTCACTTCCCATTCTCTCTCTTCACTCGTTCTTCTCTCTTCTCTCTCTAAACCCTAACTTCGCCTGAAACTGGAGAGGACGGCGGAGGACGGCAGTGGAAGATGAAGATTCATCGGAATCTTCATCTTCTCCGACGAACTGATGCTAACTTTTTAAATTTAAACACCCAGAAACGTTCGTCTTCCTCTCTAGTTTACAGATCCAAGGTTATTTTTAAGAAAACATGGCTGAAACAACGTAGATCGGAACTTGAACTTTCGGTTTCTAGGGTTTCAAACTTTTTTCTAATCTTCTTGAAACTACACCCTAATCTAACCTAATTTCTATGCTGATTATGGATTTAAACTCTGATTTGGAAAATAAACGGTGAATCCTTGAGGATTTACATTTTGAGGGTTTCGTATCGAACTTTTTCAATTCTTTTCAAACTTTCTCGAACGAACAAGTTTCGAACTTGTTAATCCACGTTGTTTCACCGTTTATTTTGGCCTATGAACCTTCGATGAAGATTTAAAGTAACAACGAGAAGGTTTTTACGTGTTACCTGAATTTGTTTGGAGATTCGAACGAACAGATCCTGCGAAAGCTTCTGGTAAGTATTCGAAACCTTTGAAACCGAAAATAAATCGGTTAATCTTCTTCTCCTTCTTCGCCGGTTCAATTCCTCTTTAATTTCTCTTCTTCTCTTCCTCAAACCTTCTTCTTCTGATCGTCTTTTGACTTGAATTGCAAGAAGAAAGAAAGCAGTTCGATGATGATGATTTTCGTAGAAAATCACTGAGAACAAACCTAATTCAAAAGGATTTTGTTGAATTGGATGCTTCAGCTTTGATTTTCTAGAAATTCGTATTGATTTTGTATGCTTGGTGATGAATTTGGTGGAAAATTGGTGATAATTTGAGAGTTTGTTGCGGTGGTTTATGATTCTGTTGTGGTGGTTGTATTCTGTTACGGTGGTGGTGGTATTCTGTTACGGTGGCTAGGGTTTGGAGAGGAGAGAGAGAAATGAAAACGTGTTTATTTGAGTTGGCAACTTGTGACTGGGATCCTCCTTGTGCAATTGGTGATGTGGCCCTTATATAGGCTGCCATGTGTTCTAATACCCCAATAGAATGTTGACATGTGGACTTTGGACTGGGTTGGCTCGGCCTTGCTGAGTTTGGTGGTTTAGGACCATTTTGCAATTTTAGAACTTAAAGGACTGACCTGAAAAAAAAATGATTGAGGACCACTCTGCAATTTTTAAGACTTTTGGGACTGAAATGTAATTGACAAGAAAAGGACTTTAAAACTGAAGTTTGACTTAAAGGACTTAAAATTCAAACTAAAAACCCTAAAAAGAAATAAAATGAAACAGAGGGACAAAAAATGTAATTTTAGAAACTTTAGGACTAAAATGAAATTAAACTAAAATTGAATTTAAAATTGGTAAATGGAAAATAACGTAAAGTGGAACCAATAAAAAACACAAAATGGACTAAAACGAACCAATTACTTAAATGAGGCACTTTAAAGTAACCTCTCTCTGCCAAAATTTTGGGTGAAATGACCAAAATGCCCCTGGGGCTAAACTGACTTAAAACGACTCAGATGCAATTTAAAAATGGATTTTTAACAAGGGAATTGAAGCAAGAGTTTATTTAAACCAAATGAAAAGACTCAGAGACAATTTTTAGAATTTAAACAGAGTTTTAACACATGAAAAGACTAAAATGCCCCTAGGGGCTGAACTGACTCAAAATGACTTCAAATGCAATTTTTGAAATGGATTTTGACGTAGAATTGAAATAAAGGCTTATTCAAACCAATTGAAGAGACTCAAACAATTTTTTAAAGATTGAAAGAAATTTTAACATAGGAAATGACTAAAATACCCTTTTTCATGAATTTTGCAAGTAATATTGAGATGAAATGCAGAGAAAGATGTAATTGATCAGGGACAGTTCAAATGACTTAAAATGTACGAAAAGAAGAATGGAGCTAGTATTTTTAGGTCCAAAATTAGGGTATAACATCATGATATTCATATTGGCATATTGTGGATATTTGATATGTTTTTGAAAGAAAAAAAAAATTAATAATTCTAAAATGATATATATGTGGTTTGAGAAGTAAGTGTAATGCTCCAAACCAATAGAAAATCAAGATATAGATTTCGTAGGATAAGGACCTCTAGTTTTCCATGTTAACTTAACATATAAATAGTATCCATAGGCCATAATCAAGCATCATCAATAACCATCTTCTTCATTTTCAATAGAACTATTCATTTGCTTTTAACAGTTGCAAATAAAATACTAGAATGGCTACATCAACAATGGCTCTCTCTTCTTCAACAATGGTTGGGAAGGCAATCAAGCTTTCCCCCTCTACTCCAGACCTTGGCATGGGAAGAATCACCATGAGGAAAACAACCACCAAGAAGAACGTTCCTTCTGGAAGTCCATGGTACGGTCCAGACCGTGTCAAGTACTTGGGTCCATTCTCTGGTGAAGCTCCATCTTACCTCACTGGTGAATTTCCCGGTGATTATGGTTGGGACACTGCCGGGCTTTCTGCTGACCCAGAGACATTTTCCAAAAACCGTGAACTCGAGGTCATCCACAGCAGATGGGCTATGTTGGGTGCCTTGGGATGTGTCTTCCCTGAGCTCTTGGCTCGCAATGGTGTGAAATTTGGCGAAGCTGTGTGGTTCAAGGCAGGATCCCAAATCTTTAGTGACGGAGGACTTGACTACTTGGGTAACCCTAGCCTAGTCCATGCACAAAGCATCCTTGCTATTTGGGCTGTCCAAGTTATCTTAATGGGAGCTGTGGAGGGTTACCGTATTGCTGGTGGACCTCTTGGTGAGGTAGTCGACCCACTCTACCCAGGTGGAAGCTTTGACCCATTGGGCCTCGCTGATGATCCAGAGGCTTTTGCAGAATTAAAGGTGAAAGAACTCAAGAATGGCAGGTTAGCCATGTTCTCGATGTTTGGATTTTTCGTTCAGGCCATTGTAACCGGAAAGGGACCTCTGGAGAACCTTGCTGACCATATTGCTGACCCCGTCAACAACAACGCGTGGGCTTTTGCCACAAACTTTGTCCCCGGAAAGTAAACAAAATCTTAAAAAAAAAAAATATAAAAAAAAAAAAAAAAACCATGTTAAGTGAATAGGTCACACGAGAGTGTGAATTTCGTGTTTTAAGTGAAATATTCGCTGCATTTAGATTTTTCTTCAAGTTTGTGACAATTATAACGTGCCAATCCAATGAATGTTGATGATGTTATGACGATCATGAAAGAAATGAAATGACATGCATGTGTATTGTTCACAACTTATATAATTATCGTTGTGTTTCTTTGTATAATATTTACTATTTAGTAGATTAATTTCATCCAACACAATTTTTCAAGAAATCATTAAGCTTCTTAGAGAGACGTGACTAGATGTACCAAAAAAAAAAAAAAAGAGAGACGTGACTAGAAGCATTAAAAAGCACATTTATATGATAAAAATGAATCAAGTTAGGCTTATACCAAAATAAGCATGTCACAAAGGAATAGTTCATGGAAAGGTTATAAAAGTAAAAGCTCAATGACCTACATGATGTTACCATGGAAATAGGGTTGGTTTTTAGTCACAATAACATGCTTTATTCAATAGTAACCGTTAATATTTTTGGATTTTATGTATGGCAATATATTGAGAAAATTGTAGTAGAATTGGTGCCTTTTTTCTTTGTTTCTGGATAATATATATATATATATATATATATATATATATATATATATATATATAGAACTCTATCTTATGATGACTTCAATCTGAAGAGACCAATCAAGAATTTGCATAACCTACTTTATTTTTCATTCCTCTGTTTTTCATACCTCTGTTTTTACAACTACATAAATGGTAAAGAACAAGCTTATTCATTACACAACTACATGAACACATTAAAGAACAAGCTTTTGTTCAAAAAAAAATTAAAGAACAAGCTTATGATCATTTTCTTTGGACAAAGAACTTGAAAGGTTAAGAGGAGATTATTTGCACACATAAATGTTAGTACTCTATAGCACAATTTCCATCAATGGTGACTTCTAGTTGTCAGTATTTTTCCTCTAGGACATCCATATGAATATGAAAACTCTAACCATTACAGTTTTTTAAGTTGCCGAAATTATAACGCAGCAACAATTGAGACCACATCAACTGTATTTAACGGTGATTCTTCACAATATTAAGGATTGTAAAGTGACCAAAATTGTTATTGCGGCCACTATTTAAAACCCTGGTCTTAAGTACACTTTTAGGAGAACTGAAAAGCTAGTGTTTCCTGATTTCATTTTTTTTGGAGATTATATAACAAGCAAATTTATGTTCATTTCAACTTTTCCCATTTTCTAACTTATATTCAATCAAATGTTCATTGCAAATGGTTTTGAATGGAATTTAGTGGTTACTTTGATTAGCCTTACTTTCAGTGTCATTACAAATGAAATGATTCAGAAAATACTAACAAAAAAGTACAAGTGATTCAGGAAGAAAAAAAAAAAGAATGTAATTAAAAGTTACATGCTAGTAGAGATTTAGGAAGAATAACTTAGAATACTTTCATGTTTCATTAGATTTGATAAAGGGATGATAGCTTGCATAAACACCATATCATCATCATTCACAAGCATTTCATTTGCAGAATATAATATTTATTTCACTCTCTTAATTTTTACAAAACTTGAACAAGGATCCAAATGCACCAAATATTTCACTAAATTAATTAACAATAAGAAACAAGCACTCTGATAGGCCAGCTAGTAACTTTTAGATAGTTATTGTATAGTCATTGCTCACTTTCCCGGGACAAAGTTTGTGGCGAAGGCCCAAGCGTTGTTGTTAGCTGGGTCAGCGATGTGGTCAGCAAGGTTTTCTAAAGGTCCCTTTCCGGTCACGATGGCTTGAACAAAGAATCCAAACATAGAGAACATCGCTGACCTAGTTAGAAAATCATATTTTGAGGGAAAATAATTTAGTGAAGTACATAGATAAACATTTCTATGTTTTGAGGGATCTAGAAAATCACTAATCCATTTCTTATGTTTATCTCTAATAAATGGACAAGCAAAGCTAAACTTAATGTTAACGTGTATAAATTATAAACATTTTTTGTGTAAATTTGATTTCTATTGTTTATATATTTTCATACATCGCGAAGACTCTTGAAGGACTCTAAATCATGTTTTAATTTTGAGTAAATTACTCCCCTCTTCTTTCAAAACATACACAATTCTCTCTTCATAATGCAAAATTATATATTTTGATCCGAGTTTATATTTTCCGTTAACTTCCGTTTAACCTTGTTAAAAAAATTTCATTTTACCAAAATGGCCTTATTTGTCATATATTTCATCTTCATATCATTCCATGGTGGAGTTTGATGTTAATTATTTCTCTTATTTTTTAACATGTTTTGTTGAAAAGATATTGCACTTTGCTAATGTTGTTGTGTTTGTGTTGGGGCTTCAAAATGCTCAATGAATTATACGGAGAATTTTTTTTAAGACAAAAAAAAATATATTAAAAAAGAAATGGATGAGACCAAGCTAAACACAAGGTGTATCTACCAAAGAAACAAAACAAAGTGTCAAAGTACAATTAAAAATAAACACCATGCCCAGAAGACAAAAGCCAATAACCGGTGTTATGGGGGCAGATAACATAAAAAATATAAATTCAGATTAAAATATTAAATTAAGCATCTTTAAAGGGAGAGTTGTGTATATTTTGAAATGAGGGGGATGTAGTTGTAATATTATTATCTTTGAAGGGAAGAAAGATTAATTTACACTTTAAAATTTTATGATGTTTAAAGTTTATTCGAAAGAATTGATTGTGCAAACTTGATTCCAAAGAAATGATTTATGAGTTTTGTTTTTTGGTAGAAATGATTTATATGAGTTGAACAAAATATTTGAGGCTGCTCTCAAGAAAAATATTGGAGATCATCCAAAAATACCATATAATTGCCTCTACCTCTCAAAAAATAATTTTTAATCAAACCAAATATACAAGTGACCTTCTATTTTGAAACAAAGGATAAATTTCACACCTGGTCTCTATAGATTGAAGTCATCATAAGATAAAGTCTTTACAATTTTCTCAATATACTGCCATACATAAAATCCAAAAATATTAACGGTTACCATTGAATAAAGCATGTGATTGTGACTAAAACCCAACCTTAATTATTTCCATGATATCATCATGTAGGTCATTGAGCTTTTACTTTTATAACTCTTCCATAAACTATTACTTTGTGACATGCTTATTTTGCTATAAGTCTAATTTATTTCATTTTTATCATATAAATGTGTTTTTTAATGATTCTAGTCATGTCTCTCTAAGAAGCTTAATGATTTCTTGAAAATTTGTGTTGGATGAAATTGATTTTGTAAATAGTAAATATTATACAAAGAAATACAAGGATTATTTATAAGTTGTGGAACAATACACACGATGCATGTCATTTCATATTCTTTCTTAGACTGGATATCGAGTTTTAAAAAAAATATATACATGTACATATAAAATAACAACCATATCTTAGAGATTTATCCTAGATAAACACACAAATACACACTTTCAAGTACAAATCCAAAGCCATGAAATTGATGTGCTTGATCATTCATGCTCATGGAATGGGATGAATAACTATTTTCCCAATAGCTCTATTGGTATTGAGATAGGTAAATGCTTCCACAGTTTGAGAAAATGGAAAGGGACTCTTAGGGTCCAATATTGGTTTCACTTTGCCATTTTCCAAGTAAGGTTTCAATTTCTCTAACACTGCTCCATCTGAAGTGAGTACGAAAGGGATAGCTGGTGGAGTTCCAGGTGGTAGTATTGTCAAAACTTTTCCTCCTTCATTTACAGCCTTCAGTGCCCTCTCACTATCACCTATTTTTGGAATATATACAAAAATATTTAATAGGTTTTTAAATATATTGTTTATTTTTATACAATGAAAACTTACACATAATACAACATATTAACAAGGACTCAAATTTAGTACAAATATCTTACCTACTGCATCATACACCAGATCAAACTTTTCAGTAAGTTCTTCATAATTCTCCTTTGTATAATCAATTGCCAAGTCTGCTCCCAATTTCCTCAAAAATTCAAGTTTTGTTGTGCTAGCAGTAGCTGCAATTCTAGATGCCTCAAAAACATGCTTGGCTAGCTATAGTCCAAAACAAATAATTGCATTCCATTAGATGATAAATACTACATTGTATACTAATTGTATTTAAAAAAACCAGCTTATATTGACTAATGGACTATGAAGCACAGATACCGTTGTTTTTGGATTTCTAAACTGTTGTATTTAGATTTCCAAATTCTATTTTGAAAAAAGAATATCTACCAAAGTTGTTACTAGGTTGAGTCACGACTAGATCGCACTATTTAAGACGTTTCGTGGCACTGTCCAAAATTGTGCAAGGCAGACTATCAATCACGCCGCCTCCAGGATAAAACAAGTTCAACTACAACTGTGCGGTTAATTATTGCACTGTAGAAAACCGTTCGAGATTTACACCCTCAAATATGGTACTAAGATCACTCGTTAATACTGAAACCACTTTAATATGGTATTGTTATCACTCTGTTATGGTGCTGAGACCACTCAAATATGGTGTTACCACTATTTCGACTTTTTAATTTCTCCTCTCAAGTAGAAAAATATTGAAAGAATATTTATATACTTTTAAAATCATTCTTAATTCCGACGGAACATTATTGTTTCAAAAAGGACTATGATCTTAAAAGTACTCTTTATTTCGAAGGGACATACATTATCGAAGGGACTATGTTTTTAAGATCTTTCTTAATTCTGAAGGGACATTATAATGAATATGGACTAAGGTCTTAAGAACACTCTTTTTTCCGAAGGGAAAGTAAAAGGAGATGAGGAGGAGAATAGTTCATCAACATGTACAAGCTGGAGGGACAAAAAAGAAAGTGTTCTCGACAACTCAATAGAAACTTTTTGGTGTGTTTTTTGAACTGACAAGAATCCTCTATTTATATAGAGATTTTGTAAATGTTTTAGCAAAAATTGAGGCAACAATTACTCTAATGGATAAGATGAAAATGGAACTTATCCATTAATCAGTTCAACAACACTTGTGACTAAGATAAAAAAGAAACAAATCCCTAAAAGTGGAGGAAACAAACTCATTGGATTTGAATGAAGGAAAACTAAGAAATTCAATTGAATTCTTATTCTTATTCTTATTCTTATCACCACCATAAGTTAAATTTATTGGAAGTGATATTCAAGAATAAAAATAATAATTACTATCATTTTTATCATTATCAAGTATTTAAAATTAAATACCGCAATTTAAACACTACTAATGTGTGTGTTCTATTTTATGTGGGACCTCCACATATTTTTTTCAATTCACACAACATTCGATCAAAGTATAATTACTTGGTGTTAATCTTCCTATTTTTCTTCCAACATCACACCAATTTACCAACAGATACGGACACCGACACCGGACAAAACATGCCGATATCACTAATAATGCTTGAAAATCACGTAATTTAGTGTAATTATATGTGTCGGTATCGGGCACGAGACGTGTCAGACACCGGAACACGCATAATCTGAGAAATGTTCGTGCTTCATAGATAATGAATGAGTCAAAGATGAATTGTTTGGTAGAATTCGTTTGATTTCCGTTTGGAACAATCTTTGGTCAGACTTTATTTATTTCCTGATCAAACCTATGGATTATTAGAGTCGCTTTTCTTGGGAATTAAAGGATTAGGACAAAAAAAAATCTTATTTATTCCTAGTATAGAGTATCTTTAGAAAGAAGAATTCAAACCTGAATAACAAGAGATCCAACTCCTCCAGCACCTGCAAGAACAAGTAGAGATTTACCAGAGGAAAATTCAACTCTTTCAAGTCCTTGATAAGCAGTAATTATTGTTAAAGGGAGGCTAGCAGCTTCAGCAAAACTCAAATTTGATGGTTTGTGTGCAAGTACTTTTTCTTCAGCAACAGTATACTCTGACAAAGAACCAACAGTTTTTGGATTGTTTAAACCAGTCTCATTGATATCACCATAAACTTCATCTCCAACCTTAAATTTCTTCACTTGCTCTCCCACACTAACCACCACACCAGCAACATCATATCCTGGCACAGTCTTCACACCACCACACAAAAGAAAGAAAAATAAAATCATGTTATTCAAGCATTATATTTGTGAGTTTAATTTTGATACCTTGTTGGTGTTTTACACTGTCAAGAAATTACGAACAATCATATGTGTGATTTTAGAAATAATTAATATTTAAGTAGACGTTTTTAATGATCTATCCATTTGATTGTTAGTGTAAAATTTTTTTAATTACGCTGACAGTGTATATGAATTAAGACAACAAATATAATCAAATGCAAAAAAAAATACTGTCTAGTAGCTTAGTGGTTGGAGTTCACACATTTTAAATGTGAAAAAGTGGGGTGTTTAGAGTTCGAACTCCGACCCCTGCATAAATTATGCATGGTCACTAACAACTGAGCTAAACTTATAAAGAATTTTTTTTTACATATTTGATATGACTAAAAACAAAGAACAAATTTTACAAGATTAAAATAAAAATAAAAATATGCATTGTCACTAACAACTGAGCTAAACTTATGAAGAATTTTTTTTTAAAATTCATACTTAGGTCATAGATGGTAATTGAAATCTTACCGGCAAAGGAGAGTCAATATCCTTGAACTGACCAAGAGCCCTTTTAATCTCTACAGGATTAAGGGCAGCAGCCACAACCTTGATGAGCACTTGATCTTCTTTGGGGTGTGATGTAGGTACATTAGGATCAAACTTTAGAACATCTTCTATGATACCATATTGAGAGTAAACCCAAGCTTTTGTATGAGATGGAATACTAGGTGTGCTTGCCATGATCACTTTGCTATTAAGAGTTTTAAGAGAAAAATATATAAAAGGGTATTTAGATGTAATAATATAAAGTTTAGATGTAATAATATAAAGTTGAACTTTGTGTTGGTGTTTTTTGTGTGATAATGCTCATCAAATCAAATGACTATTATTTATAGATAAGAGTTGTACGTTACAATGTATGAATCATTCTAATTTATGTTCATTAAGAATAATAAGAGTCCATTCCCTTTTCTTATTTTATTTATGTCAAATTCATTCAACCAATGCATGAAGATGACTTTGGGGATATGTTCATGAAGTGATGTAATACGAGGAGAGGAGCAATCTCATTCAACCAGGAGCATTCGGTTTTGTAATATTTCCTTAACTTGGCTCTCCAATATATTCTAACAAATAGACTAAAAGTTATGAATCTTTTTTAATTAATAATTAAGTTATACTTTCTTTAAAAAAAAAATTAAGTTATACTTTTGCAGTGCATAAATAATTTAAAACTATAATAAATGAAAAGGTTAAACATGTGAGTTTATTTCAGTTAATATGGACATTACATTATATAGGTAGGAGTCTGGCTTCAAACCTTATACATTTATATTCCTCACTTATTTACTTTAGGCTTAAATGCAATTTTAATCCTCTGTTTTTAAAATTGTTAACTTTTGATACCCCTATTTTCAAAACTAACTTTCTCATCCCCCTAGTTAGAAAGTCAACAAAAAAATTTGATCTCCTCTCCTCTTTGGATGATGTGGCAAGCTCATTAATGATGTAGATCTTATGTGACAATAGTGTCTATGTGGTATATCTTTTGACACATCATTTCTACGTCATTAAAATTTAAATATAATCATAAAATTAAACAACAAATTAATATTAAAATTAAAAAAATAAAGAATTGGAGAATAAAATTAAAAACCCTAAACTATTCTTTTGACCCAAATTAAATAGCTTCCACATAAGAATACTTCTTCAACAAATGCTTCAACTTTCAATTTTTATAAAATATAATTTTCTGAAGCTCTGCTAACATGCGCTGTAGAAACACACCCGTTTGATCTTTGTCGGTTTATTTGTTCCCACAACGTTGTCGTCCTGGGTTTGCCGGATATAGTTGTTTGATCAACTTGGAAAATCATGGGTTAAATTAATGGTTTTCCAAAGTGGGGTTATGAAAAAAATGATTTTATGATTATAAATGATGAATGTGTTCTTTTATGGAAGCTATTGAGTTTGAGATTTTTTTTTCTCTTCAATTTGAGAATAAAATAACAGTTTAGGGTTTTTAATTTTATTCACCAATTTTTTTTAATATTAATTTGTTATTTAATTTTATGATTATATTTAAACTTTAATGAAGTGGAAATGATGTGTCAAAAGATGTGACATATAGACAATGTCACACAGGATCCACGTCATTAATGAGCTTACTACATCATCCTAAAAGGAGGGGGACCAAAAAATTTTGTTGACTTTCTAACTAGGGGATGAGAAAGTTGGTTTTAAAAATAGAGGTATTAAAAGCTAACAATTTTAAAAATAGAGGGATCAAAATTGTATTTAAACCTTTATTTTTCTTTCAAAAAAAAAAAACCTTTACTTTGAAAGGTGAATTTATGGCCACTAAATTACTTATAAAAAAATAATTCAATATCTATAAGTATAGTCAGCTTGGATATAAGTTCAACAAAGACGGCCAACATTTTTTTTTATCAAAATTAAAAGCCTCATATTCAACTATTTTCAAAATTAAAATTAATAAAATCTTACTCCCTTCGTCCCTCAATAGATGATCTAGTTGACAATATATATTATTGACTTGACATACTTTGACCATATTTTTCTACTAATTCACAAAGATAAATAATATCATGTAAGATGTTGGATTCGTCTCGATGAATATTTTTAAAATATTAAATTTTCATAATTTTTTTTAGTAGAGAATTGAAGATATCAAAGATAAAACATATGCATTAATATGTGTCGGAGTTAACTAGGTCATCTGTTGAGAGTATATAAAAGTAAATGAAGTTTTCTTTCACCGAATAATTAATTTGCTTTAGTTACTTCCTTCAGTGACTTCATGCCTGACATCACATCACAAAAAAATGCCTGACATCACACACAAGCACGTACAATTCAATAGTTCCACTCACAACAAAAAAACAATGTATTTGTTCATGTTTTGTCAAAAAAAAAAATTATTTGTTCATGTATATAGCCGTTAGCCTATGTTTTGTTTCATAAACATAATGTTAGGAAAAATTGAGACATTTTAAATGTTTTTGGTCCCAATAAAATTGAGACATTTTAAGTTTAATCTTTAATTAATTTTAATAGTTCTTTTAGTTTCTAAAAAAAAAATTGCATTCAATTTTAGTTCTTATTAAATTCAAATTTGTTTAATTATGTTTAAACTTTTACCTTTTCAAATAATTTTTGTCCAGAAGTGTTAAAAACATTACTTAAAGTTCCTTCACAAAAAATTGTCTCAAAATTTAATTTCTATGTACAATTTTTTGTTACTTTTGTCATTTAAAAAAGCTAATATTTAATTCATTTCATATTAAAAAATTCAAAATTTTAATAA
Organism: Medicago sativa; assembly: GCF_051527215.1. NCBI lineage: Eukaryota > Viridiplantae > Streptophyta > Magnoliopsida > Fabales > Fabaceae > Medicago > Medicago sativa. Next base: position 6,905,720 of record NC_140754.1, read on the forward strand.
ATGAATATTTCGTAATGTTTTAAACTTGTCTCAAAAAATTCGTTCAAAAATTTAAGTGTTTAAGGATTAATTAAACAAACTTTGTTTTAGTAGGGACTAAAATTACATGTAAATTGGTTTTGTAGAGACTAAAAAAGCTATTAAAATTAAATAAGGACTAAACTTAGAAGTTCCAAATTTTATCAGTACCAAAAACATATTTAACTCTTGTTTCTATAACGCGGAATATATTTCTTTACATACATGTAATTAAATAGACAATCATCTGTAATCAATAATAAAGATAAAATAAATGTTGACATATAAATTGACAAAAAATAAACGATATTTATTCGTTCAAATTGATAAAGTACATCAATACGATATAAATTCAAAGTCGTTAAAAACAAAAATGATGAATATGCGAACGAACTCACAACATCAATGTTAATAGCATAAAACGGAAGAATACATATGCCTACAAATATAACTATATTCAAGTTTCTGAAATACTCATGTCTTTGAATTTGCAATGTTCACGACGTCAAAGTCATTGATTAGATTTGAAATGCTCAAAGCTAATATTTCAACTTGAATCAAATAAACACCGCATTAAGACGGGAAATCAAAAAAGCGTCGTACAAATACGGGAAACCAAGAAAAACGAGGTCGAGGAAAGACGACGAAATCACAAAAACAAACAAAAGAAGACTAAGAATACATGGAAATCACTTATTTAACTAAAGAAGAAGGAATATTGGTAAGCCGCCGTACAGAACCCACTCTAGGGGTGAGCCCTCTCCGATTGATCAATGATTGTTTGGTATTGGAATGTCCGCGGTTTTGGTAACTCGGACACGAAAAAAAAATTTGGTTGAACCTCTAATGTGCCGGTATTGCTTACAAACCATTGGCAAAATGCCTGTACACTTGGAATTCAAGCTATTTCCTTTCATATTTTACGCGAAGGTAATTGTTGTGCTGTTAAGTTAGCTAATAGGGTCACTCGATCCATGGTGCGGTTTGGTATCGGTTTTACTTCCTGACCTGCAGGCGGAGTTTTATTTGGACCGTTGTGGTAAGCCTAGCTACACATTTCCTTAGGCGGCTGTTTGCTTTCTGTTTCCTTTTTTATTATTTCTTTTTCTTTGAGGGTTTTGATCTAGCCCCCCTCTTGTAAATATTTTTCTCCCCTTTTCTTAATAATATTTTTGAGTTTAGAGGCATAGGATGGGGGTTCTTCGAGGTACAAACCTAGTTGGAATGTCGTTGTTTCCCCTTGATGTCTATCATTTCTTCTGGTTTAACGAAAAAAGACTAAAGAAGAAGGAAAAACAATTTTGAGGGGTGATTTTGGGGTCAAAATTGACCCTCAATCACCCCACCCACAAGAAGAAGTAAGGTGGTGACATATACAAAATGTGTAACGTGAAAAAACTTCATGTGAGGGACATTGCATAATCCAACCTCGAACGCTTATTTATTCTCTTATAAAGTTAAATTTCTAACTACTAAACTATTTGACTAAAAAATAAAAAATCACGAGAGATAGAACAATTAAATCTTTCACCAAAGAACGTTAGAAAACTACTACTCCAGAACCCAAAGACCTTTCTTCTGTTTCTCTCAAGTTTCTCAGCGTGTTCTCCTTCACGTTGTTTTTCCAAGTCATAAATCATTTCCAGGTGATTATAAAAAGCAGAGCAGGTTATCCAAACTCTTGATTTGTACTATAAATTTTCATGAAAAGATTGGACTTTCAAATGGTAAAGACTAGTTAGTATATATGTTCGTAAAATTTCAAGATTGTAAATGAATGGAGAAACAAGGTTTTATAATGTTTTTTAATTATATATTGTGTAGACGGATATTGCGCGTTGATGGTTTTGTTTCATTTACTTTACTTCATTTATAGTTATTTATAAGAGAGATAGACTGATGTGATAGTTTCGTAGGATCCACTTATGAGATCCACTAAATTACTAATTTAAGTTGTATGTTTATAACTCTAATAAATGGATAAGCAAAGTCGAACTTTACACTGAATCATGTTTTAAGTTTGTGTAAATTATTCTCCCTTTCTTCAAAGATAATGATATTACAACACCTCCTTTTCTCTTGTTTCAAAACATACACAATTCTCTCTTCAAAAATGCAAAATTATATATTTTGATCCAAATTTATAATTTTTGTTAACTTCATTTAACCTTGTCAAACAATTTTTTATTTTACCAAAATGACCTTCTCTGTCCAATCTTTTTTCATTGTCATATATTCCATCCTCCTCATTCCATTGTGGAGAGTTTATCCCATCAGCAATCGTCGCGTTTGATGTTAATATATTCTCTTAAGAAAAAATATTGCACTTGCTAATGTTGGTATATTTGTGTTGGAGCTTTGAAATGCTCACTGAATTATACGGAGACTCTTTTTTGAGAAGTCAAAAGGAGTATAATATTAAAAAAAAAACGGATTAGATCAATCTAAATACAAGGTGTTCCTACCAAGGAAACAAAGCAAAGTGTCAAAGTACAATGGAAAATAAACACCGTGCAAAGAAGATAAAAGCCAACAAAAGGCGTTACTCGGTGGAATAACCAATACAAAGAGACAAAGATGTCTTGCTCCACCAAGTATGGAAATCAAAAGCCAAACTAAGCATAAACACCTTAAACGGCAGTCATGAATGAAATTTCACCATGTAAACAATCTGAACGATATATGACTCCTTATTTTGAAAAATTCAGAGATTCTGCTCCTTTCAAACAATCCAAATGAACGCCATCTAAATCATTTGAAAGCAAGTGTGAATATCTTTCCTAAACGTATGGGCACCATCAAATTCTCAGCCAATTCATAATGGAGTACCAAACAATGCCTTAAAATTTTTAGTTTAACAAGTGATTATTTGACATATAGCAAGGGATTACTACTCCTTTGATGACTAGGGAATCCGATAGATGAATTGGATACAAAATAGGTCATCTACTAAACTAAATAAGAAAATAAATGTCCGTTGATTTTACAATTTTGCCCTCAGAAGGGGTATTTTCGTCATTTAGTAATTGGGTGAGTGTTCCCATATATATGCTAAATTTCCTTCTTTCTCTCATTTCTCCACCAACTTTCTCTCACTACAAAACAGATTTCTTTCCCTTCTCTCTCTAAAAAAACAAAAACGTGTTCTTCTCCTTCTCTCTTCTCAAACACGGCCTCACTTCTCTTCTCTCCTTTCCATCAAATTTCACACATGCAAATATGATTTTGTAATCTTCAGCCTAATCTAATGATCTAACAAGTTCTAATTCTTCATTTCACCCACTGAATTCTGATTTATGGTGAGTTTTGTTTGATTGGGTTTTTGTGTTTTTGTTATTTCACACACTCAATTCTGATTTATGGTGAGTTTTGTTTAATTGGGTTTCTGTGTTTTTGTTATTGTTAATGAAATTGTTAATTATGTTGATTTAATTGATGTTTTTTATTTGATCTTGTGATTTTGATTGTGTAGGTATGAAGAGGGCTGGAGAAGATAGTTGTTGATTTTAATTGTTGTTAATCTTTGATCAAAAACAGGTTTAGCTACAATTTTTTTAATTTATTTTCAGTTAATTAGTTTTAGTTTTTAAGTTGTTTACTGATTTTTTTTCCAGGACACTTCTAGATTTTAATCTATGATAATTTCATCCCATAAGGTATGTTCTATGTAAATTTATATTTAAATTGAATGTAAAAATTGTAGGCTCAAAATATTGATGTTGTAATTGTTTATTTCAATAGATTGTCTTGATAAAGAAATGTTGAAATGCACAGTGAAAAAGAAAAGAGGTGTTATCCAGTGACAGATTTCTGAGTTGCAAGTAGGCATATGCTAATAATGTTATGACCACTTGCATTTTGGACTAACTTTTGCATGACTTTTGTATCTACTGGTTTATCTATACAGTAACATGGTTTTAGCATAAATTTTCAGGAGGAGAGAGGACACTAGAGTGGGAATTGGCAAGGGTAAAAGTTTCTGCTAGCAGAATCATAATTGAAGGTAAATTACTTTTTTCTATGTAAGCATATAATAAATCAATTTTTCAGCTATAAATTACTTTGTGTTACCAATTTATGATATGAAAAGTTTTTTATTTGTGGGCTGAACAGGTGATAAGTTTTATGTGTATGTTGGTCAGGTTTAAATTAGTGATTTCCTGGGTTTGTTGATGATAAGTTTTCTTTGTGTAGACTTGAAAGTTTGATTGATTTTTAATGAATTTGGTTGATGAATCTAAATTTTTAATGTATTTTTCATACTATGCATATGTGGCAGAGGCAACACCAAAGCGTTTGATGAGGGTGATGGAGATTCCAGGACTCACTTTGGAACATCTTAAAAGCCATTTACAGGTATCATAATTTTTTTCGTGCACTGAATCCAAAAACTATAAGAGTTTGAGCTTATTTGATTTTCTGGTTATTACACAAATACAGTATAGTTCCTTATACAAGAATTGTATAAAGAATTGTATACAAGTATAGTTCCATCTCACGTTGAATTTTTTGTGATTAATTTGTTCTGTGTATATGGGTCTATCAAATTTTCATAGATTTTGAAATGAAATCTGAGGGTGGTTTAGTTAAGTATTAGGGTTTATGTAATAATCTGGAAAATGTTTAGTGAATCCACGGGTGGTACCTTTGTTGTACATTTTTCTGCTATGGTGTGATTTATAATTTTTGATCAGTGAAATAATGTCTGATTTATGCTTTTTGTTAATGGAATTAGGTGAGAATAAGAAAAGGAATATGGGGGTTGAAGGAAGAAACAGAAAGGTACTTCAAGATATCCAAAATCTTGTGATCAACCCGGCAGATCTTGGTGCTAATGCTAATGTCACCAAATGCCTCACAAGGTGCTGATTCCATAACTTTACAATTGAAATTAAATCATTACCACATGTTGTATATCTTTATAATTTGCCTGATTTTATTTGTTTTTATTGTTGTTGCAGGGCTCAGTTAGAGGCTCTTGCTCAAGCCGCAACCGAGAAGAACAAGGTACATTTGTTGTTGCTGTTATCATGTTTACTTTGTTCCATTTTCAAAGGTTGTGTTTCCTTAATACATTGTATCACTAAATTTGTTTTGATGGAACTCTTTTTGTTGTTGTAGAACATTGTTCCTGCAGCAAGGGTGGAACATGCTCAGCAGCAATGTAGACTAATAATAAGAATGGACATAATTTGTCAAACACAGACTGCTTGTAGAGTTGTGCCCAAGGATTTGGTTGAGAACATTGATTCATCTTATAAGGATAATGAATTGACTGCAACTGAGTATATTGATGACATCTACAAGTATTACAAACTCTCTGAAGTAATGTTCTATGCTTTGTTTTGTGTTTCTTCTCTATATATATCTCTACTTTTTTAACATTCTCTAATATTTTGACTTTGATGAATGACACAGGATGATGTTCGTGTGCATGATTACATGGTTTCACAGCCAGATATAAATGCTAAGATGAGATCAATTCTTATTGACTGGTTGATTGAAGTGTACAGGAAATTTGAACTCATGCTGGAAACTTTCTATCTGACTCGATATTTATTGCCCATATTAGATGGATTTGGATCTGATGATTTGTCAAAACATTACATATATATTTTGTCAAAAAAGATATGCAGGCAATAACAATGATAGGGAATGAAGAAGGCATTCGAGGTTACTTGAAGGGTAACGTACCATAGGTTTGCATCGCTACGTATTAGGGCCATAACTTATAGAGTCATCCAGCTCTTTGCTTATGAAATTTTTAAGGTTAACTGTCAATTATCCTTCACGAATTTATTATATCACATGTTCAGGTCTAAGTTATACTTTTGGATTTGTAGAAAATATTAAAGGGAAAAAACGATTACCTCTCTGTTGTGGGAAGACTTGAAGCAGATGCTTTTTCAGCCATGACATCAACTTTTTTTGAGTAATAACAGTTCTCATTGAAAGGTTTAGTGCTTGTGCTAACACTCTTGAGCCACTTTCTTTCTTTTTGTAAAGTAACTTTTTATATTTTTCTCATACTTCAAATGTCAATATATCTTACTTTGTTAATCATTTTCTTTAGATATTTCCCGTTTTAATGAAAAAAATTGTGGCTTTTCTTGGTGGCCTTGAGCATGGTAAGAGAGGAAAGTTTTGCATTGTGTTGGAACTTGAGTTTCAAGGTGTCAAAAAGAAGTTCACCATGCCTCAGGTTTATGGCCACCCCTTTTTTAGTTGCTTGATTGAAGTATTGGTCTTCCTTATCCTTCATTATAACTTAATATACATGGTGTACCAATTTTCAGAGTTGGCCTGTACGTACACCGAGGCCTGTTGCATCAAAACTTGCAGCCGATACTCCTCTTCTTACTGGTCAGGTAAGCACAATTTTTATTATCAGAATCAAACCTAGCTTGCATGCATTGCCTTAGTAGTCTGAGTGAAGGATTTATATTTATTGGCTGTTGGTCTCCTATATTTCTTCTTGGTGAACCAAGTGATAGTTCTGGTTGTGTCTTTCACTTGGCAGGTTATGAGAAAGATTTGTTAAAATATGTTCGTGTCAGGGAGTTTGCTCCAGAATGAGAGTTTCATGATCCATGTCATTCCTTCATATTACCCAATGTCATCTGCAGGTAAACAATTATAGGTTTTGATTATGAAATGAATTATAAAGAATACAACAACTTTGTTTATATTTTTTGAAAAGAATTATGAGTTTGACTAAAACTACCTCTCATCGGTCTTAGTAATTCCACTTTGATGATATTTCATTCAAGTGGCCTCTGTCAAATCTGTGTGCTCAATCACTTTCTGAGCAATCATAGAACTTATATTCAATTAGTTTCATTGTTATCCTAATTAAGCATAAGGGATGTGCTTTTCAATTTTTCAAAATAAGAACTGTTGCTAATTAGAATCAAACAATATAGCAGCTCTTTGCTTATGTTAGTTTACTATGCAGATTTTTAATTTAGCTTTAGAAACTGTGATATACACACACACACACACACACACACACACACACACACACACACACACACTATTGTTCTAGATGGTTACACCTGGTAGCACAATTGTGGTTCATACTTTTATGTATTTCGTTGTGTCAACGTTGTTGGCTTCTTTCAAGTGATAGGATTCTGAAGGTTAATTCATTAACTGTGTTTGTGTTAAGAATCCTTAGAATAGCCAGATAGAATAGCCCACATAATCGTCATTTTTTGTCGGAAATACATGGGATAGTTTAGAATTCAGAAGCCAAAAAAGGATGTTGTTTTGGATAAGAAAAGAAATGCTCTGTCAGCTGGTGTGAAGCACTCCAATTAGACTACATAATGAAATTAGACTGAATCAGGAAAAAGTGAGGCATCAAAGTTTAGGTGTTCAATTATTGTTTACAGATCTTAGTCTTTCAACTCACATAGGATGATTTATTCTTTTCATCAGGGACCTTTCTTATAATAATTTTGCTGGAGATCTGCCAAGTTCATTTGGTTCCTTGATAAACCTTGGTAGATTGTAAGTATCTTCTTTCATACGCCCCTCATTCTGTTTCCTTTATTTGATTTTCATTCCGTCTTATACTAAGAAAAGATTTTACTAAATTACGGGTCATGTTGATTTGATCTATAATGTGGTACTTATTGCAGGTTCCTGCAGCATAACATATTTATTCGACCAGTCACATACCTGACTGAGCTTCCACTCATTGATTTGTATGTTATCTCTACGCATTTCTCACGTTTACACTACCATTATTTGCTAATTTTTTTTTCTTCCAGCAACATTCAGGAAAATCTGTTTAGTGGCATTCTCCTACAACATTTTCAACATATTTATTTCTGGTTTTTTTTTTTTTGGAGTGAGGTTTGTTAATGTGCAAGATATTTTTGCGGCCTTGGCGCAGATATAGCATATACTCCTTCTTGATGTGTTTTTAAAACCCAAAATACCGACTCATTTCCAGGATTCCTTAATTTGCTATCTCTTTTAGTTTTGTCTTTATTTGTTAATTTTTCTGATGTCTTCGGTTTCTTTTCTTATTAGATAAATGGCAAAGCAGTAATGCTAGATGAGATAATAAACTATGTGCAATCACTGCAACAACAGGTTGAGGTAAGACAGCAGTGCCTTGCAATCTTTAAAGTATTAATTTATTACTACTATTCAAGGTTCAAACTTGACCTGTTTTGCACTGTGCACATGCTTAACACCAACGGAAATGAAAAAGGGAAATACTTCTATAAAATAATATAAAGGATTTAATCATTTCACTTAATAATGAATATTAAGAGATTGTTTTATGATAACTACATGACTTCAATTCCATTATATTTTGTTTTTTTTTTTTTTTGTGGCTATGCATCTTATTTTGCAGTAAGATGAATATGTGGGGTGTCCGGGGTTCGAACCCCGGCCCCTGCACATATTGTGCATTATCCCATACCAAATGAGCTAAGCTCATGGGGACTTTTTTGCTTCCTTTTCTATCAGATGTAATATTGATCTTTCTTTCTCAACCCTCAACCTCCTAGGGCGATTCACATTCTCATAAATACTTCAATTTATTTATTTTTTGGATAGATAAATACTTCAATTTAGTTAATGGAATATTTTTATTTTTGAAATAAATTATACAAATAAAGTATGACCCCAATCAAATTAAGGATATGCATGTTATTATTGAAATAAAGTTAATGTTATTTTAATTTTGCCTTCCATAGGTTTCCTTGCTGAATGTAATCTTACTCGAGACATGCCACACACATAATGCAGATATCTCTCTCAAATGAGATTTAAATATTATCTCCTCATGTTGTGAATGGATGTGATTTATTTAGTGACGTTAAGAATGTAAGCAGTTTGATAGTTGAACTGCCATGGACCAGAGCGGCTCTTATCCAAGGATGTAAGTGAGGATCTTAATCATACAGATTTAACTCCTTGGAAGTGAACTATTCACTTTGGAGGGTAAAGTAAATGATCTAAATTGTTGATGAGAAATTTAGCTATTGATGTACTGATATGCTTATGCCAAATCATAAATGTGTCCGAATATCAGTCATGGTCTCATGGATCTTCTCATCGACTGTTGGCATTACTTACTTTATCTTCCAAAGAAAATTATACACTTTAGAAAAAGATGCAACTTATTATCTGGAAATTGTTCAATTAACATTAGATCCAACTTTCATAACATCAATCATCTTGGTTGCAATTTTATTGATGTTTTCATTATATTCTTAAAGGATATTGCGTATTAGCAATAATAGAGGATACAAGTTATATTTACAAAAGTTTCTAAATTGCAGTTATTCACTTTTGTCAAAATTCTACTGTGGTCATGTTAAGAATACAAGTTTGCTAACCTATCCTACACCTATATGTTCGATACTAATTATTCACATTGTTGATGATCTTAGCAACACCACTATATGAAAACTATTACTTCAATGACACTTAGAAATTATTTTGTGTATGATTTTTCCTTATTCCCATTGCAACAGCAATCTTTCTTTGTCTGTGCTGATAATGATTCGAAACAGTTTGGAAGCTGCACTCCCGCAAAGCGTTCTTCTGATGAAAAATATCGTAACAGTATCGCATCTACCGATTGTAACCTGACACAGTTTTCTTCCGCCAAGTTGGGCAAAGAAATTAAAACGAAGTGACCAGTTTCATCCTTGGGTATTTTTTGGAAGATATGCCATTGTATCTTGCGAAGTTATTTGATCTGCGGTCTATATTGTTATATCCTTCGCATAATGGCTTTTGATTTTGCATCAGCCATGGCTGCTTTTGGTTAGGTGTAATATATTAAGTTTGACATCAAAACTTACTACAATAAGTGTGTTGTGCTCAAATATGATGCATGTAAATATCCACTTTGTTGTACTTATAAATAACTCTGTTTATATTAGTATCTACTAAACTCTGTGTTTATATTAGTATCTACTCTTCATACCAGATTACTCTTTGTATCATATAAAACCATAAAATTCTGATAAATAAACAATTTGAAGGCAAATGCAATATTCTTATATGCCTGTAATATCTATGTTTCAAATCAGTTTACTTTTAAGTATATTAAGAAATTTGTGTTTGCCTGTAATAATCTATTCCTTTATAACAAATTTTTTCGAAAAAAGGCAATTCACCCCGTGCGAAGCACGGGTTTGTAACTAGTTTTGATAAAATAAAAAATTATTTAACCGTAAATTGAAGAATAAGTCTTTAATAGTGTTAAGACCCACAAAAAAGTCACGCCACAATTTGCCTCGTGACACAATTCAAAGTATCATAGACAGTACTGCACATCTAAGATCATGTTACAATTTCCCAAATCATGCCACGATTTTTCCATAATCAAATTTCTAAATTGTTGAACCAAAATCGGGCCACGATTTTTTTAGAACTTCAATATCAATTTTGAGCCAATTTCCAAACATTAACGATTTCTTGGATAATTATAAAAAATAACAAACATATCTCTTAGAGATTTATTACTACATAAACACACAAATACACTTTCAAGTAGCCAAAATAGTACAAATTCAAAGCCATGAAATTGATGTGCTTGATTATTCATGCTCATGGAATGGGATGAATAACTATTTTCCCAATAGCTCTATTAGTATTAAGATAGGTAAATGCTTCCACAGCCTGAGAAAATGGAAAGGGACTCTTAGGGTCCAATATTGGTTTCACTTTGCCATTTTCCAAATAAGGGAGCAATTTCTCCAACACAGCTCCATCTGAAGTGAGTAAGAAAGGGATAGCTGGTGGAGTTCCAGGTGGTAATATTGTCACAACTTTTCCTCCTTCATTGGCAGCCTTCACTGCCCTCTCACTATCACCTATTTTTGAAATAAAAAATATTAAATAGGTTTTTAACTATATTGTTTTCTTGCAATGAAAATTTACACATAATACAACATATTAATAAGGATTTAAATTTAGAAGAAATATCTTACCTACTGCATCATACACCACATCAAACTTTTCAGTTAGTTCTTCATAATTCTCCTTTGTATAATCAATTGCCAAGTCTGCTCCCAATTTCCTCAAAAAATCAAGTTTTGTTGTGCTAGCAGTAGCTGCAATTCTAGATGCCTCAAAAACATGCTTGGCTAGCTATAGTCCAAAACAAATAATTGCATTCCATTAGATGACAAAATACTACATTCTATACTTTATGTATTACAAAAGCCAACTTATATTGAGCAATGAATAAGTTAAGGACGAATTGTTTGGAGAATCTGTTTGGTTTCTGGTTGGAACAATCTTTAGTCGGACTTTACTTATCTTCTGGTCAAACCTACAGATTACCAAGGTCACTTTTCTCGGGAAACACAGAATTAAAACAAAAAATGTTCATCTTATTTATTACGGATTTACTACTTATCTTCTGGTCAATCTTTAGTTAAGGACAAATTGTTTGTGAAAACCTGTTATATTTCTGATTAGAACAATTTTTAGTCCGACTTTAACCAGGTTCTCTTTTCTTGGGAACAAGGGATTAAGACAAAAAAAAAATCTTATTTATTCCTAGTATATAGTATCTTTAGAAAGAAGAATTCAAACCTGAATAACAAGAGATCCAACTCCTCCAGCACCTGCAAGAACAAGTAGAGATTTACCAGAAGAAAATTCAACTCTTTCAAGACCTTGATAAGCAGTAATTATTGCTAAAGGGAGACTAGCAGCTTCAACAAAACTCAAATTTGATGGTTTGTGAGCAAGTACTTTTTCTTCAGCAACAGTATACTCTGACAAAGTACCAATAGTTTTTGGATTGTGTAAAGTAATCTCATTGATATCACCATAAACTTCATCTCCAACCTTAAATTTCTTCACTTGGTCTCCAACACTAACCACCACACCAGCTACATCATATCCTGGCACAGTCTTCACACCACCACGCAAACGAGGAAGAAAAAAAACATGTTATTTAGCATTATGTTTGTGAGTTTCATTTTGGTACCTTGTTGGTGTTATACGCCGTCAAGAAACTACGACCAATCATAAGTGTGATTTTAGAAATAATTAAGATCTAAGTAGACGCTTTTAATGATCTGCCTGATTGCATTAGATTGCCGGTGTAAAAATTATTTAATTACACTAACGGTGCATATGAATTAAGATAACAAATAGAATCAAAAGCAAAAACATTATATGTTTGCAACGGCTATAAACAAAGAATTTTTTTTACAGGACTAAAAATATAAATGAAAACTTCTACGGTACACTCGCAAATTGAGGTTTACTGATACTCTTGAAATTTAAGTCATAGATGGTAATAGAAACCTTACTGGCAAAGGAGAGTCAATGTCCTTGAAATGACCAAGAGCCCTCTTAATATCAACAGGATTAAGGGCAGCAGCTACAACCTTGATGAGCACTTGATCTTCTCTAGGGTGTGGTGTACGGACATTAGGATCAAACTTCAGAATTTCTTCTATGTTACCATATTGAGAGTAAACCCAAGCTTTTGTATGAGATGGAATACTATGTGTGCTTGCCATGATCACTTTGCTACTAAGAGGAAAAAATATATAAAAGGGTATTTAGATGTAATATAATGTTGAACTTTGTGTTGGTGTTTTTTGTGTGAAAAATATATCAAATGACTATTATTTATAGATAGGAGTTGTATGTTACAATGCATGAATACATTTCTTTTTTCTACTTTATGTCAAATTAATTCAAGCAATGCATGAAGATGACTTTGGGGTCAAGTTCATGAAGTGATGTAATGGTATACGAGGGAGCAATCTCATTCAACCAGGAGCATTCTGTTTTGTAATGTTCCCTCAACTTGGCTCTCCAATATATTCTACCAATTAGACTAAAAGTTATGAATCGTTTTTAATTAATAATTAAGTTTATACTTCTGCAATGCATAAGTAATTTAAAATTATAATCAATAAAAAGGTTAAACATGTGAGTTTAACTCGGTTAATATGAACTTTGCATTATATAGACAGGAGTCTGGGTTCAAACCCTATATTCATCATTATTTACTTTAAAATGTGAATTTATAGCCACTGACTTACCGATAAAAAAATAATTCAATATCTATAAATTGAGTCAGCTCGGGTATAAGTTCAACAAAGACGGCTAAAAAATTTTTTTAGCAAAATTAAAAGCCTCGTATTCAACTATTTTCAAAATTAAAATTAATAAAATCTTATATAAAAGTAAATAAAGTTTTCTTTCACCAAATGATTGCTTTCTAGTTACTGTGCATCCTTCAGTGACTTCATGCCTGACATCACACACAAGCACGTACAATTCAATAATTCCACTCACAACAGAAAAAACAAAATGTATGCATGTATTTAGCCGTTAGCTTATGTTTTGTTTCATAAACATAATGTTAGGAAAAAAAAACCAGACTTAAATTGTTTCTTTAACGGGTTTAATTGGATAGACAATCAGTCCAAATCAATTTTAGATTTTAGAACACTAATAATGATAATATAAATATGTTTAGGGTTTAACATGTTGCACATGTTAAAGGAACTAAAAGTAACATGTTTTTTTATTAAAATCAATAATAAATTATTAAAATATTATGCATAGATTACAAAACAAACTTAAAAAATATTAACATGTGTAAATTTGTACATGATAAAAAAACTCTGTAAATATCATACACATACATAATGTTTAACATGAAAAACATCATGTGAGGGTATAAAAATCAGAGTTAGTACAAATAAACCTTCCACTAACAGACACGGGAGAACAACAACAATCCGTACATCAGCAATGGTGGAAACCAATCAACAAAGCACCACTTCCATACAAATGGATATTCCAAAGACAAAAATTCAATAAAATATGAGTGAATAGACTTTTTCGTCTTTCAATTTGTAAGCACTGGTCAATTTCATCCTCAAATTATTTATTTAAAATAGCTAAAACGTCCCTGAATTTTGCAAACGTCGATCAATTTTGTCCCTCCGTAAAGTCTCATTGTTAACGGTGATGACATGTGACGTTAAGCGCTGATGTGGATTATCAACTCACATGTCACGTATTCAGGGATGAAACTAATTGAAAATTTCGAAATTTTTTTGGCCTTTTTTTCTTAATTGAAAGTCATTACAAAATTGTTTCACTGACAAATCAATCCCTGAATTTTTTTTTTTTTGTCAAGATCCCTGAATTATTTATCTTTACTATCAAATGGATCTCTGATACTATCACATATATGCTAAAAATTAAAAGAATGTGTTTAATTGTTATTTATTACATTTTACATGTTTGAAATGAAGTTTCTTGACAAAACAGCTAACTGACAAAAATTTTAATAACTAAAGATGAAAAACATGGGCTGCCTCCCATGAATCACATGTTTAATGTCACTGACTTGACCTTTAACACTTTTTGTTCTTCTCTATGAAGCTCGGATACGAGATACGATACGGATACGATACTGCACCGATACGCCGATACAGAAAAATTTCAAAAATCAAGATACGATATGGCTGGGATACGTTAATAAAAAATTATATAATTAAATATACAATATACTCGTAACCATTTTTTTTAATATGCAAATATATTAACAAACTAAACAAACCAGTCATAGGCTCGTAGCACATCAACATAAATATAAATAATATTGATGATTAAGAGATAGATGATTAGTCAATTACATTCACAATATATCCCAAAGAGAGCACCATCAATGATATCCTATATCCAAAAGGAAGATTGTTAGTGTTATACTATATCGACCCAAAAAAGAAGCACTATATCCAAAAAAAAAAAAGAACACATCAGTACTCAAGAGTTAAGTTATTGTACTTAACATTAATTGGGAAATATCGGGGCAGGTATCGGTGCATTATAATTATCAGATACTCTCCCAATATGTATCGGGAAGTATCGGATAATTATTTTTTAAAAAAATTAAAGTTTAATCATCGGATACTCTCCTGATACGTATCGGGAAGTATCAGGCAGGTATCGGTGCAGGATACACAGGGGATACGATACGTCACCCATTTTGAAGTATCGGGGCTTCATAGTCTTCTTATTCCCCTTCTTCCATGTGCCAGAGTTCTAATCTCTTGACCCTGGTGTCACCAAGTACATCATCCCAAATCTCTATACAATTTCTTTTACAAATTCTATGGACCTTAAAGGTGCGAATTTTGTTCTTTACCCAACACATTTTGCTCATTTTCAACTGAAATTTCAAAAATACCCATACGTGAGTTAACTCACGTTAGTGTTAAATCTATGTGACTTAACTCACGCAGAGATT
This sequence comes from Medicago sativa, assembly GCF_051527215.1. NCBI lineage: Eukaryota > Viridiplantae > Streptophyta > Magnoliopsida > Fabales > Fabaceae > Medicago > Medicago sativa. The sequence continues at coordinate 6,921,012 of NC_140754.1, forward strand.
TACACAGAGATTTATACTAGTGTGAGTTAACTCACACAAAAATTTACACTACATGAGTTAACTCACGTAGCGTAAGTTAATTTACGCAAGGGCATTATAGTCATTTCAGTTGGGAATGAGCAAAATATGTTGAGTAAAGTGCAGAATTTTAAAGGTGCATACAATCGTCTCTTTGGTTTGACACTCTTATAAAACAAATTTAAGACTTTTGGCTTCACCAAGTCGCCTACTTCAAATTCTTCTCTCAACAAAGGTGTCCATAGCCCTTGCCAAGTACTATCCTAAAGATATATTGTCTCTTATCTCTTCATTTGGTTCCTTAACCTCGTGATGTTTATCCTTAACCCCCTTTTGATATTGAGACCCTTTTTTTTGTTGTTCACCTCCCGGGCCTTCATATACCTTCACTATAAGAAGCATTGAGTAGCTCCATGACCTTGAATTTTGCTCTCCACCCAGCACATTTTGCTCGCGCCTTGCAAGTCTTCCAAATATACCCTTGTGTTAGTTAAGTCACGCAGCGTGACTTAACTAACACACGTTGTGAGCAATGCGTGACTTAAGTCACGCATCACTGGCCTATGCGTGAGTTAACTCACGCACGTTGGCCGGTGGTATGTCCACAAGAACAGACGTTTTTGTGGACGGTGGTCACATTTTCAACCTTCAATCCACACGTTTTTAACAAACTTTAAACGTTTTTTTTTACCACATTTATGGTAGTTACAACCTAGGCTCCCATTTCTACCTATAAATACATCTACATATTTCCCTATTTCCTCACACCATCTCACTTTCTCCCCCTCCTCACTCTCTCTCCCTCTATTTCTCTTCTTTTTTTCTTTTCAATATTCTTTTTGGGGTAAAAAGTGATCAATTTTCGTCGGGGTAAAGTAGTGAGTAGCCGACTTGAGGAAGTGATCGACCCGTGGGATAATTTTAAACCTGTTTTTTTAACCGCAGAAACTTTTTACCGTGGGTAAAAAGAACTTCTTGTGGTAAAAAAACCAGATTTAAATTTAGCCCAAGGGTTGATGATGTATTTTCCCCAAGAAGGCTGCTCACTATTTTACCCCACGAAGGTTGATTACTTTTTACCCCAAGGAGAAAATAAGTAGATATAGTGAATAAGTTCAAACTTATTGTATGAATTATTGTAATGTATGAATTATTAATAAAATGAGATATTATTTATGCCTCAATTTTGTTCCTTTATTTTATATTTGCTTTTAGTTTCTAATGTTGTATTTACCTATATTTATATTTGTATTTATTTAAAGAATAATATCGAATCAATAATTTAGAATAAAGTTAAGAAAGTAATTTAGATTAATGTAAACAAAATAATTTCAAAATAAAGTTAATAAAATAATTTAGAATAAAGTTAAGAAAATAACATAATTTGAATAAAGTTAATATAAACAAAATAATTTTGAATAAAGTTAATAACATAATTTGTAAATAGTAAATAAATTTAAAAAAAAAAAGTAGCCTTGTGCCACTTAACTTGCGCCACGTGACTTAACATGCGCATTAATTTACACTTGTGCAAGTTAACTAGCGCAGGGGCATTTTGGGAATGGCTGCAGGGTGCGAGCAAAATGTGCTGGGTGGAGAGCAAAATTCCATGACCTTTCCATTCGGACTTCATTATAAGAAGCATTGAGTAGCTCCATGACCTTTCCTTTCGGATTTAGTCATGTTAAAAACCACTTATTCATCGTTTGATCGGACATCAACCTATCCTAACTCAACATCTACCATGGCTTTGGTTGTAGCTAGAAAATGTTGACCAAAAATCAGAGAGAAACATCAACAACAACAGCAATAACAATAATAATAATAATAATAATAATAATAATAATAATAATAATAATAATAATAATAATAATAATAATAATAATAATAATGCTTAAATGCACTTTTGGCCCCTTATGTTTGCCGTCATAGCAATTTTGACCCCCTATTTTTGCCATGTTTAGGGAAATATGCTCTTTTGGCCCTTTATCTTTGAAAAAAAGTTGCAATTATAACCCCTTTTTTGGAACACGTGGCGGCTTCCAAGCATAGTTGGGAAAATTAGAGGGTCAAAATTGCATTGTTTTTATTAGTGGGCCAAAATTGCTACGGTGGCAAATTCAAGAGTTAAAAGTGATTAGGTCATTTTCAAATCACTTTTCTTTTGTTAGTTGATAATATTATGCAGTTACTATAACTGTTCATTTATAATCACGACGGATTTAGCATTTTTTTTTTTTTTGAAGAACGACGGATTTAGCATTTGTTACTTGATAATTTTGTGCGAGGAGTGATATTTGTACAACCAATTGTTGTACAACTTGTGTGACAACCCTTTTTCTCTCTTTTTATTGGATAAAAAGAATAGAGAGAGAATGAAGAAGAGAGAGAATAAAAACATATGTGAGTATGAGAGAGAGGGTTGTCACAACAGTTGTCAAAAATTGGTTGTACAAATATCATTTCTCTTTTGTGCAAGTGCAATTACTATTTACTATAATTGTTCATTTATAATTACGAGAGATTTAACAAAATAGTTATGATTAATGTCTTGCCTTATAACTCTCTTCTTTAATCGTTACTTTCTAGGTGACGTTTGGTATGGGAAAGGACTCTTTTTTCCCATGATGGGAAAATGTCCTTTACAACCATAGATTTAATAGTATTTTAATTGGATGGCTGAGATTGAAGAAGTGATAATTGTTTCAACTTATTGTTGGTCATTGTGTAGGAAAAATTTCTACCCCACCAATTAATTAAATAATAATAATGCAGTAATGGGTCACACAAATTTCAAACCCAATTTGAGTTGATTTTTATTTTCAAATTCCATAATTAATTAAATGTACTCCATTTATTATTATTATTATTATTATCATTATTATTTGTTATGTTATTTATTATTATTATTAGAGAACACATGGATTACAAGATAGTATGTAGTAAAAATAGAGATAATAAAGTTTCTTTATTTAAAACAACATTGATCGGTAAAAACAAAATATTTAAACCAAAATTTACAAAACAGTAAAAACAAAAAGGCAAAATTTCCTTTAAAAAAAAAAAGAAAGAAGTCTGAATCAACATAAAAAAGGCAAGTCTAAATGAGTGGCTAATATATTTCTAATTATTTTTTTTATTTTTATAAAATAAAAAATCCAGAAATGAGAAAGAAAAAAAATGAAGTTCTTCAATCTTCATCTCAAACCCAGAAAATTCAATTTTTTCATCAACCTCTTCTTTATCATCTTAATTCACAAAATTAAACCAAAAATTAAATGTACCCATCTATACTAACTTTAAAGGTTAAAATCCAAAACGATGAAGAAAATCACTTTGAATCAAGAACAAAAAAAGTGAAGAAGGGGATGGAGAAAGTTTGGTTTAGAAGAGTAAGAAGTTGATTTCTCAGATCCAAAAACTTGAACCCCAACTTCTATTTTTAAGTAAGCTGTAAGAGGTGGCTAGAAGACCCAAGATCAGAAAAAACTTGTAATCCTGCGGATTAACGGTACAATAGAGTTCATGAAGTGGAGCTTTTGATTTTTTTCCCTTACTGGAAATGCGGGAGGCGCAAATCTTAGATCTTACCATGTCTGATGGGAAGGAAATGAATGACCTAATCTTCTAAGAATAGAACTGAGGTGAAGTGAAGCAATAGCAAACTGAGGAGGTGCATTAGAAAAAACAAACAAAATTAAAAAACAATATTTTTTTTTCTCAAACAGGTTTTGAACTGACAGGTGTCCTGCAAAATGGGAGCTTTCCCATGGTGGGAAAATACTCGCCATTCCCAGGCTAAACGCCACCTACTTTCTAATGTTTTAAGTGAGCCGGTGATCATTGAAGGTTTGATCGTACATTAAAACTTAGTATCACAAATACGATAATACAATATGTTTAAAGACATTATTGACTATACAGGTTAAACTAGGTCGAATCTCTAAATTTAGGGTTAGTAGTTATTGGAGACCTAGATCAATTCATATATTCTTAAAACATACAAAAATAATTAAGAACAAAGATTATATGAATAAAGACTAAGCTTGCAAGTGCATAAAAGAGTACTCTACGATTACATGATTCAAGTTATTACAAAGAAGATCATCTACATGACCCAGTCTAATAAACTTAGCTACTCGTGATAAAATTAAACATAAACAATGAGTTTTGAAGAATTATACATGAATAGATAATGATGTAGGTGATTGGAATCTTTTTTTTCCAAGTGATATCTTTACCCACACCATTCTCCCAAAATCGAATTCCTCGGCTTCTTTGCGACAAAAATTAAAAACTTGCTAATTCAAAAAGTGAAATAGATTCTAGAAAATGCTGGAATAGAAACTGAAACTTTAAATTTACTGAAATATAAATGTTCCCTGATAAGTCAAATTTTATGCTTGTTGCAATCTAGTGGAGGGGAGAGAGTTTTCTAAAACATTGAAAAGAATGCTGCAATTTAAGCAATTTCAAAATTTGAGTTTGACAAAGTCATCAAAAATTGTTTTTCCCTTTATTAGCATGAAGGGTAATTCAAATGGTTTGTGAGAGTAGGATGTAAAATTTGAGGGTAGGAGGTAAAATATTAGCAGCAAACTATTTTGCTTCCCATACAAATATATTTTTAGACTATATAAAAATTTGTTAAGACTTTTAGTCCCTGCAACTGTTTGATGTAATATAGTGTGTGTGGGTGTGGGGGTTGATGTAAGATTTTTACATCTCATAAAACTATTTATACGTGAGCATAATAGGATCGTTTCCACAGCGTATATCTTAGCATTTCAACGTCATTTGTCATATTAAGTGTTTGGGTATAAATTGTTTGTTTGAGTAAAATTATTTTTCTATTCGACATAAAAGTAAAACGAGAAGAGATATGGCTATTTCGCTTGGGGTCAGAGATATCAACCAAGCGTAACAGCTGCAATCTCTCGATCAATTAACGGATTCTAGCTTTTTAAACGATATTATCACAATCACTCGACAATATCATTCGTGTCCAAATGATATCGTTATTTCTAAGGGATTATTTAAATGTCGATTTCCCAAACATTAAAACAATCACAAAATCAATCGGATCGTTTAATCGACGATTTCCCAACCAATTAAATGACCCAAAAGCATTAAGTTCTAGATTAAAAGTGATTATCAAATATTAACATCTATGTCTAGAGTGATAACTTAAGATAGATTGTTATTCTATTTCTTAAATCCAAAAGTATTTGTCAATATCATTTTGAATCTCAATAAAACATTAAACACAAGAATAACAACAATATTGAATAAATAAGCTAGAACCATATATTAAAAGATCAAAAGATTACATAATAGCTTGTTTGAATACCTCAAAACCCACAAGAGTAGATGTAGCTACATATGTCTATGATAGCTTTGCAAAGGATGAAGAAAAGATGAAGATTCAATGCCTAGATCCATGATGTCTCAACAAATCTTGGGTTGAATCTACTCTTAACTACCTTGCTTTGTGTTTCTCTCTCTAGAAAAGCCCTAGTTCTCTCTCTAAAATGCAGAAAATGTGAAATAAAACAGTAATTGAATCCGCTGGAAAGAGAAGAGAAGACTATTTATATGGGCCAAGTCTGCGTAATTTCGCTAATAGCCAAATATTTCGATATTAGTGAAATGCACGAAATCTGCTTCTGCACCAATGGAATTGCTCCACGTGTCCCTTATCCACTTGAACTTCCTGAAAGTCACTGAAATTTCGCTGATGGCGAAACCTCCCTGGAAGATTTTCGCTATTAGCGAAAATCTCGCTAATAGCGAGTTTCTTCATTTCTGCTTTTGGGCTTTGCTTGAAACTCGCTATTAGCCAAAAAAAACTCGCTATTAACCAAAAACTCAGTTTTTGCACTTTGATTGATTTTTTAGTCCTTGCTTGTATTTTCCTGCATAAAAAGGTAGAGTAAGGCACATACAGCATAAATGGCATATTTGCATGAAATTGGAGCTTTTCCATAGATAACTTGCAAAACAAATCATTAAAGTGCCTAAATTAACACAAGAATTATATTACTTTTGAGCACTTATCAGGGGTGTTTTCCAAAACATTGAACAAAGTTGTGTCTAAATAAACCAAGCCCAAACTTGAGATTTAGAGGATTTATGGGTAGGAGTACGAGTGGGGGGTATGGAGGGTAACATTTTCTAATATTTTAATGAATTTAGTCAAGTGTTGCCAAAATAACTGGAACTATTAATCATACAGCCCAAGCCCAATAATATAGTTAAATTTTTGCTTATTGAATTATTTTATTTATTTTTTTGATAAAAAAAGCTACTTAATGAATGTATGGCCAATAATCTGCACAATTTTTTTTTTTGGAAATAACAGACTGCATAAATTTGATTTATATGTTTCTTAAGATAATCTGCATAAATTTAATTCATATGTGATATTCCCTCAAAAAAAAAAAAAATCATATGTGATATAGCAAGAGTGCTAAAAACACTATTTTTAGAGGAGAGTGATCACTTATTGTGGTGGTGTCAAAGAATAAGAAAATACAAAAGGATTTTCAGGTTCGTAATGTCCGTTTTATGGGTAGGTTATCAGATTGATTCAGGGTTTTTCTTTGGGTTACATTTTTTTCTTTAAATCTTTGTTATGTTTTTCTATTTTTTCTTCTCTTGATATGATTTTCTTCCCCCAACTTTTGTTTAACATTTACCATTGAAAAATATTTTGGTTCATGTATCGCTTCTCCTCTTGATCTAGTTACTTGAAAACAACTATTTTCAAAACTCACTCGGACAATTACCCTCATATTAGATGAAATTCGCACGGGTCCTACCACTTTATATGAGATTCACATTGGTTTTACTCCATAAGAGAGTGAATATTGAAAAGCATGTTTCTAACACTCTTCATGGCATCACTGTTAACCGGTAAAATAGTTGGTTATCACGTTGCACTTATCTCCCATAATGAACAAGAAATTGAGTGAGAGCATTGTCTAAAGCATCTAATCAATGCCTATTTAGAATTTTATAGTTTTAATTAGTTTTTAGTGTCAATTAATCATTTTGAACTAGTAATGGTTGTTGTAGATGTTTGAAGATACAAGATGAGGAATGGCTTGAGAGATCAGGGAAGCTGCAATGTAGATTAGAATTTCTTCGCTAAAGACGTGGAAAGATGCAGCACCCTAGATCGCTAGTTGGGTCATACAACTAGCATGAACTCATGGAACCACTTCTGGTCATTGCTTAAGGAGTAAGAATTCTGAGACAGCGCCAATGATTGGAGTACGAGGAATATAAGGGAATATGCCTAGAATAGGTAGGATAAGATAAGGACAGCTCATAGGAAAATGACCAAAGTGTACAACTTGTAGTGGTTGGCCTTGTACTATAAAAGGACAACAACATATTGGTGCCAAGGATCCAAAAATATGATTGTGAATTGGAGTGGCCAAGTTCCTGCGAGGGTTAGCAATTTTAGAGTTCTCACTCCATCTTATCTTCTCCATAGATGAGCATGACTGCTAGTTTTTAGAGTTTTAGCGTTAGATTATTTGGTGATATTTTTAGCACACCACTCTCTTTCAAGGACTGTAATCTTGTACTGCCTCTATTCAATCTATCAGTTTAGCTTTTCATTTTTCATTTATGTTTTATTTCATCTTCATCTCTAAGGTTCAGCTCACCTGAGCTAAACCAATTATTGTTTGGAAATGGTGAGGCTATGATACTCTTTTCTTACGATTTATAAAGCTATAGTTTCGCGCTTCTTTTAAACCAACTAATTTAACTCAAAATATTTAAAAGTAGAAATTAATCTCTTTTACTTCTAATGATATAGTTCCCTGAGACCGATAGGGTATGAGAATGGAACATCTTTGTTTGATATAAGTTAGTCCCTATGCATACAAAAGGTGAAGAGATGAAGATAGACTACTTTGCACGAGTACTAGATCTTGGGAGAGGCTTTAGGCGCTAAGAACTAATTAGGACTCTTGTCATAGGTCAAAGACTCAACAGATTAACACTTCGGTGGTAAATGTTGATGACTTAACCTAGCAACGTTGCATGTTAAGATTACATGATTGTATTCCCACCAGTAGTCTCACGGGTTTAACATGAAGGTTGAGTGTACAACACTCCCAGTGGCCACCAAATTGCTATGAAGCCATAGAAAGTTATAGCTCTGTAGATCGTAGTGAAGTTTTGTTTAAACCACACTTTTTACTTTGAAAATTTCTAAGTGTTTTTAACTGTTTTCCAAACCTTTAATTTTTAATTGTAACAAATTGGTCCTTTAAGTTTTTTTTATCACTTATGTCCTCTGAGTTTATTAACTGTAACAAGTTCGTTCTTTACGTTTTTTCCGTACCAATTAGATCCTTTAAGTTATTTAATTGTAACAATTTCAGATCTTAAAAATGTATGTTATTCGGAGCTTAAAAGTTACAATTGAATAACTTAAAGGAGCTAAGTGTTACAAAAAATACTTAAGGGTTAATTATGTTTTTGGTCCCTACAAAATTGCGACCATGTAAGTTTAGTCCTTACTTAATTTTAATAGCATTTTTAATCCCTACAAAAAAAATTACTTATAATTTTGAACCAAAATTTTTAATCCCTACAACAAGATTGCTTATCAGAAACTTATTTTGAATCACGTAAGAATCCTCTACCGCCACATTTTTCATTCATTTTTTTTTCCTGATAGAAACGTAATTTTTCTTTTGGGTTAATTAGGTAGAGTAGTCCAAACATATTAATTTTATAATGTTGGTCCAAGATTGTATGTCTAAGTTTTAGAGAAATTTTTTTTGGTATGCCATTGGATACATTCATAAGGAATTGCACCTAAATTTGATGAAAACAAATATTTTTAAGAATTAAAAATATAATAATATGAAGTTCACAAAAAAAAATCTATGGTTATCAAAGGAAAATTAATGAACTATGATAGTACGTCTTTGGTTACCAAAAAATATGTCGATGCAAATTGAAAAAAAAGCATGTATATCTAAATCTTAGTACTGTAACCAAAAAAAAAAAATCTTAGTACTGTCATTGAGCTGTTATAAATAATCAATGTGAGACTTATAAATGAACAATAAATGATATTTTAGAGAAATAAATTGATTAAATTATGTACTGAATGCGTTGCTTTAAAGTGTTAATTATGCCAGCAAGTTAGAAGTACTTGGACAATACGTGTACACTCTCAAATTTGTATAAGCAAACACCATGTTTATATGACACGTTCATATGTAGTGGGCCTTTGCAATCACATATGGGTGCCTACTCTTATAAATGCAATTCATCAAATCAAAATGTGAATCTCAATTAATATTTAAAATGTGAAGACTATGATACTCTAAAGTTTGGTTGTATTTTATTTTAATAAAATTAAATGATACTCATTTAAATTGACAAAATACATCGATATAATATAAATTTAAAATCGTTTAAAATATAAAGGATGGTCTGCGAACAAACTCACAACATTAATGTTAATAGCATAAAATGGCTGAGTATTTATAACTATATTCAAGTCTCTGAAATACTCATGTTTTCAGATCTACAACGTTGACGATATCATTGATTGATTGAATCTGCACCTGTTCAAATCCAATCTTTCAACCTGAATCAAATAAACATCGCAATAGGACGGGAAATCAACAAACACACCACACAGAGACGAAAAATCAAAACAAATAGAGTAGTGCAAAGACGGAAAAAAAATCACAGAAACAAACAAAAGACTGAAAATATGTGAAAATTAGTTAATTAACTAAAAAAAGAATGAAAAACAATTCGGAGGGGTGATGTTAGATCAACTTCGGTAGATAAGAAGAAGAAAAGTGGTGACGGCTAGAAAAAGAGTGTTTGGTTGTATTATTGTATATCTAATAACCATTTAACTTCAGTCAAAAAAATAAAAAATAACCATTTAACTATTCAATTTTTTTTAGCAGATTTAATTATATCAATGACATGTCATCTTTTTTGTATTAATTTATTTAATAACAAAATCAAATTTTAAATGAGATTTGCTTATAGAATACTGATATCCAATCAAACTTATTTGATCATATTTTCAAGTGGATTTGGCTTCCATGTTGAAATTGCTGTATTTAACCAATAATTATATTGGTTTTGATTATCATTTGGGTTTCGCTAAGATGTTTTCAAAGAACATTTACATTAATTGATAAAAAAAAAATTTTTTGAGAGAAAGGTGCTTATAGCATTTCATTAATAATAATGGATTCAATACAACTTGGGATAACATAATAAATTGTGGGACTAGCGGAAATGGCTTCTCTTGCCAAGGCATGAGCCGCCGCATTCGCTTGTCGCCTAATAAACTCCACTCTGGAGTTTGTAAAATGTGCAGAGAACATCTCCCTGCAAGCCTTCATAATGCTTCCAAATTTTGTATTGTTCGTATGGCGTGAATGGAAAGCATCCCTCGTAACCTTCGAATCGAGCTCAAAATCAATATTATTAAATTGCATATCTTGCATCCATTGAATAGCATGAAAAAGGCCCAAAGCTTCGCCAACAGCCACGGGGTAAAGATAATCAAATTGCAGCACTTTAGCTAACACAAAAGTTCCGGTATCATCCCGTAAACAAACCCCTATACCTGTCCTTTGAAATTCCTCCGAAAAAGCCGCGTCAACGTTGCACTTAAACCTCCCGAGACTTGGCGGTTTCCACTGCTGAACAGCAGTGCTTATATAGGCATTCTGTTGCTGCAACATGGTCTGCTGAACCATGACAGAAGGCAGCTGCTGGCCAGCAACCTGCTGTGACATGCGCTGCTGAACTGTAGCAGAATGCACGTTCGGCTGCGGTGCATTCTGCTAAAAATTTAACTAGACAATGTTTCAAGTTTGATTTTTCTTAATGTTAATTTTGGTGAACTATCTTAACTTCCTAAAAAAATTAATATATAGAAATTTTGTGGAGTAATATTGCATTGAAGTTTAAAAATAACCATTATAAATCTATACTATTACCTTTCAAAAAAAAAATCTATACTATTAATAACCATACAAATGAGTTGTACCATATTGTATTTTAAAAGGGTCATGTTAACTTGTGATCTAAGAGCACATGTTAAGGAACCCAAAAAGAGTAATTTTGCATTGGAAATCATAATATTGTAACTTTTAAGAAGTCAAATGCACGACTTTTGATACATATATTTCTATAATGAGTTCCTTAACATGTCCTTGAGTGCACAAGTTAGCATTTGTCATTTTAAAAATAACCATTATAAATCTATACTATAAATCTATACTTTTAACTCATCTTAGAATTGTCTCAACAAATTTTTCCTCAAAAAAAATGAGTCCCACTAGAACGAAAGGGATAGTGCATTTGAGACTGAGGGGCCTATACACATTAAAATAGCCATGCATATTTTTCGTAGTGTGGATCCACATTAGGTCAGATCAGTCAATTGATAAGTGATTGGTCAGTCACCAATTGCAATTGCATTTTGACTTTGGACAATGGATTTGATCATAAACAAATTTAACTGGTCACACACACAGTTTAAACACACTGTTCGACGGGTTCCATACATCAGAAAGTCAAATTTTATTTACTTGGGTTCCATACAAGTATAAATAAAACGTTGACTTTTCAAAAGTTTTTTAACTAAAGTATCATTTGCCTTTTTTTTAAATTACTCGTTTCAGTCACATTTATAAGCAAAAAATAATTTTTTAAGTACATTGAATAATTAATGTGTCTAACATATAAATGTGATCGAATACATTAATTATTCAATGTACCTAAAAATTCATTTTTTGCTTATAAATGTGACCAGAGAGAGTAAAATAAAGGAATATAATCGGACGAACTTAAAGTAGATCCGTCCCTTTTTATAAGATTATTTTATAAAAATCATGAGTATTAAGCAAAATTATTGGAGTGGTAAATTTATCACAAATGTATTTTAACCAAATTATCATTTGTCTATAAAGATATTTAAGCTTAACTTTTCATATATATATATATATATATATATATATATATATATATACACTCCCTCCGATCACTATTATAAGCAAATTTTGACTTTTTAGGTTCATTCAATTAATGATGTATGTGGTCTATATTGTAGACCACATACATCATTTATTGAATGAATCTAAAAAGTAGAAATTTGCTTATAATAGTGACCGGAGGGAGTATATATATATATATATATATATATATATATATATATATATATATATATATATATATATATATATTGATAATATTAATGAGAGTGTATTTAAAAAAAGAGGAATAAATGCATCTAAAAATTTGTATATAATCTTGTATTTAGAGACAAAATTTTTTATAAAGTAGTCTTATAAAAAAAAGACAGAAGAACGAGTAGTTAATAAATTTAATCGATTGTAAATGTTAGCAAATACTCTATGACATATTGAATTTGTATTATTGAATTAAGACCCTCTTTATTATTTTACCCTTTCCATTATTTTTACTACCAAAGTTTTGGGAATACTAATAGGGACATGCTAAAGACTACCCTAGAACATTAGTTTAAAGGATAAAAATAGAAATATTGGATTGAGAAATGGTGAAAAGTTGTGAATTTGACTTTTTAAAAGTTTAAAAATTATTGAATATAATGTAAATCTACTATTTTTGGTATTCTTAACAAGTGACAATAGGACACTTGAGGAAACTTATTAGCATAACCCTTCAAAAGATTTGACGGGTTCAAATATTTTCTATACATTTCACAACTCTTCAAAACATCTCTAAAAAATTCTTCAAAACTGTAATAATTGAGAGAAAATGAAGAGAGATTTAACTCTTGTTAAAATTAATGATTGAAGCTAATAAACATTGAATGACATAAAATATATACGTTCAATTAATACTTTTTTTCAATACTAACATAACAAGGTTAAAATTGAGATGAAAAATGATCAACTATAAACTACTTGAAATAGATTATAAAAAAACTCTATAAAAAAAATAACAAAATGTTATAAGTTCGTGAGAAAAATTACTACTACACATGTATATTTTGGTCATATAAGTTTATATGACATCTGTTATAATTTGAAATCGAGTTCTTTCAAACAATTCATTTTTTTTTGTGTGTTAACTCTCCGGTTCTTAAGAAAAATAGTTATGGTAGTTTAGAGTTCGACCATGCAGTAAGTAAACTCTGACCAACAATTGTTTCATCCAGGATTTAAACTCAGAGTATCTTGAATAATTTGTCATTGGTGAAGTTCATCAACCACTTGAGTCCAATTATCTAGTTAAACAATTCATCTATTTTTTTTATCAAACAACCTAATGACTATAAATTCACCTCAGAAAAGTGAATAAAGAGAAATTCGATGTTTGAACTCCGACCTTATATATAATGTGATGTTCCTACCATTGAGTTAAACTCAGATGAACTAAACAATTTATCTTTAACAAGAGTTTATTACACACTTGAGCATAATCACTTGATTTTACAAGATTTTCAACTTATTTACAATTTATTTATGGTTTACTTCAATTCATAAAATAAATATTTATATAAATATTTTTTGACTACATATTAATGTTTTTTTTTTATATTTACTCTCTATATAAGACTTACTACTACTCATTCATAAAAAAAATGTGCTAGTACTGATTTCGTTACATTAAATTTATTAGAAATTAGTATGATTTTTATTTCATGAAACTACCCTTAAATAGAATTATTAATTGGATGTCATCATTTTACTATTTTAGTGTATTAATTGATTATACACCTAACTAATTTGTATAATTGAGACTACTCACCCACATTTTTCATCAATCATCACATGAGACAGATGATAACATAGTTAAGGATATTTTCGTAAATAATTATATATTACTGTAATACAAGAAATTAAACAAGAGATAATTGAGAGGTTTTGTCAAAAAAAAAAAAAAAAAAGACAATTGAAACATACTTTATCAAAATATTATATAAACAAAATGAGTAGTATTTGGCGAATCTTTCAACAAAAAGAAAAACTCATACTAGTGTTAGCCAATATATTTTACTAGCTGTAATAAATGTGGTCAAAGTATAGTTGACCTAGATTTAAAGAAGATTCGAACAGAGTGTTGTATTGAAAGCAAATTTAGGTTCGAAGATGGTAGAAGACTTCGACAGAGCAGTTTTCGAAGGCGGTTATCAACAGTTATTCTTTAAGTCAGTTTGTATTTTAAGTTTGTTTTCAAATAAGCAAAACTGTCGACTTGTGGCAGTTGTAGTTTGAATTTCAAAGAAGTGTAGTTATTTCTAGACTTAGTATAAATAGTAGTTTTTCATAGGAAAAACGGGTCACAATTCCATCATACAAACTTACACTCAAAGTATCCGTATGGAAGCGAGAAACGAGTCACAAGTTGCAATGTATGAATCTGTGTACCAACTTTTGTTTAATCAATACAATTTACCTTTTTTTTTTTAAGTGTTCTTGCACTTTACTTTATTAAGTTCGATTGAGTTCAAGTGGATTGAATTCGATTGTTATTATCATATTTCTTATATTTTCGACACCAGAGACACAGAATTTCTAACAACAAGAACAAACACAATATGTCCTAAGATTTACTGGTTGATCTTGCAAGTTACCATTTGTAAACCAGCGGTTGTTTACGAAAATCCAACGTAAACAAATTGGCACGCCCAGTGGGACTGTTTGTGCGTTTTGTTTATAGTTTTTGTTAGAGTTTCTTTTAATTCTGGTTTGTTTTGTTGTGTATGCAATTAAGAAACAAGAAATTGCTTTTTAATATGACACGCGCTAACAACCAAAAGAAAACAAATCCAACATCTTCAAATGAAGATGTGGATCAAGTGACGGTTGAAGATGATGTTCCATCCCCAGAGAATGTTAGAACATCACAGGCTGTTCCAACTAGTAATACAGCCACTCAAATATCGTCTCAGGCCATGCCTTCGATGGCCACAGTAATTTCTCAAGCCATGCCTTCGATGGTTACCCAAACTTCCCATGATTATCCAAATAATACTTCTATTCAAGGAGTTTGGGATCATAGATCAATGCCATATGGTATGCCATCATCATTGATGCAAGGCTTACAAACTAGTGGTAATATGTTTTCAGAAAATTTAAATGTTTCATTACCACAACTTTTTGGTCCTGGGGTATCTACCACATATAGAAGTCCCCAACAAAATTTAACCAATGCTTCTATGGCTGCCATTAGGCAAACTATGGAAGAAACTAATCATGATATGGTTAATATGATGACCCAACAAATTGGTACTGTCATAAATCCTTTAATTCGAGACACCAGCACTAGTTATCAAAGGTTGTCTGATCAAATGGAAAGAATTGCTAATTTCTTTGGCGCTCCACCAATCCAAAATACCCAATTGCCTCAAAATCGAAATTTGAGGGCAATTGAAATAATTGCTGATGAACCAGTGGTTCGAAATCATGAAAATATTGTCCAACCACAAGTAGTACAACCACAAGTTCAGGCAGAACCTGAAAGACAACCCATTTTGGTTAATAGAAACCAAGATGCCGATCAAGTGGTTTTACAAGCCCGTCGAAACAATTTCGATGGTCAGAATAATATAGCGGGTATTGTCGAGGCTTTGTTAGCCCAAAATGGTTTTAATATGGGTTTACATAGACCAAATTTTGTGTCTCCTTTGTCTGAGTATGTTTTAGACGCTGAATTGCCTAGAAATTGGAAAATTCCAAAGTTTACCAAATTTGCTGGAGAAACTAATGAATCTACTGTCGAACACATTGCTAGGTTTCTCATGGAAGCAGGAAATATTGCAGAAAATGAAAATTTGAGAATGAAATATTTCCCAAGTTCTTTGACAAAAAATGCTTTTACTTGGTTTACAACTTTACCTCCTCATTCAATTTATAGTTGGAACCAATTAGAAAAAGCCTTTCATGAACAATTTTACATGGGTCAATCTAAGATTAGTTTGAAAGAATTGGCCAGTGTTCGACGTAAAAGTCATGAGTCAATCGATGATTATCTCAATAGGTTTCGTCTCCTTAAGGCTAGATGTTTTACTTCTGTTCCAGAATATGAATTGGTCGAAATGGCTGCTGGTGGCCTCGATTATTCTGTTCGAAAGAAATTAGATACCCAGTACTTAAGAGACATGGCCCAATTGGCAGACAGAGTTCGACAAGTTGAAAGACTTAAAGCTGAAAAAACTAGAACTCATAACAAATTTCCTAAAAAGGAAAAAATTGCCTATATAGAAACAGGAGATAGTGAACCCGAATTCGATTCGATTGGGGTTTAGATATCGTTGAAGACAATGATATAAACCTAGCAGAATTAAAAGATGGACCTCCATATGCTTGTAAAATGTTGAGGCCATCCAATGGAAAAAATCCTGAAGATCCCAAGAGTGACAAATATCCTTCTAAAACTTATACTTTTGATATTACTAAAAGTGAAGAAATTTTTGATCTTTTAGTTAATGATGGCATAATATTAGTGCCACCTAATATGAAGTTGCCTCCTTTAGAACAAAGGAAGAAAAGAGGATTTTGTAAATTCCATGGTTTTTTAGGTCATAACCTATCTCGATGTACTCGTTTCAGGGATTCTGTACAAAAAGCTCTTGATGAAGGGAGGCTGAAATTTGGAGAGAAATCAAAACAGCAAGTGGATGGAGATCCTATGAAAAAGGCAGAATCCATGTTTGCTGATGTTTCTGCCAATGTGGCAGAATCCATGTTTGCTGGTATTTCTATCAATATGGTGGAAATTTCAGAGAATATTGATGCAGAAATGGTTACTGAGGACCATCAAATTGAAGAGCCAGTGGTTACTGAAGATCAATTGGCCAAGGAAATGGAGAAAGCATATCCAAAGGCTGAAGAAGATTTGGTTGATTTTTTAAACCGATGTAAAATATCTAACACCAATGCTATGCTTTGTCCTCGATGCAGTGCAGTGTTCGATAAAGAAGCTGCGAAATCAGTTGAAGGATATCAACCTCAAACAAAACGTAAAGGAGGGTGGTTCGAGAACCGTTCTAAATTTGGCTTTAACAAAAGAGGTGTTCCTTACAAGATGAAAACTTCAGAGAAGTATCAAGTGAAGAACCATAAGAAGACGTTCGTTCCTTCATCGAAGTCTCCTATTGATACTTGGGTTTTCTCTGGGGGCAAGAAAACTGGTCATTCTGCGCCTCCAACACCACCAACAAAATGGGTAAAAAGAGCTGTCAAAGTTCCAGACCAACCAGAGAGTTCTAATCCTAACAAGTATGCTTACAAAAATAACTATAAAGGTAAGAATCCTATGACTAGAACTCAATGGCGCCGTTTTCAACGCCAGAAAAAGGAAGGAGTTTTGAAAGATGTCACTAATGATGACAAAAGTAAGGGAAAACAACCAATAGTTTTCGAAATGGTTAAAAAACCAGCTACTGAAAGAATTTTCCCTCCATTATCTTCTGCTTTAAACATCCCCAAAGGGGATGATGTATTCTAACTTCTACTTTTTCAGATTCTGAATCAAGTCTTGACATTATATGTGTGGTTTCTGTACTACCAATTGAATATGCATATGATGTATCTTCGAAGGCCAATCATGATGATGAATGTGATTTCACTGAGGAAATGGCTCGTCATAGGCCTCTGTGTTATTATGTTATGAACAATGGCTGCATCGAAGATCAACATGCAGTGTTCGAAAAACCTGATGATAGCATGAAGCTTCATTTAAAGCCTTTGTTTATTCAAGCTAAATTAAATGGTGTTGGAATTAACAAAGTGTTAGTAGATGGTGGTGCTACTGTTAATCTCCTACCATAATCTTTTCTAAGGAAACTTGGTATTTATGAATGTGATTTGAAACCACATAATGTAGTGCTCACTAATTATGAGGGATCTACTGGACAATCTCTTGGTGCTATCGAACTAGAATTGGTAGTAGGAAGCATAACCAGAGCAACTGTGTTTTTGGTAGTTCCTTCTAAAGCCAATTTCAATGCATTATTAGGGAGGGAATGGATCCATGCTGTAGGTGCAGTTCCTTCTACAATGCATCAAAGGATTGTGATTTGGAGGAAAGATGGTTTGGTAGAGAATATTGAGGCTGATCAGAGTTATTATTTCAAAGCTGAAGTTGATAATCAAGATATCAACAAAAAGAACTTTGACAAACAGCTTCAATATATTGCACCATTCATGGAAAATGATGCATCAAGTTCTATGACTAAAGAAGAAAAATTCTTTGTAAAACTTGCACCAGAATGGGGTTTTCGTTGGAAAACTGCATTCGACGATGACTTCGTAGTGGTGAACAATGAAGATTGCCATGAGAAGATACCTATAAAGGAAACAGATTTGCTGAAGACAAGAAGTACTTCGTACAAGAGGGTTACTGATGACCAAGGATATTCAGCAAATGGAATCTCACCAACTGGGTGGGATATCAATAATTGATCAATGGTTGAGCCCAGCATATGGGAAAAGATTACGGCTTATGTAGCCGAGAAAAACTTCGATTTGGCTGAAACAGCCAAAGAAGAAGAGGTCTTCGATGCTTCAGTAGAAAATAATTCTGATGACCTCGTTGATGATCAAAAATTAGACTGTATTTACGATGATGAACCTTTGGGTTTTGAAGAAGATCCAATGGAATCTACAATAAAAATGAAGGCCCAAGATCCTCTTGAAGAAGTGGATATAGGAGATGGTTCTGTAAAAAGACCAACATACATAAGTTCAAAGATTCCTAAGAGCTTCAGAGATCGAATTGTGGCGCTTTTGAAAAATTACAAGGATTGCTTTGCTTGGGATTATCATGAAATGCCTGGTTTGAGTAGAAAGGTTGTAGAGTTGCAATTGCCAATCAGGACAGACAAGAAACCAGTGAAGCAAATTCCAAGAAGGTTTGCACCAGAGATTCTACCAAAAATAAAAGAAGAGATCGAAAGACTCCTCAAATGTGGCTTCATCAGACCTGCAAGGTATGTTGATTGGTTAGCTAATGTAGTTCCTGTTAAAAAGAAAAATGGAAGTATAAGAGTTTGTATTGATTTTAGAGATTTAAATCTCGCCACTCCTAAAGATGAATATCCTATGCCAGTAGCAGAAATGTTGGTAGATTCTGCAGCAGGTTTCGAATATTTGAGTATGCTTGATGGTTATTCAGGTTATAATCAAATATTTATTGCTGAAGAAGATGTTTCTAAAACAGCATTTCGATGCCCAGGGGCATTAGGATGTTATGAGTGGATAGTAATGCCATTTGGTCTTAAAAATGCTGGTGCTACATATCAAAGAGCAATGAATTCAATGTTTCATGATTTAATTGAAGATTTTATGCAAATTTACATTGATGATATTGTTGTGAAATCATCTTCTGAAAACAAACACTTAGAACATTTACGTTTATCATTCGAAAGGATGAGACAATATGGATTAAAAATGAATCCATTAAAATGTGCGTTTGGTGTTTGTGCAGGTGATTTTTTAGGATTTGTTGTCCATAAAAAGGGCATCGAAATCAATCAAAATAAGACTAAAGCTATAATGGAGGCTAAAGCACCCTCTACCAAAAAAGAGTTGCAGTCTTTATTAGGCAAAATAAATTTCCTCAGAAGATTTATATCTAATCTAAGTGGCAGAGCACAAGCATTCTCGTCATTACTTCGATTAAAGAAAGAGGAAATTTTTAGATGGGAGCCTGAACACCAAAAGGCATTTGAAGACATAAAGTCATATTTATCTAATCCTCCTATTCTTTCACCTTTGTTGAAAGACAAAAAGATGAAGTTATATATAGCATCATCTGAAAGAACTATAGGGAGTATGTTAGCACAAGAGGATGAAAATGGTGTAGAAAGAGCCATTTATTATCTTAGTAGAGTTTTAAGTGATGTTGAAACAAGATATCATCCTAGTGAAAAATTATGTCTTTGTTTGTATTTCTCATGTGTGAAACTTAAGCATTATATAAGACCTTTTGATGTTTATGTTTATTCCCATTTCGATATTATTAAGCACATGTTATCTAAACCTATTCTGCATAGTAGAGTTGGTAAATGGGCTTTGGCACTCACAGAATATTCTTTAACTTATCAATCTTTGAAAACTGTGAAAGGCCAAATAGTGGCTGATTTTATTGCTGATCATTCCATTGAAGAACCTGTGACTGGGGGCATCGAAACATTTCCATGGACATTGTATTTCGACGGGTCTAGTCATAAAAATGGTTCTGGAATAGGTATAGTTATTGTTTCACCAACAAATGAAGTAACCAAATATAAATTTCGAATTAGCCAATATTGTTCGAATAATGAGGCAGAATATGAAGCCTTAATAAATGGTTTAGAGATTTTGCTCGAACTGGGGGCAAAATGTTTAATTATTAGAGGTGATTCTGAATTAGTAATAAAGCAAATAACAAAAGAATATAAATGCCTCAAAGAAACTTTGATAATGTATTACACTATAGTTAATGCATTACTTAAACATTTTGTTCAAATTGAAGTTCAACATGTTCCTAGAGCAGAAAATCAAGAAGCTAATGATTTAGCTCAATTAGCTTCTGGATACAAACTTTCGAAGGAACAAGAGCAAGAGGTTATTGAAATTAAAACAAAGCGTAATTCGATAGACATTGTGCCTAACAAATTGTTAAGACCAAAACTTGGGGGCATGGAAGCATCTCAAGGATACCTTCAGAGTGCAAAATTTTCTGAAATTTTGGTCATTAACAATTTGGATGATAATGATTGGCGAAAACCCATAGTCAATTTTTTGGAAAATCCAGATGGCACAACTTGTAGAAAAGTCAAATATAGAGCCTTGAGTTATGTGATAATAGGCAATGAATTATTTAAAAAGACTCCAGAAGGAGTTTTACTTAAATGTCTTAGTGAAGCAGAAGCATATTTGGCTGTATCGAATACTCATAGTGGTGCTTGTGGTACACATCAAGCAGGCCATAAAATAAAATGACTTTTGTTTCGACAAGGTGTTTATTGGCCAACCTTGTTAAAAGATTGCATAAATTTTGCTAAAGGTTGTAAAGAATGTCAAGAACATGCTGGAATTCAAAAAGTACCAGCTAGTGAATTACATTCAATAGTGAAACCTTGGCCATTAAGAGGATGGGCTTTAGATGTAATTGGGGAAATCAAACCTAAGTCATCCAAAGGCTACAAATATATTTTGGTTGGAATAGATTATTTCACTAAATGGATAGAAGTTGTTCCACTAAAAGATGTTACTCAAGATGAAGTTATAAACTTCATTCAAAAATTTATTATTTATAGATTTGGCATACCAGAAACTATTACTACAGATCAAGGATCTGTATTTACTGGTCGAAAGATGGTAAAATTTGCTGAAGAAATAGGATATAAATTGTTGACTTCAACACCATATTATGCTCAGGCAAATGGTCAGGTAGAAGCAGCAAATAAGAATTTGATTACTATAATCAAAAGAAAAGCTAGCCAAAAGAAAAAACCCAAAGAATGGCATGAGTTTCTTTATGAAGCTTTATGGGCAGTTCGAACTTCTCCTAAAGAATCTATAAATACTACTCCTTTTCGATTAACATTTGGCCATGATGCTGTATTGCCAACAGAAATCTTACTTCAATCTACTCGAATTCAAAGACAAATCGAAATTCCAACAAATCAATATTTGGATATGATGTTGGGTGAATTAGTAGATATTGATGAAGAAAGATTAATGGCTTTAGAAGTGCTTACAAAGCAAAAAGAAAGAATAGCAAAAGCCTATAACAAAAGAGTTAAATCGAAATTATTCCTGCAAGGGGACTTAGTTTGGAAAGTTATCTTGCCTATGGATAAAAAGGATCGATGTTTAGGAAAATGGTCTCCTAGTTGGGAAGGACCATGGAAAATTCTAAGAGTTTTTTCGAATAATGCGTATGAGATCGAAGAACTACAAGAAGATCAGAGAATTCTACGCATAAACGGTAAATATTTGAAAAAATATAAACCGATGTTACAAGAAATTAAAATTACACAAGAGTAATTTGATTCGAAATAAAAACTTGGCATTAATTTAAAAATGCCAACTGATGGGCAGGTTACATCGAAATGCTTAAAATGGAAAAACCATTACAAAAGAAAACATAAAATACTTAAAGACTAAAAAGCATTTAAAGATGGTTTTCACCATTCAGTTACAATCCCAAAACGATCGAGAAACCAGCGAATTTCCGTATCGAGACGACACCTGAAGCAAGCATTGACCAAGTAGTATTCATGATCTGGCCCAGGTAGAAGTGCATACCAGCCTCCAATTCTCCCATCTCCTGCACAGTTGTGGTAGTTGTTGCAAAAACGACGCTTAGTAAGCCAAATAGGCATGGGCCTATTCCACCAAGGACAGCAAAATCGATAAGTTGAAGTCCCTCCCAAAATGTCGCTTCGAAATTCTGCCAATCGATGTGTCCATGCAAGATCTTCGAAGTCTTCGAGGATGTTTTCTGGCATAGGCATGGAGAGTGCATTGATGAGAAGACGGTAGTACCTTGCACTCAGAGAGCCAGTGGCGTTGATAGCAGTAGTGAGGAGGCGTTTCATTTCTTCAATGTTTGGATTAGCATCCAACATGTGTTGAGTGCTTCGAAGAATACAGAACATGGCGTTGCCATGATTCCAGAGTCTAAGTTTAAAAGCAAACTTAGAATGAGCCACCATAGCATTGTTGTACCATTCATTGGGGTCGTAGAGGAAGTAGAGGACATCATTTCCAAAAGCCATAGAAACTTCAGAATCCTCACTGACACGCCAATGCCTGCTACTGGTATGGCGAAAGGCGAAAAGATCTTTCCTGCTTTGAGCAGCAATCTTAGCAGCAATCTTGACTAAAAGATCATCACTCAGATTATCAATGGTGGTCATGATGATTTAGGAAAGAAAGCTTTGAGTAAGAAGGATTTTTCAGACGAAGACGAAACAAAGAAAAGAGTGATTTTTATAAAAGGAAAATCATATTTATAGGGGAGGGAAGTTGAAAGAAGTGGTTCAATCAGACGGTTCTTCTTGCTTTGAAGATGATGACACATGGGAACAGTTATTCTGATGGCCAATGGTTACTTAACTTTGTAATCTGAGGGAAGTTTTAAAGGTTTTCTTTTAAAAGGATTAATCTGTGTTAAAAGGTTATTTATTTGTTTTATTTCTTTTCAACTTCCTAGACAAGTTTAACTTGTTGGGTTAAACAAAAAAGTTACTTTTTTGTTTCCTCATCATTAAAATGTCTTGGAAATTGTTCCAATCTTATTTGGATTTAAATAAAATTTGAATTCGATATAAGAAAATAAGAAAGGAATTTCGATGATTGAAAAGAAATTGTCATTCGAAACAGAAAATGGTCCATAAATTGTTATAAAGACATTACAGACCAAGATATTCGATAAGGCTGAAA
Source organism: Medicago sativa (assembly GCF_051527215.1). Lineage (NCBI taxonomy): Eukaryota > Viridiplantae > Streptophyta > Magnoliopsida > Fabales > Fabaceae > Medicago > Medicago sativa. The sequence goes on from NC_140754.1 coordinate 6,944,471, forward strand.
TAAAATAAAAGTCTTAGAGAATAAAATAGAAACAGAACTAAATCTCAAATGATGAGATGAGTTTCTCGATTTGGCTCTTGTATTCAGCCAGTTGAGTATCGAGAGCATGGTTGTCACTTGCAAGTTGAGCAATGGTAGACTCTAGTTCCTTGGAGAGCTTGAATTTGTTAACAGCTTCATTGGCTTCTTGATTTCTGGCTTCATCCTTAGCCAAAATTTCAGCTTTCTGAGCTTCCAGCTCTTTAATCTTGGCATCGATGTCAACCACTTGCTGCTTCGCATTGTTTCTTTCTTGCTGAAGAGTTTTAAATTTTTCTTGGAAGAATGACAGTTCGATCACAATTTGATCATGATACGCTTTCTTCTCTTCCATTTGAGCTTGATCAGTTTTCCTCTTCTGGAAGTTTTGATTAGCACTCTCCAACATTGGTTCAAGATAGTTAAACAGGTTTCGAAATTTCCAACCAGTTGGGAGAGCACCAAGCTTTTCAAATAAACTCCTGATTTCAGCAAGAGCTCCAGCATCCTTTTCAATCAACTCTAGCAAGTTGGCTTCGATGATCTTCTTTTGAAATTCTGCTAGCAGGTTGTTCTTTGAAGTCTCAGAGGGATTTCCCTTGGATGAATCAGAAGTTTGGCCAGTGCTAGTTGAGAAAAGAGTATTACTCTTAGCTATCAAGGCAAAAGCGTTGAAAGGATCATCTTTGGCCAATCGATCGATTTCTTCCAGATCGATCATAGGAGTATCTTGTTGAGCAATCATCTCTGCATCACCAGGAGCATCTTGTCGAGTAGTGATTTTTGTATCTCCAGTAGCAAAGATTGATACATTATCTCCAAGGGTGGGTGCAGAATAAGATTGATCATTGTTGAGTGATTCATCATTTACCAAGTCATCAGTGGGTGTTTCTGTTTGTTGTTGTTGAGAAAGATTCACTTTAAGACCTTCTGGACTGCTAGCATCATCATGCTCATCTTCTTTGTCTTCAGCAATTGGTGAAGTGGTCTTCAAAGAAGGAAGGTCTTGCCCATGTTGTGATGGATTAGCTTGTTCTTGTTCGATACCCTAAAAAGAATAAGATAAATGCTTAAAACAAGGCACTTAGAAATATTTCGTATAAAATATGGTTTTGATAAAATACCTTCGAACCATTATCACCAACATGTGAATGAGCACTAGAGTGAGAATTCTTTCGAAGACGTTTGAATGGTTTAGATGGTGAGATGGTGGGAGAACCTTCAGAAGCTTCCACTTCGACTTCCTTTTCTTGGACAAGTGATATTTGTTCTTGTTTTCTTTTTCTTCTTCCTTCAGTATTGACTTTGGGAAGTGTTACTTTGGAAGCTTCGATCTGTTCTTTAGTTATCTTCACCTCGTCATCATCATCAGAGAGATCGACAGTTGCTTGTTCTTTTTTGTTCTTCGATCTAGAAGGTCTTTTCGATGAAGTTGTTTTCACTTTGGGTTCCTTTGATTTAGGAGGTTCCTTCGATGCAGCCTCAGATTTCTTCGATTCAACTTCTTTAGTTTGGGAAGCTTTCTTTTTCTTCTTGTCAGACTTGCTTTTAGAGGTGTTCTGGGAGCTGGCATCATCGAGCTTTGTTTCTCCTGGAGTTAAAGGCAAAGCTGAAATATGTGATTATACAGATAAGTACTATTTTTTCTAAAAATAGTATTAATATATTTTAGTAAAGGAAAAAATCATACCCATGATACTGGGAGTTTCGATTCGAACTTGGGATAATTCATAGCCAAGTTCACCACTATATTGATATAAATTGCATTTAGCATAGGTTACTAAATTATTCTGTGGGATTTTGAAATTATAAAGTAACCATTTTGGGTATGGTGGCCTAAAGGCCAAAGCAAGATTACAAGATGGAAATTTTGCTAGTCTCATTTTCTTTTCTAAAACATAAAGATATTTATTGGGTGTTCCAGGGGGAAAAATTGTTTCTGGAATTTTTTCTCGAATTTTGTCTCTCAAGGTCTGAGCAGCATAATATACTGTCCTCCTTGGATGTAAAGGGTTATATGCTGTTTGATAATATCTTTGAAATTGCTGAATTTCTTTAATGTGCGTACCTCTAGTCTTCTTGTCTTTGTTCTGCAAAGTGTGAAAAGTACTGGTCAGTTGAGGCAGCAATTCATCAGGATTCCCTCGATTGGATTGGCGTATGTAATAATTTCGCCACCATCGAAAGAATGTTTCAGAGCATGCAAATGATGTTGAGAAATATGTAGGCTCGAACATAGTTGTTCTCTTGGCTTGAATTATGGATTTCCACACAGGTTCGATCAGAGGAATTTTCCATTCACTTATACTTTTGAACAAAGAGCTAGGTTTCGATTGAACCATACCAAACTGTCTAGCTACATGGTTAGGTTGGTAACCATATACTCCATAAGGGCTACCAGGTGTAAGTCTGCTAGATAGATAGGTAGGGGTCAAATAAGCTTCCCATATAGCATTGATTTCTGTTTTGTTGGCTGTTTTCGAAGTAGTGGGAAAATCCTCTTTGAACCAGTTAGGTCCATATTTCCTAGTGGTAAATGGTGCCATTATAGGGGTGAAAATGGGACAATCAAGCAAGGTTTTGTAAGCATTCTCAAAAAGTTGTTGCGAAGATTTGTTCCCATCAGGGTGAAACATAGCTAAGCCTATACCTTCAGTGGTCCTTTCTGAGTATGCTGATGTGTAAGAGGAAGGTAGGATCGAAGCAAGTTTTGATCCAAAAATGGCTAAAAGCCATAGTTGGAACAACCATATGGGTCCTGATACAACTAAATTCCCACCAGTTCGGGGATAATCTCTAAGATTATTAGTTGTATGGTTAAGGGTTTCATACAAAGAACCTAGAATCAGTTTGCTTAAACAGATATCTGTTCCTTCATGTAACTGATTAGCTAGACACATGAATTTCTTAGGGACTTGTACTGACCTTGAGCAAAAAACATGCATAGATAACCAGTAGGTCAAGAAAGCTACATGTTCATCTGCAGATACTTCAGCACATTTGGTATCATGGTTGTTAGCTATAAACAAACCATAGGCAGGGCTATCGAAATTTACTGAGTATTGAGAGGTGGTAACATCTGGATTAAAGGTGTATCCAGTTGGTTTTAAGCTAGTAAGGCCGGCCACATCTAAAAGGGTAGGAGTGAGCATTCCACATTTCAAGTGAAGGCTGTTGTTCGATGGGTTCCAAAAATGTAAAGCAGCAAATATCAATTCATTATGGTATTTTGGACCATATCGAGATATTTGGATGAGATCAAAAATCCCTTTCTCCTTCCAGAATTGTCCCTTTTGTTTTTGAACTTTGTCTAACCAAGCAATGTATTCTGGAGAAGGTTTTGGTTCAGTCCTAATTTTGGATTTTACAAAACTTAGGTCAAAAGGACCTTTTGTGAAAATTAAAGGAGGTTGAGTTTCAATACATGGAAAAAGAGAGTTAATTTCTGGAGTTTCAGGTTCTAGAGAAATGGGGCCTAAGAATGCATGTGGAGTATCAGTACAAGGGATGATTACCTGGGTTTTCCAGATAGCTTTTTCAGCTTCATTGATCTCTGGTTCGTTCACAAAAGCAGGAGCAGCATTGGCGATTTCTTCAGTGAAATCAATGGGTTCTTCGCGATTCACATGAGAAGTTCCTGCTGTGTTTGTCATTGTTTCAATGTTTTTGTGAGAAGTTGATGAATAGTGAAGATTTCGTGTTTAAAGATAGGAGTTGCAGAAAATTCGAAGTTTTTTCTTTGAGAGAATTTTGGCGGAGAAGAGGAACAGTGAAAGTGAAAATGAAATGGTGAAAAGTGAGAAGAGTAAAGGTGAGTTTGTTTCTATATGGACCTCTGATCATGACACATGTCAAGATCTTATTTTGACAGTTTTACCATTAAAAATGGCGTCTTTTCCAATATTAGAGAACGTGGCCCACTAACTAAGATTGTGGGGTCAGTATTTAAAGGAAATTTGAATTAGTTTTGAATTAAATACTGACATCATTCATTTCGATGGAGAATGTTAGTTATTTTTTCAAAAACGTCTTTTTCTTCTTCGGTGAAATCGAAAATGGCGTTTCTGGGGGGCAATTTGTTAGCCAATATATTTTACTAGCTGTAATAAATGTGGTCAAAGTATAGTTGACCTAGATTTAAAGAAGATTCGAACAGAGTGTTGTATTGAAAGCAAATTTAGGTTCGAAGATGGTAGAAGACTTCGACAGAGCAGTTTTCGAAGGCGGTTATCAACAGTTATTCTTTAAGTCAGTTTGTATTTTAAGTTTGTTTTCAAATAAGCAAAACTGTCGACTTGTGGCAGTTGTAGTTTGAATTTCAAAGAAGTGTAGTTATTTCTAGACTTAGTATAAATAGTAGTTTTTCATAGGAAAAACGGGTCACAATTCCATCATACAAACTTACACTCAAAGTATCCGTATGGAAGCGAGAAACGAGTCGCAAGTTGCAATGTATGAATCTGTGTACCAACTTTTGTTTAATCAATACAATTTACCTTTTTTTTTTAAGTGTTCTTGCACTTTACTTTATTAAGTTCGATTGAGTTCAAGTGGATTGAATTCGATTGTTATTATCATATTTCTTATATTTTCGACACCAGAGACACAGAATTTCTAACAACAAGAACAAACACAATATGTCCTAAGATTTACTGGTTGATCTTGCAAGTTACCATTTGTAAACCAGCGGTTGTTTACGAAAATCCAACGTAAACAACTAGGTATTTGCATAAACATATAAAAATAGATCGGGTCTTATTTTTGTTTTCAGGCAGTATATTAATAAATGATTTCAAACATATTTTAGCAAACGTTTTATAAACTAACAAAACCTATCAATGCTAGTATGAGCTAAAGTTTGAATTATTCATATTGTGTCTAAGCAGTAAACTAACGGTGTATTAATTTCATTATTGTGCACAAATTAATTTCTTTACAAACATGAAATGGAAAGCTACTAAATGAAATTTTCTCTAAATAAATAGAATATAAAATCATAACACGAATTTTGTCTGTTTACAAACCATATTAAAACAAAAATAGTCAATAACATTTACTCAAGAAAAAGAAGTCAATAACATAAGCACAAATTCACACGATAATGATCTTTTTATCCCTTTCCAAAGAAGCATGGGACAAAATTATGTGTCAAAAATGTCAAATATGAAATTAATATTATATTATACAAATACAAGTCAATTGATGTAGTTCTAGATAAGTTGAAAGAGAAAAGGGCTGCCGCAGGTCACTTAGACCACACAATTAAAGGTTTCAAATCAGTAGTTATGTAAAAAAAAACAAAAATAAAATCAGTCGTGATAACTAGGGTGTTTGTGGATTAGATTGAATAAGTTTTGAGAAGAAAAACCTATCAAAAAAATAAATATTGAGAAGAAAATGTCAACTAGTATAATTGATTTGGTTTTGACTAGATCATCCAATCAATTTGATAACGAGAGTGTTTGTGGATTTGATTAATTCAGATTTGGATCGGATTTGATCGGTTTTCATTTTAGGAACCAAAAATCGATTCAATCAATTTAAAAAGAATAACTTTTCTTCTTTTGATTTTTTGTTTCCGGTATTCAACTGACCGGATTTTTGAATCGGTTGATTGTGTTTTTTCTATTGCGCTAGATTGTAAATGAACACTCTTAGTGTAGTAGTCGAACTGCAACCCTTGATAAAATGACAAATCATGGTCAAATGCATTGCGGTGTCATAAAAAAATTTAATGTCACATTTTAGATTGCGTGTGCATACCAATTTTTAAAACTATACATGATGACCTCAAATTCAATGAAGTTACGGTATTAGAGGCATTGGAAACCCTAACGTCACGATCCAGATCCCATCCACAAACTTTTTAGTCTGATTCTCGCCCATTGCAAAAATCACACACGGTAAACAACATTAACGTCACATCGTCACCTAAATAGTACTGTAAACGCTTAATGGATAGTGTAGACAATTTTTTGTTTAGAGACTAACTTGCCCTAATTTAATTTTTCATAAACAAGAACTTGTATTTTTCTAACTAAGAGTAATTTTGGTTAGTGATAACTAATTGACCACCATTTCTTTAAAAACCTACTATGATTTTAGTTTAAGAGACTAACTTGCCCTAATTTAATTTTTCATAAACAAGAACTTTTGTTTTTTCTAACTAAGAGTAATTTTGGTATGTGATAACTTGACCACTATTTATTTAAAAAACTACTATGATTTTAGTTTAGAGACTTACTTTCCCTAATTTAATTTTCATAAACTAAAACTTGTGCTTTTTATAACTAAGTCCATTTTAGGTTAGTGATAACTTGACCACCATTTCTTTAAAAAAAACTACTATGATTTTAGTTTAGAGACTAACTTGCCCTAATTTAATTTTTCTTAAACTAAAACTTGTTTTTTTTTTTAACCAAGAGTAACTTAGGTTAGTGATAACTTAACAACTATTTCTTTAAAAAACTACTATGATTTTAGTTTAGAGACTAATTAACTTGCCCTAATTTATTTTTTCATGAACTAAAACTTGTGTTTTTTTTTTTCTAACGTCTAAGAGTAACTTTGGTTAGTGATAACTTGACCACTATTTCTTTTAAGAAACTAATATGATTTTAGTTTAGAGACTAATTTACCCTAATTTAATTTTTTTTATTAATTTGAAATATTGGGGATTGATATTATTTTATAATTTGCAACGTAAAGAAATATCATGACAATGTCTAAAAATAAAACAAAGATTGAGTAACAATGAAAAATATAAAAAAATAAAAAGAGAGGTATTAAAAAGACAGGTATTTTGAAATACCTTTTATTAATAAAAAGAGAGGTATTAAAAAGAGAGGTATTTTGAAATACCTCATATATTAATAAAAAGAGAGGTATTAAAAAGAGAGGTATTTTGAAATACCTCATAAATACTTCAATTTCTCCTTCTTCTTTCTCTTGGTGCCAGTCTCGAACTGTGTACCACAAAGTTGAAGTGTGACCTTACAACCATTTGGCTTCACAGGAAACTTGGCAACATTTTAGCTACACAAATGTATTTCACTACAAGCCTTTGCTTTTAATTTTCAGAACTAATGCGTCTCCAATTTTGTAGTGGGGACTGTATGTTTAGAATGTGTTGTTCGTCTTCTATTGGATTGTTATGGGCTAAGATAAAAAAAAAAAAAAGTGCATACTGCCAAATATTTATGGATAAACTACTCCATCCGGTCATTATTATAAGAAACAATTAACTTTTTAGGTTTATTAAATAATTAATGTATTTTGTTATAAATATAGACTAAATACATCACTTACACAATCAATTTAAAAAGTCAATTGTTTCTTATAATAAGGACCGAAGGGAGTACATTTTAGGTTAGTGATAACTTGACCACCATTTCTTTAAAAAAAAAACTATGATTTTAGTTTAGAGACTAACTTGCCCTAATTTTGTTTTTCATAAACTAAAACTTGTGGTTTTTCTAACTAAGACCATTAGGTTAGTGATAACTTGACCACTATTTCTTTAAAACACTATTATGATTTTAGTTTAGAGACACTTTCCCTAATTTAATTTTCATAAACTAAAACTTGTGCTTTTTATAACTAAGTCCATTTTAGGTTAGTGATAACTTGACCACCATTTGTTTAGAAAACTACTATGATTTTAGTTTAGAGACTAACTTGCCCTAAATTAATTTTTCTATAAACTAAAACTTGTGGTTTTTTCTTTCTAACCAAGAGTAACTTAGGTTAGTGATAACTTAACAACTATTTCTTTAAAAAAGAAACTACTATGATTTTAGTTTAGAGACTAACTTACCCTAATTTATTTTTTCATGAACTAAAACTTGTGTTCTTTTTCTAATTAAGAGTAACTTAGGTCTCTGATTTTAGTTTAGAGACTAACTTGCCCTAATTTATTTTTCCATAAATTAAAACTTGTTTTTTTTCTTCTAAGAGTGACTTAGGTTAGTGATAACTTGATCACTATCTATTTAAAAAACTACTATGATTTTAGTTTAGAGACTAACTTGCCCTAATTTAGTTTTTCATAATCTAAACCTTGTGCTTTTTTCTAACTTAGGTTAGTGATAAACTCAACTACTATTCACAAGCATACAAAGAAGGGCATATAGGTATATACACAAATAATACGAAAAAAAGTTATAGGTTGGCTAAAGTCACCTCACCACCATGCAACACCTTTCATACCTCACATAAACATTAATGCTAGCATACAATTTTAGAGACTTAAAAAAGTAGATAATTGAGCTTTCCCAGTGCAGTCACATTGAATGCACAACGCGGTTTTGAGACTCACAAAGAGCTTATTACTACTCCACTTGAGCTGACTTTTTCCATGTCTTCTTTACATCCTTATGACAACAGTTAATGCTTTTGCTGTCAACTTTTGACTATTTGCACCCTTTGTTATTTTCTTCCCCTATTTATACACCCTTTCATTTTGACTCTTGCCTCAACACATTCCTTAGTAGCTAACAATAAGAGGAAAAAAAGAAGAAGCTATATTTGTGAAGAAACATATAGAAAGTTTATTATTTTTGAAAAAAGAGAAAAATAGTATACAAGGAAAAAAAAATGGTTAGACCACCATGTTGTGATAAAGAAGGTGTGAAAAAAGGACCTTGGACTCCTGAAGAAGATATCATTTTGGTTTCTTATATTCAAGAACATGGTCCTGGAAATTGGAAAGCTGTTCCTACCAATACTGGTAATTACTTAATCACTCTTCTAGTTCCACTCTATTAAATGATTTTATCAAAGTTTTTTTCTTGTTTTATAAGATTATTAATCAAAGAAATTTTGAATTATTTAATGATGTGATTTGAAATTAATAGTCTGTTTTTGGTTACTTATCAATGTTGTTTTTAATTTTTGTCTTTTTTATTAAACCATTATCAAAGAAATTTTTCCTTCAAAAAAAAAAAAAATCAAAGAAATTTTGATTGTTTTAGGTTTTGATTAGAAATAGTCTTTTTTTGGTGATTTTGTAAATGTTTTTTTTTTCTTGTTTTATAGAGACCATAATCATAGGAAATTTTGATTCTTTTAAGGTCGTGACTTGATATTGTTTTTTTTGTTGTTGAAATTTATCAATTTTTATTTTTAAAAATTTTATGTCTTTGTCTTGTTTTATGAGACTATGCTCAAAGGAGATTTTAATTCTTTTAAGGTTGTGATTTGAAGTTAATAGTTTTTTTTTTTTTTTTTTTTGTCAGGTTTGTTAAGGTGTAGTAAGAGTTGCAGACTTAGATGGACAAATTATCTAAGGCCAGGAATCAAAAGGGGTAACTTCACTGACCAAGAAGAGAAAATGATTATCCATCTTCAAGCTCTTTTAGGAAACAGGTATATTCATTGATTATTCTTCAAACTCTTTATCTACCACAACCACCTAGTTTTTTTTAATTTTTGAAGAATATACAAAAGTTTTTAAATCACTATTCTAGATGTGCTTGCATCACAATCTCTAACTTCTCGAGAATCACGATCAAATACGGCTGATGTAACCTAAATTGCGTTAACAATACGATTTAAAGAGATATTTAAAACGTTGATGTCACGACTCAAATTGTAGTTGTAAACTTTTTTTTTATAAGACCTAGCACATGTCAAAGTAATTTTTTTCTTAACAATAATACATAATAAAGTGAAATTTAATTACTTTTATTTTTCATCAAAGTTGTTATTTTGAGAACTTTGTCTAGGAAAAGTGCTTTTCTGAAGTACTTTTTTTCACATGCTAATTAATTGAATCACATTGATTATTGTACAGATGGGCTGCCATAGCTGCATACCTTCCACAAAGAACAGACAATGACATCAAAAACTATTGGAACACTTATTTGAAGAAAAAGCTGAAAAAATTGGAAACAAGTACTTCTTCTGAATCATGTTTAGGTCATGATGAATTCTCAGTTTCTCAACCAATAGCTAGAGGACAATGGGAAAGAAGGCTTCAAACTGATATTCACATGGCCAAAAAAGCACTTAGTGAAGCACTTCAACCAGAAAAAAGCACTTCTAGTAGCAACTTAATGATACCACTTGAATCAAATTTTTCTAGTGAAAGCTCTTTTTGTTCAACAAAACCTATGTCTTATGCATCAAGTGCTGATAACATAGCTCGTTTGTTGAAAGGTTGGATGAAAAATAAACCTAAAGAAGGATCAAATGGTAATAACACATATGTGACACCAAATTATGAGACTAGTGCTTATAGTGAAGGAATGGAAAAAGGGTCAACAAGTGTTGAATTATCTGAGACTTTTGAATCTTTGTTTGGTTATGAGTCTTTTGATTCACCAAATTCTGATTCTACTACTCTTTTTCAAGATGAGAGTAAACCTGAAAATATTGGTGAAATTATGCCTTTCTCAATGCTTGAAAAATGGCTTCTAGATGATGGTGCTTGTCAAGAGAAAGTTGGTCTTAGTGAAATTAATTACATATTTTGAAATTATTGTGACTATGTTTTGGATTTTCAATTTTGTAAGATTTTGGGAATCTAGCTTTTTTCTTAGTTCTAGGACTAAGACTAATTGAATCTCTCTTTGGTTTTTAACACTCTTGTGGTGTAAGAAGTGTATATTCCACTCCAATATTGACGTTATAATATCATCATTTTCTACAATTAATTCCATATCATTTACTACTTCTTATGTCTTTTTTTAATTTGCCAGAACTTATATAATGTCTTGGTTGAAATTTACATGCCATATGCATAAAAATATCATATAGTTTGAAGAAGTTTAACAACTATCTGTATTGATTAAGAAATCAAATGAGATAAATTTATTTAGAATGATATACTACTAATACTAATTTGGTACATTCCCTCAAAAAAAAAAAAAAAAACTAATTTGGTACATAAAAAAGTGTTCAACTATTATCCTCAAATAAGTTTTTGTATTATTTCCTTAATCAATACCCCTAAGACAACTCCTTTTAGTTTTTAAAACCCTCTTAGTTTTCCTTTTTTTTTGGTGTAAGTTGTAATAGTTTCCCATATATACATGGGAATTCCAAACTTATATTGATGCCTTGATAAGCCTATCTAAAATATAGCATGGACTTAAAAGTTAATCAAATTAATGAATTATTAGTTAAAATATTCTAATTATAGTATTTTTGATATATTAGTAGTTATTTTTATATTATTATGTTTTCTAGAATGTTCATAGGATTCTTAAGATAAGGACACTTGGATCACTAGAATTTACTTAGAATAGCATATATAATGTATTATTATTCCCTTTCGGAAAGGTAGCCAAAATTAATGAAGAAGCTCATGTTTTATTTTGTACTAGCTAGTTCCTTTCTTCTTCCTCTTTCTTAGCTTAGAATTCATTAGTTTCCATAGTTATAGCTTTTAGAGTAGTATCAATTTCAATTTAGAGTTAAAATTCAATTACCATTGGTGTAAGCAATTAAGCCTATTTTTTTACGCTAAACAATTTCATTCAATATTTAAAGCAAATGAGCACAATCAAATTGGGCAAACTATGTTAAGAAATTCTCCACATTATAGGATCAACTCTACAGGAGTGTAGCCACCAATAATAATTATTTGGTTAATTAATTGGAAGATTAGCATTCTTAGAAGTAAACTTTTTAGAGTTTCTCGTATATATATTTTTTTTTATTTGAATACAATAAGAGCGTAAGCCTGAATCAAAAGAAATTACATCGGAATCAAACGAGGAGTAGCAATATATTAATAGAAAGATAAAGTTTGTGTTGTATAACAAAAATGACATATGTCACCATTAGATTGATGAAGAACACTAATTTTACTATAATCCCTCCACGCTAGAATTTTTCACACTTTCTTCAACCTCTCAACCAAGACAACCCAGAAGAAAAAGAAACACACTTTCTTGAGTTTTGACTGTTAGTACTGTAGCAACTGTGTTGTTGTTGCTCTTCTCACTGTAATTTAATGGAGAACAATTAACCTTAAGCTTTATAGTGCCTCCAGAAAATTAATAAGAACAATGATTTAAGATTAAAAATCCAAAATAATATGAAATGCTACCTGCTAAATTGGTTTATAATCTAGAAAATTACTGTGTTCATCAATCATCTCCATCCTCCATTATTGTGTTCTGTAAATTCAGATTTTTTTTCATATCAACTTATCGTGTTCTTTATCATCATTATCTCCAAATCATAGCTCAACATATCTATCACCACCGCCACCATCAAAACCATTAGTTGATTCCCTTTCTCTATCTCAACCTCTTAGTCATTATCTATTTCTGGGTTTGTGTTCTTTGGAGAAATTATTGAATAATAGACACAACCAACACAAATTTAAAATATCATTAACATAATAAAATGAAATAATTAAGCTACAGTGAATTTTTTTTTATGAGCAATGCTATTTATCAAGAAAGATTTTATCAAGAAATTGTCCCGAAATTAATGTTAGCCAATAAAATCTCAGCCTGCCCGGAAATCATGGGGGGTGGGTGTTATATATTTTTTTTTTATGAAACTTTAATAAATAAGATTAAAATCTAAGGGTAATTATTGTGCCATGTCATTCTTGAATTCATCAAGAAAATCCATTCTTGATACCTAGCATTTTCCTTTTTTTATTTTCATGGTATTTATGATGATGGGTAGCATTAATTATTATTCTATTGTCATTGGAGTGTTGTTGAAATGAGTTCATGTGGTGGTGATGGTGGTGAGTGAATAAGTAGAAACATGGAGGGGAAGAGAGAAGGATGAGTGTAAAAATCATCTAATGTTAAAGAGAGTATGATAATACCATGGTCTTTAAAAAAATTCAAGTACATCCAATGGTTAATATCTATTTTGCCAAAAAAAAAAAAATCAAGTCTCTTACTGTAGGAGACCTAAAGAGGTCTCCCACCGTAGCCTTTGCCCAAACACATTAGATGAAGTACAAGAAGTACTCTAGTATTTGGAAAAGTAGGATAGGGAGGGAAACCAATGGCGGTTAAAATGAAATCTCTCATAATTTCCTCGTCGCAAAATTTAGTGATGAAATTAGAGAGAGATTTCACGTTTTCCATCTCCAAATTTTCCTCGCTAATTTTTACTTTATTAGTAGATGCCACTAAACAAAAACCAAGGCTACCTACTAAGACAATCATTTGATAAGATAGTTTGGGCCTTAAATATTTATCCCGACTTTTTTAGGGCTTTTCAGCCCGGCCTCAAAAGCCCTTACCCACTTGGGCTAGCCGATACGAGCCACGGGTAACCTGTTCAACCCGCATAACAAAAAAATCTTAAAAATTTTATATATTATTTTTAATAATTCCTTACTTAGTTGATTAATAAAATAAAATAAAAAGGTAAAAAAATCCAGTGAATCAACACACATGTAAAAGTAAACAAAAATTGTATTTATTTGTTTCGTTACATATGATTTCAAAAGTTTGAACATATAAATATCTATAACCACAACATTCGTATTTTTTGCTAGGTAAATCTATTAAAAATATGATTTATAAGTAATTTTGTTTGTCCTTAAAAAAAAGTAATTTTGTTTGTTGATTACTCAAAAAAAGTAATTTTGTTGGATTATTTTATAGTAATTTTTTATTAAAAAAGTTATTTTTTTATAAGGGTTGACATGTTTAGCCCGTGGCCCGTATAGGGTCGGGCTCGAGTAGTTTTTTTAGAGCCCATACTTTAAAAGGATTTTTTTGGCTCGATCCGATAAAACCCAAAGCCTGTTAGGGCCGATCCTAAACAGTCATATAGCCTGTTTTCAAAGCTAGCCACAACCATTGCTAAGACAATGTTTTCATCAAATTAACAACTTTAGAAACCATTGTCAAAGTTCCCTCGAAAATAAGAGTGTTCCTAATCTTCCATATCGACCCACAAAAACTTTGTACTAGTAATTAACAAGTGATTCTTTTCTTTTATAGTTAGTAATAAATTTTGTTGATCTTGTCCAAAGTTTGGTATGTCCTCTCTGAAATTTTTGTATTTGCATCTTCCTTTTTTAGTAATATTTTAGGATTGTGCCAACCTAATTGAAACTAATAATTTAAACAGTGATGCATTTGCACTCTCTAATTAGTTTTAAAAAAGACATTGTTAAGTCGCCCAAATCATCATTATCATATGTCATACATTGATTTTGTTCGGTAAAAAATAGCACATAACTTATTTTAATGAAATACAAATGATCACATGTACAAGTGATGTTGATGACATTCACAAAATGGGGAGGGGGTCCAAAGACTAATATTAATGTAAGGTTGATCATATCGGGGGAGGGGGTATGATAATAGGAGTAGCTTCCATGCCACATCATTCCCCATTATGTGATGTTCTAACACAATTAAATATAGTGACATTAATGATCATATAGAACTATCAAAGAAGGAGTTTGAACTATATACCTTAATTAAAATCAAAAGGGTTAAGCTCTTATTATTGAGCTAACACTTCATGTACACACATAATTTTATGGTAAGAAAAAAATGAAACAAAACAAAAGTTTCTTTTTCTACAATTTCTTACGAATAATTCTTATGTATTCATGAAAAAAGTTGGATAATCGTACTTATAAGACAAAATCAACATAAAATTTAAATTACCTAAAATATATAATTAAATATGAATAAGTAACGTTACCTCAATGATTAATTGTGGCACACTATACATATTCTATTACTAAACTCAAAGATAGGAAAACAAGAATATAAGAGATAAGTAGTCAGCATTTTTTATTTAAGTTATTTTCGTCATGCATGATGCCAAATATAGAGTTTAGTTTCATTCATCTAATTTATTTTTTTGACTGGATTTTTCATCTTAAACTTTTGTCAGCTGGCACAACCATGCATTAAAGTGATCTTATAATGGAAAAAATGGGGAAGTTATAAAACTAAAGGAAAAGTGAATTTTATTCAACTTTTTCTTATGTTGTTCCATCATGCATGACGTCAAAAATGGATCTAAACAAATTTTTTTGGTAGAATATTTTCATATAATTAAACTGCTTGGCTATCAATGCTCATGTGATGCATTTTTTTTCTCTTGTTTTGATAGGTTATTTTATAGTTCTTATTCTTGTTTTTTTTGTTAACTTATCCATGCTGTAAAGGTATGGGGAAAAAACCTAAGTCTCATACGTACTCAAGACTCATGTGTGTAGCATTATGGCAAAAATGTTGAAATTTTATCTTTCATGGGACCATTTTTGACTATGTAGTAAAATATAAATAAAAACTTCTTCTTATAAACCCTTCCTTCCCACCCTCCATGATAAAGCCATACTCTAGGGAAAACTGGCATAGTTCAAATTGTTACAAATACTACCACAATGAGTGCCATTATTAATATGCAAGAAAAAATATTTGCATGTAGCTGGCTTAGATAGACCAAGAAAAGCTTATATGCTATATTTAAGTAACGTTCCATTCCTCTCATAATAATTAATCTATTTGTAAAAAATACTGTTTTATAATAATCGAGACTTTCAATTTTCAATTCAAAGCAATGCGTTGTTTTAAAGGAATTCAAAGCAATACTTGATAAGAGTAATATAATATTGTACAAAGAATAATCCTATCTATTTCATTTATTCATTTTTTTAAAAATTTTTATAAAATGACAAAGAAAGTACTAATATAATGACAAGTCTTCAATTCAAAGCTAAAGATACAACCCAAAACTAAAATAGGTTTGTCAAAATTATAGAGAATCACGGTAAATTTGCAAAAGTTACAATGACTCTTATATATATATATATATATATATATATATATATATATATATATATATATATATATATAGAGAGAGAGAGAGAGAGAGAGAGAGAGGCTTTGACAAATATAATCGAGAATTCAAGATTTTAACTATATAATTGATAGAAATAAAAATTTCGTTTGATAGTAGATGACTCAATAAATCTTTGTTATATTATGATACTAACTTATAATTTGAATTGAGTCTAACTCACATGTAAAATAAGAATTGTCCTCACTAAACTTTTTGTTGGAATCAAATGTAAGTGGCTAGTCTCACATTGACTAGAAATTAATGAAATGTTGGATATATTAAAGTTTTTATGGAGATATAATGTTAAAGTCTCGTAGGGGTCTTTAACGTTTAGACCATTGTGGCTACCATGTTCCCTTGAATACCTCCAACAAGTGGTATAAGAGTCTCGTTCAGCTTGGTAGGGAAGTGTAGTAATGTGTCAAGTGTAAGTAAAGTCTCACATTGAATGAAAGAGTTCATTTTAAAAACATGCAAGTGAAATGACTCATAAACACAATGCCTTAAAGTTTTAGGTTAAGATGTGATGTCCAACTCATTTATGTAGTTGCCTTTAACCTAATGTGATGATCCAATGTGATACTGGTGTGAATCAAATTAGTAATGTGGATTACTCACATCGACCCTATCAATCAAATGCGAGACTCATAACACAAAATTTACAAAGGTAATGAGTGATTACATAAATATATTTCTTGTATATTAACATTAAATCTACTTGGTCATAGCTATCCAACTAAAATATAATTAAAGAATAATATTATCAACAAACATTTTAACACACACTTTCTAACAAACTTTTTTGTTTGGTTAAAATTCGAATGAGTCCTACCAAATCATATGGGTTAGGTCCAATACAAATTTAATGTCATTCATATAAATTTTAACCAATAAAAAATAATGTGTTGCTAACATTACTCTTTAAAATATGATTTAGTGCATGATTGAAATTGCAATGAATTTAACAAAATCAAACTACGTTTTAGAGCTTCAATAAAATCAGATTGTCACCATGATTCCAAAAACATTGTATTTGGCCTAAATTTACATCAGAGATACACCATCATGCAAGACTGAGTAGCATTATTGGTTTTGACCAATAGGACATGGTTAATTTCATAAGAATACTGTGTACTATCTTTTGAACCATGTACTAGAAAATGCATAGTTAACTTCCTAAGGATAGAATAAAAATTTAGAGGGTAGAGAATAAAAATAAAATATAGAATCATTGAAAAAACCTAGAGCATCATTTTCAAGTTGCCATCCAAAGCTAACTTCCTAAGGACAGAATCATGTGCCTTAAGCATGATTTTCAGATACCAACTCATTGTGCATTTAGTGAAACCATGTGGAATTGCATATACATATACTGCTTTGACAGCTTGCATTGTCATACACGAAACTTGATATGAAAAAGACATTTAATACATATTAAAGGAAAAATTTCCACACAATTTCTGTGAGTCCAAGCTTATGAAACTTATTTTTCACAATTTATTTTTTTGTTTAGCTTGTTTATGGTATAGTTTTGCTTCTCACATTCGGTGATGTACACCAATATTTAACCAAGTATTATGGTCATATTATCATATATACATTTTTCACAAATCAATTTACTAAATTTAGTATAGTTTTTAAAGAAGCTAAACAATACCACCTAAATTGTCGTCGAGGAGAATTAAACATAAGATTTTGAGGAGGTCAGGAGGAGCACATTAAGTTTAGTATTTTAACATCAATCGGTTAAAGATTTGGACCTCTTAAGCAAATGATCAGAGATTCTATCCCTATCACTTGTGTATGGAGAAAATTTGATAGGAAAGAAAGAAATCATCTTATGTATTCCACAAGTTTTCCGAAGAAGATTAGTCATCGTCAAACAACGATAAAATTTCTTACCAATAATACAATAAGTCATAAAGGAAAGAAAGAGTTTATTATTTTAATTAGCTAGGAACGTTGATCATTGATACATTATGCATGAAAGAAAAAAAAACTATCAATAAAACTACTGTAATTAAGATTTTGCCACTTCTATAGCTCCACAACGATGTTACTCCACAAGCTTTGGTCCTTTTGCAACTTAAAGTTTCTGCCTTTCTGACCTTTACAAGCCCTCAATGTTTGCTTAATCATCTGAGTCACATTCATTGGATATGGATGAAATAATTTTTTTCTTATTAGTTTTAGTTATTCTAATAAATTTTAAATGTTTGACAAACATAATAAATTCTATGCAGTGTTTAATATTAGGTTCAATTATATTAATCTTGTTTATTCATGTTATTTAAATAAGTGAATACCTCACACATGTTTCAGATGGGGTTTTTTTTAAAAGCCAGCAGCAATGTGGATAAAATGGGCCAGGCCAGGACAAGTGTCTTTTTCTCATGGGCCTCCTTGCAATAATAGACTATTACTTTTCCCACCCTGTGCCTTACTAGCGCGCCCTGTAATATTTTCAAAAATGTCATTGAGCAATTCAGATTTTATAATCCGAATTCATGTTTTTCCTTTGTTATAGGGTGAAAAAATGAGTTCATCGCCAGTTCGGATTTTATAATCCAAAAACTTCAAAAATAGGGCGCGTTACTTGATTTTTTTCCGGATTATATAATCAGAACACCCCCTAAACACCCTTTTTCAAGGGAAAAACAGTTCGGATTATATAATGTGAACTGTATCAACACAAATTCTAAACATGCTTGTAACATGGTTAGTCATTTTATGAACAATATTAATCTTTCTAACTCTCATCCTTCTGTTTTGGGTCATTGTTAGCCGTTCTTAGTCAAAAATTGGGTTTTCGTGCTACTTGATCGGATTGCTCCGAAACTTCCCCAGAAAATCATAAGAAAAAAAAAATCAAGGATCAAGAATCTGCCTCTCAAAATCCAAAATTCCATCGTTTAGATCCATTTTTTATTTTTTTTATATTTTTCATATTCTCAGAAAAATCCGAAAAAAATTGCATTAGTTTTATTTGATTTTTAGAATTTTTCGGTGGTATTTTTATATTTTTATGATTTTATTTGACTGGTTTTTAGCATTTTTTTACTTAGTTTTTTTGTTGTTTTTAAAAGCAAAACAACTGAAATGTGAGAGATTCTGATTGCTAATTATACATAAGAATAGTTTGGATTACGAAATCCGAATTAGTGAAACAAGAATTCGGATTTTAAAATCCGAATTGCTCAAGGGCATTTTTGGAAAAATTACAGGGCGCGCTAGTAAGGCATAGGGTGGAAAAAGTAATAGTCTAAATGATTATCAATGCTTCTTATGAAATTTGCTTTTCTCCTTTTGGTTTTTCTCATTCCCACCCTGATTTTCCTAAATAACCTCAACGTGATTTAACTCACGCTCGATACCCAACGTGAGTTAACTTGCATGGGTATTAGCGTGAGTTAACATGTGCCGGTTTTAGGTAGGCTAACATAACAACATTTTTTAACAGAGATGTTGTTTTTTTAAGCCCTTAAATATGCATTGTTTACAATATGCATTATTGGCTATCACTACATTCATTTACCATATTCACTCATTCACAATACCTTATGTTCATTTTTCAATTCCCAATCATTCACTACATTTTTTGAAAACATTCATTTGCTCAATGGTAAACACGTCTTAGAAAGATAAATTCATTCATTTCCAAAATAAATCCTAGCTAAAAATAAACAAGTACACAAAATCAATTCCAAAATAATAGAATATGACAAATTTATTTAGTTTTAATTCCATCTCCGTTCAAATCGGGCAATAAACGAAGCGTTGTGTTGCATTACATTTTCCTTAAGGATGTGGTATCATCATGATGTTGGATTTAAATTAAATTCAGGAAAGTTTGCTGAAAATGTTGGCATTGAAGTGTCTTATACTTAGTTTAAAAATTTGCAATTCTCTTTGAAAACTCAAAAGAATGAAGAGAACACATTTTGTATTCTGCCAAATCAATTATACATGTCCTCACATCGAATTCCTTCATATAAGATGAGTAGGACATAAATGAATGCATTTTAATATATTATTTTGACCTTAATCCTACTGCTCTGCCAACTGACAAATTTCAATTGACAAAGGAGCATGATCAAGCTCAAAACTACATCTTATAAATACATTCCCTTATGTCCCACTTTCTTATACGAAAGAATTCGATGTGAGAACATGTATAGTCGATTTAGTAGAATACAAAATGTGGTATCTTCATTCTTTTGAGTTATCAAAGAGACTTGCAAACTTTTTCATTAAGTATAACACACTTCAAAGCAAACATTTCAGCAAAATTACAAGAGTTAAACTAAAATCCAACAAAATCATATAATAATGGGTTAAATATGTTTTTAGTCCCTATAAATATGTCAACTTTTCGTTTTAGTCCCTCTAAAATTTTCCTTCAACATTTAGTCCCTATAAAATTTTCAATCAATACTTTTGGTCCCTATTTTTTATTTAACTTTTGTATTTTTTTAATGAAATTGTGCAGAAATGTGTAAAATATTCTAAAAAAAATTCCTAAAAAAAATTAGAATTTTTTAACAAAACACAAATTAAATATGAATTTTTAACCGTAAATAATATAAAAATTCATATTAAATTCATGTTTTGTTAAAAAATTCTGAATTTTTTTTGGAGTGATTCTTATAATATTTTGAATATTTCTAAAAAAATTTATTAAATAATATGACTTCTACATATGAGTTTACTTTAAAAGAGGGACCAAAAGTGAAGATTGAAAATTTTATAGGGACTAAAAGTTGAAGGAAAATTTTAAAGGGACTAAAACGAAAAGTTGACATATTTATAGGGACCAAAAACATATTTAACCCTATAATAATATCGAATCAAACTCTTCATCTAACCGAATCAAACTCTTGAGAATATCTTCAGAAGATCTCAACAAACGAAACTTCCAACTAGATCGACGAGAACATGTTGTGCAGAGAAAATATCGAGAACATGTTTGGCTGAACTGCAATCTCCCAGATGAGTCGATAGATGGCCGTCGATACACAATGTCGTCTCCCCTCATTGTTTCTATGTGGTTGAGTGGTGGCAGATTTAAAAACTTACTATTTATTGTAGTGCTGGCTAATTTGAATTTGACGAAATTTGGTGTTGGATGATTTGAGAGAGCTTTAAAGATTGAATGTTGTGAAATGGGAGAAATGAGACGATGTCTGCTATATAATAACGTAACATAAGTTAACTACCAATGTAAGTTAATTCATGTTGGGTACCAAGCGTGAGTTAACTCACGTTGAGGTTATTTTTAGAAGTTTGGGGTGGGAATGACCAGAAACCAAAGGAAGAAAGCAATTTTCCTTCTTGAAATCAAAAAAAGCAATTTTCCTTCTTATGTTATTAAATTTAATATGAGATTAAAGGGCAAACACACTTAGTGTAAATTATTTTTATACTTACATGCAATATTAGTCCTTTATTTTGTTACTTCACATCATTTTTGTAAGTGTTAAATAAATTTTTGATCCATAATTTCAAAAAAAAAAAAATGGTCCATATAAATATTTTAAATTTCGTTTTTAGTCCATTTAAATTTTTTCATCAAATATTAGTCCCTCAAATGTTTTCTGTCACAAGTTTTAGCCTCTGCTTTTAAGTAAAATCATACCTTCCATTTTAAATTTTTTTTTTTTTTTGCTTTCATGTTTAGTATATTATAGAAATCGCTCTTGCAAAAGTTAATACTTTTTAACAAGGGATAAATTAAATATGAGATATTGTGAATAAGGAGAGAAGAAAGATGTTGTGGATGTTAAAGGTCATATAAAAATCCTAGAACTTTTAGTAGAACTAGACACATTTAATGTTATTAGCGGTTGCACACCTCAGGTAGGGTTAGGAGTGCACCTTAAAATATGTTTTTAGGATGAGTTTGAAGGCTTAATTCAGAATATACTGGAAGGAGAAAAGATCTTTCTAGGAGAGGATCTAAATCGGCATATAGAGAGTGTATCAAGAGGTTTTGAGGACTTGCATGAGGGGGCTTCCATTTTCTCGTCTTTGGTGATAGTTTAATCCTACTAGTTGAGTGTTTTCATGGTCTTTTTGGATGAAAGTTTGGTCTCAGAGAGATAAATCCATCCTAGATTTCTTGGTTGTTTTTTATCTTACTATAGCTAATACATGTTTTATAAAAATATATGAGCATCTTATCACATACAAGAATGGAGTGATATATATGTTCTCATATAGACATATTCTTATTAGAAAATCAAACACAGAGATTTTTATGGACTGTAAAGTCTTACGTGGAGAGAGCTTTTTATGGACTGTAAAGTCTTACGTGGAGAGAGCTTAACGATCCAACATAGAGTATTTGGTTAAGGATGCAAAGGGTTAATATGAGATTAGAGAGAAGAAGCCACCATGCGGACCTGAGGATCAAATGGTGGCATGTGAAAGATGAAAATAAAAAGATTTTCCAACAAGAGATCTTAGAGGGAGGTTTCATGCTACCACAAGGAAACGCAAATGATATGTGGGACAAGATAGCGAATGAGATTAAAAAAGTAGCAAAAGAAACACTTGGACAATCAAGAGGTTTCGAATCACAAGATAATGTTTTAAAGATTGGTGTAGGTGTAAAAATGCTGAAATAGGGAGACACATCTATATATAAGTTTGTTGAGGGACGAGAGAGTAAGACAATAAACTTAGATTATGTGAAGTGTAATAAAGATGAAAAGGGTAAAGTTTTGGTTCATGAAGGAGATATAAAGGATGGATAAAAGAAGTATCTCCACAACTTATTTAATGACGAATATGAGATCTTATCAGACTCTAGCATTCTAGACACCAGAGAAGAGGATCGATACTAAAACTACTATCACCATATCCAAGAAGACGAGGTAAAAGAAGTGTTGAAAATGATGAGTAATGGCAAGACAGTTTGTTCAGATAACAAACTGATTGATGTATGGAAAAAATCTTGAAGATAGAAGAATTGTGTAGCTCACCAAATTTTTTAATGAAATTATGAGGACAAAGAAAACCTTGGATGAGTGGAGAATAAACACTTCAATTATGATCTATAAGAACAAAAGGGATATACAAAATTTCACAAAGTATAGGGGAATTAAACTTATGAGTCATACCGTGATGTTATTGGAAAGGGTGATCAAACTGAGACTAAGAAAAGATACTCGAGTTAATGATAATCAATTTGGCTTTATGCTTGGGAGGCCGACAATAGAAATGATCTACTTATTTCAGCTTGTGATGGAGCGATGTCGGACAAACAAAAAAGACATGCACTAAGTATTCATTGATTTGGAGTAAACGTATGATAGAGTGCCTACACAGAATTTGTGCAAAGATTCAGAGAAGGAAGAAGATAGAATTACTTATATTAGTGTGAGAACACAAGATAGGGTTACTGACGATTTTCCCTTAAAAATAGGATTGCACTAAGGGTCAGCCATAAGCCCTTATCTTTTTACTTTACTTTTGGATGTACTTCTGTAACATAACAAAGAGTTAGTGCAGATAACTATGCTTCTTGCAGATGTTGTAGTCTTTCTTGAAGAGACGAGGTTGGAATATAATAGGAGACTGGAGACAAGTCTTAGATGTGGAATGTAATTTAAGAAAAAGGCAAAGTAGTTCTATCTTCGAGGTGAAAGTTGGAGATCATTGATGACACTCTGTCATTACTATGTTTGTACACACTTTCCATGTAATTTTTAGAGTAATTCATCAAGATTATGAAGCGAAAAGCACTAAAAAAGGAAGAATTCAGGTTGCCAACAAAAGTTAAAATCGGGCCCCGATTTCGTGAGTTCGGGAGCTGATTTTCAAGCCATTGGAAGCGTTACTTTACTGGAAAAAATCGGGCCCCGGTTTAGTGATATCGGGCGCCGATTTTGCGATCTTCTGGACGCAATTTTTATGATTTCGGGCCCCGGTTTTGTGACTCGGTGGCCGATTTTGAGTTGCCTATTTATAGAAAAGTGCGTTTTGAATTAAGGGTTCACGTTTTTTGAGAAAAAAAGGCATAGAAAACACAACGGAAGTGATCTGGAGCACCATTGGAGGAGATCTATCAAGAAACATTCATGAATTGTTCTTGTAATATCTCTTTTACCCTTTTTTCTTGCTTAATCACTATGTGTAACTAAACCCTCCATTGTTGGGGATGAGTAAACCTAGATGAATACCTTTGCCATGTGATTTGATCATGATTATTGATGAAACTTATTGAATTGTTTTTCTTATCTCCATGCTTAATGCTTTTATTGATTGATCACCTTTAAATTGATTTACGGTTTATTGTGAAACGGAAGTGGAATGTATAAACGCTTGAGATAAGAGATCCTTGCCTTTGTAATCTAGGAATAGATGCAAACCCTTGGAACCGTTTGAGAATTCTTGATTGTTCATGCTTAATTCTAATTTTCAAATTCACTAAGGAATTAGGTTTTTATTTTAGAATTAAAGGTTCTATCACTAAGGAATTAGGGCACGAATATTGTAGAGAATTCGGTAACAATTAAATAAAGCGATTCAATTGTGATAATCAAATTAATAGGTTTAGGTAATAATCAGGTGAAACTCATCCCCAACGCTTTTCTCTCATTAAGTTTGAATCAATTTACTTTGCGTAATTTTCATTATTGCGATTAAACAAATCCCGTAACCTTTTGTTCAATTAAGTTATAAATCTTATTCAACAGAATACCGCAATCCTCGAGTTCGATACTCAGTCTTACCGTTTTAATTACTACTTGCACGATTTCGTACACTTGCGAAATTTGCTATCAATCATATCATACTCTAAGTTATACGATTTAAATAGGTTGGGTCCATATCATAGTTCCACCACTCTATGTAGATCCCATTTATAATGTATGAGATCCATATTGATTTCACTCGGTAAAAAAGTAAGTGCTTGAGTAAGTATTAAAAAGAAAGTGTTGCTAGCATTTTACATATATATATATATATATGAAAAAGTTTAAATGAGTTAGATTTCAAATATTTATAAAAGTAAAAACCGTTCTCAAGATTCAACTAGTACTAACAAAGATGTTTGCAGATCACATACAACCAGAGTTGAATTTAGAATTTTATAGATGAGTTAATTCATATCAAAAAATTATTTAGAATTTTATAGATGAGTTAATTCATATCAAAAAATTTAATTAATTTCAATCCGCAATGAAAAACTTTTATGTGTACCACTAGGTAGTCCACATTTATGTTGTGGTCCAAAGTACGGAAGGAATCTATCTAGCAACCAATTTAGAAAAAATTGTTTTACGTGAAGGAAGCTGACAATTTTATCATTTATAAGTGTTTGAGCAAAGTAAGTATTTAATTTCAAAGATAAGAATTCAAAGGCTCATTTGAAGCAACCTTCCCTACGGATTGCTCAAATAATTTCTCTGCTTAATTCCATTTTTGATTTGCATTATTGCACATCTTTATCATTGGTTTGTCTACCTTCACATCAATTTCTAGCTACCATGATTTGAAAGCAAAAAAAATACTACTAACTAATTTGTGGTTAATTAATTAAAAGCCTAATATGATACTCCCTCCATTTCAAAATATAAGCAAAATTCACTTTTTAGGTTCATTCATTTAATGATGTATGTGGTCCATATTACGAACCACATACATCATTAAATGAATGAACCTAAAAAATGAATTTTGCTTATATTTTGAAACAGAGGGAGTAACTAGCTTTTATTTAAGGACCACAAATGTCATGATCATAAATCCTTTTACATTGGATATCACAATATAGGTTGGGTAGTTGAGTAACAAAAAACTCCATTATTTATATTTCTGTCCAAAAAGCAATCATACTTGAGTCTTTATCAACCCTTAAATACATCTTAATCAACTACCTTTTGATTTGATATGCCTTTTATTTTTTTCTCTTATTGAAATTGCAAAATATTTTCCTGGCCAGCTAGTGTTGCAAAAAATTGCCTTTCAATCATTATACACCCTCCGGTCACAAATATAAACAAAAATTCATGTTTTAGATACATTCAATAAATGATGCATGTGGTCTTCATTGTAGACAACATACATCATTTATTGAATGAATCTAAAATATAAATTTTTGCTTATATTTGTGACCGGGGGAGTATATTACAAGAAGACATTTACCAAAAAATAGATATTACAAGAAGACATTGATATGATGGGATAAATTGATTCAACGTGGTATTTCATGTCCAATCTTTCACCTTCATTAGCGATATTGTTCATCCTTTTTTGTGTATAAAATTTGGTTGAAAAAATGGTATTTCAAGTACTATTGGTTGAAAAAAAACACCAAATATGCATATAATTTGGTACGATTTATGTGTCCATTGTGTGAAATATAAGGATTTCATCCATAAATTTTGGATAAGAATACTGACCAATGATCATATGTAGAGTGCAAAGACAGTTTTAGATATAAAACATAGTTACCCTCAGGGGCGGATGCTTTCATACTCAAGGGGTGGCTATAGCTACCCCAAAGAGAAAAAAATCATTGAATAAGCAGGTATATTTGTATACTTAGCTACCTCTAATAATACATAGTTAGCTACCCCAAGTTTTATTATAGCTAAAAAAAATAAGTAATTAGTAAATTATAACCTTTTGTATTCCATTCTTGTTGCTTTAAGTGTATTTTATGAAGTACATTTTATATAAGTAATAGTTGCTGTGATTTAATTTTTTGCTTATTGGTAAAATTTACTATTAATTTTAAAAAATATTTATTTCGCTTTATATGTGGCCACCTCAAGAAAATTTTGCTAGCTTCGCCGTTGGTTACCCTTAAGCACAAAATTAGAAGGTAACAAGTACAAAATAGTTACCTTAAGCTCAATTATATTATTTTCATTTTCCAATGTCTTAATTTCATTAGAATCCATTTGTTATACTCAAAACTACTAAGCATTCCAACACATCAACAAAAATATAAGGAATAAACCACCAAAATGGTTCATTAGAAAGGCACTCTCAATTTAGTTTATGACAATATTAATATTTTAATATGGTCATCAACTATGTAAAAGATTTCTCAAATTCGTCATTTTGTCAATATTTGTTATTGAATGTCGCTAATGGTGATGATGTGTTTTGGAAACACAATATCGTTACTAAAAGCCATTGACAACAATGACAATTGACATCCATGACTTTATAACACACTCTCTTAATTTGATCCATGAGAGTATATGAACATTTTGATTTAGTCATCGACTCCTTCAAACTTTTCTTAAATTTGTTCTCCTATGAATGTCACTTAATCAACATTGTGGATGGTGATGATGCATGTCTCCATTAAGTATAATGTTGGCAATTATATAGTACAGTATTTAAAGGTTTAAATATATTTTTTTGTCGTTATAAATATACCAACTTTTTGTTTTAATTTTCCTAGAAAATTTATTCGAATTTTAATCTTAAAAAAATTCAATCATCACTTTTGGTCTCTACTTTTAAGCAAGGATGTCTAGAATAATATAAGAATCTTCCCCAAAAAACTTTTAATTTTTTAAAAAAACACAAAAAAATCATATTTTATTCATGTTTTGTTCAAAATATTTAATTTTTTGAGATAGATTATTATAATATTCTTTAAAAGTAGAGACCAAAAGTGTTGATATAAAATTTTTGGGAGACTAAAATGAAAGAAAAACTGTAGAGGAATTAAAATGACAAACATATTTAATATTAAAATGTAAAATAAAGAAGATATAATTATGTCCTATATTACTCCTAGTACGATGATTTGCACTGTGAATTAATAAAATAAAATAAAATAAAATAAAATAATTGTTCGTTGTCTCACAAACAACACTATACAAATAGGTGTTTAATCAACGCATTCAAGAAAACCAAGAGACTTTTTGGTAGGGAGTGAGCAAACTATATATTAGGGCACTGAACAAACACAAAGTTCACAAATACCTTTTTTGTTATAACAAAAAAAGTATCAAATTGATCACTGTTGTTATTTTTCACAAAAATGAAGAGAGAACAACATGTACATTTCCACCACTTTAAAATAAGTGACGATGAAAAATTGTTTTATTCACAGTACACAACATCAGAAGAAGATAAAAGTGTTCTACAATGAGAAGAAAACAACGATTGGTAAGAGGCATTGACGGAAGGACATAATTTAAAGCTTGATGACGAAATTGCAAAAAGTTTTTGAAGAAAATGATCAAATTATTTAAAGCTTTCTAAGTAACTTGGCATGATGTTTATGGTGGGACGTATGGTGGGGAATTGGAGTAATCGTATTTCTTAACCTTCATCATCAATGACGAGCACAAAGGTATAATTAGTTACATTTTTTGAGTGTTTGTGGTTGATTAAGGATTGTGTTGGAGTGAAAAGTGATTCCTCTAATGGTTAAAAAATGTGAAGATATGTTTTGTTGGCATGTCAAACCATTTTTTTCACTTATGCGAGAGATTGTTTTTTTAGTGTTTTTCTTATATTTCAAAAGTTAAGAAGTCCCACATGAAAAAGTTTAGAGAGTTTCAAGTCTTTATATACAAATGTGCAATATTAAATATTGTATAAGCATTAAAATTAAAGAGGAAACTTCTTCCGAGCATAGAGAATGATTGACCATATCAATAATAATAAGGGTTTGTCTAACATGTGCAATAGTTAAGGTAACCAAGAGTAGAAACTTTTTATTGAAAATCAACAATTTTTATTCAAAAACTACATACTCCCTCCGGTCACAAATATAAGCAAAAATTTATAATTTAGATTCATTCAATAAATGATGTATGTTGTCTACAATGAAGACCACATGCATCATTTATTGAATGTATCTAAAACATGAATTTTTGCTTATATTTGTGACCGGAGGATGTATTTATTATAAAAATCAATAATAATAAGGGTTTGTCTAACATGTGCAATAGTTAAGGTAACCAAGAGTAGAAACTTTTTATTGAAAAACACAAGTTTCAAGTCAAAGTTACTACTTTAAACTTTTTAACATGTGCAAATTTGCACATGATAGAAAAACCCTAATAATAATAATATAATATATGTTCAGCCTAACTTTGTGATCAGGAGAAAAATAATCTTTATAGGTATTTTTTTTTTACGCTAAATACAAATTTTGAAGGACTATTTCTTAAGTTAAGTAAAAACGAAAAATGATCTTTATAACTTTTTCAACAGCTCTCTCGTTAAACTTTTTCATGAATATCTACAAATCTTGAAGGACTATTTCTTAAGTTAAGTAAAGCAAGCTAATTTTTTATAGGTATTTTATTTATATACTTATTGTTGTGGACCGGCTAGAAAGCCAATCCCACGCTGATACGTGGAAAAAGAATCCGCCGGATCAACACACGTCGCTTGAGAGAACACGTTAGCTTTGGTGCACGTCGCTGTACTAAAGCACACCCCCGTGCATGAAGCACCTTACACGTTGATGTAAGATTTTTACATGTCATATTACTATTTACACATGAGTATATTAGTATCGTCTCTTCAGGGACTAGCGTGTACCATAAGCCATTCAATGTAATGTTAAATATCATCTTAAGTGTTTGGTTTAAAAGTTTGTTTGTGTAAAACTATTCGAACTAATCGACGTTAAAATAAATCGAGACGATATAGGGTCATTTCACTTGGGGTTAGAGTTAATCAACCGTAACAACTGCAATGTCATGATAAAATAACGGATTCTATCTTTTTAAACGACATTATCATAATCACTCAATAACATTATTCATGTCTAAATAATGTCATGATTTCAATCGTATCGTTTAATCGACGATTTCTCAATCTATTAAAGGATCCAATAACATTAAGTTCTTGATTACAAAGTGATTATCAAAACTTAAACCCTATGTCTAGAATAAAAACTTTGATAGACTATTATTCTAACCCTAGATCCAAAAGTATCTTTCAATAACATTTCAAATCTTAAATAAAACATTAAACACAAGAATAATAACAATATTGAATAAATAAGCTAGAGCCTTATATTAAATGATCAAAGATTGCATAATAGCTTGTTTGAATACCTCAAAACCCACAAGGGTGGATGTAGCTACATATGTCTATGAAAGCTTTGCAAAAGATGGAAGAAAGATGAAGATTCCATGCTAAGATTCATGATGTCTCAACAAATCTTGGGAAGAATCTACTTCTAACACCCTTGCTTTGTGTTTCTCTCTCTAGAAATGCCCTACTCTCTCTCTAAAAACCAGAAAATGAATAAAACAGTGAAAAGATACTAAGGAAAGAGAGAAAAATCTATTTATATAGGCTGAGTACGGGCAAACTCGCTTCAAGCGAGCTGAAGTCGCTTAAGCAAGTTGCCAAGAAATCCCACTTTAGCCATTGGAATGCTGCTACGTGGACCTTATCCATTGAATTTGTTGAATCTCGCTTGAAGCGATCTGGAAGCGAGTTGAGAGCGAATTCTTCCTTTTCTCTCTGGACAAAACTCGCTTAATCGAATTGATCTTGCTTAAGCGAGTTGGCTTTTTCCTCAAAAGCGAACTGGAAGCGAGTTGAGAGTGAGATGAAGTGCTGCTCTCTGGAACTTTCTCGCTTAAGCAAGTTTGACTTGGCTCAGAAGGTGGTTTTTTTGTCCTTGCTTGTCATTTCCTACACAAATTGAGTAGAGTAAGACATGTAAAGCATAAATGGCAAAATTACAATAAATGGTAACTTTTCCTTAAATAACTTGCAAAACAAGTCACTAAAATGCCTAAATTAACACATGAAACATATTACTTTTGAGCACTTATCACACATGTCCTCTAACGACCTCTTGTAAGACTAACATCTCACAGAGACAGTTAGTCTTATGTGCGCCTATATAAGGGTGACCTTGCTTCACCATCAACGTATGATTCACTTTTCCCACACGTTTTACACATTCCACCTCACTTCCTACACTGACTTGAGCATTGGAGTGCTAACGTGTCCGTAGACACCCTTCATTTCATCGTGAAGACTTCAACACCACCGCACCAGAGCACTTTTCGCCACCTTTGCCTCCATCAGCTCTTCAACAGACATATCACTTATAATTACGCTATATACACTTTTTCAACAACTTTCTCATTAAACTTTTTCATGAATATGTACCAATTTTGAAGGATTGTTTCTTAAGTTAAATAAAACAAGCTAATTTTGATAGAAAAACTCTCATGAGATAAAAGACAATCTATATTAACCTAAAAGTAGGGATGGAAAAATGGGTTGGATCCACCGGGTTGGTCCGTTTAACCCACAATTTTTAGTGGGATAGGTTGAGATTTTGAACCTGCCATTAGTAGGGTGTCCGTTTCACCTATCTCGCTAAAAAATGGGGCGGTGATGGAGCGGAGCGGGTTGGCCCGTTGGGTTGATATATTAAAAAGAAACCAACTTTTTCACTTCTTTTTATTTATAAGTCACATTCAAATTTTCAATTTTCTCCTCCGTATAGTGGAGAAGAAAATTCAATTAATTTTATCACTTTTGTTTCGTGATTTTAGACTCATATTTTTAACTGTTAGAAAATTGAAAACTCACGAAGTTTTTATTTTGAATGTTTTACTTATCTATTCTAGATTTTTAGATGATTTAGTTTATATGTTTGAATGATTATTTTCATATTTTTAGTGGAGTCAATAGTTATATGTCTTATTCATTAAATTATTCTAGAGAAACGTTTTATAGAATCGATGACTAAATTGCAATATTTATAATACCATTATTACGGTATAGTGAATAAACTAGAGTTAGATAGGTTAACTAGAGTTATCAAGGTAGTTAGAAAGTTAGTTACTCCAACTCACTCCTATAAATACCTCACTCTATTGTACTCATTTATTATCTTTTGTCAATCTAATTCATTTTCATATGAATCTCTGTGAGTATCTCCTTCATGAGTGAAGTTATGCTTGCTTTTTTCCTGATCATTATGACTTTTTTTCCTGTGATTCCGTGTTTCATAATAACAATAAATTAAATCAAGAGTGACATATACAAAGTCAGAGACAATTTTAATAGCTTACTCAATATATGTTCCCGTGAGCTTAGCTCAGTTGATAAGGACAATGCATAATATATGCAAGGTCCGGGGTTCGAATCTCGGCCACCACCAAAAAAACTTACTCAATATATGAACGCTTTCGGCATATGCTAGTTACTTCAAGACTAAGAAAGAATGCAATATATAAGACAAAAATTCCTAACATTTTAACTTTCCCGCCACTGGAATTTAATTAGATAATATGCTGATATGTGATTGAGATAGCCTAGACTAAAGTAAAAGAACCTCCTTTTCCTTATCTATTTTTGCTCACCATGTGATAATATAGTTCTTCAACGATCTCCTAGGTGCAATTATATGCTTAAATCAAACAAAAGTGCCCGACATCACCATTACTCCACCTATTCTCTTATTCATGACAAAAGTATACAAAAAGGTCGGTTGGTTGTTTAAACTTTTTTTGAGTGAAGTAGTTGTTTAAACTTTTAATCAATAAATGTATGAATTTCACATTTTAATAACATTAATATAAAAAAGAAAAATGCTATTAAATTCGCAATGTAAAAAAAAACCTCACTAGGTTTGCACCCCCTATATCGAAAGGCGGTATGAGTCTGCATTTTCTTGGAGTAATTAATTAACCTATCATACTAAAAATAACTTTTGATTTTCAAGATCAACAAACTATTTTTGAAAACTAGATTTTTCAGGAAGAAATCTTCCTTCTATCCTACCATCTTAAACCCTTCATTTGGCACCAGTTTGCCGACCACAAGGTATGTATGTGAAGGCGTGCTTTTTCCTCACTCATACATTTTCTCATAAACTTTCTAAGGTGCTATACATCCCATAATTGCTCCAAGTCAACCATACTTAACTATAGAGTACTTATGTTATACGATACTAAAAATAAGATGCATTTATTGGTATGTAAATAGTACCAATCAATTCTTGTAAGCCTTGCTTCAATCATACAATCTAATACTTGCACAACCTCAACATCTCTCTCATTTGAATGGGAAATCAGTTTATCCATGTGTCTCCCATGCATTAGAGATTACCCTACGGTGGAATAATTATGATGAGTTAGAACCATGTATAGAAGTAAATGCTCGGAGAAACAATAACATTTGCGCATGTGTCAAACTCTTCTAGATCTTATCTAGGGATTGGATATCATCACTCGAGAGCCCTTACACTATACGGAGGTATGTAAAGATGCATAAGATCAACAACCTGTGAACTTATCATTGGAATCATGCACCAAATACCTTTTATATGCTTTCAAATATACACATATCACCTATAAAAGGGTGATAAATTCGACATTAACTAACTTTCCCAAACAAGTTGCTCTCCCCACCAAGTGAATTCCAAAATCCATATATTTCCTTACTAGTGTCCTAAGCTATCCTATATTGAATCATGTTGTCCAGAAACCAAATACAGCGGAAGGGAGAGACCTATGATTATATCGCCCGACCATATGTCATGCCAAAATGAGATCTGCAACGCATTCTCGGTATCCCTTACACTTAAGAAACCACTTAGATTTTGAGTTTGAACTGGAACCTATTAAAAAAAACAAGGTGTACAACCCAATTCCCCCAAGGACGAATACCTGGGGGGGGGGGGGGGGTAATCAATATAATATATCCATCCACCAAAACATCCCACCAAAGCGCTGACACTCAAGTTAAATAGATGTAAATATCAAACTCTTACCTCTCCACATTACTTAGATTCACACCCATTTGAACACCAAACCCAAGATATTTTCCTCCTCCTTTAACCCAACCCAAAGGAACCCACTCCTAACTTGGATGCATGATGAGCTTCCAAACCTTAAAAGTCATTAGATAAGATTCATAACATTATTAGATAAGAATAAAGTTTAGTAGGATAGTCCTAACTAAGAAACTCACAAACCTATTACCTCAAACAGACTATGAAGGGTTGTAAGCCTCAACTTATGGGTACTCAACATACGTGGATACCCAAATAAAAAGCTTCAAGTACCTGAAAGGCACTGCTCCAACCTTACAGTTAAATAAATGAATTGTCATTGGTAAAAATGGGGAGTCCAAAATAACATTCATAACATTACTCTTGTAGAATTTTACCTACAAACTCGAGGCAAGCTCAAAGTACCATAGTCCTATACCAGATACATTATCCGCATTCTCCTCCTCTATGTGTTTATTTATGTTCATCTAACTTTTGCCTTAGGAAATAAAGTTAGGTGGTTAAATATTTTGTTTGTCAATATTTACTACAACTCTAGAAAGCCAAAATTATTTTATCTTTGTAATATACAATATAACTAACTGGTTGGAAATATGGACATCCCTACTTGGTTGGAACCCTAAAAAGACCTCTATCCTATGCCGCCTATCTCAGAAAAAATTTATTAAAAAGATGGAAAAATATATACAAAAGGGGGACCAAGTCAAAACCCTCGAAAAGCAATAGATAAAAGGAATACAATCTATAGGAAACGAAAAGTGGGCAATCCAAATCTATCCATACAGAAATCAACCCTGTTGTGAAAGTGACTCAAAATTGGAGTTTGGAGGCCAAAATTGATGTTTGCTGAAAGTACAAATCGGTGGCCGATTTGGAAAATCGGTGGCCGATTTTGGCTGCCTTTTGGGAGGCTTTCTGTTCGGGAAAAATCGGTGGCCGATTTGGAAAATCGGTGGCCGATTTCGCGTGCTGTTATTTTTCAGAAACGTATTTTTGGGCCAGATTTGTTACAATTTTATGGGAGTTTCTTTTACTATAAATATAGGCCTTGTATCAGACTATTTTGAGATAGAGGGGGCTGAAACAAGGGTTTAGAAATCAAACTAGGGTTTGTATAGAGTTTGTCTCTTGGCAACAAACTAGGGTTTGAAGGTTGATTCACCTTGGGAAACACTATTAGGATTGAGTCTCTTGGTTACGGGAAGAGGCTGGGATTTGGGTAGAATTAGGCGGGAGACTTATTCTTGTAACCCATTGAAATCTCTTTTGTAACGTTACTCATCATATAGTGGAACGGAGGGCTGCTCTCTCCCCCAGACTAGGTCAATTTGGACCGAACTGGGTCAACAAATTATTTGTGTTCTCTCTTCCTTTTTTTCTCGCCGTTGTTTTCTACTTTTGGCTTGTGTTAATTGTTCCATACACTTTGATTTTGGTTGCTTAATTATCCCTTGCTCCACACATCAAGTTGTTATTGGTGTGAGTTTTTCATCGAATCCGCAACAATTGGCGCCCACCGTGGGGCAAAGGTCAAAGGATAATCAAGTATCATGGGTTCAAAGTGGGATATTGAGAAGTTTACCGGCGATAACGATTTTGGGTTATGGAAGGTAAAGATGGAAGCGGTGTTAATACAACAAAAGTGTGAGAAAGCTTAGAAGGGTGAAGGTTCGTTACCGATCACCATGTCACGAGCGGAGAAGACCGAGATGGTGGACAAGGCCAGGAGTGCCATTGTCTTGTGCCTCGGAGATAAAGTTTTGAGAGAAGCAACAAAGGATACAACCGCGGCATCGATGTGGTCAAAGTTCGAATATTTGTATATGACAAAGTCTTTGACTCGTCGGCAATTCCTAAAGCAACAACTTTACTTATTCAGGATGGTAAAGTTAAAGGCCATCATGGAGCTACTTGTGGAGTTCAACAAAATCATTGGTGATTTTGAGAACATTAAGGTGCGTCTTGAGGATGCGCGTGCTCTGATGGTGTGGTGTTCTTTGGAGGATGAAGGTGATGTTGGTCACCTTGGGATTGATGCCTAGTGGAGCGGTGTTCGTCTGGAGAGACGTTAAACACTCAACATCAGCCTGGAGAGGCGGTGGTAAGAATACTCATGATCTACCGGTTGAGGTGGAGGTTCAAGGAAGACATAGTGGGATGTACTCATTTGCTAGTTGAGAGGTTGGAAGCTCAGCTTTAGGTGGAGTTGAACACACCGGGAGTGGTACGACTATGGAGGACCTTGGGTGCTATGCTCTAGTGGTGAGCAAGGGTTTTCTTCATGAAGACGGAAGGCATTCCGGAGGTTGAAGAATGTATAGCACGGCTTGTGGAATTACCCTAAAAGTCCAAGGGTGATTGGATGCAAGGTGATCTTCAAGGAAGCGGGAGATGTCTCGTAGTGAAGAGGTATGGTGTAGTCTTGTAGAACTACCGGAAATTCCTAGTGTAGTTTGGATACAAGGATCTTCGAGAAGGCGGAAGACATTCCGATGGCTGAAGAGGTTAAGGTGTGTACTTGTGGAACTACCTAAAATTCCTTGAGTAGTTTGGACACAAGGATCTTCAAAGGGGCGGAAGGCATTCCGATGATTGAAGAGATTAAGGTGTAAACTTGTGGAGCTACTTGGTGTAGTGGGAAGCAAGGGAAAGAGCAGCAAGGTGTTGATGTTAAATGGGCATCATCACTAATTTGGAGTCAAGGTGGAGATTGTTGTGAAAGTGACTCAAAATTGGAGTTTGGAGGCCAAAATTGATGTTTGCTGAAAGTACAAATCGGTGGCCGATTTGGAAAATCGGTGGCCGATTTTGGCTGCCTTTTGGGAGGCTTTCTGTTCGGGAAAAATCGGTGGCCGATTTGGAAAATCGGTGGCCGATTTCGCGTGCTGTTATTTTTCAGAAACGTATTTTTGGGCCAGATTTGTTACAATTTTATGGGAGTTTCTTTTACTATAAATATAGGCCTTGTATCAGACTATTTTGAGATAGAGGGGGCTGAAACAAGGGTTTAGAAATCAAACTAGGGTTTGTATAGAGTTTGTCTCTTGGCAACAAACTAGGGTTTGAAGGTTGATTCACCTTGGGAAACACTATTAGGATTGAGTCTCTTGGTTACGGGAAGAGGCTGGGATTTGGGTAGAATTAGGCGGGAGACTTATTCTTGTAACCCATTGAAATCTCTTTTGTAACGTTACTCATCATATAGTGGAACGGAGGGCTGCTCTCTCCCTCAGACTAGGTCAATTTGGACCGAACTGGGTCAACAAATTATTTGTGTTCTCTCTTCCTTTTTTTCTCGCCGTTGTTTTCTACTTTTGGCTTGTGTTAATTGTTCCATACACTTTGATTTTGGTTGCTTAATTATCCCTTGCTCCACACATCAAGTTGTTATTGGTGTGAGTTTTTCATCGAATCCGCAACAAACCCAAACATCCATCTACAACTCATCAAACCAAACAAATCCTTGAACTGGTTGGCCCATATTAACAAGCTTATTTGCACAACAATTGCATTCACGGTATATAAATGAAAGCAATTATGCCACCGGTCACGGAGACTGATAGGAACAAGAGAAGCCTTTTTGAGAGTCAATAAGGCACTAGTCAAATTACTTTCCAACCAAACATTCATGCAACCATGTGTAGCCGCATATTCCATAGCCCAAATGTAACCAGGGATTTCAGAATGCAAAACATAAAAATTCCCCAAGTTACAAGCAAAAGCACCTAAACAAGTTCCCAAATGATCTCTAAAAATACCCCCGAAAGAAGCATTACCTCGGAGGACACACTCATAAGGGTGTATTTGGATGGAGGTTTAGGAGGGGGAGGGTTTACTTTTCGTTTTTAAATTAAAGACACTATGGATTGTTTTTTAAAAAATTATTATAATAACATGATACACGATCATATCAAAATTCAATCACACTTAATTTATTTTAGAAAAACATGTTATGTAGCTCGTGATTTAGAAAAGAAAAGTAAATCCTCTCCTCCCTTTCCTTCCTAAACCCCAATCCAAAAACACCATAAGTGTTTACATTCACCCAATATTATAGTTTCCAAAGCACCGGAATAATCTCCTACCTTTCGTACAATATTATAGTTATTAAAATTAATTGATCAAAACATGAAAGTTATTTTCCTAATGGAATTTATATAGAACTAACTACATGTACATGCAAACAAATTAAAGGAATCATATTGTGAAAAAATATATTGTCGTACAAGGTTGGCAAAGCTTACCTATCGTGTTCACGTTTTTAGGTCAAGTGCTATAGACAAATGTTATTGGTATCGAATCAGTACACCCCACAAAATTTCCTTTTACTATCAAGTTAGGGGCCACGGTCCGTGTGAGACTTAATTCTGGCTTAGCTGGTCATTCCAAATCAAACCCATCTTTATTGTTTTGCTAAGTAAACCCATCACTATTTAGGTGAAAAGCATAAAGTTTTCCAAATTAAACCCATCACTATTAAGGCCCTTTCCTTAAATATATATGGGCGGGAATCGTTTCTCTTTAACTTTATTTTCAGAATTACCTAATGGTAAATTAGGTGTATAGAGAAAAAAAAAATATTATGCATGAAGAGTTGTAAAATAAAATATTAAGAAGATTTGTCAAAAAAAAATATTAAGAAGTTGTAACTTAACCATAGTAGACTTTAATAACTACAATCAAATACGAAGATGTTAGGTTTAATGGAACGAATTAGACTTTCACAACATGGTGAACCAATGAATTAATGAATATTAGTTTAAACTTGGAAGAGTTGCCTTTATTTACTTTCTTATTATGCCTTGAATAAAATTCATTAGCTCTATGAGAAATAATATAACAAAAAGTGTCATAGTTATATATTCATATTAATTGTCAAAAAAAAAATGTATGAAGTCTAGTTTTTTTTTTTTTTTACTATTTTGTACTTGGTAATTATAAACTCATTTTAACATTTATGCAGTGATCGTATAAAAGATATTTATACATAGAGATATTGTGTGAGAAAAAAAAAGTACACAACAAATAAACTCATTTTAACTTTTTTTCTTTCTTTCTAAATAATACTTGCAAAAATATCAAATAGAGAGATATGATTGAAAAGTAGATTAAACTAATTTTATTTTACACTAGTAGTTAAACTATAATTATAAATCCTTCAAAAAAAACTATAATTATAAATAACATTCCTTTTTTACTTTTGGCTAGCAACTAATTTTATTTTGTAAAGTAATTTAAAATTTGTAATCCATTTATTTGGTTCACAATATACTAAAAAAAATCATTATAATTTTATTTTGTAAAGTAATTTAAAATTTGTAATCCATTTATTTGGTTCATAATATACTAAAAAAATCATTATAGTAAGTTTAATAAAATAGATAATCCTATTGGAACTGAAATTATTATCAAATTTGTAGCTTAATTAGTGTGTTAAAAAAAAAACCTTTGAATACTTCTATAAGTAAATGAGTATACTACTCTTTACCTGTGTGTATGAAATCTCTACTTTCGTCTATTGTTATGTCCAATTTTAACTTTGTTTGAAGTGCTACAACTTATATAGTTTATTTATGTTTCTATATTATAGGTACAATTTTAACTTTCGTCCATTGTTATCTCAAATTTTAACTTTATCAATTACTAAAGCCCGTTGAAAAATATGGCTAATCATCTTTTGTGGCCCGTTCCAATTCTTTTTTATTGATAAAATATGAAAGTAAAATCTTGTTTAAAGGAACTCATATAGCTCATATAGTCTTTTTTTTTTTTTGCTTAATTGCAGTTTTAACCCTTTAACTTTCCCAAAGTTGTGATTTTTGCCCCCTAAGAAGAAAAAAAAACTACAAAACTGCCCCCTAAGTTTCGCAACTGTGGCAGTTTTGGCCCCCAATGCCAATTTTGACTCGGTCTACGCTGACGTGGCACCCTAATTGAGGTGTCACGTGTCATTTTTTATTTTTTATTTTGCCTTGGGGGCTAAAACTGCTACAGTTGCAGAACTTAGAAGGCGGTTTTGTTGTTTTTTTTCTTAGGGGGCCAAAATCGCAACTTTGGAAAAGTTAGGGGGTTAAAACTGCAATTAAACCTTTTTTTTTTTAAACAACTCTTAAAAAAATATAAGGATGATTTGGTGGCTAACATATGAGAATTAATAAGCAAAATGGTAATAAAAATGTTTTCTTTTTTTGCTACCGAGTATAATTGCTTTTTTTGCGTGTGTAAAACTAACTATGATTTTCAAAATTAATTCGACGTTATTGTCAGAAAAAACAAAATTCTAAGTTCAGAAAAACCCCTATTAGTCAAATATTACATGATTGAATAGTACATATGTAAAATAAACAATTAAAACAAAGTGATTATGAGCTTTTTTGTAGGAAAAGTGATTATGAACTTTTTTTGTATGAAAAGTGATTATGACCTGGCTCCACTTATTTATCAAAATTTTAATATTTTATTGAGCTGATCAAGTTTACCATATATAAATACACATTCTCACAATTTTAGGGTTAGGGCTCAACATTCACACAGAGTAACCCCTCCTCCTTTGTCTCTCTCTCTCTCTCCCCCTCTCTCCCTCCCTCCTCTCTCTCTCTCTCTCTCTACTTAGTTTCCTTCTATACAAGTTTAAGGTTAACTGATTCACCAAAACTTTAAAAAAATTCATCATATTCTTTGCAGGGTTTTGAAGGAAGAAGAAGGTAAAAAGAGAGAAGAAGAATGAGGAAGAGACAAGTAGTTGTGAGAAGATCAGAAGATCCACAAAGAAGTGTTGTGAAATATGGAGAGTGTCAAAAGAATCATGCAGCTAATGTTGGAGGTTATGCTGTTGATGGTTGTAGAGAGTTCATGCCAAGTAGTGAACAAGGTACAAATGGTTGTCTCACTTGTGCTGCTTGTGGTTGTCACAGAAACTTTCACAAAAGAGAAGTTGAAGTTGTTTCTGAGAGTTCTTCACCTCACTCAAATGGTACTTGAAAACTGTTTTATAACTATACCTTATATGGTATTCTTGTAATATAATTGGTGTTTTGCTTGTGTTATATATATAAGACTTGTTTGGTATTTTAGTATATATTATTATATACTAAATTTATCTTTCTAGAGTGAAAGTATATATATATTTATGTGGTTTTGAAGGTTGATTTATGTAAAGGGTAAAAAAGGAAAAGTACTTCATGATATGTTTTTGTTTTTGAGAAGAGAGAAAGTGCAAAGTTCTACTAAGATTTTTCTCTTTTTGTTTAAGTTAGGTACTCTTCTTCTTTTGTTTTTCTTTTTAATTTAATTTAATTTTAGTTTTATTATTTTTTTATGATCATCTTGTGTAAGTTGTGTTAATGATTTGATTAATGGCTTTGTACTTGTTAAATTAACGTTATTTTTGAGTTTGAGAAATGATGAGGAAGTTGGTTTTTTTGGTTTTTGGTTGATTGGTTATTGAATTTTCTTTAGTTCTGTCTGTTTTTGTTGGATGCTGATTTTGATTCCATCCAACAAGATCATATGATATCATATCCTTAGATGCTTCCACAATATACCAAACTCCACTTGCCTTTACCTTCTCTGCAAA
The DNA here is from genome assembly GCF_051527215.1 of Medicago sativa. NCBI lineage: Eukaryota > Viridiplantae > Streptophyta > Magnoliopsida > Fabales > Fabaceae > Medicago > Medicago sativa. The sequence goes on from NC_140754.1 coordinate 6,985,618, forward strand.
AAATTTACTATTTATATTTCAATAAAAAATTTCCATGGGAAATATTAATTAACTTAGTTAAGAAATTCAATAATGTATAACTTTTATTATATCATTACATGAGTTTTCTATAATTTTCTATATAACAAATGTGTAAGAGTATAGCAATTATAGAAGTTTCTACATATATGAAAATTTCCTTTGTAAGCTAAGCTTTATATAAATGCTACTAACCACAATTTTTCATCTTGATATGCATAAAGCCATTAACTGATTTTGGTAAGTTCTATACTACAATGATCATTAACTCTTGAATCCACTAGTTGGTGTTTGTTTGAGATCACTATACGGTCCACATGTCTAATCATGTTGGTTGTTGAAATAAAGAAGTTTCATTAAGCTTTCATACACATTAAAAAAGTTTATTTAAGCTAGTTCAAACTCAAGAGATATAAATTAAAGTGTGATAAGAAAGCATTAAATAATATACTTATTTGTCAATGCAATTGATTACAAATTAACCAAAGTAAAAGTAACACAAAAACAACTAACCTAGAAGCTACCTAACCTAGTTATATATATAAAAAATATTCCAATATATGTCATGGTGTTGCATATGGTTTGGTCAAGCCCTAGATGAAGTTAAAGTAGTATGTTAATATTATATAATATAATGTTTCAAGAAGAAAGCTCAATGAGTTGAAGGATACCACTGAATCAATAAGTTCAAATTCTAAATTCACTTGACATTTGTCTATCTAAAAAGAGAAATGATATTCTAACAACCATTTTGTGACAGCCTATGTGACAACTTTATCTTTCATACTCACATTATCTTTTTACTTTCTCTCTCTATTGCTTTGGTTTCCGTGTCACTATCTACTTTTCCTTTGAAAATTGGTGGTTGTCACAAAAGTTGTTGATTTTTGGTTGTTAGAATATCATTGCTCATCTAAAAAATAATATATAATATAATGAAAGTGTATATAGTAGATGAGTACTGCTCTTCTCCCATCTGTTTTTGTTCATTCCTGTCAAAATAGTTGAACGTGAGTTAACTCACGCAGATGTATTCTCAGCATGAGTACTTAACTCACGCAGGTGTATTTTTCAGCGGGAATGAACAAAAGCATATGGGAGAAGAGCAATTCTCATAGTAGAAAACAAGAAAGACAATAGTGAGATTAGAGTTGAAGGGTACATAATATGACATACCTTTTGCATATGGTGAGAAACAAATTCATTCATATAGCAAAGAAACTGAAAGACAGAAACAAACACAAGTCATTTTAGTTATTCAAGCAAGTGTGGATGCTAACTAAAATTAACATGTATAGAATGTGCAAAGGGGTAAGACACTTATTATGTTGCTGATCTATAGCTAGCTTTCATAAAAAGGAGATAGAAAAGTACCACTTTTTGTGTATGTATAGATATTTTTCATGTGAGATGCTTGAATCAAAAGTAGACAAGTTAGGCATTTGAGCATGGAAGGAAACAAAGTTTTAGGTATATGTTAACACAGATTCAGGTATATGTCTATTCCAATGTTGCATTTTTTAAGTATATAGCTAAAAAAGTGTCTTTTCCAACATTTTAATCTTTTTGCCTAAAGAATGAACTTTGCTAGCTATATATTTTGCTGAGATGCTGTTATTAATCTCTTTAGCAGAAGGTATTCTCATTCTTAGTTACACATGCTTGATTGTACGTACTATACTTCTAACTTTTACATAGAATAATTTATTCATACTAAACTTGCAATGTAAGAAGAAAAAAAAATTATATATATTGTATATATGTAGGTATGTATGTAAAGTTAGGGTGGTGCTGGACTGTTATTATCATGATGATCATGTTGTGACAAAGAGCAAAAGGCATCTTTTTCTATATGACATGGATCCGAATGTTTAAATTGTATCATTTGAATGTGTTCCTTCGGTCAATTGTCTTTGGTTGCTTAATAATCTTGATATACATAAAGTGGTTTATTTTAAAAAACTAGACCATCGTCCGCACGGGTCCTATCATCTTATACCTGTGCGTTTTAGTCACGATTATTAGTCTCTATCTATATTAATAAGTCAGTTGGTTATAACTGAATCAATGCAAGTAATATTTTATAAAATTCCAATTACGATAAATATTAATCGTATAATGGTGACTTTAGTAATATAGTTTGTCGCTACCATTGGAATGCAATACAGCAAAATAGCGTACAAAAATCGTTGATTTTTAGCACAATTTATCCTACATTACGAAATACTTCTCAGTATACTACATTTGAAGTCATATTGGTATCTTGACCATTTTCATCCGTTATAAGCATCTTCAATCCATCTCTGGAGGTAACCTTGAAATTGCAACATATAACTGACCATGTGAAAACACATGACTTGGTAAATATATCTCAACTTACTTTAGAGACTGTCATTGACTTTTGTTTGCGAAAGAAACAGCTATCAGAAACTGTCTCCGTTGAAATTTGAAAGGTATCATGACATCAGAAGGTGTAGGAGATAATCTTGGTATAAAAACTTTCTCGTCTATATTACTTCCATATATGACCTTTTCTTCAAGCACAAATTTACCCATTCTAGTTATTATTAGTCTTGTACCATTGCATAATCATGATCTTTGATTACTTAGCAATCCTATTTCATGTTGCTTAATAACCTTCTTTGGTTGCTTAATAATCTTGATATGCATAAAGTGGTTTATTTTAATATATATATATATATATAATGTATATATTAATCTTTTTTTACCAACAAATCTCATTCCTTCTTCCTTGCTAATAATCTTGATACATTACAAAGTGTTGTTTTTCAAAATATATATAATGTATATATTAATCTTTTTTTCACCAACAAATCTCATTTCCTTCTTCCTTGCTAAACATGTATTGATAAACCAGAGTACAGTTAAAACTCTATAAATTAATAATGTCTGGACCAGAGAAATTTATTAATTTAGAGAGTTACTAATTTATCGATAAATTAATAATTATTAATTTAAAGAGTTTTTAAATAATTATATTGTACATACCAAACAAAAAGGCAAATTAGTTCATGCCTCTTAGAATTACGTTGCAGCGAACCTTGGGACTCAACGTAAATTAATAACTAATGTGTTCATATGCATTGGAAATCAATAATGACTTTTGAAGTACAGTAAATGTAAACAAGAGGAACAAATGTGTTTAATGTATTCTTAATATATTTTTTTTCAGTTTCTATGAATTATTAATTTATGATTTTCTTGGGACCGAAAATTATAAAGGGATCTCCCAAAAAATTATTATCTTATTATTTTATCGAGTTTTTCAATTTTTTACATTGGCCCAAGTCGGGACCGGACAAATTTATTATTTTAGAGAGTTTATTAATTTACCGAGTATTAAATTAAAGAGTTTCTACTGTATAATGCAAATTTGGTATGATATATGTAAAAAAAAAAAAAATTGAACGGCAAAGAATCTATTAAATATAATGGGATTAAGTACTAAACCCACCAAAGAAAAATAAAAACACTACACCACTTAAGAGAAACAATCAAATGGGTTTACAACCCATTCGTAGAAAAGATGAGCACTCGCGATTTTTTACCTAAAAACCATTGTTATGAGATTCGTTGGGTTTATGATATTTGTAAAATCTTTTAATATGAATTATCAAATTGATTATACAAGAAAAACTAAGATGTGTTTAATATGGACCTTTCGAAAATAGTCTAAATATGAACTCTTACAATTTTTAATAAAAAAAAATGAAGAACTGGTATAATATTTTATTAAAATTTACTTAAAATAGTAAAATTTAGTCTTACAATTTTCATATTTGGGCCAATCCATAATACACTCCCCCACAAAAATAACGACAAACTAGGAATTACAAAATGTGACGGAACACGTGTATGATTGAAAAAACGTAGAGAAATTCAATAGAACAAAAAATTGAATAATGAATGAAATTGTAGAGAGAAAATAAATTTTATCATCAAATTTGGCCAAATTTTCGTCGCAGTCTCAACTTTCTATAATAGAAGTGTGCAGAGAAAACAAAATTTGAAGAACAAAAGAGATGTAGAAACTAAAAGACGGAAAATGAGAAGAAAAAATATCAAACAAGAACACAAGAAATTACTATTGTTTTACTTCAATATCAAGTGATTCTATAAAAATATTTCACTTGCACATCCACATATTTTTTTTCTTGAGTTGGGGGTGGTGGTGGGGGGGTTTGGGGGTAAGAAATAAAATATATGTCCTATTGGTTGAAAATGTTTGGATTGATACTTTTCTCAATATTTCTCCAACTATCATTGGGAGTGGCATCGTCCGAATGGTATTAACTTCCCATCAATAATGTCTTAAGAATAAAATTAGTCTGTATAAATTTTGTTTTCCTTAGAAGAAATTGACAAGGTCGTCTTCAATTTTGATGGTAATTATTTGAAAAGAATATCAAAATCACATATACAAATCAATAAAAATAAAAAATAAAAGATTTCATAACACATTAAACTGTTTCAAATTATATATTCTGAGAATTTGAACAATTAGTTTTTGATCATATAATCTGAAACTATTCTTTGATTTTATTTTGTACATACAATGTCAATATTTCCTCCCTTCTCATGATTCTACTCTTTACGTTCTTTAATTCCTTAGCTCAACCACCCCTTCCCCCTGTAATCAGAAACAATATAGCACCCATGGAAAGAAAAAAATTAAGGAACAAATGATGAAAGAAATGCGAGCTATCCTTCAGTTTCTTGTTGAAAAGGGCTCAAATTTAATGAATTCGATAAAGAAAAACTTCAAGAATGAAACAATGTTGGTTGGTTCGGATTATGGGGATTTTTACGTTAGAAATCCCTAAATGTTGATGAGGGAAGTTTCTACGATTTTCTTATACATAGACATGGTTTAGATTATATAATCGAAACTTAGTTTTTTTAGTTCAGATTATATATTTCAAACGGATGTAAAAATGGAAATTTGAACTGTGCACGAAAAGCTTGGAGGGTGAGAAAAGAATTCTATTATAACAGCCATGTCATAGAATCGTTACTAGGGCCCAAACAAAGTAGAAGCCCAATTAGAACTAGTTTCATACCCCCAAACTCATAGCCTCAAACATCCTTAAGGGATATTTGTTTCAAAGAATGCTTCTGCGTGGGAAATAATAGGTTATTTCGTCTCAATTGATAATAAAAAATAATAGGTTATTTCGTCTCAATTGATAATAAAAATAACTGAAGAAACTAAAAAATAAAAATGGAGCATTGTTTTTTACTAAACATTCAATTTGATTCCCAAACTATCATTTTTTTCTTATATATTTCATGAGCTATATAAATATAGTAAATTTTTTTAGAGTATTTTAAATCTACTAATTAAATTCTAGTATAAGAGGCTAGAATCAAGAAATATAACGAACAAATATTTGAATTCCGAATGATAGTGGTGCTCGTATTTAGAGTTTGACATATCTCGAATATGATTATCTTGCAGAGGAAATAAAACTCCACCAATTTAATCATTCAATTACTTTTAAAATAAGAGAATGAAAGTTGAGGGATTAATATATTTAAGAATAGTTTATGAATTAAAATATATAAAAAAAGAATTGTTTTATGAATTATTTATGATTTTTCGACCATGTATAAATTTTGAGAAATACTAGCAACATTTTCTTTCCAACATTCTCTTCAACACTCATTCTCTTATTGAATGAAATCCATGTGGGTGTCACCATTGTATATGAGATCGATTTCTAAAGTGTGAGACCCACATTGATTTCATCTAATAAAAAAGTGAGTATTAAATAAAATGTTGGAAAGAAAGTGGTGCTAACACTCTTCATAGATTTTTTTTTTTTTTTATAGTTCCTGTCAATTTCATTCATTGGATCCTTAAAAATAATTTACTTTGGAAATATGTACCTTAAAAAACATACAATCTATGATTTATAATTGGTTGATAGATTACTAAGAAAATCACTGAATTAGAGTCATATTCTACATTTCATTTTCTTCTATTTCTCTCTTCTTATTACATCATCAATATATCACATTTATCACATCACTTTATCTCTTTCTTTCTTTTTCAAATTGTGAAAAAGGTGTGAGAGTCTCTATCAAATATTTTCTTTATAAACCCTTGATAAATTACTGGCCATGTGTATTCAATTTTTAACTGAATGTAACTAAAGGTAAAACTTAGTGAAAAACACACATGGGGTCCCCACTCAAAATCTGGGCAGTAAAACGTGTCGTGAAGAACAAAGAGACAAATGATCAGGTACACATACAACTGACAATATTATTCTTTCTTATCATCTTGCTGCCAGGTGAATTATGTGTTTGGTTATTGTTGTGCACTTCATGCCATTTAGGCATGGCAACAGAACCCGTATCCGCGGGTACCCACCCGAACCCGCCCCGATTTTGACGGGGAAAATCCGCTTTGACTGGGTTTGGGTTTGGGTTTGGGTTTTCCCCGATTTTAAAGGATGGGGGTGGGGCGGGTAATGGGGAAACATGTACCCACCCCGAACCCGCCCCGATTATATTAAATTACATAATTACCCCTATTTTAACTTGTATATTTTATATAGGTGAAATATTAATGTTTATATTATAAATTGTATATTTTATATAGGTGAAATATTAGCTAGTGGCGTTACTTCCCTCTTTGAAGATGGTCAATAGTATTTTGAGAAAAGAGAAAGAAAGAAGACTACATTGGTGGTGGCAGCTTATCTAGCTACTTTTGTTAGCAATTTCAATAAACAATGATTTTTATCTACTTAGTTAGCAATTTCAATGAACAATGATGTAGAATATTTTTGGTTATGTGGTTGTTTTGATGGCAGTTTTGGAATATTGGTTTGGTTATGTCGTTGTTTTGATGGTAGTTTGGAATACTCTTATCTACTAGTACAATATTATGTGGTTTTGATAAATTTGATATTGGTTTTGATAATTTGGATTACGAGTTGTATGGTTGCTGCACTTTATTTGAAATAATTTTTTTGTATGTTCGGACGAATTTTGGGTTCATGATATATGTTCTAGTTTGGGCCAAGGGATTATGTTTATTAAAAATCTGAATCCACTGCGGGTATGGGGGCGGGGCGGGGATACCCGAACCCATTTGGGATGGGGTTTGGGTTCAATTATTCATCCCCGTTGGGGTACGGGGCGGGGAACGGGGCTTTATCAGGGAATTGGGTTTGGGGATGGGGTAGGTAAAAACCGTCCCCGCTCCGCCCCATTGCCATGCCTACATGCCATGGTAAATATCATTTCTTCACCAAAGTTTTTGGTTGGTCCGGATTTTTCCCATTTCGAATTTCAAAAGTAAAAACAAATTAAAACACTCTCCACGTCATGTTGGAGTTTAATTTACTTTTATTTGAGAAGAATTTGCGGTAAAATGTATAAAGTATAAACAGTAAGTGTTGATTGAGAAATGCATATTCACACTCAAGCTTTACTTCAGTATAATAAAATGTCTTTGTAGATATTATACGAGTTGTACCTTAGTTGTATTTTAAGGTAGCATTCACTCTCCATCCTTCAAAAAAAAAAGGTAGCATTCACAAAATAGGTGTGACATCAAGGATGTCATGTTGGTATTTTTTTTGTTGTTGGGGAAGTACCCATTGTAGCTTATCCTTCATTGGATGTAGTATTTCTTGTACTTGGTTCCATGATTAATATATGAAATATTTTGCTGTTAAAAAAAATAATATCTATGCAATATGTACTTATTTATTTAAATTTCAATTTTATTAGTCAATGTGTATATTCGTTAATTTTAATTTCAGTCTGTCCATCCAAAATTTGATAAAATATATACCAACAAAATTGGTACTCATTCCATCCCTTAATAAGTGAGCCTTTTGTAAAATATATTGTCATAAAATACCTGACTCGTTTTACTTTTCAATGCAATATTAATTATTTTTTTCGATTATAACTTTAATTAATATTACTTTCATGACTCATAATTCAATATATTCTACTTTGCATTTGATAATGGTATATACATCAATACTTGTAAAGAGCACTTAAAACCATTTTTCTCTCTCTTTCACTAATACATTTTTCTTAATAAATGTGAAATGAGCAAAAGATCCACTTAAATTGAGACGGATGGAGTAGTCAGTAACTTTTTGTAGTTGTGAGACTCACAATTTCTATTCTATAATTAAAGATGAAAAATATTAGGGTGTGTATTCATCACGTCTCATAGAATCATATTAGATATGAATGGCTCGTTTTTTTGCTTCATATATTCGAATTAAAACTCATGAATGAAGACATTACTGAGAAAAAATTAGTATTTTGGATTTTGGAATTGGGAATTTATATTTAATTAAAGAAGAAGAAGAAGAAGTGAAGGGAGAAATAAAATAAATGAATCATATATGTCTACATGAGTTTTCAATATTAAAATACCAAACACTTTCTTTTTGCGATGAAAAATATTAAAAAAGTTAACAATGCAAAACATAGATATGACCAATTTTAAAAAGTAGAAGAAAAAAACTAGTCATATAAATGTAGCTCGGTTGGTAGTTTCATAGACATTGAAATATAAATGTCAAAATTTGACTTTCTGGTTCCTCATTTTTTTACGCTTATAATGTGTATCTAGAAACTAAATTATTCGACAAAATATGTCAATAACTAAAGGACTAATCCGAGAAAAATGACAAACTTAAAAGAGGTAATTTTATCTTTAAATTAATTATCAATTATGAGAATTAAACCCCTTTTTTACCATTTTTTTGTACCCTATTTGTATTTTGAAGCATCCGTATAAGAAGAAGCTAGCTGAATTTACAAGGTTGTCTCAAGAATAGGAAAGTGCAAGGTTCTCATTTTCTTAACTCTCAAGACTTGTGTAGGAAAGCACAATTAATGGCACCTCATGGGTCTTGAATACACTGTGTCACATGGTCCCTAATGAATCTATCAAAGTATTGAGCATGTGAATAGCTACAGAAGACATAATTGTTTTCCTTATAAGGTTAAACACATACCCTCTTTCTTCTTTGTTTCACATGCTAGTAAGTAACCCCATGATTTTACTCCACTCCTTTTCATTAGGAAATTTACACATACACCCTTCATGTGTTTTCTTTGCTACATTTGAATTGACAAATTTGAATACCGTTTTGATTCTCAATTGAAGAGAGAGCCTTATGAATAGGGTTTTGATTTTAGTTTACACTTGAAATAGAGCAATATCTCGAGTCTTATAGTAAAATCGGTAAGCGTATATTTGATATCACAGTAAATTTAACAAGATTATGATGCCACTTTTTGTAGAAGCTCGAAAGTATAATTTTTTTTCTTTTTAAATAACAATGGGTCACTATAATTTTTTCAAACTCATCATAAATACAAACATGTACTAAATGATGAAAAATAATACGTGATATAAAATTATCAAGCGTGTGAAATTTAGACACAAGAATATTGAAGTTGGGGATTGTTAGAGATAAGACATGGAAAAATATAAAGGACCACAACAAAAATTGTAGTGCTCTAATCTTTATGCTGTAAATAATCGTGTGGTCCATTATTTACTTCCAATAACGGGTTCTTTTCCCATTTATTTGCTTTTCTTTAAAGTATTCTTAATTTCATTTAAGACATATATGTTTCTACGTATTTTATGTCTTTTATTTTGTGTTCTTGGACTTGGTGCTTGTTGTTGACTTCAAGTGGTCCTGGGGTATAAATGTTTGATATATAAGATAGGTGTTTTTCTCTCTTATGGTCTTGGAGCATTGTTCATTGTTGTCTCAACAAGTTGTATCAAAGTTTGGTTGGATTTAGTGGAGGAGCGGGAATGGATCCTAATGTTTGAATCGAATATAGGATGTGCGAGACTCACACTTAAAGATGAGATTGTTGAGTTTAAGTACGTGAGTGGTTAGTCTCACTTCAAATATGAATGAGTTAAATGCTTGATAAATAAAAGAGGTGACATATATACATGATGCCTTAACTTTTATTGATAGATATGTGGCGTCTCCCACTCATTTGCTCATGGAGCATTGACATGTTATCCATGCAAGGCACGCGTGCTCTGTTGGTTACGACGGTGATACAATTTTAGGATGTGTGATACTCACACTTTATGGAGAGATACATAAGAGAGGAGATTCATAAACCTAATGTTTTAACGTTTTAGATGAATATAATGTGGTGTCTCATTCTCTAATGGTCTTGCAACATTGGCATGTTGTTACTTACAACACTCTGTGAACTTACCAACAAATTGTATCAAAGTGGATATCTCCTTGTAGAATGTAGTTTCAGGATGAACCAAGACGGAGTTGGTGGACATGTGGTGCTTGAGGCTGATGAGGGTATGGAGTGATCGTTGATGCATGAAGCATGTTCAATGAGCATCTCTTTGGTTGCATCTATACAAACGGACACACGTGAATAAACTGAATTAACGTTCAAATGTGGGGGGATCCTGAAGTCGTGCAAGTATGACGTTGTTTAGTTAAAGGATAGCTACAAGAATTGATCGTAATTAGGGATGGCAATGGGTACCCTATGGGTAGGGTACTACAGTGCCCTTCCCCATACCCGCATTTGTAAAAAATACCCGTACCCGTGCCCGTACTCCTGTGGGCAACAACTTTAGTGCCCTTCCCCATACCCTATGGGTACCTAAGTGCCCATACCCGCGCCCATTACCCGCACTTTAACTATGAAAAGACAATAAAAACATCACAATTGAAATAAAACTACGGTCCAAATTTTTTTAAATTAACTCATCAAATCGTACGAATCGTAATATTTAGTCAAATAAAAAACATCCAAAATATCCCTAAAAAATTGTACGACAAGATGGAGTTGTTATTGTATTAAGTAGTTTTTTGGTTTAGGTTTAGGTTTATGGTTAAATAACTAAATAAATTAATTAATTATACATAAAAAACAAATAAATTATTTATGATAGTATATAAATATGTACATGCGGGGTTGCCGGGCTGGGCAGGATAGTACCCATACCCGTGCCCATACCCATTAAAATTTGTGGGTATTACCCGGACCCATGCCCAAACCCATAAAAGCGGAGTTTTACCCTACCCATTGTGGGTATTTTTTGCGGGTACCCATCGGACCTGGGTCCAATTGCCATCCCTAATCGTAATGTTTGGATCAAGTATAGAGAGACTCACATTTAAAGAAGTTCAAGTGTGAGTGTTTAATCTCACATCGACTACGAATCAGTTAAATGTTTAATATATAAAAAAGGTGACTCATATATTTCATGTCTTAATTTTTTATTGAAATATGTTCTCTTCCTCTCTTATGATCCTAAAGCGTTAGTCTGCTATTGCTCTCGGCACTCCCATGATTCCCATCACTAGTAAATCAAGAGAATGTTATTGTTAGTAAATGATCAAGAAAATGTTATTGTTCGTAAATGATTTTAAATCCAAAATATTTCCCTCGCCATAGACTAGAAATTGTTAAAAAGAAACTTAGACTTATATAATAGACATATTAAAATAATTGTGAAATTTTAAATAATATCTCTGCCATTTAAGTTCTCTATACACCAAACTAAATATTGAATCAATAATTAGTGACAAATTAAAACGAAATATCTCTCATTTTCTCGTCATAAGGTGGCAAATTTTATATTTCTCTCTCACCAACTCACGACACTAGTTTAACCTTTCTTTTTAGGGTTAAATATGTTTTTGGTCCCTATAAATATGTCAACTTTTCATTTTAGTCCCTCTAAAATTTTCCTTCAACTTTTGGTCCCTATAAAATTTTCAATCACTACTTTTGGTCCCTATTTTCAACTTAATTTATGTATTTTTTTAATGAAATTATGCAGAAATGTGTAAAATATTCTAAACCAATTTCCTGGAAAAAATTAGAATTTTTTAACAAAACACAAATTAAATATGAATATTTAACCGTAAAAAATATAAAAATTCATATTAAATTCATGTTTTGTTAAAAAATTCTAATTTTTTTTTGGAGTGATTCTTATAATATTTTGAATTTTTCTGGAAAATTTTATTAAAAAATATGAATTCTACATATGAGTTTACTTTAAAAGAGGGACCAAAAGTGAAGATTGAAAATTTTATAGGGACTAAAAGTTGAAGGAAAATTTTAGAGGGACTAAAACGAAAAGTTGACATATTTATAGGGACCAAAAACATATTTAACCCTTCTTTTTATAGTGATTCAATAAAGTATAAATTTCAAGGTATTTGATTTTTTTTTATGTTTTTGACCATTTTTTCTAAGTTAACAATTGCAAAATAAATATCAATCAAATGGAATGTTAATTCACCAAAAAAAAAAATATATTATCGAATGTTAGATAAGATGTTAATTAATGGCTTAATGGGGGTATTGTAACCGCAGGTTCAACATCCATCTATCTTGCCTATGATTTTGAACTGTCATTCTAGTGAGCTAATGATTATACGACTTCATATGCATAAATTAAACCGTTGGTGATCAACAAATTCAAAGTTGAAAATCAACCATCAATACCAAAAAAAAAAAATAGCTACATAGTTGAAGGAGGTTTAATTTCTTGAAAATGACTCCACGCCAAGCTAGATATACACTCTACCAAACCTCACAAATGAGGTTAAATTTGATCCTAACGATAGATATCAAATGAGTGCATTTTTTCTTGTATAAAGGCCCCATAATGACACAAAGCAACCACTAATTGATAAGGTATAGTAAGAATCCAATGAAATAGTTACACTTAGTGTAACTTAGGCCACACAACCCTTTTATGACCCCAAAGGTTGAACAAGTACACCAATTTTGCTAATCTTTTCCTTTTAGGAAGGTTCCCCTAAAAATTGAAATGGCTTATTTTTAGGAATTGCCAAGTCCTCTTAAATATAGGCACATGGGGCATGTGCTTATGCAAACCCTAGTTCTGGCTTAGCCTTCTAGTACACATTACAAGGGTCATAACTCATAACTTCCACTATATGGGAAGGCACGTTAGAAAAATTATATTAACATGGCAGTATAGTAACCAACATATGAGAAAAATTTTAGCTTTTGTGTTGGGGTATAGTATGATGTTGCTTTTAAGTGTAGAAAACACAACGACTTATAAAGTGTTTGGATTAGTTGATAACCTATTTTTTTTTAGAGTAGTTGACAACCTATTGTTTACAACGTTCTTTAAATTGTGAAGACATGCATGAAATTGTGAGGAAACTAAAGACAATAACTTAAATTAAGTTCGAAAATCAAGAATCTATCGTTTGCGGGCCGTGTAAGGTTAGCACAATCTGTTTTGAATGTTCTTTCGACTTATGTCATGTGGACAACGCTCCTTCCTAAAGGAGGGAGTGACCATATTGAGAAACTAAGACGTAATTTTATTTGGGGATCTACGGTCTCTGAACGTAGATGACATTCTATTTTTTGGGAGAATGTGTGTCGACCTAAATATAAGGGGTTGGGCCTTCAGAGTATACACACTTACAATAAATTACTTCTTATGAAGTTGGCATGGTATATGTTTGTGAGTCCCTCCCCCTTATAGGTATAAGTCTTAAATGGTAAATTTTTCTAATACTTGGAGTAATGCTTGGCTGGCCTCTGGTACTACCCTTCAAGAGGTTGTAAATCAACCATTTTTATCACATCAGCTTCTACGAACGGTTTCTCAAATGGGAGGGCCTCAAAGAATAATTAAAATGTTTTCTTTGCCTTCTTTACAATGATGGTTTGAAGACTAATGAAAAAAGATCTAGATGTGGTATGGATGCTAGTTTATGTCCTTTGTGGTCCTTTGATAAGTAAACCGCCCTTCATATTTTGAGAGATTGCACGAAGGACCAGTTACAACAATCACTAAATCTCGATTCAACAACCACCGATGTTCTAATAAGGATTACAGGAGTTGCAGATAAAATCAACCATGAGGATGAAACGGATACAGATGCGGATTTAATGATATCAGTGTCTGAGAGTATCCGTACATGTTAATAAATTAAATAAATTACTTATAAGTAGTACTTAGTTAAATACTTTAGCTAACCATTTTTATAAAAAATTAATTCATTTTATAGATTCATTGAATAATTGATGTATCATTTTATAAACCAGATACATCAATTATATTATTCAATAAACCTAGATATTATTATCAGGGTTAAATATGTTTTAATCCCTATAAATATATCAACTTTTCGTTTTAGTCCCTCTAAAAAAATTCTTTCACTTTTAGTCACCCAACAGTTTTCCATTTTCACTTTTGGTCCCCCTTTAAAGTAAACTCATATGTAAAATTCTTATTTTTTAATAAAATTTGGGAGAAAAGTTTATAACATCATAAGAATCTCTCCCAAAAAATTTAGATTTTTTTAACAAAATCTAAATTAAATATGATTTTTTATATTTTTGGAGGTTAGAAACTCATATTTAATTCATATTTTGTTAAAAAAAATTAATTTTTTTTGGGATAAATTTTTACAATATTCTACACATTTCTGAAAAATTTCACAAAAAAATACATGAGTTGACTTAAAAATAGGGACCAAAACTGGGGATTGAAAATTTTATATGGACTAAAAGTCGAAGAAAAATTTTAGAGGGACTAAAACGAAAATTTGATATATTTATAGGGACGAAAAACATATTTAACCATTATTTTTATGTATGAATATTATTATGTTTTGGTAAAATGAAGGAGATGATTGTGATAAACTTTTGTTCTCAAATTTAGGTGATTTAAAAAAGTGTTTTTTTTACGAAAATCCTTTTTTTTTTAATGCTATCAAAAAATATTTGTAAATATCCGCATGTACTTCAAAATTTATGCAAGAGGACGAACACGAATATCATAGTATTCACATCCATAGATATTAATTTACATCTCACCGTTTCTTCAAAAAAAAAAAAATTTACATCCCGCCGTAAACAATTTACACTTGAGAGGATATGCCCTCAACGTAGTAGAATGCGGATCCTCTCCTCTGGCATTATCACGGGAGATTGTCCAGTGTTGATCCTTACCATGTAATCCTTCCTAATGACATGTAATATAATAAAATAGATGGCTTAGATTCCACCGTAAACAATTTACACTTGAGAGGATATGCGCCCATTGTCTAGAACGTGGATCCTCTCCTGCGACATTTTCACGGTAGACTGTCGAGTGTTGATCCTCACCATTTAATCCTTTCCAATTACGTGAGATTCCATCATAAACACTTTAGAGGATATATGCCCTTGCTAAAGCCACCAAATCCAAATCCGAGTACTAGTATAGTCCAAGGATAACTTTCTTTTTGGTGTAAATCGGGTATCCTCCGCATGTGCAACTACGGAGACTATTTATCGAGTTTTGTGAGATCCAAATGGGCTGCAAACTTTTACTAAGAGTTTTAACGTTGATGCATGTCCAAGATTGAATTATAATCCATAATTCAATTAAACTAAAAGAGACTCGTGTCATATCATTTAAACGTTAGTTTAAAGATAACTTTATTTCGTTGAGATAACTTTATTTCATTGAGATTCCTAGTTTTGTGTGCTCAAATTTTTTCTTAAGAGTTGACCTTTGCAACTTCTCTAACTTATAAACTTCTCTTCCCCCATATCAGTCCAATACAATGTTACATTTATTATACAATTCATTATGCAATAACTATATCCTGAGTACACCCAAAGAAAACACCACCACTAGTGAATCTTCGACACTTAAACTCATCACCTGTGAAGTTGACTTGAATGATCTTCGATGTGTCCAATTGGTAGGAAAATATACTACATTCGTTCCAAAATATATGTCGCAGTCAATCATTGCACATATGTCAATACACAATTTTGATCATTAATATATTTAATTATATATAATAAAATATTATAAAAATTTGATATTTTGAAAATATTCATCGAGACAAATCAAACAATATCTTACATGCTAACATTTGTATTTATATATTAGTTAAAAAATATGGTTAAGGTAAGTTATGTGAATAGTGCACATTGTAAAATTGCAACATGTATTTTTAAACGGATTGAGTACTTTATTCTAAAATATAGTAGTTAGAGGAAAAATTATAATCTCCTCTTATTATAAGTCCCTTTCAAAATTTTCACATATATTTAGAAATTAGTAATGTAGTCGATATATTCATTTTGTATGTAAATATTACTATACTTTTTTTTCTTGGTAGTGGTAATATGAATGTTTAAATTTAAACGGGTCAAAAATAAAACTGCAAACCAATCCAAAAAACATAAAAAAAACCACATAAAACCGATGTAGTAATGTGTCTGGATGTACTCTTAAGAAAACCCACTGTGGTATCTATTAAATGAGTTGACTTAGTAGAAAAGAAAAAAAAAAAATACTGGTAAACCAGTTGTGAAGGAAGTTTGCACTGAAAATACTTGAAGTTAAATGTGCATAAAAGTCATCAAATTAAAAACGTTAAATGTGCATTGACCAAAAATGTGCATAAGAAAGTGTGGATTGAGTATTTTGGTTCTTCAAATTATTGCAATTCTAAAATAATTGTTGAAATTAAAAGTAACCAATTTAAATTTCACGTGTTAGTCTTTGTCAGACAAAATATTGGCTTACGTAGGAGGGTTTGGAAATAGGAAGCAAGAAACATATATTTTGCATTGGAAAATTCAATTTTTTTAAGGGTTAATAGATATTTACCCCCTGTAATATAGGTTATTTTCGGGTTTCTTCCTATAAAAAAACATGAAGAACAATTGAATTGAATAAAACTAAATTAACATTCATAAGCAATAAAGTTTCACGTCCACGTATTTCAAACAATCTTACATCAGATTCATCTCCAGACCTAATATTTAAGAGATTCAACTACTCATAATATAAATTACAAATAACATAATCAATTCTTTCAACAACAAAAAAATAACAAAATCAATTGAAGCATTAAAACATACATAAACTGACTATGAGTTAGATGGAATGACCACCTCTTCAGTCTTGTGCTCTCAAAATTGTGCTTCAGATCTCCAAAATTCAGAACCCTTGTTTCTGAAACAGATTTAACTAAAATAAGAAAATTATGTGACCAAAATCGTGTCATGATCATCGGTAATCGTACTACGATTTCAGCTTTAAACCTAAAATCTTTCTTGAACCATCTTCATAATCGTGTCACGCCTTATAAAATTGTGTCACGGTTTCATAGGCAGAAACAAACTTCCATTCTGGTCATAAAATCGTGTCACGATGCCAAGATCGTGACACGATGGAACAATTTCCTTTTCTTCATAATTTTTTGCTTTTCACACAACTGGTTGTCTCAAATTGTGATAGACTCAATAAAAATATCAAAATAAATCTAAAAAATTACGGAATGACAAGCCTAAAAAACTCAGGGGTCTAAAGCCCTTACTTTAGTGACAACCCCATTTGGTCTGGCCCTGAAATATGTCAAAACATTCATGTAAAAGTCTCTTGGCTAAAATCAAATTTTGATTCGCTTAATTTTTGTTAATGTACATTTCTTAATATTATTTGCTTATAAAATGTAATAAAATCACAAATTTGATACTCGTTTTGGTCACATTTCATTAAGGCTGTGTTTGGTAACACAAACAAGCTAGCTTATAGCTTGTTGTATTAGCTTATAAGCTCGTTTTGATAGGACGAGACATGTTTGGTAAAAAACTTTTCACATTAGCTTATAGCGTTTTTTGAAAAGCTATTTCAAGTAGCTTTTAAGCTTATAGCTTGTAGCTTTTTATTTTTCTTCCAATTTTAACCTTATTAATTTAATTTTATTATTTTTTAATAAAAAAAACTACCCACATTCATTAGTAACCGCCCACGTTTTATGCCATTTACATTTCGTTTTTTTTTTTACAAAACCATTTACATTTTGGTTGTCATCTTACGGCATTGCTTTTCATATTTTTTTGTTGATTTTTTCTTTTTTGAATCTTGCTCATAATTTTAAATGTAACCAAAAAATATAATTTTAAATAAAATTTGCAATAAATATTGAAGCAAGTTTAGTTAAATAAAATTTATAATAAATAATTGTTAAATAAAAAATTTCAATAAAATCATAAATACATTTATCATTTTGTAGATGAAAATAATTTGAAGTAAATTTAAATATTTAAAAATAAATACATTAAGCAATAAAAATTTATATATGATTTATTAATAAAATAAACAAACATGTCTTTTTATGTCATTTTATATTTATCAGCTACTTCAGCAGCTAATTTTACCAAACACTTTTAATTTTAATAAGTTAACTTTTCAGCTATAAGCTACCAGCTATCAGTCATCAGCTATAAGCTAGCTTTTCAGCTACCAGCTAACTTATCAGCTATCAGCTAGCTTATAGCTTATTTTTACCAAACACACCCTAAATAACTAATGTATTCGGGTAATATGTATGTAGTTTATATGTGAACCATATACATTATTTATTGAATGAATCTAAAAAATTAACTTTTGCTTATAATAGTGACCGGAATAAGTATATGTCAAATATATTAGTTATTAAATAAAACTAAAAAATTATTTTTTGTTTATAAATGTGATCGGAAAGAAAATAACTCTATTTGGGATCTCAAATTCTTGCCTAGAACTACAAGAAATATAGCTAGCAAATTATTACGTACTTGTTTCAAAGGAAGACTGTTTGGGCACATGTTTATATATAACGTGCACGCACGTTTTGATTGTAACAGGACTGACCGCTAGAGGAGGGACCTGTCATCTACAGTGTAACCACTAGAACTAGAAATTATAACCATACCAGAAATAAATTATAAAATACTAATAGGAGTATTAGTTTAGCAGATCCAAACTTCAAAGAAAAATAAAGTTCATATACCTAATCATGGAATTTATAGGGTTACATCATCCAGCCATAGTGTAATTTCTAGGTAGGGACAGAAAGTTTGCCTATCAACACTATGTTGTGTAAGGTGTTAAACTCAGCTTTATTGAATATTGACCCTTCCCTAATAAAGTTAACTCGCATATTAAGCAACAATGCATTATTAAGATAAGTGCTTTGTACCATATATATGCATTATCTTCTTAATCATCAATCTAAAGCAATGTATGCTTGCCTAAATAGAGGTTTATCGTATGATAAAGATGTTTCAATATCTAAATTTGGGTCGAGACATATTGTTTTGTTAAATTTATTGTTGTACTAAAGAAGGCATTTGGTCCCAAAGAAAAACTAAGGACAAGTCGGATATTTCCAGACATATAAGCTTTAAAAATATCATCAAAAAACAATTTATGAAGCTCATTAGATAGAGTCTTCACAATGATACAACTTAAAGAATTTAAAGATAGAATAAAGTTTTAAGGCTAATTAACACATCGATTGTCTCTTAGGTATGATGATGAAATTGGACACGTCAATTCAAATCCAAAATGACTACCAATCTCCTTCCGAGGAGTGGATATCCCCAAGTTGCAACCAATAAGCACTTTGAGGAGTAAATTAGTGATTATTATTTCCTCCTCGACCCGTGGTATCAAGTCCATCTACATCGTCGGAGACGATAAAGCAAACACCTGATTCACAACATTAGGTGGCAAATGTGTCCGACATAAAACTTAGATTCCAATTTCCCTTTGGATTCGATCAACCCATCTCTCACAAAAAGAGTTGTATCAATGAGGCTTTGGGAAGCTGAATTGAGGAGCTCACCCCACTAAGAACCCACATAATTAAGTGATCCTTGTTATGAGATGAGATGATATATATCTATATTTTAATTCTCCTTTTTATAAAACCATTCATTCATATTGAAATACAAGATAATTTTACATGAAAAATAGCCAGACATACAACTATGTGTACACGTACTAGTTTGATCTTCCTGAATATAGTGTTGAAGAGTTATCGCACATGAAAATGCTTAGAGATAAAGACAGGAGAATAGCTATTATCTAGTGAAAGAATCTTTATGTACTATCAACCATATCATATGGTAAGGACGTAAGGTAATGGTATTACGGAAGAATTTTAGGTACATCTTTATATCTAATCCATTCATCTACTGTCTCAAATACAATGTTAAAATTTAGATGTTTGTCAAAGTATTTTCTTTTGTAATGTAGTACTTTTTTAGGGTTTTTTTAAGTAAATATCTTGAATAAATATTCCTAATTTTGTTTTCAGTCTCTATAAAAAAATCCCATATTTTAATCCATGTAACATTTTTTTAGCATTTTTAGGGATAAAAACGCTGACTGAAAATTTTATAGAGACTAAAAATGATGATGAATTTTTTTTACAATGAGTAAAAATATTGGCGGAAAATTTTACAGGACTTAAAAGTATAATTTTTTTATAGGGAGTAAAAATGACATTTGAGATACCATTTACTTACTAAACTCTTTTTTTTTTTGTGAGGGACTTGATTACAATTTTTTTTTCAGTTTAGAGACCTATTTAAAAATTTCTAATTGTTTAGGGATCTACAAAATAATTAAATCATTTTTTATGATTCAAAGTTGAAGTAAGTTTAACACTGATACATGTAAGAGTTTTTGCGCTAACAAAAGAGGTTGAACTTGTACATTTACGAGATATTTGCAAGGTCGATTCAAGAGCCAATTTCTTATCAATTGAATGAATTTGTGTTATTTATTTGCAAGGTCGACCCAAAAGCCTAATATTTCAAGCTAATACATAGGCCTCAAAATTTTAGATCAATAAAGTATCTCAAAAAAAAAATCAATTTACTTATAAATATATAATATGACACACTAGATATAGATCCCTATTTATTCGCAATGCAATATTTGCGATCACTATTTGAAAAATTATATACTCAATGAGATACTTTTATGAATTTAATTTCTAGAAAATGCAATAGATATAAATTAAAAAATTTAGAGGCTATGTCAAAATGAGATAATTTTGTTTGAAAAACTTGGGTTTGTTCTTCAATTCTCCCAAAAGCTAATAGAAGTACAAGTTTATCCACATTAGTACAGTCTAGTGATTTGATTTGTTGAAAACATTTTACATGAATTCTCATATTCGTTCTCTGGTTATCACACTTTTGCTCTATGTATATGCTGTTAGCTTGAATATGTGTTGGTCTAAGAAAAAATAGTAAAATATTTAAAATGAGAGTATCACACTTAGCCTTTTGTTAATTATGTATCATGTTTAGTTTTCTCAAAAAAAAAAAAAAAAAGACGGTATCATATTTAAAATGACATTAAGAGAGTATATATATAGCTTCACAAGTAAGCTAATTATACCAGTATCTTTCAGCTGAGATTTGATTATGATTTTTTGAGGGTAGATGGATGAGCAACGGAAAATACTTGCGTACCATAGTAGTTGGGTACCATTGTACCATTGGCCAGTCAAATTTTGACACATGTCAGAAATCTTTTAAAACCAGTTCTTATAAAAACCGGCTTTAAAAGTCTAAAACGAAATAAAATAATTTGGATAATATCTAAAATTAAATATTTTATGGAAGGTCTTATAAACCCATTTGGGAAAATAATACCCCAACCATTTATATTAGAGCCTAATTATAATAATATAATTAGAATGAGAAATCAAATTAATTGGCTAAGAGAAACAGCATATTGGTTTCTAATATTTGAAGATAATTATTCCACATATTGGGAATATGAAAACTTTGCAAATCTTTTAAGCCTTAAAATACAAAAGTTTATACATGGCTAGTAAAGGTGTAAGTGAAAATATACAAGATATTTTTGAAAACCTAACAGTACTTCAGAAACAGTTAGATAAAATAGTAGAAGTTCTACTAGAAAAAGAGTTTGAAGAAAAACTCAATGAAAAATTATCTAACTTAGAAGAAAACCAAAAATTGTTAGATGAGAAACTTTGTGTTAAAATAGATGATTTGATCGATCTATTAAAACTCTTACCTATAAGAGATAAATGTCTAACCCTAGAAGAATTACAAACTTTTGTCAAAAAAGAAGGGGGAGATATGGTAGAAATTTCAGAAAAAATTGAAAAATCAGAAAAAGAAATTAACTTCTTTGCGCCATTATCCTAAAAATGGATGAAACAGAAGAAGAAATAGCTAATCAGCTAAATGAATTACAAACATTAATGGCTTCCCTAGACATTAATAGGAAAAACCAAATAACCGAAGAATCTGATGACGAAAACAAGTTTGTTTACGACTTTGGTTCAGAGAGTTCTTTTAGCATGGAAGAAGAACCACAAGTAGGGCTTGTAAAAACCAATGAGCAACCAGAATCATCAGAAATGGGACGTAAAAGAGGACGTCAAGAGGATAGTGAAAAATTTATTGATCAACAAATCATTCAAAATAAAATGGATGAAAGAAAATTTAAACAAATACCACCTAAATATATACCTACAATAAATCGTCACAAAGAAGATAATGTTTTAAACATTGATTGTAGTGAAGATATTAAAAAGGAACTAAGAAGTTGGTATCATGATCACATGGTAACAATCCAATTAGATCCTACATTAGGAAAACTAAGTCCAAAAAGTATTTTTAACTACTTAAAAACAAAAACTATAGGAAATGCTTGGAGTTTTATGTCTGAACAATCAGATTCAGAACTTCCATCAACAACCGAAGAGGTTATAAATCATGTCTATTCAATTCTAAAAAAAGAATTCGTAGGTTTTGATGCGCCAGAAGCAGAAGCAGACCTAATGAATACAAACATCCATAGAATCTTTAATCTAAGAATCTGTGATATGTGTTATGTTGAACCATTTATATGTGAGTTTAGCAAATATTATTATGCAATATCTCCACAAAAGAGATTACAATATAATCTTTTAGGATTATTCTACAATAAACTTCCATCATCTGTAGGAACAATAATGGAAAAAATAATTCAAGAACATCTAGAAGTGATCGTAGGATTAGACGATACTCTAGGAACAAGGATAACTGCATTGAGGAAGTGGATATCCGAAAAATGCATGGAAAAAACTGCTAAAAGAGAAGCAAAAATAAATGTTTGCTGTGATAGAATTCAAGACAAAGTAGGAAACTACGGTTGTAGTAAACCTAGAAGAAAGAAAAAGAAAAAAGTTTTTAGGAAAATAGACCGCTCTGAATATAAAAGGAAAAGAAAATTTCCTAAGAAATTTAATAAACAAAAATACTTTAGGAGAAATAAAAAATATCCTAAAAAGAATTCATGTCCTAAAGGAAAGAAAACATGCACATGTTGGTTGTGTAATGAAGAAGGACATTATGCAAATGAATGTCCTAAAAAGAAAGATTCTAAAAAAGAAACCTTGAAATTAATTTGGGAAGTAGGTTTCGAACCAATAGAATCAGATATAGATTCTGACGAAAGTAGTATTTTTGAATATACTACTGAAGAAGAATTTGAAGAATGAGTAGAAAAATTTTAAAAAAATGGAAACCCTAATGCGACATTTATTCAAATAACATTGAATAAAAAGAAAATTATGGGTTATATTGATACTGGTGCTACTTTATGTTTTGGTAGGAGATCCATAATAAAAGAAGGTTGGATTAGACTACAAAAACCAAAAGAAATTATCTTTGCTGATAAGAAAAGACACCAAATATGGTTTGTTCTAAAACATGTTTTTATAAAAATTGAACATAGATACTTCTATGTAAAATCAATCTATGAACATGATTCTGGAATAGATTTGATAATAGGGAATAACTTTTTAAAGTTATATAACCCTTTTATTCAAAAAACTGACACTATAACATTAAAATGGTTTGATGTTAATAATCCAAAAGAAAGTGAATTTGTTACAACAAACATTATAACAAAAAATGAAATTTTAAAGGCAATTTCAGAAAATCTTAACATACTTAGATGTATGTGGGATAAAAGAAAGTTTTACTTAATAACTGAACAAAATCTAGAACATCGTCTAGATCAAGTTTGTTCTGAAAATCCATTGGATACTATAGTAAACAAAATACAAGATTTAATTGTTGTAAAACTTAAAGATCCTAAGAAGGAAGTCAAAGCCTTATACAAGATCCCTTACTCAGGAGAAGATAAGGAAGAATTTAAAAAAGAAATAGCAGAACTATTAGAGAAAGGATTAATAAGTCCTTCTATTAGTCCACATTCAGCGCCAGCTTTTTATGTCAGAAAACATAATGAGATAAAAAGAGGAAAAGCTCGAATGGTGATCAATTATAAAAAACTTAATGAGGCAACTATAAGTGACTCATATAAGTTACCAAGAAAAGATTACGTTTTTGAAAAAATAAGAGGATGTAATTGGTTTTCATCTTTAGATGCAAAATCTGGATACTGGCAGTTAAGGTTGTCAGAAGAAACTAAACCTTTAACAGCTTTTAGTTGTCCAGAAGGACATTTTGAATGGAATGTTTTACCATTTGGTTTAAAACAAGCACCATCAATATATCAAAGATTTATGGACAATACTCTTAAAGGTCTTGATCATATTTGTTTTGTATATATCGATGACATATTAATTTTTACTAAAGGAAGTAAAGAACAACATGTTAAAGATGTTATGACTGTTTTAAACAGAATAAAAGATAGAGGAATTGTTCTATCTAGAAAAAAGTCAATACTTTTAAAACAAGAAATCGAATTCCTTGGTCTTATTATAAGAGAAGGAGGAAAACTCGATTTATCACCGCATGTTCAAGAAAAGATTTTACTTTTTCCTGATCAATTAGCGGATAGAAAACAAATCCAAAGATTTTTGGGATGCTTAAACTACATTGCTAATGAAGGATTCCTTCAGGATTTAGCAAATGATAGAAAAATTTTACAGAAGAAGATATCTGAAAAAGTGCCTTGGTCATGGACACAAAAAGATACTGAGGCTGTAAAATCTTTAAAAGAAAAATTAAAAGTTTTACCACAACTATACAACCCAACAGAAAATGATTTTTTGGTTGTAAATGTTGATGCAAATCAGTTTACATGGGCTGGAGTTATGAGAGCTCTACCTAATGGTAAACAAAAATTGGGATTAAATCTCAATGGATATGTTGAGGATGAAACCCCACAACAATCCTATACCATTGTGGGCGCAACCCCACAGTTAAAATCAGATATCCCTAATGGGCGATCAGATAAAACATCAGTTTCAACTGATTCAAAAATTGATTATTCAAGTAATAACATCCGAATTAAGGATAAAGATCTTGTTTTATGCAAGTATGTTTCAGGTTCTTTTAAAGATGCTGAAACAAGATATCATATCAATGAGAAAGAAACTCTTTCTTGTTTAAATGTTTTAGAAAAATGGAGAATGGATTTAATTCCATCAAGATTTTTATTACGAACTGATTCAACTTATGCTAGCGGATTTTGGCGCTACAATTTAAAAGTTGATCATAAACAAGGAAGACTTGTTAGATGGCAAATGCGCATCCAACAATTCTATCCTTATATTCAACTAATAAAATCAGAAAACAATTGTTTTGCAGATACTCTGACAAGAGAATGGAGCAAGCTCTAAAAGTTCTCTACAATAGCTTGAAGCAAAAAGATGAACAAATTGAAATTCATAGCCAAAAGCTAAAACAACTCTCTTCAGAGAGGGGGGAGATGATTAAAATGATCGAAAGCCTAACCAAGATCATAAATGTTGAAACTTCAACAACAACAGAAGAACCAACAAAAAAGACTTTGAATGAACAACAAAGTTTTTCATCAACATCTTCAGCAGGCTCTATGCCAGAAGAAGATACAAAAAAGTCATGGGCTGACAAAGTCGAACAAGAAGATGAAGAGTCAAAAAATGGTTCAGACCAACCAAGCGATGTTGTCGATCCACAACCAGCAAAGAAGGTGTATGTCATCTTTGATGGTCCAATGAAAGGCATCTACAACAACTGGGCAATTGCAAGTCTCCATATTAATGGCAAAAATGTCAGACACAAAGCTTATCCAACAATGGAAGAAGCAAAAGAAGCTTACAAGGCCTCCTACAAGGAAATGGCCATAGCAAAAGATATTGGCCAACCATCAAAAATGGAATCTAAAAAGAAGGTTTCAGTAGGATCAATTATAAACCTCCAAAAAGAAAAAAACAAGATAAAAACCATTGATGATTTCATGGGAAAGTGGAGATGGCTAGCCAACTTCAAGGAAGAACTAGCAATTGAATGTTTTTATCCAGTTAATACCAAACATGGGGTAAAAGCTAATACAGTTCCAGGAATATCCAAGGAATTACTTAAAGAATTCTATGACTATGGAATGCTCAAGACCGTATATCTTGAGGAAAAAGAAGGTTATAGATTTCAAGAACTTGCTGATCTTCCAAAAGAAATCGGTGATACAGCAAAAAGATTTAATGACTTCCTTGCCAAAGGAAGAGAAATATTTCTCCAATTCGAACAAACATATCCATGGTTCGAAGAAGAAAATAATCAGATGGCTGTAAGACCAAGAACAGCTATAAAGATAGGTATCTCAAACAAAACCTATCTAGAACCAAATGCAACAAGTGTTGGATGGACATTAATCTCATTTGTTCAACAAATGAAACGTTTTTATGACTATTTAATCAAATATGGGTCATCCATTACCAATTATAAAGTCTTATATGTTTCAGACTATTGTTTCATGGTCTGTGATTCAAAGAAAAAGGTCTCTACAGAGCACCTCAAACAAACACTTCAATTCGAAGAATTATTCTCAGGATTCGAAAATGGTCTCCATAGAATTCCAGATGAAGTACAACAGGAGTGTTGCCAATACTTCTCAACCTATAAAGGGCATATCTGTAAATGGTGTGCAAAAGACAAAGTGTCGGCAGAAGAAAACAAAATACCGACAATTCCAACAATTGGAGATAAGGCAAAAGAAAAAGCCTAGACACGCGTCATGTAGATATCATGATGTAATAGTGAAAACTTATCATCTGAGTCAGACGGGGTCCACTTAGAGATAAGAATCTTATCACTTTAAGTGATAATGCGTTTTCTTTTTCTTTGCGTGTTTTAATTGTCTTTCTTTTTTGCTGTCATGGATAAGGACATGTGAACTACTTGTAAGTCCTATCCTCCTATAAATAAGAGCCTCGATGCTCACTTGTAAATCACAACTTAAATCAATGAAGTAAGTACCTTAGTTTATGAAAAACATTGTGGGAAAGGGCTTCGCAGGATTTGAGGTTGTCATAACCAAATCAAAAGATTTTAATTCTCAATATCAATAATCGAAAGATTATTTCAAATCCAAAGGATCGAAAGATCAGAATTATCAAAAATCCAAGGCAAAGTCAGGTATGATTTTAAATATTTTAAATACTTTATAATTTTTACATTTCATAATGGAATATAGTATGATAAAAGAAAATTCATCTGGTTTTATGGCAGATGTATTGATAGATCATATAGAAAAGGTAGATTTTACCTTAAAACCAGAAGAAAACTTCAAACAAAAAAGTATTTTTTCTTTAATAAAAGAAAAACTATCTAGAGAAAACATTCTAAAATATGGAATGATGATAGGAGAAGTTCCTATACCAATGGAATCAACAGATGGATCTGTTGTAATATCTATGATTGATAAAGAACAAATAAACGAAAGGTTAAAACACTTATCGTTAGAAAAAAGACTGAAGATAGGATATATTCATATATCGACTATCCAGATAATCATAAAAAGTACTTTTATGAAAGGAATAAATTCAGAACTAGAACTTCTTATTGAAGATGCTAGGTTAGATAAAAAACATTCACTAATAACCCAAGGTGAAGGAAATTTAAAAGGTGGAAAAATAAAATTTGATATAAATTTACAAATAGGCTTAAGTCTAAATGATATAGATCTAAATAGATCTTTAGTAATTCATTATAAACTCAAAGACCAAAAACTTATGAGACCAGGAAATCATCCTTTTAGTATAAGTTATAAAATGAATTATGCACTAAGTAACTCTCATTATAGTGTAGAGTTTAGTGGAAGAGAAAAAATACAAATAGATGAACTATTTGCACCATTAGTAAAACTAGAATCGCCGATTCTAAAACCATTAAAAAGATCAAAGTCTATCATGACAATAGAAAGAACACCTCTCTTAGAGCAAGAGGAAAATACTAGTGAACCAAGGTTCCTACCACCAAGAACTTCACTAGACAGTATAAAGTTTGATAAAAATTTATCAGAAATAAAGACTGAACTTTTAAAGATTAATAAAAAATTATAATGCCAGGAATAACAATAAAAAATGAACTAAAATTATTCAAAATAAAACTAGATACTCTAGTTAACAATTAAAACAGAATTAGAAATTTTAAAAAAGAGACTAAAAACCATAGTCAGTGATATTGAATGGTATTATGATTTAATAATATTCAAACAAATTTGTTATAAGGCTCAAACTATAACAATGGTTCACATAGATTTAATTGAAAATCTATTAGAAGAAATTCAAGAAAATAATCTCACCGAGATTCAAAAAACAAGAGCGAAAATTCTTTTAGAACCTTTTCAAGCTCTAACACAAATCGAATCACTTTTAAAAGAGGCCAAAAATTTGGAAAACTCCACGACTAATCAATAATGCCCGGATTAGATCTTAAGACAGAAGTAGAACTCTTTAAAAAGAGATTAGAAAAGATAATTTTTGATATAAACTTTTATAATGAAAGAATTGTGTTAAAACAAATTCTTTTTTGTGCTCAAGATTTAGTAAAATATCATATAGAGTATATTGACGATTTCTTAAAAGAAACAGAAGATTTAGAAAAACTTACAATTATACAAAGAGAAAGAGCTAAAACACTCTTAAAACCATTTCAAGGTTTGAATAAAATCGAACAAATGTTAAACCAAGTTCGAGAAAATTCCGCTGGCGACCCTGCCCCAACGTGGTATCAGAGCCAGTAATACAATCCTAAGGGATAAATGATGAAAACAAAAATAAAAAAATAAAAAATAAAAATATCTTATTTCCTAAAACAAAAGCTTTTTAAAATCGCTTTTCCAAATAACCGATTTAAAAGATTAAGAGGACAAAATCCACGTGTCACACACTGATTGGATGATGTTATATAACATAGAAATCCACTATGTTACACAAGTGGAGTCCATGAGCAACATAGCCTAAATGGAAAAGGTTAGCTTCTAAAAGATATGATTCTAAGTTATCAATATCAATGTATATAAAATAAGGGAAATAACTTGTTGTGTCAAAAAAAAAACTTGTCAAAAAAAAAAGGATAAGGACACTTTGTAAGCATGATCCATAAAATAATATTATTAATTATTTTTGAGGAATTTTATTAAAATTTGTGTACATTATATAAGTATTTTTTTTAATATAAACTTTAAACTAAAATGATAATTTTGGTCTCCATAAAACCATGATCATTTGATTTTAGTTCATCTAAAATTTAATCATGTTTATTCTTATACTCCCCCCGTTTCAAAATGAGTGTCGTTTTAGGTGTTTACACACATATTAAGAAATGCAATGATTAAAAGAAAGAGAATGGTTATTTTACCAAATTATCCTTATTAACTATTGGTTAGTTTTAAAAGTAATACTTTGAAAGTAGTGTGCAGAGTATAATTGGAGTACAATTGAAAAGAAAAAGTTATTATTGCATTGGAAACTGAAATCGACACTCATTTTGAAACAAATTTTTTTGGCTAAAGCGACACTCATTTTGAAACGGAGGGAGTATCATATAAGTTCGATAGAAATTGTTTAATTTTAATCTTTATAGATCGGGACAAAAAATCACATATTTTAATCACCACACTTTGTTTTTATTTTTTCCATTCAATCAATAACGATTTTTGTCTCTATAAAATCATGATCATGTTTAATAGGAATTGTGTGATTGTAACCAAGTAATTGAACTCTATCAAATGACGAATCGTTTTAAAGAATTCGAGTTCGATTTCTAATGAAACAACTCTTCATCAGACTATACTTATCTCACAATTAATTCTTGACTGACAAGTTAAAAGTGTCAATTCCCCGCAACTTTCAAATTCACGCTTTCAACGAGCCTAGTCGAACAAAACAGATATGTTGTAAAATAAGTCGTTTGAAACACAAAAAATGAACTTTTGAGAAGAAGAAAAAAACAGAAACTAAAATTGAAAACAAAATATTTAGAGGGATAAAAAATCAGAGAAATTATTCAGAGAAACTAAAACGGAAATTTGGTATATTTTGAAGGATTAAAAACATATTTAACCCTTAATCTTATAAGCTAAAAATAGATAAAATATAGAAATATATCAAGAGCCTTAAGGAAAAAAAAACAACAAAAAAGTTACATTAAACAGTGTTATGAGAACCAATTCAAGAGCTGATATTATAAAATATGTTCGCTCTAGATTTTTCCATTTTCTCTTCTTAGACTTCGAAACAACTTCAATGCAATATTGATTATGACAAGTATCAACCTCGTCATCATTGTTGTTCTAAGACTTTCAAAGGACGATATGAGCAACATTCAAGTTATGAATCTTTCAAATAAGGGAATGATGAACTTTGATAATTTCATCATTTACAACTGCATCACTCCAAAAATCAACAATACGTTTAACAAAATTTTATTTAGCCGTAGTTCCCCCTCTATCTTTGTTAGTTCAATTGGCTAGATATTTGATAAGAACAATTTTTTCAGCACCCAAATAGATCCCACAAGAGAATTGATTAGCATTATTAGTATCATCAACTAACTGCATAAGTTTGTCACATGACTCAAATAAGTTGTTGTTAAATACTTCATAAATAGTCTTATATTAAGATAATCAACACTAAAACCAAGACTCCCCTCATTTGTAAAACCAAGATTCTCAAATAGATCCCACAAGAGAATTGATTAGCATTATTAGTATCATCAACTAACTGCATAAGTTTGTCACATGACTCAAATAAGTTGTTGTTAAATACTTCATAAATAGTCTTATATTAAGATAATCAACACTAAAACCAAGACTCCCCTCATTTGTAAAACCAAGATTCTCATTTGAATCTTTACAATGAAGCTCGATAGATAAAAAAAAAAACTTTGATAAATGAATTTGAATTCTACTCCAAATTAAGTTCAAACATAGCATCAGAGTGAAAGCAACTCTAGGACAAGAAGTGCTAAGAATAGAAAATTTTAAGTACGAGCAAATAAGTAACACAAATAAAAGGCTAAAAGCCTAAAATAAGAGGATGTTAAGACGAAAAAGAAGATCCAAAACAACAAAGTTGATTAGACAACCATTGATGTAAATTATAAGAGAAACTTCTAAACTCAGCCTTAATCCGCCACTAAATTAAATCTTCATACTATTTAGGGTTAAATATGTTTTTGGTCCTTACATTTTACGCTACTTTGAATAATAGTCCTTACATTTCAATAAATGTTTTTAAAATCCCTACATTTTTATTCTGTTATCATTAATAGTCCCTGCTGTCAATTACTTCCTAGTCATCAAACGGAATGCTTGTGTGGCATAAGGGTGGATCCCATTTTGTGTCTTACGTAGCAAGCATATTGTAAAAAAAAAAAAAAAATCTAATGGACCAAATTGACCTTCATCTTTCTCATCTTTTCCTTCTAAATTCATTAGAAGCAATATCAACAACATTAATCCCAAAAATATTGCATAACATATATCTCAATTACAACAACAAACACAAACGAAATTAAAAAGGGCTAAAAACCCTAATTTGTTCGAAACAAAATACTTACACAAAAATTAAGCAGCAAGAACACCAACACCAACAACTTCCTTGTTCTTCTTCTCAGCAATCTTCGAAATCAGCTTAGTCTTAAAGTACCCAAATTGAGTAACATCAATCACAGGAGCTTTGTTCTCCTTCACATCTTTTGGAATGAGAGAAGCGATCTTGTCGATGTAACATGGATGATACTTGTCGAAGAGGATACGGTGATGGTTCATTCCTCCGTCGTTACCACGACCTCCTGATGCTTGCGATGCTTTCCGATACGACCGTGACCGGCGCTCAATTGGCCTCTCTTCTTACTGTTCTTCTTGAAGCGGGTCGTCATTTTCGCGAGGTTTTGCTTTGGATGCGATGGAGCGCATAGAGGATGGGAGTTCTGATTTGTGATGGGGCGGCGCTTACGGTGGCAGGAGTGAGGAAGATGGTGGTGGTGCGGTGGCTGGATGGTGGAGGGACAAGGGTCGTGTAAGAGGGAGGGTGGTTACAAGAGAGAGCAGTGAGAGAGCTGAAGAGAGCATGGTGGAAAATGATTTTACGGTTGTGAATTTTGGAATGGAACTTGCAGCAAAATTGAGCATGGTGGAAAAATGATGAATATGGGTCAATTTCATATGAATCGGGTCAAATACAACCATTTTGGCCCAAACCCAATTTTAATTTTGATAAGAAAAATAAAATAAAATATAAATATAGCCACATCAGCATTCTGTTTGCTTATTATGCAAAAATAGATGGCAGGGACCATTTGTGTTAACGGAAGTAAAATGTAGGGATTTTAAAAACATTTATTGAAATGTAAGGACTATTATTTAAAGTAGCGCAAAATGTAGGGACCAAAAACATATTTAACCCTACTATTTAAAATTTGAGATGACTAAAGAATCTATTGTTGCGCTCTATCCAAATAGTCCATATGCAAGTCAACCAAATAGCATATAATCATTTACAAAACGTTGATTAGTATCACGATATATATTCATTTGTTACCACTTTGTTATGTGTAATTGTTAAGAGTCCCACATCGAATAGGTGATGACCTGACAATGTGTTTATAAGAGTCCCGCTATCGGATCTCCACCATTTATGTCCACGAACCAAGCCCAATAGTGCTGGTCGTGAGGGGGTGTGTTAAGAGTCTCACATCAGATATGTGATGATCTGACAATGTGTTTATAAGTTGGGATAATCCTCACCTCACAAGTTGGTTTTGTAGGGTTGTATTAGGTTCAACCACGAATTCTATGAGTAATAGTGACTACATCTTTTTTGCTAGTTTGTTGTGACTAAACAAACTTCTATTTCTCTTTCAAAATCTCACAAATATGTTGCTTGCCGATGCCTTGATTACCACTAGTAGGTCAATTTTAGATTTTAGAACAAGAGTGAATTTGCTAGCACCTTATATCTATCTCTTTGATGAATTCAATAATTTAGCTCATTAATGTATGAATTGGTGAGATGATTCAATATTTGAATTTATTTTAAAATTTCTTTGATTTTTGAAAAAATTTGTTAAATTTCAACATTTTCATGATTAGATGATGATGATAATTATAAAAACAAAATTCAAGTATAAGTTATCATGATTATTAACACGAATGTACTCCAAATAACTAAAATATTATAAACTAAATAAAATGGAAGATCATTCTAATTTAGAACACATGTCCTGAACAATGCATGTGGAGTGAAATCAAGGAGAAGAAAAAGATATATGACCAAATTCCCATAGTGGATTACTATTACATTTAGTGGGGAATTGAAACAATAACTCATGGATAGCCCAAAATATCCCTAATTTTAAGGGGAAATTCCTCATCACTTGCACAAAAATATCCCTATTTTTAAGGGGCAATTAAGGATCAAGGACAAGCCCATACCTCGGTAGTTAAGGAGCATCAAGGGTTGTACCTAAGGGTCCCACACCCTTCTAACCAAAACAAGATTAGTGACTTCATCAATGACTAGAAAACCATAATAAAACCAATAAGTGGACCCAAAATAATTAATAAATTAGTCTTTTTTTTAAGTGATCAAAAACAAAACACACCCATAATGGAAAAGGGTGGAAGACATAACACGTTGTCTCTTATACACTCTCTCTCTTTAATCTCTACCATACTCTTTGTTTATTTAAATACTTGGTGGTTATCATTACTTTACTAATAAACTAATAATAAATTGATAGATCTACTTGCCTTAAAGGGAAAGAGCATGCGAACATTTCCAAGAACTCATCATACATTTGGATTATTATAAAGTATAGGTAGTTAGATTATATAGTATTAAATGAGATTATGTTTCAAATTAGTAGGATTAAGATTCTCCAAAACCATAGACCATATCTATATTTGTAAAAACGGCTGCATGCTTGATTAAAGAGAACTAAAGCAAGCAAAGTTGGTCCATATATGGGAAAAAGTTTGACTCATATCTCATAAAAACGTAAATATTATTTTTGCTTTTAGCATTACGACACAATTTTAACTTTATACGCATTATTTAAATCTTGATATATGTTTCGATCCTGATAAATTTTTGATGTTCTTTGAATCTTGACATATGTTCTGATCTTGATGAGTTATCAGAATTCAACTCATCTAAATTTTTCATTAATAAAATAAAAAATTAAAATGATAAATAAGGTTTCTTTTGGAATCATATAGCCACATCACCCCTAAAGTACATCATTATATTCTCCCCTTATCGGCTACATTATCATATTAACCAAAAATACCAATAAAAATGTACATCCACCCCCTAATAGAACAAGATTTGTTTATGCTCATGATTTGATTTTTCTTCTTAGAATAATGAGAGTATACATGGAGATAGGAATAGAATATTACACTTTTATTTCAACACCGCCCTTAATAATAATAGTTAATAAA
Source organism: Medicago sativa (assembly GCF_051527215.1). Classification (NCBI taxonomy): domain Eukaryota; kingdom Viridiplantae; phylum Streptophyta; class Magnoliopsida; order Fabales; family Fabaceae; genus Medicago; species Medicago sativa. The sequence continues at coordinate 7,020,206 of NC_140754.1, forward strand.
TTTTAAAACCTACGTAGCAACACTTTCTGCCTCTATCTTTCAGACACAACATTTGAAGGAAAATTTAATAATTATTATATTATTTCCATGTCCGACCAGAGAGACTCAGAAAAAAAGTACAGAATGCTTTACAATCATCATCTCAACAAAAATAAAACACCAAATAATACACTGCCAAGTAAATCCCCAAAACCAAATAATCATGCTTAAGGAGCTATAATAATACTAATAAATTACTAACTCATAATTAATTAATTTTTTTTGACAAAACATAATTAATTAATTTAATAATTAAATATAATAATAGACAAACATACAAAAAAATGGGTTGGTGTAACTAAGAGAATAAGACATTAGTAGTAATAATTATCTTTAAGAATGTATTGCCGTAATCCAGAGTTTGGTAGTCAGATATAACAAAACTAGAATTCAGTTACCACTCGAGCTCAATTGCTTGAAAATATGAAATTGAGAAGCTAGATTAAGTTGAAAAATAAATTAAGTTAATCATCACAATCTCATCAATTAACAAAAACTAAATTAATTTTTTTTTTGAGAGAAATAAAACTAAATTAAATTGAAAAATAAAAATGTTAACCCATACGTTGATCATCATCATTATCATAATAATCTCATTAATTAACAAAAACAAAACAATTAAATTGAAATTAAAAAAAACAACTAAATTAACTAGTACCATCTCTTAATTACTACTCTATAATAATCTAAACATATTAATTATTATTATTCCCTCATTTTTTTTTAATCTCATAAAAAAAAGATCAAGAAGAAGAAGAAGACCCATTAGTAGTAACACAAGCAGCAACATTACTCCCATTATTCTCATTCTCACAACCACCACCGGAGCCACCGTCCACGGCGGCGTTCACGGCGGCGCTGTCACCATTAACATGATCTGAAGATGATAATTTTCTTCCCAAAGTGTTCTTATTATTATGCATCCAAACTTTGAGAACACTTCTATCAACACCAACTTCATTGCAAAAACCATTCACCATTTCTTCATCTCTCTTCTGCATCTTCCACCCAACTTTATCAGCAAATTCATGCATCTTTTCCTTCTGTTCTTGTGTGAATTTTGTTCTGAATCTTTTTCTACTTGTTCCCATAGGTGAACTTAGGTTTAACGGTGCAGCAGTGTTTTCCGGTGGGATAGAGAGACCAACTCCGCCGCCGGAGAGTGCTAGGAGCATATGTGGAGCTGATGGGTATGATGAGATCGGTGGTGGTGATGGAGAGCTTGGTGAACGTGACTGAAAAAGTGGTGGTGGTGGTGGGTGGTGACGGTGATGAGGTTGATATTCAAAAACGGTGGAAATTGGTTCTTCCGGTTCACGGCGGTGGAAATTCCGGTGACAACCACATGCGGCACATTTTATGGAGGCAGGGTCATCGGAGGTGGCGGTTGGTGATGGCATGAATTCACAACAACCGTCTAGGGCATGACCACCTAGGGTTGCCACGTGGTTTTTGAGACATTCTTTGTAAGTAACAACAACGTTGTTGTGGCTGTTAAGGTTGTTAACAACGTTGTTGTTGTGGTGGTTGTTATGGTGGTTTGGGTGGTGGCGTTTGAGAACACCATTTGAAAAAGACAAAGGTTTTGTCATGTTTGATAATATGGGTTGTTGGATTCGGGTCGGGTTTTCTGATTCGGGTTGTTGTTCTTTTGTTAGATTTGTTGTTAAAGATGTAGTAGTGTTTGTGGAGTTTGAGGTTGTGTTTGTGTTTGTGGTGGTTGTTTTTGTTATAACTTCCATCATGATGATAACAAATCTAGTAACATCTAATTCATACAAAAAATAGAAACAAAAAATCTTACCTTTGTTTCACTTATAGGGGTGTTATAAGATTTTATGATAATTGGGTTCTAAGATATTAAAACCAACCACATAAATATATATCACATCATAGCTAAGTTATACCACTACTACTCTCCATAAAGAATCTTGGTTTCGAGAAGCATATGGTACTTTTTTAATGAAAAATTGAGGTATTGAAAGGAGACAAAAGAAGAAGAAGAATGGTTAATACTTTGTTTTTGGTGAGGTTATGAAGAGAGGGATGAGGAGAGGAGAGGAGAGGAGAGGGAAAGTGGAGGTGATGTTAAGTGACGACTGTTGATAATAGAAATCCGGGTTATGTGGTTGTCCCTTCTTAACCACTTGTGAATTTTAACCCTAGTTCTAATCTATGGTTAAGTTATTGACCTTACTTGGGGGTTAGATATGAGTAATAAATATACCCCCTCTTCAAATTTATTACTACCATTTCTAATGCTCATTTTACATAAATTAGTAAAATATGATAAACGAAATGAAGAAAATATTTGAGTTGGTTTAAAGGTGTTAGAAGGCGTTAACTTGTAATTCTAGAGTGTCTTTCTCCTCAAAGTTTCAGGTTTAATTCTTTTCGGTGTTAATTCGGGTGGGTTAATATAGTTTCTTCGAATTTAGGTGGGCTAATTTAATTTCTTCGAACAAAATGATATATGAAATTTTGATTTCAATTACAATTATAGGTAAAGATATGTTGTACTTTCATACTGTAACAAACTATATACATCTTTTTTCAATTTCATTCGTCTTTACCAAATCAAAGAATTTAATTTATTTACACTCAATATAAAGTAAGGGAAATGTTAACCGGTGCCCCTAGGGCACTGGTTAAAGATATGAAAAAGTTAATGCATTGAAATTGTGTAATTAATTTATAATAAAGTCAAAAGCAGTTTCCTTTTATGGTAATAATTCCCTTTTATGGTATGCTTACATCATTTGAATCCAACAATGAGTTGTCACATCATTTAATTAATATGGCATTCTGCATTTAAGGAAGAAATAACTAAAAATGTCGGTGCATATTTTGATGTGTTGATTCGTCGTAATTAAGATCTTTGACCCCTCTTTAAAAAAATTTAAACATTTGCCCCTTTAACCCGCATTAGGACTATTACTCGAGTCGGCAAGTGGACATATGAGTTTTTATTAGTCATAATTAAGATCTTTGACCCCTCATTAGAATTTTTGAAACGCATGCCCCTTTGACCTGCTTTAAGAGTAATACTCGAGTCAGCAGGTGGACATATGAGTTTTTATTAGTCATAATTAAGATCTTTGACCCCTCATTAGGATTTTTGAAACGCATGCCCCTTTGACCCGCTTTATGACTAATACTCGAGTCGGCAAGTGGACATATGAGTTTTTATTAGTCATAATTAAGATCTTTGACCCCTCATTAGAATTTATGAAACGCATGCCCCTTTGACCCTCTTTAAGACTAATACTCGAGTCGACAAATGGACATATGAGTTTTTATTACCATGGCTATCTTTTAAATGAAGGCTTAATACATCCCCAAGTCCCTTAACTTATTTTTTCTTCTCACTTCAGTCACTTAACTATTAAATGTGTCAATTTGGTCCTGTAAGTCCTCTTCCGTTTACTTAGTTGGTCCAATTTTATTAATTTTAAATCCCTACCGTTAGATCAAGGAAGTTCATCATATCTTACCGTGTACCACCAACACCTAAGTATCTGAAATTTAATTTTTAAAAATAATATAAATCCATTTATATTAATTTAGAAATAAAAAATCTAAAAAATTGTAAAATTAATTTTCAAAAATAAAAAAAATTCTAAAAAATTTGAAAAAAATTGGAAAATTAATTTTCAAAAATAAAAAAAAATCTAAAAAAATTGGAAAATGTCTATTATACCTCTTCCTTCTTCTTCTTTCTTCCTTCTTACTTCTCTTCATCCACCACCAGCATCTTCTTCTTCCCTCTCCTCTTATTCACCATTTTCGTCATGTCCTTCAACAACTCCACCGCATCCCATCCTTCCCTTCCAACCCCAAAAACTAACACCATCACCCTCTTCTTCTCTAACAGCCGTGCTGTTTCACCTTCTTCACTACCCACCTTCACGACCTTCCTCCGCCCACCACACGACCCAAACAACCCTTCCGCCGCCCTCAAAATGAACAACAACCCAACAAAGGGTTTGCTCGCCGTCGTCGACCCTTTATAGGGGTTCATTTCTTCATCTTTATTACACCACAACAACAACAAACTCTCTTTGCCCAAAATAAAACCCCATCTTCAGATCTGGGTATTATAGTTTTCTTAATTTTTTTGTTAATTTTGCTGGTTGTGTTGTTGTTGCGTTCGCCATTGTGGTGTTTGGCTATGTAAATTGGGGTTATTTTGATTCGAAAATGGTCATTCTGGGTTTTGATGAAAGAATGCAATGTTGTTGTTTGAGGTAGGTGATGGTGGAGTTGATGTAGATTTGGTGATTTTAGGTGTTTGTGTATTACCGTGGGTGAAAAATGAATTGAGATGGTGTTTATGTGCAAATCTGAAAATTGTGGATGAAGATTAATGTGTGGATGAAGATTAATTGTGGATGAAGATTATTGGTGATTCTGCAAGCCTTGTTGTTGTTGCTGTTTGGGGTAAGAAGAAGAAAGAAGAAGAAATAAGTCAGGGGCATGGTTGTCATTTCACGCGTTTCTTGGATCACTAAGGGTAAAAGGGTCACTTTTCATCTATTAAATTTCAGATACTTAGGTGTTGGTGGTACACGGTAAGATATGATGAACTTCCTTGATCTAACGGTAGGGATTTAAAATTAATAAAATTGGACCAACTAAGTAAACGGAAGAGGACTTACAGGACCAAATTGACACATTTAATAGTTAAGGGACTGAAGTGAGAAGAAAAAATAAGTTAAGGGACTTGGGGATGTATTAAGCCTTAAATGAATGACTCTAGGAATCAAGCTCATATTATTTTCTTGCGGGTGTGTCATGTTGTGAACTCTACCAACACTATGCTAGAAAATATTGATTCATACTCCCTCCGTTTCAAAATGAGTGTCGTTTTAGGTGTTTCACACATATTAAGAAATGCAATGATTAAGAGAAAAAAATGGTTATTTTACCAAATTATCCTTATTAACTATTGGTTAGTTTTAAAAGTAATACTTTGGAAGTAGTGTGCAGAATATTAATTGGAGGGTACAATTGAAAAGAAAAAGTTATTATTGCATTGGAAACTGAAAGCGACACTCATTTTGAAACAATTTTTTTGGCTAAAGCGACGCTCATTTTGAAACGGAGGGAGTATGTATTAAACTCTTATAATTAGAGTTATTTATGTTGGTTTGGTTTGCCCCATTTAACTCGTCTCGCTTAAATTTGCATGTTACACAAATTGGATTGACCTATTTATGAATGATAATGAGTTGTGATACTTTGATGTGAGTCTATACTACATTGGCATGGAGATAAATTAACTACTCTTTAGTCATATTTATAAGTAACTTTTCCTTTTTTCAAATACATCAATTATTTAATAAATCTGAAAAAGCAATATTTGCTTATAAATATGACCCGGGAATTAGTTTTCAAAATAAATTCACTTTTTGTATAGAGAAAACTAAAAATTTGATATAAATAGCATGTTTTCTAAAAAAAGCTAAAAAAAATTACTATCCTTTATAATTTCATGTAAAAGAAGTCTCGCAAACGATGATGCTTAAAAAGAACTTCAACTGTTCAATTATAAAGGATAAAATGTAGTTAATATATAAAATAAAAATTACATGAATCGTGGACAAACCCGCGATCTGCGAATTTAAAATGCAAAGTCCGTCGTCTAAATAATCCAATCCACATAGACCGAAATTTCAGTTTGACAAAACATTGTCCAAAATTCATGATTTTAACGGGAAGATATACAACCAAGTGATTGAGCGCAAGTGGTTAAAGAACGCCACCAAATGATAAATCGTTCTGGAAAGTTCAAATTTAATTCTTAAGTGCAACAATTGTTGGATATGCTTTATTTACTTCTCGATCGAACTCCAAATCATAGTTTTAAAACTCGGACCGGACCGGCCGGTTCGAACGGTTGAACTGGGAACCGGACCCCTGACCGGTTCGGTCTAATTGTTGGATCGGTTGTGCAGTTAACTCGATGTGAACCGGCGTGACTCGGCCAGAACCGGTTAAAACCGATGACCCGGCGGTTCTATGTACCGGACCGGTTTAATAAACAAATAATATTTTATTAAACAAATTTTGCTTACTTCTCGATCGAACTCCAAATCATAGTTTTAAAACTCGGACCGGACCGGCCGGTTCGACCGGTTGAACCGGGAACCGGACCCCTGACCGGTTCAGTCTAATTGTTGGATCAGTTGTGCAGTTAACTCGGTGTGAATCGGCGTGACTCGGCCAGAACCGGTTAAAACCAGTGAACCGGCGGTTCTATGAACCGGACCGGTTTAATAAACAAATAATATTTTATTAAACAAATTTTGTTAAAAAAATGGCTTCTTTATTAAACAAAAAAAATGGCACCGGTGAACCGGCGGTTCTATGAACCGGACCGGTTTAATAAACAAATAATATTTTATTAAACAAATTTTGTTAAAAAAATGGCTTCTTTATTAAACAAAAAAAATGGCTTCAGTTTTATTAAACAAATTTTGTTAAAAAAATGGCTTCTTTATTAAACAAAAAAAATGGCTTCAGTGAGGATTGATAAACAAATTTTGTTAAAAAAATGGCTTCTTTATTAAACAAAAAAAATGGCTTCAGTTTTATTAAACAAATTTTGTTAAAAAAATGGCTTCTTTATTAAACAAAAAAAATGGCTTCAGTGAGGATTGAACAGGTGACCTTCCGCTTGAATCCCGAAACCTTTACCACTGTAGCAGGCATATCTTTTGGTCCATGTTTTCTTCTAAACATTCATATATGACATTGATAATCATAGAGAAAAGAAAATCTCATTTAAACAAATCTGTCATTTATATATCCCTAAAAAAAAAATTTGTCATTTATATATCTTAGGACGTTTTTTACTCCTTTAAAAAAATTAAATATTTTACAACATTTTTAATACTTATCTAAATATTGTATAATTTATTTAGATATATAATATACATGTTATAATTCATCCGGTTCAATTCAAATTAATACATGTACAAAAAATTTATAATGACCGAGTTATACAGCCGAGTTTTTTCGATTTAATCCGATTTAGTTATACGGTTCGACCAATGACCCAGTAGTACAACCAAAGAACCAGTGACCCAGTAACATTGCCGAGTCGATAACCGATCCGAGTTTTAAAACTATGTTCCAAATTACTAAACTTTCTTCTTCTAAAAATCGGAGAGTTAACTCAAAATAGCAGGATGATATGCAAACAACTGTTTATATCTAACTCTACTTAATATTACTTACTTCATTTCATAAAAAGTTTAAGACTTTCTTTTATTTGTTGTGTATTCAAATTAAAGAAAAAAATTGATTAATATAGTTAAACATATGAAAGATGTTCCATAATAATAGAACAAGAAAATTACTCAAAAGAGATAAGGTTTATGTGAGTTAAGTAATGATAATGCAAAGTTGACCCAAAGAGTGATTTGTAGCATGGAGATGGGAATGGCCTGCAAATTTCTGAGCCCACTCATGTTAATTTGTCCAACTGGCAATCAAGGACAGCTTTCACAGTTAAATCATTGTAGCTTATTTTAGGGTAAACAAATGCAAATGCAAATGTACATGCAATGAAATGCTACCACAAAATCCTCTTTTTTTTCTTTTTTTCTTTTTCTCATTAACATTTACTTTTTATTTTTGTCTTGTTTTGCTTTTTCATAAACTTCCTTTGGTTACTTGTGATGTGATGATGCATTAAAGTTAAAACATAATTCCGCATCTTCTTCCCTTTCTTTCTCCTCTACAAAGCTTCTCACTCTTCTTTAAAAACCATAAGGATAAGGATTCTCTTAGTTTAGCACATTGAAGAAAGAAAATAAATAGAGTAAGAAGTCATGTTAACTGGTATCCTCGAAAAAAACAGTTTTAAATTAAAAATAATACATTTTAAACTTTTGAGAAATTGACTGTACAACATTTAACATAATATTATTCCTTGACAGTATTTGGGGCACTGGTCAACATTTTTCATAGAGTAATTCATATGTAGAAAACTAAGATAAAAATAAATATTTGAAAGGATCCTTAAAAAAAAAAAAAATTGAAGTCAAATTCAAAGAGCAGTGTCAAAGTTATGTAATTTCAAACAAAAAGAAGGGATGTATTTTAAATCTTTTTTATAGAAAATTAATTGGTGGCCCTGTCGGTATCAGAGAATTTCCGGATACTATAGTTTTGATTATGCAATTGCAACAACATTTTCTTGGTAAAATGTTTTGAAACGACATTTATTCAGAAGTATAAGACAAAATTGAAATACGACAAATTAAATGTATTAAACAGCTATACAAAATTTTGAAAAAGAGTTCTTCAAAAAAAAAAATGGAAAAAGAGAAAGAAACTGGGATAAAATTAATACTGCAATTAATTGATAAAAACAAAAATAATATTTAAAATTTAATAAAATAATTAATTTAATGAAACGGAGGTGACAGTCCTTGTGAGTTTAGCTCAGTCTGTATGGACAATGCATAAAATATGCAACGTCCGGGGTTCAAACCCCGGCCACCACAAACGGAGGTGATACGGTCAAAAATAGAAAAAGAAACCGAGCTTTTTTTTTTTTTTTTTACAAAAACAAACTGACATTCATTAATTCAAATTTATAGAGTGCATCATTCAACATAAAAAACATAAATGATGAATCTACAAAGAAACTTATAACATTTACTATAATAACATTCAACGGCAAAATACCTACAAATAATATGACAAAATTAAAGTGACCAGAATACTCATATTTTCGGATATGCAACATTGACGCCGAAATCATTAATTGAATAATTAATCTTTCAATAGAATCTAAACAAATACTGTAACAAGAGGAAAAATCAAACAATACTGCACAAGACGCAAATAACAAAGTGCCGCATTCTGATAATGAAATTACGAAGAAAAAAACATTGATCTATGTGAAAATCGCTTGTTTAGATTGAATTATACATAAAAAGATAAAGAAATGTGATTTCGTGTAAAAAATTGACCCAAAACCACTTATTATATCAAGAAAATGAAGGAAAAAAAAACTAAGACTACCTTATCGAGTAATTTTAATACTACTTATTATTATTTTTTTAAAAAGAAACCGATTTATTAATATCATTTTATATGAATTGTATTCATATTTTACTAGTTAAAACACAGCATATGAGGTGGTTCTAAATTTTATACTTATTTTTTTTGACATAAATGCCCTCATTATATCAAGGATATTACGGTGTTGGAAGTTGGTGATGAACCCCAAAACTTGCTTCATTTGTCAACTATAATAATACGGTCAAAGTAAGTTAGATCAAAATTACAAATTTTTAAATAGGCCATCTATTGCGGGACGGAGAGAGTAATAAATAATCACAATAAGGACACAAGATGCATCCCAAATTGCTAAACACGTGTAAATCAATAGCCACGTGGCTACACGTGTGACTATGTCAGTGTGTAGTTGTGTGCCAACCAAGTATGAAAGTCAAAATTTAAAGTATACTAATCAAACTAATAAAGAAAGAATAAATAATGAAAATGAGTAGAATTGAGCAAAATTAGTTCGACACTCACATCTTGTCCTTGTGAGCTTAGCTCGGTTGGTTAGGACAATACATAAAATATGTAGGGTCTGGGGCTCAAACTCCGACCACTACCAAAAAAAAGAAAGACACTCACATCGTAACGTAACGAATTGAAGTTTCAATTATGGTTGAGAAAAATACTCGCATTTTTTTTAAACAAATAGGATGCAGACGAAGTTGTATATCCTGATAGATAAAGATAAAAAAAAGTTACATAAAACTGAGAAATCAAGAAAGAATATTTTGAAAAACCATTGAACATGATTAATTTCTATATATTTTTTTATTGAGAGTTTTCTTTTATTGTTGTGTGCTGAAACATTTTTATCCGTGGATCAGACTTTGCACCACATCCAAATAGGGAGTAATTTCTTAAGCCGGATGGCTGAAGAAGTAGCAGTTTGACAATCAGACGCAATGTCTTTGGTGGGTTGTGTACCCAGTCATTTTAGTTAGGGTTCAAGGTCAACTTAGATGCATACTTAATTATAAAGTTTGTTTTAATTTCTCACGTAGATGTTATTGCCATAAAAGATGAACATTCATTCTTTCAAAAAAATAAAAGATGAACATTCATACAATGTTTTTTTTTTTTTTTTTGGTACAAACATTCATACAATGTTTTATATTTTATGAAGTGTATGATTAATGATTTGAAGAGAAAAAAAAAATATTCATAGTTATCATTAACTGGAGAATATTTTCAAACTACTATTTATTTCGGTAGTGACAGATAAAATTCCTCAATTGTTTACGTTTTGAGAATAATACCATAGTACAATCAGTTTGACTTATGGTTATTTTTGTTCCTTAGATTCTCAAGTGTTTTAATTTGACTAGTGGTATGGAGAAATTTTCAAGTATGTTGTGACACCCCCCAAAATTCATTTTAAAATACAATATAAAATAAGATATTTTAGAATATAAGTAAAGAAAGAATGAGTCAATTTTATTTCAAAAGTGTGGCTCAAAAATGCCACATTTTACGCTTACATTTGATTGCAGAAAATTACAACATTTACATGATTAAAAGACCCATTTTTTGAAAAAATGGGCCATGGTTTCTTTATGAAAACCTAAGTGATGCCCATGATCCCCTACTAAGCCATATTATAGAGCATGGGTTTACAAAGTGATGTATTACCGACATCACCATTAATTTGAAGGGCACCAAACTCCTAGTTTTGAGTATACTTAGAAACATTGGAAGGAAGATTTAATTAACCTATAAACTACGTTTTTGTAAACTTGAACACATGCAAGTATGCTATGTATCAACATGGTAGAATGCATGCACATGAAAAAATCTTATAACATGAGTTCACCTAAGCATGGAATATATGATGTCGTATGTGTACAGTGAATAATTTGATAAGTGTACCAAACCGCACCAGTAATAAAGTGATAAGTAAAAATCTTCTTCACATAGATTGTTGTTTTCTGGACAACAATTAAATTATACTAAAATAAAAACAATAAATGGGTGGTGTGTGTAAGAGTTGTTTGCAAAGAAAATAAAAGACAAATTAATTCAGATTGGTGAAAATAATTAAGGCTTCTTGAATCCCTTCTATCCCCTTGTTTTGTAACACAAGTTCCTAATTCAATAATAATTTAAGGTTTATGTTCACAACATTTAACAAAATAGACATATCTATATTACGAATAAAGGTCTTGTTTACCTAATATAGAACTCTAATCTTAGAAAAAACTCATATCATCAAAAGCTTGGAAGAATGTTATACTGTCATACTAATTAATTCCCTATCTCTGGGAAAATTACCTTAGCAAATAATATATCTAGATCAAGTCACGTGGTCCATTTTAAAACTCCTTTTTTCGTCTTTCAGTATGCGCGGGGATCGTGGGTGCATGCGTGGGGTGCATTGGACAATGGCTATTTTCCTCGTTTTCTTCATTATTTATGTGCTTTTCACCTTTGATTTGTGCTTGGGACAAAAAAAATTCCATGTTATATGAGCAAATGCTTGTGCTGACGCACTTGCAAATTTAGCTTGTGATGGAGGTTTCACTTTGATGTTATATGAGCATTGTCCTGCTCAAATTAGTATGTTGTTTTTAGCTGATTTAACTGGTGTTTGTACTCCGCGTATTGTTAGGCGGTAGTTTCTTTCTTTGTTGGGCTTAGGCCCTCTTGTTATCCAAAAAAAAAAAATTCCATGTTGTCTAGACTACAGATCTTCATTTTTCTTTGTCTTCATGCTATCGTAACTTCTATGAAGTGCATTCTGATCGAATCAATCCACTTGCCTATAGAATTGTCTGGTTAGGGAATTAAAAGACTAACATTGACTTTGCAAAACATTACAAACTCCTTACCGAAATCATGAGTAACTCACTCTAATTCCTCTAAACACATCTTAAAATAAATGATAAAAAAGTCGATAAAACACTAAAATACATTAAATTATGAGGAGTCATCACGCACAAGTCTTATGATAACTCGTACATATACATAGGCACATTCTTGCAATTAGACATATAACATGGTAAGCATGAGGCATTCTTCTATGATCACAAGCATAAAAGAGTGATGTTAGGGTACACACATAAAGAAATTTTTTGTAATAGTAAAAAAATTTAATACTTTAAAAAAATCTCTTTATGCGTGTGTACCTAAACACTTTTCATTTATGTTTGTGATCATAATAGAATCTCCGACTAATCAGATAAACACATACAAACATCCAGGGATCTATAGAGTGCATACCTAGGCATCTACATGTCATGTTACGTGTTGAGGTTAGGTAAGTCGTTTAGAAGTATATGAGAAAAACACATAACATGACATGTAGATGCAAAACATAAAGGACTTCTTAGTGGATGATCCTACACTAGCATGTTATTATGCTATTTTGGTCCAATGTAATAGTCATTTTTGTCCCTAAATAAGCAACGAGTAGTCACAAGAGTTTCTCAATATATCGAAATTTTAAAATAGTCTTTAATAACACACTTTATAAATTAAAATGTTTCGTTAATATTGTCATATTAATTCCTCAAATATTTACCTAACGTTATATCAGTCCTTATAAATCCTTATTTACTTAATGTTATATAAGTCCCTATATGAAAAAAGTTATCGTGAGCATTAGAGATTATTTTAGCCTCATGGACTATTTTGACTAACGGAATGCACAATTAATGATTATTTTGGAATTTCGATACATTCAGAAACTATTATGATTACTCGTTACATATTCAGAGACCAAAATAACTAATACCCCATTTTGGTTTTAAAAAAATACAATTTTTCCAATAAAATATTTACATGTTTTTATTTTGGTGGCAAACTGGCAATTTTCATTTCCTGGATTTTTTTTTTTCAAGGCGTGGATGTTAAGTTTAACTAACTTAATAATCCCCTTAAAAAAAGCTAACTTTTTTTTTTTGAGGGACTAAAAAAAAAAAGCTAACTTATCAATCATTTTGTGTTTATTCAAAAACATCAATCATTTTGTATTTAAAAAAATCAATCATTTTGTGAAGAATATTTATTGTGAGATATCATTATGTATCTCTGTTGAACTTTCTTACGTCGGCAAAACAATGTCTAATTAATTTCTTAATATAAAATTACTGAAATAAATATTTTTTTATGGATTGAAATAAATAAATAATGATATTTCCCTTAAATCGACTGTCGACAAAAGTAAACTTCAATGACTATTTAATATAATAACCTTTTTATACTTCAATATTGTTTTGATTTAATCATTTTTTATCTTCTTGAACTATAACTTCAGTAGAACTTATAAATAAAAAAACAGTAGATTCAACATAAGAATTTATTTATACAACAAAGAAATTAGAAATTAAAGGCAGAAAAACTAAATAAACAGTGACTGATGTGGAATTGGAGATCTTGAGTCATCATCATGGTGAGCTGCAGACTCATCAAAGTGGATTTTTTGTGTTCCTTTTCGTGGCCTCTAATACACTTTTGATCTAATAGTCAATTTATAAAGTGATATAGTGCAACAAATATATTTGGTACTTTTTTGTGGACAAATTTTATTACTGTTTTTTAACAGACCTTGAAGATATGGTTTAGTATGAAAAAATAATTTGATAATTACTGTTTTTATGGACAAATTCTCTACATTGGTTTAAGATTATCTTTGTGTGGTTGCGGAGATAGGACGTAAATGAGTCGAGTCGAACTTGATTAAGCTCAATTCGATTAGTTTAGTTTAAAATTTGATAATAAATTGATAATAAGATGATTTAATAGTTTGAAGGAAAAAAATCTCTTTAGATGTGTACCCAAACACTTTTCATTTTAACTTGTGACCATAGCAGAATGTTTCATTAAATAGATAAAAACATACAAACATCTAAGGATCTATTAGAGTGCATACTCTAGGCATCTACATGTCATGTTACGTACTCAGAGGTTAGGTTGTCGTTTAGAAGTATAAGAGAAACATAAAGGACTAGACATGGCAACGGGGCGGGTCGGAGACGGGTTTAAGCATCCCCGTCCCCGCCCCCGCTTTCATGCACCCGCCCCCGTCTCCTTCCCCAGATCATATTAGGGGTAAAAATTGAACACCCAACCCCCAATGGGGACGGGTCTCCCAGCCCCGCCCCCGCCCACGAAAACTCTATTTTTTAAAAAATATTTAAAAAATGCAAATTTTTTCATAGCAACAAAAAACAATAATTATATTAATAATTAAAAATTTAATAAATTTTTTTGAAAAGAGCAAAATAATTATAATAAATATGTTTCTAAAGAGTAATAATATATTAAAATAGGTTGTTTATCTTGTTGTGCGGAGGTTTGTCTTTGATTTTGGTGTTAGTTTGTTTTTGGTTATTAGGTGATGTTTCCTATAGGTTTTTTTTTATATTTTGTTTTGATGCACTGGTGTATGGGTTTAAAGTTGGATGCTTCTCATCTATCATTTGTATGTTTCTACTTTACGACTCCTAGCCTAACACTTCTTGTGCTGGTCAGAATTCATTGTTATTTTAATAAATTCCATTTTGGCTTCTTCAAAAAAAAAAAAAATAGGTTGGTGCTTATGGAAATAATATTATAAAATTTAATAAAGTAAATTTTAAAAAGCGGGTGCGAAGCGGGTATAAGTATCCCCCGCCCCCGTACTAAAAACCAAAATTTCCCCCACACACGCACCTGCACCCAATTAAATCGGCTTTCCCTGTTAAATTCGAGGCGGAGGCGGGGCTTGTTGCCATGTATGTAAAGGACTTCTTAGTGGATGATCCTACACTAACATGTTATTATGCTATTTTGGTACGAAGTAATAGTCATTTCGTCCTTAAATATGTAACGAGTAGCTATAAGAGTTACTCGATGTATCAAAATTTCAAAATAGTGTTTAACAACATACTTTGTAAATTTCTTCAAAAAAAAAAACACAATTTGTAAATCAAAGGCATTGCTATATCTCCCGACTGATTTTGTCCCGAGAACTTCCCGAAAACAATTTCAACCAATTAAAAAGGGCTTTGCACGGAAAACAAGGAGGGTGTGGTGTGTGATGTGGGACACACCTTTTATAGCAATGCCATCGTGATTCCCTCGTGAAGCAAGATTTCGGGATAATAAGCATTATCCGTAAATCAAAATAGTCACTAACAATAAAATGCTTCGTTAATATTGTCATATTAGTCCCTCCATATACTTACTTATTGTCATATATCACTCCTTATAAATACTTGTTTACTTAATGTCATATCGGTCCATATATGAAAAGAGTTATTGTGAGCATTATAGAATATTTTAGTATCATAGACTATTTTGACTAACGGAATGCACAATCAATGACTATTTTAAAATTTCGATACATTTATGGATTATTAGGACTATTCGTTACACATTCAGAAACAAAAATGACTATTACTCATTTTGGTTTAAAAAAAATAATAAATTTTGCCAATAAAATATTTACATGTTTTTATTTTGGTGGCAAACCGGCAATTTTCATTTCCTGGATTTTCTTTCAAGGCGTGGATGTTAAGTTTAACAAACTTATCATTCCCCTTAAAAAAACTAACTTATCAATCATTTTGTATTTCAAAAAATCAATCATTTTGTGAAGAATATTTATTGTGAGATATCATTTTGTATCTCCGTTGAACTTTTTTGCGTCGGCAAAACAATGTCTAATTAATTTCTTAATATTTGATCATAAAATTAATGAAATAAATATTTTTTTATGGATAGAAATAAATAATGATATTTCCCTTAAATCGACTCCTTCAAAAAAAAAAGATATTTCCCTTAAATCGACTGTTGACAAAAGTAAACTTCAATAACTATTTATTATAATAACCTTTTTATTTTTTTTGACCCAATATAATAACCTTTTTATACTTCAATATTGTTTTGATTTAATAATTTTTTATCTTCTTGAACTATAACTTTAGTAGAAATTATAAATAAAAAAACAGTGTCCTCGTGAACTTAGATCAGTTGATAAGGACAATGCATAATATTGCAAGGTTTGGGGTTCGAACCCCAGACACCACAAAAAAAATAAAAAAACAGATGCAACATAAGAATTTATTTATACAACAAAGAAATTAGAAATCAAAGGCAGAAAAACTAAATAAACAGTGATTGATGTGGAATTGGAGATCTTGAGTCATCATCATGGTGAGCTGCAGACTCATCAAAGTGGGTTTTTTGTGTTTCCTTTTCGTGGCCTCTAATACACTTTTGATCTAATAGTCAATTTATAAAGTGATATAGTGCAACAAATATATTTGGTACTTTTTTGTGGACAAATTTTATTACTGTTTTTTAACAGACCTTGAAGATATGGTTTAGTATGAAAAAATAATTTGATAATTACTGTTTTTATGGACAAATTCTCTACATTGGTTTAAGATTATCTTTGTGTGGTTGCGGAGATAAGACGTAAGTGAGTCGAGTCGAACTTGATTAAGCTCAATTCGATTATTTTGTTTAAAATTTGATAATAAATTGATAATAAGATGATTTGATAATTTGAAAAAAAATTCTGCAGAATGTTTCATTAAATAGATATAAACATACAAACATCTAAGGATCTATTAGAGTGCATACTCTAGGCATCTACATGTCATGTTACGTACTCAGAGGTTAGGTACTCGTTTAGAAGTATAAGAGAAACATAAAGGACTAGATATGACAACGGGGCGGGTCGATGACGGGTTTAAGCATCCCCGTCCCCGACCCCGCTTTCATGCACCTGCCCCCGTCTTCTACCCCAAACCATATTGGGGGTAAAAATTGAACACCCAACCCCACCCCCAAAGGGGATGGGTCTCCCAGCCCCCCCACGTGCCCACCCGCGAAAACTCTATTTTTTATAAAATATTTAAAAAATGCATATTTTTTCATTTTTTTCATAGCAACAAAAAATAATAATTATATTAATAATTAAAAGTTTAATAGTTTTTTTTAAAAGAGCAAAATAAATATAATAAATATGTTTCTAAAGAGTAATAATATTATTTTTTGGTAGTGAAAAGAGTAATAATATATTAAAATAGGTTGGTGCTTATGAAAATAATATTATAAGATTTAATAAAGTAAATTTTAAAAAGCGGGTGCGGGGCGGGGGTTGGTGCGGGCCGGGTATAAGTATCCCCCGGTCCTGGCCCCACCCCCATACTAAAAACCAAAATTTCCCCCACACCCGCACCCGCACCAAGTTAAATCGGCTTTTCCCCGTTAAATTCTAGGCGGGGGCGGCCAGGTCTAGGCGAGGGTGGGGCTTGTTGCCATGTATGTAAAGGACTTCTTAGTGGATGATCCTACACTAGCATGTTATTATGCTATTTTGGTACGAAGTAATAGTCATTTTCGTCATTAAATATGTAACGAGTAGCTACAAGAGTTACTCGATGTATTAAAATTTCAAAATAGTGTTTAACAACACACTTTGTAAATTTCTTCAAAAAAAAAAACACACTTTGTAAATCAAAGGAGTTGCTATATCTCCCGGCTGATTTTGTCCCGAGAACTTCCTGAAAACAATTTCAACAAATTAAAAAGGGCTTTGCACGGAAAACAAGGAGGGTGTGGTGTGTGATGTGGGACACACCTTTTATAGCAATGCCATCGTGATTCCCTCATGAAGCAAGATTTCGGGATAATAAGCATTATCTGTAAATCAAAATAGTCATTGACGAAAAAATGCGTCGTTAATATTGTCATATTAATCCCTCTATATACTTACTTATTGTCATATATCAATCCTTGTCATATCGGTCCATATATGAAAAGTGTTATTGTGAGTATTATAGAATATTTTAGTATCATAGACTATTTTGGCTAACGGAATGCACAATCAATTAGGTAGTTTATCCTTTCTTTGTTAGGGAAGTGGTGTTGGCGTTTGTTGGTGGATAGGGGTAGTTTGTGGTATAGGGTGTTGTCGGCACGGTACGGTGTGGAGGAGGCCGCTGTTGTCAGGGTGATCGCGACGACTCTCTGTGGTGGAGGGTTATTTTTCTGTTGCGTGAGGTGGGGTGGTTTAACAACCATGTTAGCCACTCTGTTGGCGATGGTACTAATACCCTCTTTTGGACTGATGTTTGGGTGGGCGGTGTGTCGTTACGAGACAGGTTTAGTAGATTATTTGAGTTGTCGACATTGAAGGGGAAGTGTGTGTCTGCGATGTGCAATTTAGGGTGGGGGAGAGATGGTGGTGCTTGGCAGTGGAGGCGTAGGCTATTTGCTTGGGAGGAGGAGTTGGTGGGGGAAATTAGCCTTTTACTTGATAATGTTAATTTGCAGGTCACTAGGGAAGACAGATGGCTATGGAGGTTGGATTCATCTTCTATTTATACTGTCCGTAGTGCTTATAAGTTTTTGAATGAGCATCTTAATCATGTAGCTGAGGTCCAGTTACCTTCTTTTTTGCATAAGGATGTTCCTTTAAAGGTGGGGTTGTTTGCTTGGCGTTTGTTCTGTGATAGACTCTCTACCAAAGACAATCTTTTCCGTTGTCGGGTTATTGATTTAGATGCTCAATTTTGTATAGGAGGATGTGGGGAGGTGGAATCATCTTCCCACTTATTTTTACATTGTAATTTGTTTGGTTCTGTTTGGAACTACATTTATCGGTGGGTAGGTGTATCTGCGGTCATGCCCGCTGATGTGACAGATCATTTCATTCAATTTAGTCATATTGGTGGTGCTACAAAAACGAAGCGGTCGATATTACATGTTATTTGGTTTGCAACAACGTGAGCATTATGGAAAGAAAGAAACAACAAAATCTTTAACTCTATGGAAAGATTTATTACACAGGTGGTGGACAAAATCAAGTCAGTAACCTTTAGGTGGTTGAAGGTGAAACTTGTTTCTCTTCCCTTCAATTATCATGGCTGGTGGCTTAGTCCATTTACCATCCTTGGTATAAGATAATTTTTGTTTTCTTTCTTTTGTTTTCTTTTAGGCACGTGGTGATGCCTTGTAAGTATTACTGACATTGTTTCTGTTTCTCTTGGTGTTTCCTCCTAAATACACCTTGTGCTAGGAGGACCAATTGTGTTTCTTCAAAAAATAAAATCATTGACTATTTTAAAATTTCGATACATTTATAGATTATTATGAATATTCGTTACACATTCAAAAACAAAAATGACTATTACTCATTTTGGTTTTAAAAAAAATCACAATTTTGTCAGTAAAATATTTACATGTTTTTATTTTGGTGGCAAACCGGCAATTTTCATTTCCTGGTTTTTCTTTCAAGGCGTGGATGTTAAGGAATCAACAAAAAGGAAGCTTGAAGCATCTGAAGAGAAGTGCTCCTGAAGTATAGTGCTCCTGAAGTGATGACATCGTCAGAAGCAAGTTCATCAGAAGCATCTCATCAGAAGCTGAAGATCATCAGAAGCTGAAGTTCATCAGGAGATGCAAGACTTAAAGCTTCAAAGGTTGTTCAATGGATTTAATCTCGTCTAAGCATTGCAGAAGACTGGAAGAGTGAAGCAAAGACTATTTTGAAAGGATTTGAAGGCATTGGATGCTTGTTCTTTAAAGAGCGTTGACAAAGTACAATTGTACGAAGTGTACAACCACTACCTCCACTACTTTGTTTTTGTCTCTGCAACAAGACAAGAAAAACAGCTTTGCCTGTAACCATGTTTCTTCACAATTGGAATGGATTTGAAATTGATCCTTCACAGGACAATAACCATATCAGGCAAAAGATCATTGGTGATTGATCAAAGCTTCAAACGACTCTATTTTGATGTGCTGGCAATTCTCAATGTCTCTTTCACACCTCTATATAAAGGAGTGAAGACTTAGAGATTGGCAGGGACTCAACAACAATTTACAAGTGCCAAAACTCTGCTGAAATTGTTCTGCATTCAAAAGTTCACTTAGAATTTCTTAACAACTTTCATATCTTAGAAATTCTAGAGTCTTAAGAGTCTGTATCTGATTTGTATTGTGAACACCACTAATTGTATATCAAGTGTTCAACCTTAAACATTTTCTTTGTAATTCTGTTTGAATAGAAGTCTCTTGCAGTTGTGCTTGAGCATTAGAAGTCTCTTGATTGTGTTCATGAGCATAGGAAGTCTTTTGCAGTTGTGCTTGAGCAGTTTGAAGTCTCTTGATAAGTTTAACAATCAGCAGTTGTAATCAGATATTACATTTTAGTGAACTCTCCTTGGAAGTGCAAGGGGGACAGGACTAATTCCGGTTTGTGGAAGGAACCTGTATAATTGCTTTGTGTCTTTCTTCTTTCTTTCTCTCTGTTTTTATCCACTGCAAGTTAGTCCTGAATATCACTTCAAAAGTAGATCTTTATCTGCTTCTGATCAGTGTTTTCAACTTAGGAGAAAATGAAGAAAAAGCTAACACAATTCAACCCCCCTTCTTGTGTTTTTCCCACCGTCACAATATTGTTTTGATTTAATCATTTTTTTATCTTCTTGAACTATCTTTAGTAGAAATTATAAATAAAAAAACAGTAGATGCAACATAAGAATTTATTTATACAACAAAGAAATTAGAAATCAAAGGCAGAAAAACTAAATAAACAGTGTCTGATGTGGAATTTGAGTGAGTAAACCATCAAATTGGTCCCTGTCTTTGTAAGTGATTCTCAAATTAGTCCCTGACTCTATTAGTATTTCGAAATAGTCTTTGTCTTTGTCAAAAGTTTCTCAACTAAGTCCCTTGTCATGTGAAAAAAACATAAAAACATGACGAGAGACTTAATTGTGAAACTTTTGACAAATATAGAGACTATTTTAAAATACTAATAGAGTGAGAGAATAATTTGAGAATCACTTACAATCACAAGGACTAAATTGGTGGTTTACTCAATTAGAGATCTTTAGTCATCATGGTCAGCTGCAGACTCATCAAAGTGGATTTTTTGGGTTTCCTTTTGGTGGCCTCTAGTACACTTTTGATCCAATAGTCAATTTATAAAGTGATCTAGTGCAACAAATATTTTTGGTACTTTTTTGTGGACAAATTTTATTAATGTTTTTTAATGGACCTTGAAGATATGGTTTAGTATGACCAAGTAATTTGATAATTACTGTTAAAACAATTTTTTTTTTGATAATTACTGTTTTTATGGATAAATTATGTACTTTTGCTGTTAAATTCTTTCTTCCAGTAACAAATTATTACCAACACCATATACCAAAACATTAATACGTAATATCGAGTCGAACTTGACCCAGCTCTACTCGACTAGTTTAGTTTAAAATTTGACTAAACTTTGATTCAAACTTTTTTTTTTTAACTCAACTCTATTCAAATTCGTTAACAACCCAATTCAACTGGTTAACTTGGATACCAAAATTCAAAAGTTTAAATTTTAAATCTTTGTCATTTTAAATCAATGATTTACCAATCAACATACAAAAATGATCATCAACTTTGCACAACCCTCATCAAAATATAACCAGCACACAAAATCTTAAAAAAAAAAAATCTAGCTATCGCAAATAGAACTAGTGAACCACAACCATTGTGATATTAGACAACAAAGTAATATTGGTCAGGAAATTTCCAAAGCAACAAAAATGCAAACAGGATCAAACAAAGTTTTTATAGAACAAAACAACCACATTCATATAAGTTCAACAATAACTTTCCAACAAAGCAGCAAAAAAACAATATAACAAAGTAAAGAACGAAATTTTGAGAGAGAGATAAGTTTATTTGGTTAACAAAAATAATTTTTAACTAAACTTTAACTCATTTGCTTCATGAACTAAATTCAACAAATTAATTATCAACCTGACTCTCAAATTATGTTCAAGTTGACTCGATTCCTTACCAATCCGAGGTAGTGATAAAGACTTGATCGAGTGTTCCATCTCCACTCCCATTACAATACTAAAAATAGTAACATTTGTTTTTGAAAAACTAAATGTTCCATATTTAGATATATTTTTTTAGATTGGTATTAGAAGTAGACTATTTATTCAATTATTTATTTATTTTTTGGTCAAGTAGGCTAGTGGGTAGAGCTCACACAATTAAATGTGGAGAAGTGGGGTGTCCGGGGTTCGAACACCGACCCCTGCATATAATATGCAATATCCCTACCAACTGAGTTAAGCTCACAGGGATAGACTATTTATTTAATTCTAATAGAAAGAGTAAGTTTCAAGTAACAACAACTTGGTATCATTTTTTCAACAAAAGTCTGATTTTAATTTCTTGCAGCCCTACCAGGATTTAGTGGGTAGGATAATCTGAATCTCAATGCAAAAAAACGATAATTTTCAATCCACTTCATAGCCTATCCATGTACATGACCCAGAGATCACACGAAAGAGAAAGGACCATCTATTGTTTGGGTGATGGTCCTGGTTGTTGTTAGGCCTCTTTCTCTACAAATTTTATGTTTCTTTGTGGAAATTTGACAATTGCTGTTATGACATTCAATGTGTCTTAGAAACACAAGTAAATTACCAAAAAATTCAGCGGTAATTAACTACGTCCGCTGGGGGTATTTTAGTATTTTACTTGTGTTTTTAGGAAGTATTGAAAGTCAGAAAAGCAATTGTCTGGAAATTTTTTTTGACATCTTTCATTATTTCAAAATAGTATATGATATAGTTGGATAATAATTAGATTTAACTTAATATTGTTTTTATCCTATGAAGCACAAACACTCCTCGGATTAGGCGTGTCCCGGAGTCGGACACGTGTCGTGTCAGATACCGACACGACACCAACATTTGTAATTACACTTAATTATTTGATTTTTTAAAATTATTAGCTAGTGTGTCGGTGTATCAGTGTCTGTGACATGTCTGGTGTCCGTGTCCGTATCCGTATCCGTGCTTCATAGTTTTTATCAAATATTACTTACTAATAAGTACACAATCATAATTAAAAGTTGAAGTTATTTGTGGCATGGTTTGGTTTTGTACTAGTTTCAGATTCGCTATGTTAATGGTAACTCACTAATGTAGTATGATCGTAACATTTTTATATCAAAGATTAATTACACATGAATAGAAGATAAGCATATAATAAGTTGCGTTATTAAACCTTTTTGGATGACAAAACCAATCCTTATTGTAAACACAACATTCATGGACTTCATAGACATGATGTTGTTGTGCACGACCCTTTGAACTATATGTAGAAGATCAAGAGTCTGGTGCTAGGAAGCCAAAAGTGTCTAAAACAAATGGTATAAAAGTAGGTGGCGTTTAGCATGGGGCAGTATAGTTTTTTCCCACCATGGGAAAGTTGATTTTTTTACCATTAGATCAAACAAGAAACATGGTATTATCTTAGTTGCTCTGTACTGGATTTTTTTCCACACTTTCTTCCACCATCATTTTCTCTCTCCTCCATGTCTCAGACCAGTCTCTCACCACCACCACCTTCATCATTTCCCCCAAATTTTTACATCTTTTCTTTTTATATTCAACCATCGCCGGCAAAGAAAACGGTGAGTTTTACATTAAAAAATACAAATCGACGTTACTCCCTCAGAAAAATGATTTGGTTACTGATAATTAGAAAAAAGGAAAAATACGGGTGAAATTTCTTTTACAATAAGAATACACACGACTCACCTACCAACCTTTGTTATCCATAAAAAAAACCTTTGTTATATTATCATTATTCTTAAAATCATACAATATAATCAAAGAGAAAAGGTACTTCCATTGGTGATTGGTTAAGATTATTTTTTAAAAATCATACAATAATCTTGCAACAACTTCTTCCTTGGCGATGCTGGGGAGAGGGGTCTCCAGATCCAAGACAATTTCATTAAATTTACTGCTATTGATGTTTATTTGTAGGACATAGCAAATCTCACATGTTTTCTCATACGTTGCTAAAGAATTATATGAAATAGGTTGCTTTGAAATTTCCCTTGGTGACACAATTGGAATTTGGCACACCAGGTAACATGTTTTCTCTGTTGGCAATGGTTGAATGGAGAAGAAAAGAGTTGGGGAAATGATGAAGTTGGTGGTCCGGTGGGTGTGTGAGTGAGTGGGACATGAAGGAGAGAGAAAATGATGGTAGAACATAGTATGGGAAAAACATTCAGTGTTGAATGACTATGATAAGACCATATTCCTTATTTAATCTAATGGTAAAAAATCAACTTTCCCATGGTGGGAAAAAACTTCACTTCCCCATGTTGATTGTCAGAACACGTTTTCTCATATTTGACCACTTTGCTTGACACAACTTTTAGGGTTGTATATCTTACTGTAAAAGTCCTGACTCTTAATCCCACAAGTGGTGAAACCCCGATCAAGTCCACACATGCATGATGATCGATAATTTGACCGTGAAAGAATGAGGTTAGGGGTTCATATACGTGTTAACACTTTAATATACTTTTCATGACCATCAACATGACTGGATTGACTTCTTAGTGTATCTATTGAACAAGCTTTGTAAGATTGTTTAGGAAAACTTACAAAAATAGCTTATGACATTATTCCTGATTTAGGATCTCAATAGCCTATACATTTACCCTTAAGAAACCAACAGAATGAAAACTAAAGAGTAAAACGTGTATCAATTTACTCTATGACATTATTACTGATTTAGGATCTAACAATAAATGAAAAATTGAAATTTGAATCAAGGGTCAGTAAAGTGAGGGGTAATTGAAAGGTATGAGTAGTCCTAGATTTGGTGACCCATTAGTTCAAATTAAGTGGTCCATAAACAGGTAGATTGGGCTCTAGAACATTTCAACAGTAAATATCCTTATTTTTCTACTATTTATGGGATCTGACATATACACCTACTAGTCCCATTCAATTATACAAGTTTTAGAAAGTTGAATTTAAGATCCTCCCAAAATGATAATTGATCTCCAAAATTCACAGATATATACTATTGGAAATGAATGGTTAGGGTTCAAAGTCTATATCAAAAGGGTATCAATCACAAAGCTGGTGCATACTAACCACTAATGTTTATGTTTTATTTAAAGATTATAGATTTTATTTATTATGACTGTTCTGATTTGCTACCATTTACCGTTTTTAAGGGCATTATGCAATTATAGATAGATATATTATCTCATTATTCTATATTAGAAGGAATATCTAACTAGGGTTAACCAGCATTGGGTTGGTTTATTTGGTAAGTAGCCTGGTTCCTTAGTGAGAAGAACATGTTGGAGTTTTAGGAGTGACCATCTTGGGAGGCTAAGTAGGGTTAATACTCACACTCCATTGGTTAAACCAATGATTAGTCTCATAGTCGGGCGAACGAACTGAAGCTTGTGGGTTGGACATGCGTACAAATGAGGATAAGAGATTTGGACAACTTTAAAAAAAAGTGAGAAAGTGTTGGAACTTTGATTCTAGTGTATAGAGAAACCTACTTAAAAGAGAAGAATTTATTTTGTGTGCCCGACAAATTTTTCGATGGAAATTGGTTGCTACTAGATAGATGGCTGTATATATTTCATAGTTTGAATATCAGTCTTTTGCTTTGATTTTATATTTATAAGACAAGTATATTTTTAAAATAATACATAGGTATTCTAAAATTTATATAAAAGAGAATGAAAAAGAAATTGACTATTCATTAGTTAATACTATTTCAAACACAGTTTTTGGGGGTGTGGGTAATATCTGGTTATTTTTTTCATTGTTGTTTTAGATGTGCTTGGTATTGGTCCAAGTGGTTGGGCCCAAAGCTTTTTTGTTTGTCTTATGTATCCTATGAAATCTGCTTTTTACCCAACACTTTTTCCTCGTTCTCAACTGAAAAGATCAAAATATCCCTGCGTGAGTTAACTCACACTAGTGTTAAATCCGTGTGAGTTAACTCACGCTTCGTGACTTAAGTCACGCAGAGAAAACACACTAAAACCCAGTGTGAGTTAACTCACACTGGTTTACTCATGCAAATTTTAGTGCCTTATCCTTCATTGTTTTGTATTAACTTCATAGATTAAATAAAGCTTTTTTGCAAGAAATGTCTAACCAGGTTGTTGCTCATCATATTCCACAAATATCATCTTATTCCAACAACTGTTTCAAGAGAAACACGTGTTGATGGAACAGTGTTAGCAAATCCACGCAAGGTCACTTGCAAGAAACATTATTTTTGGTGGCTCCTCTGACTTATAATAAGTTGAGTGATGGACGAATCTGATCGTTTGATGCAACAAATCATCGTCGGCTGTTTTCTTTTTCTCCGTTGGTGGTGATGGAAAATTGTTTGTTGTTGATTTTCTGCTGGCTGTTTTGGTGTACTTTTATTTTCTTTTTTGTGTAATACTTGAGATTTAATCCCCTATTTATATATAATATATTTTTTTAGTCAATTATTTTTTTTTATTGTAATGGAACTGTGTGATTGACCACCGTTTTAGCTTTAATATAAAAATTGTGTTAATAAACTATTGGTAATCATCAATTAAGAGATTTCATTATGTATTGATACAGTTGTTGAAATATGATGATATTTGTGGATTATGCTTTTGGAATTATTAACTAGCTTGAGTTAACTCACGCAGCGTGACTTAAGTCACGTATGTGTAAAACTAACATGATTAGTGTGCGTGAGTTAACTCATGCTGCGTGAGTTAGCTCGTGCAGGGGCTTTATGGTCATTTCAGTTGGAAATGAGCGTTTGATCTCACGAGAAAGTCGATGTGTAAATAGGAACAAAAAAATTAGAGTGAAGGCATACAAATATTTTTGTCCTTTTCAATTATACTTTTTTGACTTTGTATTAATCATCAGCGGCGAAGCTACCACAATTTTTATGAAGGGGCCAAACATTATGAAGAAATAAAATATATTTTAAAAAACTAATATATTAAACGTAAATAAATTCACAATAATTTTTACTTATATGTAGTGAAATGGCACAAAGAAAATAAAAGCTTCCTTACAAAAAACAAAGAAAATAAAAGCTAACAATAGTTATTGATAAAAGTTGAGCTACATGGAGTTTTAATAAGTCAAATTTATCCAGAATAGACACTAAACTAAATAGATTATCAATATTATTTTAATATAATCTCTCTTTGAACCAACAAAATTATCTGGAGTAGCCGAATAATATATTAATGGGGTAGCTATATATTAAACTATGTTAATTATTCAAAAAAAATTCCTTTTGGGGTAGTTAATGCTACCCCATGACATAACAGCCATTCGCCCCTGTTAATCATTATCAGGATTTCTAAAGACAAACTCTCTAACACACTCTACTAAACACTCTCTCAACTAAATTTTATGGATTGATTTGGTGGTTTAGACTTAAGATCTAGGAGTTTGTTTCTTTCTAGGTCTCATAATTGAATCCTCAATGCACCAATAATTCTTGTGTTGAGTCGGTCTAATTGGACGCCCTTAATGTTGAGTAATAATACTTTGAGATATTTTTTTTTCAAAAGTATGTTTATAATTAGAGAAGCATTCATCCACATACCTCTGTTTATGGTAATTTCCTTACAATATTAAATAATTAATGTAAGGATGTGAATCAATAGTGTTTTATGTGAAAAGATTTTCAATGAAACAATAATATAGAATTGAAAGTTACTCTTAAAGATTTACATTACTATATTTTAATTTTAAAATAAAATAAAACATATTAAACCCTTTAGAGTTTCCTAGTGTCGATTGTTAATCCGACACACTTATTTTATTTTGTTTGTACCAATTGTTTTCTATAATACACACCAATTTTCAACCGTTTATAGTATTTCGTCACTTTTTTTTTTATGTTTTTATCACGTTCTTTCTGATTCCTTATTGAATTTACATCCCTAATATCGAAATGCATTATCACATGTTGTTCAGATTAACGAGTCGGCCCCTAAGTGGTGCACCATTAACAAACGTGATGGATAAAAAATTGTATTTACATTCACTATTCAAATCTATTTGGTTTTAAGGAAATTCGTGAGTCTCGAAACTCAAGAATCTTTTCAACATTTCTTGAATAAACCACACACGATTGCTTTTCTCAGTACACCACATCATTTCCTGAATAAACCACACATCATTTCCTCGAAATTCCAATAAAATAAAACATTTCAACACACTTAAATTAATTTGTTTTAATAACTCTGTGTCATCCTTGCTCATAGCAACAATGTACACTCAAGTCTCCTATGATTAATATTGTCGGAAGTATTATAACTTTACTTGTGGTTTTGAGGCTTCAATCATCAAAAATAGTGAACCAACTAAGGTATTTGGGAGATGTTATGATATCATGGAGTTCTCTATATGTGATCATTGAACAAGTCAAGTTATAAGACATGTGATCATGGTCATCAAGGTAAACTTGAGGTATATTGTAGCTTTGAACAAGACTGACGCAAAAACATTAAAACAAATTAAATTAAGCCTCATTAAAATGCTTTGGTTTTTTGGGCTTTCCAAAGTGTTGAAAAAAAAAAATGCATATAAAGTAGAACTCAAACATTGAAATCTAGTAACAGAGAGAAACAAAAACATGCATGTTGTTCAGAAAATGTTGGAACGATTTTTGAGTTGCGAGACTCATGAATACCTCAAAATCAAGAAGTTTTGAAACTAAGTGCAGTGAGAGTTTTGTTAAAGATGTGTCACACAAGGATAAGTTTGTTATTCTCAACACACGCTCTGACATTTTAATAGTAGAGTTGCAAATAAAATAAGAAAAACAGAAAATGCGTATAAAGAATAGAAAAGTCGAGAAATAGTAGAAATGATTGAAAACAGCTTAAATTTATGTACTTATAAAAATCAACAGGTAGGAAGTAACTTTTTAGATAATCTGAAATGTTTACTATGGTTGGTTTTATTTTACTATAGTTATGTAAATTTCTGAAAGTAACTTTTCAATTCTACAATATTCTTTTATTGAAATCTATTCACGTTTAATATTATTGGGTCTCATCCTTACATTAGTGTGATAAAATAATCATTAATTGAAGGTATATTAATACATGTATTTCTTACTCTTTTCGGTAAGAAAAAATTCAAATGTATTTGATTCAAAGTTGGAGCAAATACATTTGACTTTTCACACACTGTAACAAAAAAAAAACACACACACACACGCACATAATATATATAAAAGACCGGATTGAGTATATATGTTATATTTCATCTATCCCTAATTATAAGTATACACTAAAAAAATGTATCTATAATTACAAGTCACCATTTAAACAACTAAATGCATTTTTTCCTTCCAAACATAATCATAATTAATACTACTAATTTATCTTGAAATATGAAAAAGTATTTATAACAGAGTTTGTAGATTTTGTGTTAAATGTGGGCATGTAACACCAGTCTACATTTGTTGAATTCCAACATTTAACATCGGTTTTTACTAGTAACCGGTAATAAATATTACTTACGTATAGTGCATTTACATCTGCCCCTACACATATAACACTGATGTTAAATCGATTTACTATACTGATTATAAAACCATATTTAAATCTCTTATTTAAAATACAAGTAGTTGTAACATTGGTTAAAAATAAAACTGTTACTAGTGTTAAATGTTCAAAAAACCCAGTGTTATATCCTCTTCTTTTACAATACACGTCTATACAGAGAGGAGAGATCCGAAAGAAAAGGTATTATCATCCTACAACATTCGTTTAAAAACAATAACCTATAATCAATTTTGAAAATTTTATTTTATAAAGATATTTATTCTCCTTATTATTAAGTACATTTTGAATGAATTTTTATTTACTTATTTATAAAGATATTTTATGTTTATGATTTTTTTGATATGGTATATTTAAGTAAAGAACAAAATTTTAAAAATTCATTTACTGTATATGGATAATCCAAAGCTACGTTTTTCGTTGGTAGAAAATGACAGTGTATTAGTTGATTTTAAATATTTGTTGTATAATGAGTTTGAGATCTGTCAAATTGTATAATTAACTTGTATTTTGGTCACTCAAAAATTAAAAAGATATCACATCTAATTAAACCTTTTAAAATTTCTTTTTTTGATTAATTTTTTCTATCAGGTTAGAACTATTAGGTTGGTTATAGCTTTTGTTGTAAAAATATGGAATAAAAGGTTGTCACTAGTTAATCCTTTTAATGAAAATTATGTAAACCGAGTTTTCAAAACTACCAATTAAGATTCAATAAGTTTCATAAGAACTCAAGGACAAAAAAATAAGGAAAAAAATGAAAAGAAGAACGGTTCCATTCCCTCATGTAGAAATGGAAGAACAAAATATAAAGAATAGTAGTTTAGAGATAGAGGTAGTATATAACCACTCTTGTGTGCTGGCGGCGTAGCGACGGTTGTGTCACTTTCCGGCGGTGCATGTTTAGTATGTTCGTTGAAGATAAATGTTTCCTCACATTTGATGTTTCTCCAATTTTTCTCTCCTTTTTCTTTTTCTTTATGGTTATGAGAGTGATGTGGTTTGATTTAAGGAAGAAGATGAATGATGGGTTTTTTATTTTATTTTATGAATATGGTAGTGTAGTGTTGTTTGAAAAATAAAAGTTATGTCCCTCTATTTTTCTTCTACATTTTTCTTATGTTTTTTCCGTTTCTTCCCTTTGAATGCCTTTGCTCTTATTTCTTTGCTCTTATTTATACTAAAAAAATTAGATTAAGGCATGAGAAAAAATACCTAACTTTGTTATGCATGGTGGCAGGGTTGTATCACATGCATGGAAATTAAGGGAAAAGGGAGAAGAGAAAGATAAAGTTGTTGTGTCCCGTACTCTATAAGGGAATCAACTTGTCTTTTTCAATTGTACTCTTTTGACTTAGTATTCTATGTTCAAAGAAAGATCAATTCTAGTTGTAATTTGTATTTAGGAGATGATTATTGTCAAGAACAATAAATTTACAAGAAAGTCTCCTAGTAAAAAAATTGTACACTCTCCATGGAGGAGTTTCAAGTTATTGCAAGTTAAAAAAATTATAGCTTAAATTTGACACATATTTTGTGATAGATTTAATTTAAGCTCGAACATGACCTTCTTAAAAGCCCAATATTACCACATATTTCTTATTAACGTATTTAATTATATAATTTGGTATATATTAATAAACTAATGAGGCTAAGCAAGTTATTTTCATTCATGGTCTGTTTTTTCTTTAGCATTTTCCTGCATGTTTTTTTTTTCCTTCATAAATATTAAGTATGGCTTGCAAGTTTAGCTTTCCTGCAATATTCTAACGACTCCAGCATCATAGACACAAAAGGTAGATAAAAAACACACTTTAGAAAAAGAAAAAATGGAAAGCAAGATTTTTCATGAAAGAAGAAATTTGTTACGGCCTGTTTTCGGTACAAAAGATGCCTTGAGTATGTAACTGATTTGAACTAAGAGATTAAATGATTGAAGAGTTAAAAGATGACAGAGAAAAAACTAATATAACAATTAACATGCTAACATTTGTCATTCAATAAAAAAAAAACTATAATTTGTTTTCAAGAGAAAGGGGCATAAGTTATTCAAGTGATTATTTGTTTTCATAAAACATTTGGTTCAATACTTTGCTTTTTGATTTGTTTTATGGTTTGTTATTGGCTCTTGAAGTTGTTACTCTCATTTTCCAGTCTCCACGAATGATATTGCACACTGAAGAGCCACTAATAATAGTTTAGAGACCGATTAGAAGAAAGATTGTTAGTTTGGGATCAAATTGACTATTTATTCACCTAAATATAGTCCTCAATTTTTATTTTTTCACCAACCTAATCTATTTGTAACTTATTTTTGTTAGATTAAAAATAAGTGGACATCAAATATAAATTAAAAGACTTGAATCAAATCTCATTCGTTCAATTAGATAGATCATATAATTAAGGTAGTTATAATTAAGGTTAAAACAAAACAATTAACACTTCAATAAAATCTTAAAATGACCTAAAATATTTGAAATGACATGTTATCGAGACTTCTTACTTTGAACATTTTTTTTTAACGATACTTTGAACAAATTATACTCTCGGTAACAAAATACAAACAAATTTTAATTAAAGAACAACTCTTATATAGTCACAACCCTAAAAATTTATACTTAGAAGCATATACATAAAAGATAAAATTTAAAAGAAAAATAATTTTTTTTTTTTGAGAGAAAAAGAAAAATATTATGAAGTGGTGTGATTAAATTATCTATTTTTTAATTTTTATAATGTATGTGTCCAAGTTGCGTGCCTATGTAAAAACAACTTTTAACTAAGCTAAAATAGGAGGACCAAAATGATTTAACCAATATTTTATTTTCACCACCGTCAATCTATCTTGATCATATTAGTGCTAGCACATGCATCATACTACACTTGTTGTGGCATCTCACAAAACTCTATGCAAGTTTACACATATCAAATCAAATCCAATAATAAATATTGACGATAAATGTGGTTGTTCTCCTACCCTCATCAAATTCTATAAATGCTTCCACTTTCTCTTTATGTATTGCTACATTATCACTTTACTCCCCTCTCTTTAATCCTCTTGTGGTCCATTTTTGTGCTACATACATTTTCCTCTTCTTGAAACATCGACATTGGCCATATGGCTAGATTAGTTGTTGTTTTGATCTTGGTCCTCATTGCAATTTCCATGCTTCAAACGGTGGTAAGTTTTTCAATTGTACAAATAAGACACATTCTTTTAATATGTTCTATATTTTGAGGTTTTGAAAGGTTCTAGCATACTTTTGGCTTGATTTTGTAGGTCATGGCTTCTCATGGACATGGAGGCCATCACTACAATGACAAGGTATGTAGTTTATTTTCCCATTCTCTCTTTAAGATTTGGATTTTTTTTAGAAAGCATAATTCTCAACTAAAAGCATCCATAATAGAGCACTCTTATTTGGTTGTCTGAGTGGATTTGACGTGTATACATCACTCATTGTATAATTTGTAATGTCATTATTTAATAAGGGCACTCAGAATGGTGGATGCTTCACTTATTTAATTGTTCAGTTGTCTAAGTGAATCTCACATGTATACACTTTTACCTTCTAGTTTATTCTAGAAGATAATCTTTTAGACATACTCTAGCTGTTAGCCTGCTTGGTAGCATCGTTATTGTGTTGTGTGGTGATGTATCTATCTTATCATGTGTATGCATCGACTTATATAAGCACTGTATAGTCTCATGATTAGGGCGACCAAAAGATGAATGAAAAAAAAAAAATTAGGTTTTGATTTTTTTTCTGTTGTTATGAATGCTGAATTAATTGCTGACTTATGGTTGATGTTTATGTGTTTTCAGAAAAAATTTGGACCTGGAAGTCTTAAGAGTTACCGTAAGTGAAGTTCCTACTATATACCATTCATTCTTTTTGTTGTTTTTCTTCTTGAATTTTATACAGAACATCATTAAGATCTCTCCAACTTAACATGAAAAAATGGTACCAACTAAAACAAAGAAACAAATGAGCAACAATTCTATTTCACATATCAAAGTTGTGTTTGTTTTAAGATCAAAATTTTGCATGAAATGATTTATTTTTATGTGATATTTGTTTAAAAATTATTCAGCATAATTCTTATTTAAAGATAAAATTCAATTAGTTTAAGATTTTAGAAAAATTTAGCCCACGTATCTCAAACTCGATATTGGATTCTATCATTTATGTTGTTAGAGTTTGGCTTTTGAATTGACTTAAGACAATTGAAAGATAATACTCCCTCCAAATTTCTCTTATAAAAAGGATCGGAGGGAGTAATAATTTCTGTTGTTGGATCAATTCAACAGCCTAACTTATGACTTCATATGTATGACCCAATCTACATCTTAAAATTGTCACTTGATTCATCTAAAAATTTGAAAGATCCTCTCGGTTATTAGATGAATTCAGATCGTTGATTTTATATACATGAGAGAATTTTCATTAGGTGAATTCAAATCGTTGATTTAAAATACATGAGAGAATTTAAATTTGTAAAAAAAAAATTCGAAAATTATATTATACATTTTTAAAATAGTTTTTTTTTTCCCCTGAAGATGTTTTATGAAAACAACATATGTTGGCTTTCACATGTCATTATATTTATATATGTTTTGTTTCCGACTCATTCAACACTTTACTTTATTTTATCTTATTTTTATTTATCAATCAAATAACAAATTTACCAGTCTATTACTACATCGCTCTATTTATCACATTTTTCTGTGCATGTCTTTGTGGATCACTCAAGATTTCTCTTCGAGTAAACCATCAAATTGATCAATGTCTTTGTATTATACTCTCAAATTAGCCCTCAAATTTATTAATATTTCAAATTAGTTTCTGTCTTTGTCAAAAATTTCTTAATTAAAAACATTGACATAATTGAGAAACATTTAACAAAAACAGAGAATAATTTCAAACATTTAATAAAATCAGAGAATAATTTAAGAATGATTTACAAAGATAGATTTCAATTAGATGGTTTACTTATTTTTATTCGCATTATGACCATGGACCATGGTCTCCTAGTTGCTGCATTGGATCCATTTCCACATTAACTATTAGTCGGTGGCGTTTAATTTGGGAAAGGAAACTTTTTTCCCATCATGGGAAAGTGAGTGTTTCAGCCATAGATTTATTATTTTTTAATTGAATGGTCCAGATCTTTCACCTGTTACCTCTTTGCAACTTGTTGATAAACAAAAAATGAGATTCCACACATAATTATTTATCTATAAATTCCTCTAAAAAATTGTTTTTTTATTTTTTATAAATCAAATTATTATGTTTTTAAAGATGGGTCATACGACCCCCACACTTTATTTCATCCTAAAATTAGGGCTATTTTGGTAATCTCACATCCCCAACACACTTTCTTTCATCCCCACCACCGCATCCTCCATTGACACCAGCCACCACCATCCTCCAGCTTTTCTCAGACAGCCTCATCGCTCCTGTCCTCCTCTCCGCCGCCTGCCTCACCCTCTCCGGCGTTGTCACCATCACCGACCACACCCTCATCTCTCTCTCTCTCTCTCTCTCTCTCTCTCTCTCTCTCACTCTCTCTCTCTCTCTCTCTCTCTCTCTCTCTCTCTCTCTCTCTCTCTTCTTCCTGTTCGAGATCTCTGAAATTTATGAATGGCATCTAAAAAAATAATAATTTGATTAAATATTAAAAGGGTTGTTTCCAACAACAATGGTGATATAACATTGTCAGAATTTCATGAGGTTCAACTTCACTTTCCAATGCCAATTTCTAATTCCAAAACAATTTCAATTTCAAATTTAGAACAATTTCATAACAACAACTTCACTTTCCAGAACTATTTCAAAACAACAACTTCACTTTTCAATTTTCAACAATTTCCAATTCCATAGCTTTCACCTTTTCTATTCCAATCTCAGATTATGATATGAATTTATGGTGTTGGTGTTATTGGTAACAAAATATGTTGTTATATAACAGATCAATATAAAATGAAAGAAGAAGAAAAGAAGAAGATGATGATATACTTCAGATTAAATTTGTTATGATTCGTCCAGATTTCAACTGTTGAAATGAAGGGTGGAAAGAAATGAGTTTAAAAATTAACAAATGGCTGAGGTAAATTGTGTTCTGTGAATCTGAAAATAATTGAACTGGTGCAGAGGAGGTACACTAGAAAATACATTAAAAAACCAATTTCATTTTTATTTGTTTTTTTCTTAGCCAGTTTACCCACCGCCACCTGTCCTGGAAAAGGACACTTTCCCATGGTGGGAAAAAACTGTCCTTTCCCAAATTAAACGCCACCCTATTAGTCCTCTTGCTTTAACGGTGGTCAGTTTTATTCTTGGAAATAAAGCTGCACTGGACCTTTATGTGTGTTTGACTTTAATCGCCCTTTTATTTTATGTGTGATATACCAGAATGCCCATCTCAATGCTCAAGGAGGTGCAAAAATACTCAATATCACAAGCCATGCATGTTCTTTTGTCAAAAGTGTTGTAACAAATGCTTGTGTGTGCCACCGGGGTATTATGGGAACAAAGCTGTATGCCCTTGCTACAACAATTGGAAGACTCAACAAGGAGGACCAAAATGCCCTTAAGCTTGTTCTTCATCAAACTAAATTAACAAATACTATAACTAAACTACATGTCTTTCTTATAATATGTGTCTCACTTGTTCTTTTCTTATTGACTTAACTAAACTATATGTTCTTTTAGTTCTATATGTAATATTATCTTGTTGAATTGAGGACGCCTTTTAACTTAAGGCTTATATGGTTTTAAAAGAGATGTGTGTAATACTCTTTATTGCTTCCATGTATGATACTTTCCTAGTTTCATAATGAGTGTCGTTCAAGGTTTTGACACACAAATTAAGAAATTGAATGAAATAATCATTAGACATAACACTTTTACTAAATTAAAGTGGGAAGAAAAAAATTAAAGTTATATTGAAAATGTAAAATGACAATTATTTTGAAACAATTTTTTTGCTAAAGTGACAGTCATTGTGAAACAGATGAAGTATATGAAACCACTATAGTTTCTTGTTACTATCTTTTTTGTCTTGTCTTGAATGAACAATGGTAATCATGTTATTTTTAACAAATTATTACTCTCTCCATTCCTTTTCTTTTGATGTTTTAGAACTTCAACTATATTCCAAAACTTTTGATGTTTTAGTGAATTTATTATTGTTTTCTCAAGTTTACCCTTGTTGGAAAACACAATAAACTATTACAGTAGTTGTGACCTTTGGTTTATCACATGTGAATTTAATGATAAATAAAGACATTTAAGTAAAACACACACAAATGTTTATATACTTTAATTACTCCTTAAACTTGTGTCAAGACCTAAAACATCAAAAGAAAAGGAATAGAGGGAGTAGCATGTTTCCAAATTCCAATTTTACTTAAATGACATCATTTAAAAGAGATGTGTGTAATACTCTTTATTGCTTCCATGTATGATACTTCCCCAGTTTCACAATGAGTGTCGTTCAAGGTTTTGACACATAAATTAAGAAATGTAATGAAATAATCATTAGACATAACACTTTTACTAAATTAAAGTGGGAAGAAAAAAGTTAAAGTTATATTAAAAATGTAAAATGATAATTATTTTGAAACAAATTTTTTTGCTAAAGTGACAGTCATTGTGAAACAGATGAAGTATATGGAACCACTATAGTTTCTTGTCACTATCTTTTTTGTCTTGTCTTGAATGAACAATGGTAATCATGTTATTTTTAACAAATTATTAGCATGTTTCCAAATTCCAATTTTACTTGAATGACATCAATGTGTTTAAGCTTGTTACTCCTAATTAACATATTGAAGGGACAACTGAGTTCTAAAAAGTTAAAATGTTATTGTGACCTAACGAAAAGCTATTTCAATTGTGATGTTTTTGAGAATGAAATCAAGTACTTTTTAAATTTTATATGAGGACTAGGATAATGAAGAAATAAAAGTACATGAATAAAACATTCTGATATTAATTATCTTTATGCTTTGTTACTAAAAAAAATTATCTCTATGCTTTTCTGAGATTTTTCATCTTTTTAATGCAACAAACAGTTTGATTTCAAAAGAAACCACCTTTCAATGAAAAGAGGAGGCAAAATTAAAGATTATGT
This sequence comes from Medicago sativa, assembly GCF_051527215.1. Lineage (NCBI taxonomy): Eukaryota > Viridiplantae > Streptophyta > Magnoliopsida > Fabales > Fabaceae > Medicago > Medicago sativa. The sequence continues at coordinate 7,057,839 of NC_140754.1, forward strand.
TTTTAATTTATTTTCAAAGTTGCACTTTGGTCCTACACTAATTTTTTACAGTCCCAAAACCTTTTTTTTTTTTTTACTTTTGGAAATATTTTGTATATTTTCTATCGAGGGTCACTTTTCTTTCGCTATTTCTATTTTTTCCTCAAAACTTCGAGTATTTATTTATAAAAATTATCCAACTTATGGATTAGGGGAGTCTAGAAGATCAAATAGCACTTCTGAGCATGTTATCCGATGGTTTGTCGATGTGGATTGATGGTGTTGCTGTTGTGAAGGTGGATTTTGTTGTTGCGCTGGTTGTTGTTGCTGCAAATGGATTCGTTAAGATGACATCGATTGTTGTTGCAGCGAAGGTGGTTGTTGTTGTCGTTATAGTTACCGATTGTTTTTGAAAGGTTGTTGGTTGTGGTGTTGGTTCTTGACGTTGCTGTTTGGGGTTGTGTGCGAGCAGCGGAATGTAGGTGGTGAAAATTGTTTTTGTGGCAGCTTGTGACATTGGTTGAGGGTTTTTTTTTTTTTTTTTTTATGTATGTTGGGTGAGGGTTTTGATACAACTTTTGCTTTTCACGGTATGTTACTACTTTACGACTCCTAGTCTAACATTCCTTGTGCTGGTTAGGATTCTGATTTTAATAAATTCCATTTTGGTTTCTTAAAAAAAATAGCATATCTAACCAATAATATGATGAAGAACACAAAGAACAAACAAAATTATCATTTTTAAAGAATGACTTGAATGATATATTTTTTTTAAACCAATGGTTTAAGTTAGAAACTCACTTCTTCACGCTTCAATGATCGGACTCTAGCCTAAAATTAAGTTTCCTTGGTGTTATTCTTAATCAAAAGATAAATGTTTTTTTGTTACTCAAGAAACAAAGGTTGGAAAAAATTAGAAGACACAAAGTTAAAATAAATTTTCCAGAAGAAAGAAATGTTGATCAAAATTATGAAAATTTGATAATTCAAATAATAATTACTTCAATAATAAAAACGTTGTTGATAAGAACCAATAAAGTGGTTCTAATCCAAGAACCCACAGGTTATAGCCATGTTCACTCGATATTCTCATAAGAGAAAAAAATCATATAAATTTGAAAGCGTTTACATAAATACTTATGGAAAGTTCTCATAATCCTAAATCTCTCATATCCTAATGTGAACTCTAAGTGGCACCTAGTTCAACATATGCTTCAAACAATAAATTATTACAAATGTCGGAAACAAAATATGATAATCAAATTAAACACATTTAATCTAACAATTAACCTAAGATCATGAATTGGATTATCCTCAGTGGCGGAGCCACGTGTGGACTGGGGCAGGCCATAGCCTACCCATTAATTGTGTGAAAAGACTATAATACCCCTGAGGTTGAAGAATTTGCAATTTCAACTTCGACACTTCCTTTTTTATGCTCACCGATTGCCAAGCTTGAAGAATTTATCAACTATTCAAGAATTATGCTCATGTTTGGTTGCAACTGGACAAACCAAAGATTACTTCTTGATTGATAGATTGCTGCGCTTTGTTATGACTCTTCCGGTTTCTACAGCCACAACTGAAAGATCTTTTTCGGCAATGAAAATTATCAAGTCTAAGTTGAGAAACAAGATGGGACATGGGTTTCTTGCAAACAACATAACAGTTTATATTGAAAGGGAGATTAGTGCATGCATTAGTTCCGAGTCAATTATTGATGATTTCAAGTCACTCAGGACGCGTAAAGCATCACTATGAGGTATTTGTCATGTAGTTTGTTTTTTTGATAAGTTTAATATTTTGATGAACGAAACCGAAATGGGTCGTATTTTATATTATATGATTTATATATTTTAATTTATTTTGATTGCGGCCATCCCATTATTTTTTGTCTGGCTCCGCCACTGATAATTACTGGCCACATATTTAAAAGACTCCAACATGTGCTAAATGTGTCACATTATTTTGATTTCAAAATCTTTGGTCCTAAAGAAATTTGATCTAGGTTTATTCAAAAATAATAATAAATTATAATATTAGCATGCCTTCCACATGGTAGTTAGCATTGTCAAATTGAACTGAACTATGAGACAACCTTTCAAAATCATGAATAGACTAGTTTGTAAAATTTCGTCTTTTTAAATTGTTAATTGGATAATAACGTTATTGTCTTTTCACAGCACTTATGGAACCCTTTTGTGATATAAAATTTGTGGTTACCTTAATTTCTCAATCCAAAAAAACTTCATGAAACCATCATCTTTCTCTTCCATGATTTTCCATTTTTTTTTTCTCTTCTATAACTATACTCAACACTTAGAAAAACCACACCTAAGAAACTCTTTTCAATTTTACTATTGAAGTCCATATTAATAAATCTGATTACACTCTCCTGTTCTCCTATCTAATAAGTGCATAACCAAAGATAAGACACATCTAATCTAAGAGTAATGAAATAATTTGTGACCTAAGAAAATTGGTTATTAGGCCTAGCGAACTTTTATGTCCTTTGGTTATTTAACTTTCTTTTTTTTATTTAAGAGAATTGACAATAAAGTTGAAGAACAAGTGTGGTTTTTTAGGTGTTTTCTTTTTTGGTTCATATGATTCAAGCTGAATCGAGTTGTTCATTAACTTAAATCAAGGTAAGTTTCAATTATAAAAAACAATTTGCGATAAAATTGAGTCAAATTTAAAGTTAATCAATTCATATTGAGTCAAGTTATTAAAATAAATTTGGCTAAGCTCAACTCTAATTTTTCCAACTTAATGGTATAAATTAAGTATCAAATAGAATGATAAGTAAAGGTCTTAAACGATCATTACAATCCATGTGGCATGTTTTAAATGCATAACCAAATATAAGACCCATCTAATCTATAATGAAATAATTTGTGACCCAAGAAAATTGGTTATTAGGCCTAGCGAACTTTTACGGCCTTTGGTTATTTAACTTTTTTTTTTTTAAAGAGAGAATTGACAATAAATTGAAGAACAAGGGTGGTTTTTTAGGTGTTTTCTTTTTGGCAAATGTTAACTTGTGTCATCAAGGGCACGTGTTAAGGAACTTATTATAGAATTATACGTATCAAAAGTCGTGCATTCAACTTTTTAAAAGTCAAAATATTATGATTTCCAATGCAAAGTTGCTTTTTTTAAGTTCCTTAACATGTGCCCTTAGGGCACAAGTTAACATGACCTTTTTTTAAGAAAAAAGACAACTTATGATAAAATTGAGTCAAATTTAAAGTTAATCAATTTATATCAAGTCAAGTTATTAAAATAAATTTCGCTAAGCTCAACTCTCATTTTTCCACCTTAATAGTATAAATTAAGCATCAAATAGAATGATAAGTAAAGTTCTTAAATGATCATTATAAACCATGTGGCATATTTTAAATAGCTAATAATACAAACATATCGAATTTAAGTTCTCAACCAAACTCTTTGAGGGTCCAAAATTGCCACATAAAATTAACTCTCACATCTTTTCATTTCAATGAAAGTTCTTAACGTATCATCTTAACTTATTTTAAGTGAGTCTAACGGTTCACATACAATTATTTAAAATATATTCTTACCTATGAAGTCAAGATACGGGGCCGGATACGTGTGCGAGTGCGATATGATTCGAAAAGGTTGCAACATGAAAATTTTAAAGTTTAGGTTATGGTCCGACTTAAATGCGTTAACAAACTTTTTATAATAAAAGTTATATATATATATATATGTAAAATACTTATAAAGAAAATACAATCTTCATTCTTCATTATTATATAATTAAATTATAATGATCACAATTTTAAAAGAAAATATTTGCAATCAAAACACAATATAAAATATTTTAGTCTAAATAATACTATATTGTAATCTTTATGTTAAAATATCAACACAAACGCCCATAAAAAGAACTCAATACAAGTTTTGTCTAATGCTAACTAATTGAGTCTCTCCTCTCTCGTCTACCATAATTTGTATACATCTCCAGTAGTTTGTCACATGTGTCCTAGTTTTGTATTTTAGATATGTATCTATGAGTACTATTGAAATATCCAATAAAATATTTTTTAAGTAAAATATTTAATTCTAATACTTCCAGAATACGTATCCAATATAAATAAGTCCTTAATTTTAGAGTATCCGGCCTCAATTGTTTTTTGAGAGACGAGTATCCGGCCTCATAAGTTGTTACTTACAACTATCCTCCATTTTATCCTTAAAAAAAAAAAAACCTATCCTCCATTTTGGTTGCTACGTCAAGCCCCACAAATACTTCAAAAGTTTGAGAAGTTCTCATATACCATTAAAGATGTTCTAAGCAATATTTCTCCCTCAATAAATCATGATTGAGTCATGTTCTACTAAATACAAGTTTCATTTTTAGTTATCCATGATATCCTTTAGAAAGCCACATGATAATCTCTCTTAGGTATAAAGATTCATTCAAAAGGCTTGAGTTTTTTCAACTACCTCCTCACATACCAATTATGCATGCATAGAGCTATGGCCACATATTTAAAAGACTCACATATATGTTAAGTGTATCATATTATCTTTATTTTAAAATCTACTTTAACTGAAGGATATCAAATGACGAATTTTTTAAGAGAACTCGATTACGGGTCCTATATAACACATATGTTTCTTCATCAGATTTTACTTATATGCGATCGTACTCTAAATTATTAGGGTTCTTTGCCTAAAAATCGACGAAAAATTAACACAGATAAAAAACAATTTTCAAAGCAACTTGGTGTATGTTTGGTTGAGCGTTTATGCTCTCCAAACGTGAGTTTTTGCTAGGGTAGAGCATCGGACGGGTTCGGGCCCGAACACGCCATGCTAGATGAAACCGAAACTACTAAATCAAAATCCGATTTTGACCATTTATAGGCTCGGTTTGGGAGGTTTTCGGATTAGTCGGTTGAACGGTTAGTGCAGGTGGGTTAGATCGGTTATGAACCTCATCAAGAAAAAAGTGAAGAAAAAAAATGGTGTGAAGAAAAATGGTTGAAGCAGTGAACAAAACACATGAACTGGACCTCTCTAAAGGAAGGAAGATGATGAAACATACAATCAAACAGAAGAGCAATGGAGAAGGAACGAAACAATTGAGGTGTTATTATTATTATTATTACTTATTGATAAGCGCTCAAAATGATCTAATTCATGTGTTAGTTTAGGCATGTTTGATGAGTTGTTTTACGAATTATCAATGGAAAAGCTTCAATTATGTGCCCTTAATGCCATTTATGCTTTGCATGCCTTACTTTACCCTTTTGTGCAGGAAAATACAAGCAAGGAGCAAGAATTACCAAAAGTTCACAAGAAACTTGCCATTAGCGAAAATGTCTCTATTGGCGAAGATCTCACAGGGAGTTTCGCCATCAGCGAAGCTGGGGGCGAAGTCAGAAGCAGGATTTCAAGAAACTCGCCATTAGCAAAAATGTCGCTATTGGCAAAAATCTCACAGGGAGTTTCGCTATCAGCGAAGTTGGAGGCGAACTTCAGGAAAGTCAAGTGGATAAGGGACACATGGAGCAACTCCATTGGTGCAGAGGCAGATTTCACACATTTCGGTAATATCGAAATATTTAGCTATTAGCAACATTTCGCAGAAGCGGCCCATATAAATAGTTTTCTCTTCTCTTTCCATGGGGGATTACATTTTTCTATTTGATATTTTCTGGTTTTTAGAGAGAGGTTAGGGCTTTTCTAGAGAGAGAAATACAAAGCAAGATAGTTAGGAGTAGATTCAACCCAAGATTCATTGAGACATCATGAATCTAGGCATGGAATCTTCATCTTTTCTTCTTCTTTTGCAAAGCTATCATAGACATATGTAGCTACATATACTCTTGTGGTTTTAATGTATTCAAACAAGCTATTATGTAATCTTTTGATCATTTAATATATGGTTCTAGCTATTTATTCAATATTGTTGTTATTCTTGCATTTAATGTTTTATTGAGATTTAAAATGATATGGACACATACTTTTGAATTTTGAAATAGAATAACAATCTATCTTAAGTTATCACTCTAGACATGGATGTTAATATTTGATAATCAATTTTAATCTAGAACTTAATGCTTTTGGGTAATTTAATCGGTTGGGAAATTGTCGATTAAACTATCCAATCGACTTTGTGATCGTTTAAATGTTTGGAAAATCGATGTTTAAACGATCTCTTAGAAATAACAATATCATTTGGACACGAAAGATATTGTTGAGTGATTGGGATAATATAGTTTGAAAAGCTAGAATCCATTAATTGATCGAGAGATTGCAGTTGTTACGCTTGATTGATGTAATATCCCGCCTGACAGTATCGGTATATTACCCGTTGACGGTGTCAGATGAATTTAATTCATGGAAAGTAAGTTAATAGTTAATATTTTATGACATGACAACATAATATGGATAAAGTATCAGAGTCGTGTTTAATACGCATGTGGCAAGGGCATTTTGGTAATTTCACGTGGGAAGGATATTTATTTGATTTTGGGGCAAAATATCTCATTTTCCCTTTTTTCTTTCTCTCTCTAGGGTTGAAGTTGGAGAACTTCTCTCCCTTCTCTCTTCTCCCACGCCACCTTCTCTCTTTCTCTTCCTCTATTCTTTCCAACTTCTTCCATCCATGGCAAGGCTTTATCTTATGATCTTTCAAGACACCATGAACATATGAAGCTTGTTTTGTGTTGTATTTGTATAATTAATGTATCCAATATCAGTTTAACGCTTATTTGAATATTCTAGACACTTTCAAATTTAGGCGTTACAATTTGGTATCATAGCAGGTCTTTCCAGATCGTGCCTTGGGTCATTAATAATACAATTCAAGTAGTCGTTCTTTTGGTGTTTAAGATATTTGTTCTCATTGTTATATTGGTTAAAATTGATCACTTTGACTTAAATATGACAGTTAGAGCGAAAATGTCTGGAGCACGAAGGGGACGAGGCCGGCCAAGAGGTAATCCGAATGTGGAGGAGAATGTTAATCCTGATGCTCAGATGTGGGCACAGTTGATGCAGCAAAACCAGGCTCTGATACCAAATGTAACACTCATACTAAAAATAACGCACGTGCTAAACTTTCTAGATACGTTTAGTATGGATGTTACAGTTGATGTCTCTGACCCCAAGCGAAATAGCCCTATCTCTTCTCGTTTTACTATTATGTCGAATAGGAAAATAGTTTTACTCAAACAAACACTTTATACCCAAACACTTAATGTGATAAATATTGTAAAAATGCTTAAGATATACGCAACTTTCTGTGGATACGATTCTATATTATACTCATGTGTGAATAGTTTTATGAGATGTAAAAATCTTACATCGCTTATCATTTGCAAGGAGAAATCTATTGTTTGGGTCTTAGTTTGCATCGTATGAACATGCAAGAGAATAGAGAGATACCACTAAAACTAATAAATGTGAATATTTCTACTTCTATATCCAATTATCCATGTTTATTATAAATAAATATAAATATTAAGTAAGGGTTGTGTTAATCGGTGCCGCCGGGGCACTGGTTAAGATATCTAAAAAAGAAAAAATTAAATTAAAAAAGACACTTTTTTGAATTTTGAAGCCTTGATTACACAATTTTCAATGCAAAAACTTCTACATTTGCTTCCTTAACCAGTGTCCGGGGACACCGGTTAACATTTTCCATTAAGTAATTGCAAAACAATGGGCTGTTGTTGTATTATTGTAAACTGGTTTCAACTAATAGAAGCCAGCTAATGCACCATAATTTTTTTGTTTTGTTGACAAAATGCACCATAAATTTATATCGGTGACTAAATTATTCAAACTAATGTTGCGTGTCATGATATAAGAGGCAATAAGCAGCTTTTGAGTAGTCACATGTCAATGGTACTAGTAGGTTTTTATCATAGGGAAAGATAAGCTATTATTCTTGTGAGAATTCTATTACAGACAAAAGCTATTCTGAAAAAGCAAGTTTTCACCCAAAACGTGAGTTATCGGGGGAAAATATTTGGGTGACATAATGTCACCGTGACATTAAATCTGGATCACACAAATGTATTGTATTGTGTGGTTCAGATGTGTTGTATGTGTTATGTGGCAATGTGTGTTATGTGGTCCAGATTTAATGTCACGGTGACATTATGTCACCCAAGTGCTTCAGAAGGCCACAATTTGTAGCTTCTGCGGCAACTAAAAGCAATTTTGGAGTTTGTTTTTTGTTAAAAAAGATATTTTCCATGATTATCCATGCTTCAACTCAAACTCCATTTTTTTTCGCTTTTCCTCATGCTTCGATGTTTATTCTATGGAACACTTTCTCCTTAGATCTAGTGAAAATTTCCTTATTTTTCCAGATTTGGTGAAAAACAAAAATGGGGGAGGAAGAATGAGGAAACACCCAATCTCCATGGAAAAAGCTTCAACGGACAGGGTATGAATGAAAATTAAAAAATTTGGGAAATTATAAACAGAATAAACGGGTACCGTTAATTAATTGAAATGGGTAGTAGTATTACAGATTAAAATGGTTGAAGAGAGCATAGAGTCTTCTTCATAAATCATCACTATATTTGTTATTTATTAATTAAAGGAGATCTAGAGAATTCTTATTTGATTTTTTTGAAAATGATTTTAATTAATTAATTAATTAGAAAATAAATAATAATAAGATGAACCGAGAGAAAAGTACTATTAATAAATCCCTCAAAAAAGGTACTATTAATAATGATTAATGAAGCAATAAAAATCCAAATATGATAAGTTGAAATAATTATCTTAAATGAGTATTTAATTTTAAATATAATAAAAAAGATAATTTGGTCATTGCACGTTCAAAATCAATTTTGATTCAAACCATCCAAACAACATCAACTTATAAGAATCACTTTTAAATGAGTCTATCCAAACATAATCAATTCACATCAAACTCACTTTTTAATCAAAATCAATTCTCTCAAACTCAATTCTATCAAAAATCAATTTTCCCCGTCGCCATACCAAACAAACACTTGATCTAGTTGAATTTTATTCAATTATAATATATTAGCATGCCTTCCACATGCTAGTTATAGACACCTCAAAAAAAATGCTGAATAAGACTCTTGTGTAAAATTTCTACCTTTTAAAATTGTTGATTGGATAATAACATTAATGTCTTTTCACACCACTTATGAGACAAACCTTTTTCTGTCGCAACTAAATTTGTGGTTACCTTAATTTCTCATAAAAAAAAAAAAAAACATCATAAAACTCTTTCCTTTTCACTTCCAAAGAAGAAAAAAAAACCTAACCTTTGATCAATTTTCTCCAATTGGGTCTAACCCAATTGCAAATTTCCACTCAATTCTTGTTCATAATTCAATTTCATCATCTGGGTTACCACCATTTTTCATCAATTCATTGATGATGTTATCACTAGGTTCTGACACTACTGTGTTACTTTTTCACACTAAGAATCTCAAATTCACACCAAAAATCAACACTTTGAATGCTGATTCAGCTTTTAGTAGAGGTAGATTGAACTATGGTAGTATTGGATTGAAGTATAAGCATGTAAAAGCTGTTGGTAAGAGTATTGGGAATGATGAGAATGAAGATGATGATGAGGATGATGTTTTGAATGCTACAATTGAAAAGAGTAAAAAGGTTCTTGCTTTGCAAAAGGAGCTTATTCAACAGGTATTGTGAAATTTTGATTTTGCAAAGAGAAAATAGATGCACTGACAGTGTAAAATAATTTTACACTAACATCCAATGAGCATTTTGTATTCAGTCAAATCACAAAAAGATATTGAAATTAGTTGTATATGATATGGACGACAGTGTAAAATTATTTTACACTGACCATTAAACTCTTTTACAAAAGGGTTGTAGCTTTTATCTTTAGGTTTTTACTATAAAGGTTTAGGTTGAGACCCTTTAAGCTATTTAGTTGAGTTTGTTTATCTTTTTCTGATAATTTCTGCTTTTTGGCCATATATTGATTTGTTGAAATTGGAAAATTAGGACTTTGTTAGAGAAAGAGAGTGATAATTGCTTTTCTTTTTTGAAAGGTAAGTGAGTAAAGAAATATGTAATATGTATAGTTGCATACTCCTCCTTTAATTGATTGTGGTAAAGCTCCCAATGTAGCAATGACAATTTTTCGATGTTGTCAAACAGTGGCACTATAGCGCTATAGTTTAGTAGAAGTGATAAAGAAATGATCGATTGCATTAGCAGAGAAGACCGGTCAATATCAACTGAATGAAGAAATAGAATGTTATGCTCATTTTTTTTAAAGTCCAAACTAAAACTCTGTTGAATATGGTTCATACTCGCTAATAAGTGGGCAGATGCTCATGCATAGCGTAGGAGCAAGAGTGCCTCCCTCTGGCTTGGCCCTATCGTTTGTTAAATGGATTTTGCAAGAATCACTTTTTTCTTTTTTTTTATGTTATATGTATACTTCTCCTTTAATTGATTGTGGTAAAGCTCCCATTGCAATCACTCATGCTGTAGCAATGACAATTTTTTACCAAAATTGTCAAATAGCGGCGCTATAGCGGAATTTGAACAGAATGCTATTGTTCTGCGATACGCTATTTAGTACAAAATGTTGTCAAATATCAGTTATAATACTATAGTGTAGTGGAATTTAAACAAACCATCATTTTCCTTGATCTGTGACCTACAATCGACAACACTGCTTTTTACAGACCCTTTTTTTTGTACATAATGTAATTTTATTGGCTATAGTATTAGCCTATTCCAGATTTTAGAGCTGAATGCAAAACAATATTGCAAATTTTTGGTCTGTAAGATCCTGTTTGGAATATCTGCCATTTAGATTTCCTATTTCGGTGCCTAGCTATGAGGGCCTGTGGCTATCAATTTTGCTTTTTACAGTCAAGTGTTAAGGATGACTAGATAGAAGTGATGAAGAAAATATATGATTGCATTAGTCGAGAAGATAATTCAATATCAACTGATTGACAAAATAGAATGCAAAGCTCATTTTTTTAAAGTCCAAACTAAAATTCATGCATGATGTTGGCAACCAAATAGTATATCAAAATTTTCTATCCTTATTATTCCCGCGTTTTGTTTTCATAATGTTATCTTAATACCTTTAGCATTTCATTGTTGAATCATAATTCATATTACTAAAGACTACTGAGTATCAGAGATTCACTTATGAAAGTTAATTAGCATAGTTTCAATTGGATACCATATAATAAACAGAGGGTCTAAATAGACTTTTGGTAGAACTACACCAAGGGTCCTTTAACTTTTCACACTGATCCTTTATCTTTTCTTTTAGACCAAGAATATCCTTTATCTTTCTAAACAACTATGTTGAACCTTTGGTGGTTTTTTTTTTTTTTTTGTCCAAAACCGAGAAAAAATTGGGATAGAGTGTTGTGCCTTTACAGTAGGACCTTAATGTTTGCTTTTGCTAGTTCGTTGCAATTGTAAATTCCTGTGGAGCTAGATGAACATATTCCCAAAAACACAGTCTTGAAATAGATTTGTCGAAATACAGTTATCATTAAAGGGGATGTGTATGAATACATGTGGGTGAGTAGGCTATTGGGAAATAATTTCTTTTGAAATAACTGTACACTATGAGTTTACTATTCATGTATAAACCCCTGGCATGCAATCAAGCAAGTTTCCACGCTATTATAGTGGAGTTGGTTATACAAGTTAACTTATATTTGTGTAGGATACATCATTTAGGTTCTGTTTGGAAAGGAAAGCTTACTTAAGCGAGTATAGCATAAACGTTTATCATATAAGTGCATATGTATAAGCTACTTCTGTGATAAATGATAAAATCAAGTCAAACTGTTGTCATATAAGATATAGGCTACTTTCATAAGCTATCCTAGAGAGCTTATGGAAATAAGTTGAAAACAACTTATGGACATGTCATAAGCTGTTTCCATAAGATCTCTCAAACAGTCTCACCTCACAAGTGCTTATACCAGTAGATAAAATCAAATATGTCAATCCAAACCAGCCCTTGGTCTCTCCAACTCTCCCTTCATTCTTTCTTAACCCTAAATGTTATTATGAGCATTCACGTGGTGATTTATTTAGCTTTGTTTTTTATATTGTAGATTGCTGAAAGAAAGAAATTAGTTTCTTCTATAGATAGTGACAGCATTACTGGATTGGAAGGAAACAGTATTTCTTATGAAAGCGGTGAAAAATCTGTGTCAAGTGACTCAAATCCACAGACAGGTTCTTCCAGAAGTGGCAACAACAGTGCTGTTGAAAACCAAAATGGCGGCACTGTTTTAAGAAGCTCTGTTCATTCGAGAGAAAAGGAGACACAGGATGTTTCATCTGTAGGCATTAATCAAGGTTTTGTCGAACAAAAAAAGAGAAATGATGCTGAAATGGCGTCATCTAGGCAACGTTTCGATGAACAATTTAAAAACAAGAGGTATGAGGGAAAGAAGACAATTAGTCCTGATACTGTGCCGAAAGACCTTTCAAGTAACATCGAAACTTATAGCCAAAAGTTTGAAAATCTGAAACGTGAGAGTGAATCAAGTTCAAAGGAGGTCACTAATGAACCTGAAAACATTGAGAGTGAAGGTGAAAACCCCCCACCGTTGGCTGGGCCCAATGTTATGAACATTATATTGGTTGCGGCAGAATGTGCTCCTTGGTCGAAAACAGGTAATTTAACATTATTTCTATGGAAGATTTTCTTCATTTAATACATGTTACCGAGCTCGTCTATGACAAACCGAGAAGTGCATCAGTGAGAGAGAAGAAGCTCAAATATTGCACTCATGCATTAATGTGATTCATCTCTTTTTTTGGAAGACAAAATTTTCGATCTTTTCCGTTCTTGCTTTTATGCCGCATTGTTTTTCTATAATTTACAGTTAATATGAACTAATAGGTGGGCTTGGAGATGTTGCTGGAGCATTACCTAAGGCTTTGGCTCGGCGTGGACATAGAGTTATGGTAAAATGCTATTCCTTTCATGAACTGATGAAATATCACATATGTCGGAAGAGCACTTTATCAATAAATTTTCAATTTCCCTTTTTGAGAACTATTTCCATTTTTTTATTTTCATTTTCTTTTTAGGTTGTTGCACCTTATTATGGTAATTATGCTGAAGCACAAGATATAGGAGTACGAAAGAGATACAAAGTAGCTGGTCAGGTGAGCAGCAAGCAGCTACTCTATTCATAATAATTTATGATTCCTTGAAACAATTATTTTCTACCACCTTGGTGTAGTAATGCTTCAACATTTTCACTTTATAGGACATGGAAGTGGCATATTTCCAGACATATATTGATGGCGTCGACTTCGTTTTTATTGAGAGTCCAATATTTCGCCATCTAGAGAGTAACATATATGGCGGCAACCGAGTGGTAATTTTCTATTTATGTTTAGCTGTGATCCAGCTTAAGTACTTCAGTTGTCATTAACTGTAACGTTTCTGAACTCCTTTTAAAGGGAAAAAAACGGAGTTACAAAAGGAAGGAAAAAAGATAGACAGAACTGTCTTATCATGTTAATTACTGTTTTTCTCCATTAAAAAATGATTGAGAGAAATGGCCAATATACTGCGCTGTTTTGGTTCAAGGTATTTTGGAACACATCTTGCATTAGTATCGGTTGCTTGTAACTTACGTAGCACCAACACTTCAAATTGAAGACTTGTCTGTGTATCCAACATGTATTGGTGTCTGACACCGACACTTGTGATTCCATACAATCACTTCTATTTTCTCAAATTATTAGCGATGTTTACGTGTTGTGTCTGGTGTCAGTGCTTCGTAGCCTGTAACTAGGTTTCTAAACTTATTATTTCCTAGCCTTTTGACTCTTGTTTTCCTTTAATCGAGCAGGATATTTTAAGGCGCATGGCGTTGTTTTGCAAGGCAGCAGTTGAGGTACATGAACTAAATGATTTTATGAAGTCCTTATATCTGGCTTAATCAAATAAGTTATTAATAATAAAGTTGATGATTCCTCAGGTTCCTTGGCACGTTCCATGTGGCGGCGTTTGCTATGGAGATGGAAATCTGGTCTTCATAGCAAATGATTGGCATACTGCATTGCTGCCAGTGTATCTAAAAGCATATTATCGTGACCATGGTTTGATGAATTACACAAGATCTGTTCTCGTGATTCATAACATAGCTCACCAGGTTTGTTCTGAATCTAGTTATATTGTCAAGTCATGGTTCTTCGTGGTGAAGAAAGAAGGTTTAATATGTGTGTGTTTGTGTGCGTGCGTCTATATATATAACATCACTATAACAAGGATTCAAGAACATGTTCCCTCATCAGATTCTAAGTTTGCATTGCTTGCATGTTGTAACCTGTGTCGAAAAGCAAGTCTTTTTTATCTGTGATTAAAGAGAAACTAGAGACATTAATGCGTTTAAAAGGCAGATCATTGAAGCATATTTCATTTTCTTATATGGTTGGAGTTTATATTACCTTTTTCTTTGTACATTCTGAATCAGAGCTTTAATTACGCAGGGTCGGGGCCCGCTCGATGATTTCAACGTTGTGGATTTACCTGGAAACTACATAGACCTTTTCAGAATGTACGACCCCGTTGGAGGCGAGCACTTCAACATCTTTGCAGCCGGTCTAAAAACAGCAGACAGGATTGTCACTGTTAGTCACGGATACGCGTGGGAGCTTAAAACTTCAGAAGGTGGTTGGGGTTTGAATGGCATCATAAACGAGAATGATTGGAAATTTAGGGGAATTGTGAATGGTGTTGACACAAGAGATTGGAACCCTCAATTCGACGTTCACTTGAAGTCAGATGGTTACACTAACTACACCCTTGAGACCCTACAAACCGGAAAGCATCAATGTAAAGCAGCCTTACAAAAGGAGCTTGGTTTGCCTGTCCGCGAGGATGTTCCGATAATCGCCTTCATCGGAAGATTAGATCAACAGAAAGGTGTTGATCTCATAGGCGAAGCAATTCCTTGGATGATGAGCCACGATGTGCAACTAATCATGTTGGGAACCGGAAGACCTGATTTAGAAGAAATGCTAAGGCAATTTGAAAGGCAACACCACGACAAAATTCGAGGATGGGTTGGTTTTTCTGTTAAGATGGCTCATAGGATAACAGCAGGTGCAGATATATTGCTCATGCCATCAAGATTTGAGCCATGTGGATTGAATCAACTCTATGCAATGAACTACGGAACAGTACCTGTTGTACACGCGGTTGGCGGACTCAGAGATACGGTGCAGCCTTTTAATCCATTCGATGAATCGGGCGTTGGTTGGACGTTTGATAGTGCAGAAGCTAACAAATTAAAGGCGGCATTATGGAATTGCATTTTGACTTATAGGGATTATAAGAAGAGTTGGGAAGGGATTCAACGAAGAGGGATGTCTCAGGATCTCAGTTGGGACAATGCTGCTCAACAATATGAGGAGGTTCTTGTTGCTGCCAAATACCAATGGTGAAATTCCTAGCATGTACTCCACCTTAGTAGTTTGATCAACATGAAGGGTTTTCATGCTGAATTGTTTCAAGGTTTATGAAACGGAGCAGCTGCACGGTGCAGCAGCTGTAAGGACTGTTTGATCTAGAAAGAGAAATTTTCTCAAACTATCTAACAGTTTTCATAGCTGTTGCACTGTGCAAGGTGCTATAGGGATTCAAATCCAGGTCCTTAGGAACGTTTTTGTCATGTGAACTAAGGATTGTGTAATGCAATTGGTACATATGTTTCTGCCACATATCAATGTAAACTTAAGTCTTACTGACTGAAGATAAATTGAGCCTAAACCTTCTTTAAGGTATTGTTTGGTTTAGTGAAAAATGCAAGGATGGAAAAGAGAGGAAAAATCAACCTTTTTCATTGTTTGATTGACATGAGAAATAGAAAGGAGTAAAAATAATGTAGATCTCACATGCAAGTTATTTTCTACGATTGAGAATATATTGGGTGGAAAGAAACTTATTGGCTAAAATATATTTTCTTTTCTTTAAAACATTTTAGTCCCTTAACGTAAAAAGGTGATGTTTTAATTTTAGCTTCTTCAAAAAAAAAAAGTGATGTTTTAGTCATTATTTTTATTTATTTTGGTCTGTCAAAAGGACTAAAACATCATCTTTTAAAATTATAAAGGACTAAGTGTGTGTTTGGTATGGCGGTGGGGAGAATTGATTTTGATAGAATTGAGTTTGAGAGAATTGATTTTGGTTAAAAGTGAGTTGAATGTGAATTGATTATGTTTGGATACACTTTATTAGAAGTGATTCTTGTGGGTTGATGTTGTTTGGATAGTTTAAATCAAAATTGATTTTGAATGTGTAATGACTAAATTATCCTTATGTTGTGGGTTGATGTTTTTTTTTAAATCTTTTTGATCAATTTGGTTATTTTTAATACAATATAAAAAAATTCCAAGGGTGTAAAAATACACAACATCAAACGATATTATTAATCCAAAATATACCAACACAGCCCAACCCAATAGATAAAAAAAAAAACTCCAATTTATGTCCAGAAGCTTCATTACTCTTACGCTTCTAATCTCCTTCTCATCTCCAACCCAGAAAGCTACATTTCTACCATTTCCATCTCCTTCTCATCTCTGACTACTCTTACGCTTCTAACCTTTCTCATCCCCCATCTCACTATTTTTCTCCCATCCTACCATTTCTCCTACCATTTCTCCCATTTCTATAGATCTGTATGGAAGGTGTGTGTTGTGAAGAAGAAAGTTGTTAATGTGTAATATGGGTAATTATGTAAATTTACATGTCATTGGAAAACAAACAGCCAGAATCGATTTTGCTTTGCCGTGAAAGCTTCAATTTGCAGCTTTGAGAAAACCCACGTTTGAGGCCAAATCCGCGTTTCAGAGAATTGATTCTGAAACTCATCCAAACATCAAAAGTATGTTGAAACCGCGTTTCAAAAAGCAAACTGGCTTTTGAGGCTATGAAACGTGATACCAAACGTTTGGTATCACGTTTCATAGCCTCAAAAGCCAGTTTGCTTTTTGAAACGCGGTTTCAACATACTTTTGATGTTTGGATGAGTTTCAGAATCAATTCTCTGAAACGCGGATTTGGCCTCAAACGTGGGTTTTCTCAAAGCTGCAAATTGAAGCTTTCACGGCAAAGCAAAATCGATTCTGGCTGTTTGTTTTCCAATGACATGTAAATTTACATAATTACCCATATTACACATTAACAACTTTCTTCTTCACAACACACACCTTCCATACAGATCTATAGAAATGGGAGAAATGGTAGGAGAAATGGTAGGATGGGAGAAAAATAGTGAGATGGGGGATGAGAAAGGTTAGAAGCGTAAGAGTAGTCAGAGATGAAAAGGAGATGGAAATGGTAGAAATGTAGCTTTCTGGGTTGGAGATGAGAAGGAGATTAGAAGCGTAAGAGTAATGAAGCTTCTGGACATAAATTGGAGTTTTTTTTTATCTATTGGGTTGGGCTGTGTTGGTATATTTTGGATTAATAATATCGTTTGATGCTGTGTATTTTTACACCCTTGGAATTTTTTTTATATTGTATTAAAAATAACCAAATTGATCAAAAAGATTTAAAAAAAAACATCAACCCACAACATAAGGATAATTTAGTCATTACACATTCAAAATCAATTTTGATTTAAACTATCCAAACAACATTGTTATACCCTAATTTTGGACCTAAAAATACTAGCTCAATTCTTCTTTTCTTGTATTTCAAGTCATCCAAAATATTTTTCTTGCATTTTAAGTCATTTGAATTTGTCCTTGATCAATTTCATCTTTTTCTGCATCTTATTTCAATGTTATTTACAAAAGTCATGGAAAAGGGTATTTCAGTCATTTCTTGCATTCAAACTCATTTTAGTCCTTGAAAATTGTTTGAGTCTTCTCAAGTGGCTTGTATAAGTCTTTGTTTCAATCTCATTGTTAAAATCCATTTCAAAAAATTACTTTTGAGCCATTTTGAGTCAGTTTAGCCCCTAGGGGTATTTTAGTCATTTCCTGTGTTAAAACTCTGTTTAATCCTTAAAAATTGTCTCTGAGTCTTTTCAATTTGCTTAAATAAACCCTTGCTTTAATTCGCTGTTAAAAACCATTTTAAAATTGCATTTGGATCATTTTAAGTCATTTTAGTCCCTAGGGGCATTTTGGTCATTTCACATAAATTTTTGACAGAGAGAGGTTACTTTGAAGTACCTCATTTAAGTAGTTGGTTCATTTTAGTCCATTTTGTGTTTTTTATTGGTTTCACTTTACGTTATTTTCCATTTACCAATTTTTAATCCAATTTCATTTTTAATTTTTTCATTTTAATCCTAAAATTTCTAAAATTGCACTTTAGTCCTTCTTTGCATTTTACTTTTCTTTAAAAGTCTCATTATTTGCATTTTGGTCCTTTTTTTATTTCAGCCCCTCAAGTCTTTTTTTCAATTTACAATTAAGTCCTTTAGTCTATTTTGCAGTCCAGTCCTTTAGTTTCAATAATTACAGATTAGTCCTTCAATTTCTAAAAATTGCAAAAAGGTCCTTAAAGTTCCAAACTCAGCAAGGCCGAGCCAACCAAGTTCAAACCCACATGTCAGCAAGCTATTGGTCTAACAATACACATGTCAGCTATAAATACGAGCCAACTCATCAATGCAGTACGAATCATCATTCACAATACGCCACATCATCACAATCACAGAAACAGATTCCATTTTTCTCTCTCTTGGCAGTTACGATCAAAAACACAAAGAAACCCAGAAATTCATCCCTAATTCATCAAACCCTAAGTTTCCAGAACCACAAATTCAACACAATTTCAACGAATTGGTGAGAGTTCTCAGAGATTCGAATCTGAATCATCATCATTGAACTCTAGCCACTGCAATTCAAGCACAAATCGTACGATCACAGTGTTTGAGAAGAGAAGAAGAGAGAATCGAAGCAAGTTTTGAACCAGTAAAGAAGAAGAAGAGAATAACCGATTTATTTTCGGTTCAAGAACTTACCAGAAGCATTCGCAAGGATCTTTTCGTTCGAATCTCCAATTAAAACCAGGTAATCATCAAAACTTCTTCGTTTTTCATCGCAAAAGCTCAACGAAGGTCCGCAAACGTAAATAAACGGTGAATCGAAGCAGAAATTTTGAAAAGATTTGAAAAAGATTGAAACCGAAACCCTAAAAATGTAATATGTGAAGATTCACCGTTTATTTGCGAAATCTGAGTTCATATCCATAATCAGTGTAGAAAATAGAGTAGATTAGGGTTTCGTTTCAAGAAGTTTCGAAAAGATTTGAAAACCTAAAAACCGAAACATCAAGCGTAGATCTACAGAGTTTCACCGTTTATTTCTCAAATCTAAGTTCATATTTGAAATCAGCATGAAAAATAGAGTGGTTTAGGGTTTAGATCCATGTAGATCGGAGAAGATTAGGGTTCCGTCACCGTCATCTTCCCCGGCGGTGGTCAAGTCCGCCGGAGAAGAAGACGGAAAGTTTAGAGAGGAGGGAGAGAAGTCTGAGATGTAGAGAGAGAAACGAAGGAGTGGAATGAACTGAACCGGTCCACAAACCTTTATATAGGCAGGTGAACCGGTCTGGTTCAGTCCTGGTTCATTTGGCTTTGCATCCTGGCCTTTAGATCTAGGGTTTGATCCAATTGGATCAATCCAACGGCCTTTGTTGATTCCCTGAGGATCCAGGATCCACTTTCCCTTGGGCCTGGGTTTTGGTTTGGATTTTCTTGCGTTGTTCTTTGTTTTTTTGCTATTTTCATCACTGTTTCTTGCTGTTTGCACCCCTATATGTTCAAAAACTTTGATAAAAATTCCTAAAAATTTTCTACATGTTCTTGACAATTTTCTTGACATTTTTGTGATATTTTCATGTGTTAAAACCTGAGGGAAAATATATGTGGTATTTCTTGCTAATTTGTTTACTATTTTGGTTAGAATTGGTGAAATTGTGCATGTTCTTGAGTCTAAAAATCCTTTAAAATTCTAAAAAGATTTCATGTATATTTCTTGTTAGTTTTGTGGTATTTTTGTGATGATTTTGCATATTAAAAATTGATAAAAAATAATGTGATGCTTTTCTTGCTATTTTGTGATGTTTTATATTGAAAAACTTGTGAAAAGTGCATGCTCTTGATCCCTAATCATGATACATGATATTGATTGGTGAAGTGGGAATTTGTAATGAACTTCTTGCTGTTTTGAAGTGTTTTTTACTGCATGTGAATATATTGTATGTGTTTGCTTGTTTTACAAGTCATGTAAATGTTTGTTTGTGAAAATAAAGTGCCAAATATGCCTAAAATATATCATGATTCTTGACTTAAATGTGTTCCTATCATTCTCATATCATTGATTGTGATAAGCCCTTTAGAAAATTGGCATGATGAGAGGATTATAGGTCATATAATTGCTTTGATGTTATGGTAAACTTTAGGCATATTTTGTTACTTTTAGGTTAGGGGTCTTGTTATCTTTTGTCAAGTTTTTAGTGTTTCTTTTGCTTTTAATTTCCATTCTATTATGTCTCATGCTACTAACCACTTTACTTCATGTTTCATACATTCCATAAGCATTTCATCCTCCATCTTATATTCTTAGTCTTTATTTTCTTACACTTTAAAATTCATGCAAAAGTTAAAATGTAAAGCCTAGGGATTTTGTAAATTTCTTTATGCTTTTAAAATTCTTGCAAGACCATAGTATGTATCTAGGCCAATGATGTAAAGGACAATGGACTCTAATGATGTACACCGACACAAGCACCGACACATGCACACACATCACATAGATACTTTAGATGTATGTTTAGGATATGCATGCCTTAGATGTATGTTTAGGGAATGTATGTTTAGATGTATGTTTAGGGACTTTGAAACTTAGCCAAAGATTTTTTTTTCCAAAAACATGAACAACATCACTCAAATCATTTTCCAAATAAACATTGGGATCAAAATCCCATTGTATTTTCCTTTCATTTTCTTAAATAAAATCTTAATGAATTTTAATCATACTTTGACTTTCTTTTGCAAAATGACTAATTCCACCTCACTTTTTCACAACCTTATGCCCTTGAGGCCTCTCTCTCTCATTCTTCAAAATTCCATTTTCAAACTTAAAATCAACCAACAAAAACAAAAACATTTTTTTGGAAGAGAACTACATGGAGTTTGATCCCTTAAAAGGGTATGTAGGCAAGAGGCCAAAACCTCTCCAAGTCCAATAAAACAAAATTCAAACATCCTCTCCCTCCAATCCTTCACTTAGTAAACTCTTAGGTGTAAATATCATTTTTCAAATAGCATTTAAAAATAAAGCGCGCGCGTAGAAAATAAAGACGGTTCCTATAGGATACTATAGTCGTTATGGGTGCCTAACACCTTCCCGTAGCGAAAACAACTCCCGGACCTCGATTCTCAAGGGTTTTTCTTATTTTTCCCTTCCCAAGAAAAAATGAGATATCAAAGGTTAAAAAAGGTTCAAACTTAATCAATGTTTGACACCCGAAAAACCAAGGTAAAATAGCTGGCGACTTCACTGGGGAGATTCGAGAGTTACGCCTAGTCTTTATTTCCACGCTTGCGCTTTCGTTTTTACTTGCTTCTTTTTGCTTTCCTATGTGAATAAATGTTTAAATTCTTGCTAACGTGTGGGGTGAGAATATCAAAAGTCCTACACCCGGGCTGAGTGAACTTAGGATTTAGGGGGGATATAATCGACAATTCATTCCGAGGGATGCCTCGTGTATTGGATTATGCGATCAATCCCACATAGCTGAGGCATTTTGGGGGTGATGTTGTCGGCGCGTGTTGTCGCGTTTAGGCACTTTACTTCTAATTGTTCTATGACGCTATGAACCGTAGATAACCGAACCCATCCATGGCCATTTTCTAGGATGTAGTGCGGAGGCTAAACCGAGTGTTGTCTCGAGTTTTAGTCGTCACGCGATACTACACTCAAGTTAGACCTTCCTACGGATAATCATGGAGCGAGTGTTTGTCTCGTGACACCATGATGTATGTCGGAGAGGTTGCAACTTGGGAACTTTTTAGAACCCGGTTACTATTATCCAAAGCCCTAGATTCACCGGACAACGTGTCCACCCATGACTCCTTGACTTTGAACCTCAACCCACCATGTTTTCTCCGTACTTGAATGTGATCATGCATACATGAATACATGCATAAACTTTTTTCCATGCATTTATCGAAGGGCTTAGACAAATTGAATTTGTAAACATTACAGGTATGGGGAAGACTAAGTCTTACAAGTTCAAGGAAGTGGATTTGGCTGGTTTGAGAGATTTGACACTCAAGGTCAAGAATCCGGTTGGTTTCCGACACCGTTATGGGGATTTACTTACTATTCTCTGGACTAATGTGGATGAGAAGCTTGTGCACACTCTAGTGCAATTCTATGATCGGGATTATCGGAGCTTCACTTTTTCTGACTTTCAGTTGATGCCTACCCTAGAGGCTTATTCCTCCTTGACAGGTTTACCTATAGCCAAAGGAACACCTTTCGCGGGACTTGAGCATCCTCCTACTCCTTTGGTTATTGCTAAAGATCTCTATCTCAAGACCACCGATGTCTCCAAGAATCTTATCACTAAGGCTCACATCCGAGGGTTCACTTCGAAGTATCTACTTGAGAAAGCCAACCTCAAAACTACTTGTCAAGACACTCTTGAGGCTATTCTTGCACTACTCATCTATGGGCTTATTCTCTTTCCAAATCTTGATGACTTCGTGGACATGAATGCTATTATGATCTTCCACTCCAAGAATCCGGTTCCTACTTTGCTAGCTGACACATACCATGCTATTCACGATCGATCCGGCAAGGGTCGTGGATACATTCTTTGCTGTGTACCTCTCCTCTATAGCTGGTTTATTTCACACCTTCCGAAGTCTTTCCATGATAATCCAGAGAATTGGTCTATATCACAGAGGATCATGGCTCTCACCCCTAATTAAGTGGTTTGGCTCACTCCCGCTGCTAGAGTCAAAGAGATTATCCTTGGTGGTGGAAAGTTTCTTAATGTACCTCTTCTTGGTACCCTGGGTGGAATCAACTATAACCCGGGGCTTGCCTTGCGACAATTTGGTTTCCCAATGAAAGAGAAGCCTATCTATCTTGCTACATCTCCTTACTTCTTCCATTACTCTAATGCTCCCACAGGAATAAGAGAAGATTTCATAGAGGCTTGGTCCAAACTTCGAAAGAAAGAGGTGAAGCACATGGGTGTGAGGTCCGGTGTTGCTCATGAGGCCTATACACAGTGGGTGATAAACCAAGCTGAGAAGATTGGTATGCCTTACCCCGCCATGAGATATGTGTCTGCATCCATTCCAACCATGCCTTTGCCTCTACTACCACCTACTCAGGAGATGTATCAGGAGCATCTAGCTATGGAGAGTCGGGAGAAGCATCAGTGGAGGACTAGATATTATGAGGCTGAGAATTTGATCATGACTTTGGATGGAAAAGATGAGCAGAAGACTCATGAGGTCTTGACTCTGAAGAAAGAGTTGGCTAAGGCTAGGAGAGAAATTGAAGAAAAGGATAAGTTGCTTATGAGAGACTCCATGAGGGCTAGGGGTGCCCGTAACTTCTATGCCCGATACAGTAGCTATGAGTCTGAGACTGAGTCTGAGGATGACCCTTCCACTTCCTATCCTTGAGGATTTCTATTTTCTGTTGTTATTCCCAGTTGCTCATGTTGTTTTACATTTCAAAGTCTATCCCTTGGCTTAGTATTTCAAAGGGAATTATCCTGTAAGACCTTGTGATGTTTGAATGTTTCGTCTGATTTTGATGTTTCAGTTGTTTAGTAATGTTTATGAATTTCTAATTTGTCTAAAACCCTTCGATAACACAAAAAATAGTCTTTTTTGCATATGCATTAACACATCTCATGCATCATATGCATTCATTGGTCACAAAAAACTTCCCTCGTGCTCATTGCCTCCTGGTTTTTCCGCCGCAGTCTGAAAAGTGGCTCGTGCACGCAAGATTCACCAACCAGATAGAGTTCATCACACAAGATTATACAAGAGAAGAAACATGGCTAACTTTGAAGAAGAAAATGCTCTGTTCCGCGCTGAATTGGCTGCTATGAAAGAAGACTTGGCTAAGGCTCATGACACTATGTCTACTCTGATGGCTGCGCAAGAACAACCAGCCACATCTGTTCCAGCTTCTACTGAGATGATTCCATCCATCCCACTGTCTACTGTGGCTTCTGATGCTCGTTTTGTCATGCCCAATGGGCGTCCCTATGGACTGTCAGCTTTCTATGCTCCTAATACTGCGGCTGGTATCTCTGGTTTTGCCAATCAAGGACAGATTCCTGTGACAACTTTTGCTGGTACAAGTACCTCTATGCCTCAAGTGACTACTGTTGTTACCGATCCTGTTGTGCACACTGTGCAACAAGTAATTGATGTTGACACTCCGCGTGGACAAGACCCTATAGTGGAGGCTATGAGAGAACAATTGAGAGAGCTAGCCGGAGAACTCCGAGAGGTTAAAGCTAGCCGTGTGGGAACGGGGTTTCTGCTAAGGCTCGTGATCTATGCCTGGTGTCCCGATTTGAGGTTCCTAAGAAGTTTAAGGTACCAGATTTTGACAAGTACAATGGATCTTCTTATCCACATAGCCATGTCATTCGGTATGTCCGAAAAATGGCCAACTACGCAGATAATGATGCACTGATGATCCACTGCTTCCAGGATAGTTTGATGGAAGATGCGGCAGACTGGTACACTAGTTTGAGCAAAGACAATATCCATACTTTTGAGGAACTCACACCTGCTTTTGAGAATCATTATGAGTTCAACACCCGTTTGAAGCCGAATAGGGATTCTCTTAAGTCTTTGTCTCAGAAGTCAGATGAAACATTCCGTGAATATGCTCAAAGATGGAGAGGGGCAGCTGCTCGTGTTTCTCCTCGGCTTGATGAGGAAGAGCTGACGCAGACATTCCTGAAAACTTTGAAGAAGAAATATGTTGAAAGAATGATAGTCTCTGCACCAAATAATTTCTCCGACATGGTTACTATGGGAACTCGTCTAGAGGAGGCTGTCAGAGAAGGCATCATTGTTCTTGAAAAAGGTGAGTCCTCAACTAGCGCGCCAAAGAAGTATGGTAATGGCCACCATAAGAAGAAAGAATCCGAAGTAGGGATGGTATCTGGTAACCAGTCTACAACTGCTGCTCAGTTACCTCTGCCCTACCAATATATGCAGTACTCTCAACATCCTTTCTTCCCACCATTCTACCAGCAATATCCTCTGCCACCGGGTCAACCATCAGTGCCTGTTAATGCCATTGCTCAGCAAGTACAACAGCAGCCTCCTGCTCAACAGCCACAGCAGCAACAACAGGGTCCTCGACCCAAGACTTATTTTCCACCAATACCAATGCGGTATGCTGACTTGCTCCCAACTCTACTTGCTAAGGGACATTGTGTCACCAGACCAGGCAAGCCTCCGCCTACGCCATTGCCTCCCAGGTTCCGACAGGACCTCACATGTGAATTCCATCAGGGCGCTCAAGGCCACGATGTAGAAGGTTGCTATGCTCTGAAGTATGTTGTGAAGGACCTGATAGACAGAGGACGGTTGACTTTTGAAAATAGTGTTCCTCATGTTCTTGACAATCCACTTCCAAACCATGCTGTTGTTAACATGATTGAGGCTTTCGAAGGAGTTCGTGTTCCTCGAGAGGCTCCCACTCTAGATGTCCGTAATGTTGCTACTCCTTTGGTGCCGCTACATGTCAAACTTTGCCAAGCTTCTTTGTTTAATCACGATCATGCTTCTTGTTCAGAATGTCTTCAAAATCCTATGGGTTGTTGTGTGGTGCAAGGTGATATACAAAGCCTAATGGATAGCAAACACTTGATTGCCAGTGATGTTTGTGTAATTGTGCCAGTATTTCATGATTCTCCTCCTGGGAGTGTGTAACATCCCAGACTGCTTACAGGATTGCCGACTAACCCCACAAACCAACACGAGTCTTTTCAGCATGCTTTGTCCTCACTCACATGCTTACCGGGAAACTTCCCGGTAGGTCACCCATCCTAGTACTACTCCAAGCCAAACACGCTTAACTGTGGAGTTCCTATGGATTGAGCTCCCGAAAAGAAAATGCATCTTGTTGATATGGGTAGTACCTAACAATTCTTATAAGCCTTCCTTCAACCATGTAGTCCCATACCTACACGGCCTCCGGATCCCTCTCATTCCGATGTGTTTCGGTTCCTTCTATTATCGTGGGGTCATCCTTACGGATAGTGCCCATTCCACCTGGCGGGAACCTTTCGTATCCACCTAGTGGGATATCGAAAGCCACGACGTGGGTGTTACATGCCCACCAGCTTCCGCTTGGTTCGTCCCCGAACCACATCGTACTGAGAGAGGTCTGAACTGATACCAACTGTAACATCCCAGACTGCTTACAGGATTGCCGACTAACCCCACAAACCAACACGAGTCTTTTCAGCATGCTTTGTCCTCACTCACATGCTTACCGGGAAACTTCCCGGTAGGTCACCCATCCTAGTACTACTCCAAGCCAAGCACGCTTAACTGTGGAGTTCCTATGGATTGAGCTCCCGAAAAGAAGATGCATCTTGTTGATATGGGTAGTACCTAACAATTCTTATAAGCCTTCCTTCAACCATGTAGTCCCATACCTACACGGCCTCCGGATCCCTCTCATTCCGATGTGTTTCGGTTCCTTCTATTATCGTGGGGTCATCCTTACGGATAGTGCCCGTTCCACCTGGCGGGAACCTTTCGTATCCACCTAGTGGGATATCGAAAACCACGACGTGGGTGTTACAGAGTGTGCCTCAGACTAGGAATGTTGAACCCTTAGTGATCAGACTACCTGGCCCAGTATCTTATGCCTCTACTAAGGCAATTCCCTACAAGTATGATGCAACTATGATTGAGAACGGGGTAGAAGTGCCTCTGGTATCCCCAGCTACAGTTGATAACGTTGCTGAAGAAATTACAACTCTGAGAAGTGGAAAGGTCCGTCCACCCTTGTTTCAAAAGAAGATGGTTACACCTATTGCCACAGTAACTCCACCAGTTGCTCCTCCTGTTGACAAGTACGCCGGCCCATCAGGCCAGTCTATTGAAGAGTCTAATCTGGACGAAATTCTGAGGCTTGTTAAAAAGAGCGATTATAAGATTGTTGACCAGCTGCTGCAGACTCCGTCAAAAATATCCATCTTGTCTTTACTCCTGAGCTCAGAAGCTCACAGGAAAGTGTTGATGAAAGTGCTGGAACAGGCCTATGTTGATCATGAAGTCTTCGTGGATCAGTTCGATGGAATAGTGGGTAACATCACTGCTTGCAATAACTTGGGGTTTGGTGACGATGAGCTCCCCGAAGCAGGAAAATACCACAACTTAGCTTTGCATATCTCAGTGCACTGTAAGTCTGACATGATATCTAATGTGTTGGTGGACACTGAATCATCCTTAAATGTAATGCCTGAGTCTACACTGAGACAGTTGAGTCATCACGGAATTTCTCTAAGGGGAAGTAGCTATTTGGTTAAGGCTTTCGACGGATCTCGCAAAGATGTTCTTGGAGAGGTAGATCTACCAATCACCATTGGTCCTGAGACATTCCAGATCACTTTCCAGGTCATGGACATCAATGCTTCTTACAGTTGTCTCCTCGGAAGACCGTGGATTCACGACGCTGGGGCAGTAACTTCTACTCTACATCAGAAACTCAAGTTTGTGAGGAATGGGTCCGCTGAAGGGACGACATTTCAAGGCTTGACTGTTGAAGGTGCAGAGCCCCGGAGGGCTAGTGCTAGTATGGCTTCATTGAAAGACGCCCAGAAAGCTGTTCAAGAAGGGCAAGCTGCTGGCTGGGGCAAAGTGATACAGATTTTGGAGAACAAGCGCAAAGAAGGCCTTGGGTTCTCCCCGACCTCAAGTGTCTCAACATGAACTTTCTATAGTGCTGGGTTTATCAATGCTATTGCTGAAGATGCTGCTGAAAGTAGTTATGTGCCCACGTTTGTTGTACCAGGAGGCACTGTGAGAAATTGGGAGGCCATTGATGTTCCTTTAGTCATGCATGCTTCCATGTAATGTGTCTTGTTGCTCATGCTTTTCTTTGTTTTCAAAATAACAATCCTTTCGCTCTGCCTAAGGCGAAAGTGATATCTTTGTAAGGGCATGTTTGTTTCGGCATTGCCGTTGTCAATAAAAGTTGTCGTCTTTCCCGCGACTCTTTGTTTTTTTTTACTTTTTAGTGCCTTTTTCTTGGAAATAATGGTAATGCCAGAAAAAACCAAAACGTCTGTATTTTCTTATTAATTTTAAAAATCTGCATGAAAAACATTTTTTCTAAACATCATCCCAATCATATTATGCAGATTGAACCATAATAAACCCGTTGAACACAGTGACCCTATGGTTCCTCCAAATTTTGAATTCCCTGTATATGAAGCCGAAGATGAGGAGGATGATGAAGAGATACCATATGAGATCACTCGACTGCTTGAGCAAGAAAGAAGAGCTATTCAGCCTCACCAGGAAGAAATTGAGCTTATCAACCTGGGTACTGAAGAGAACAAGCGAGAGATCAAGATTGGTGTTGCACTCGAGCCAGAAGTGAAAAAGAAGGTCACTCAGCTTCTCCATGATTATCCAGATGTCTTCGCATGGTCCTATGAAGATATGTCGGGTTTAGATCCCAAGATTGTGGAACATCGGATACCGACAAGACCTGAATGCCCTCCCGTCAAACAGAAATTGAGAAGATCGCGTCCAGACATGGCTCTTAAGATTAAGGCTGAGGTGCAAAAGCAAATTGATGCGGGTTTCCTCATGACAGCCGAATATCCTGAGTGGATTGCCAACATTGTACCAGTACCAAAGAAGGATGGGAAAGTTCGAATGTGTGTTTATTACAGAGATCTGAATAAAGCCAGTCCAAAAGATAACTTCCTATTACCTCATATTGATGTGCTTGTTGACAATACTGCTCAGTCTAAAGTATTCTCCATTATGGATGGTTTCTCCGGCTATAACCAGATACAGATGTCACCTGAAGATAGAGAAAAGACGTCCTTCATCACTCCATGGGGAACATTCTGTTATAAAGTGATGCCGTTCGGCTTGATAAATGCTGGTGCTACCTATCAAAGAGGTATGACTACTCTATTTCATGATATGATTCACAAAGAAATGGAAGTATATGTTGATGACATGATTGTGAAATCATGTGATGAGGAGCAGCATGTTGTGTATTTGAAAAAGATGTTTGAAAGATTGAGAAAGTACAAGCTGCGATTGAATCCTAACAAGTGTACATTTGGTGTAAGATCTGGAAAGTTGCTAGGCTTCATTATCAGCCAAAGAGGCATTGAAGTTGATCCTGACAAAGTCCGAGCCATCAGAGAGATGCCGACCCCTCAAACTGAAAAGCAAGTCAGAGGTTTCCTCGGACGCCTGAATTACATTTCAAGATTTATATCCCACATGACTACTACCTGTGGACCAATTTTCAAATTGCTCAGAAAGAACCAGCCTGTGGTATGGAATGATGAATGCCAGGAAGCTTTTGATAGCATTAAAGAATACCTGTTGGAACCACCTATCCTTGTCCCGCCAGTGGAAGGAAGACCTTTGATTATGTATCTGTCAGTCTTAGATGATTTCGTGGGCTGTGTTCTCGGTCAACAAGACGAGACTGGAAAGAAAGAACATGCTATCTACTATCTGAGTAAGAAATTCACCGACTGTGAGACTCGGTATACAATGCTTGAAAAGACTTGTTGTGCTTTAGCTTGGGCTGCCAAACGCCTGCGTCATCATATGGTGAATCATACAACTTGGTTGATATCCCGAATGGATCCAATTAAGTACATCTGTGAGAAGCCTGCTGTTACTGGAAAGATTGCACGTTGGCAAATGTTGTTGTCTGCATATGATATTGTGTACAAAGCTCAGAAAGCAATCAAAGGAAGTATCCTTGCTGAGCATCTTGCTTGTCAACCTCTTGATGATTACCAGCCAATTAAGTTTGATTTCCCTGATGAAGAGATTATGTATCTGAAAGCAAAAGACTGTGAAGAGCCACTGATCAATGAAGGGCCGAATCCCAATAGCAAATGGGGATTGGTGTTTGATGGTGCTGTCAATGCTTATGGTAAAGGAATTGGGGCCATCATTGTAACTCCGCAGGGGCACCACATTCCTTTCACTGCTCGAATAACTTTTGAATGCACGAACAACATAGCTGAATATGAAGCATGCATCTTGGGCATTGAAGAAGCTATTGACCTGAGAATTAAGCACCTTGACATCTATGGAGATTCTGCACTTATTATTAATCAGATAAAAGGTGAATGGGAGACTCATCATGAGAAGCTGATCCCTTACCGTGACTATGCAAGACGTCTGTTGACATACTTTACAAAGGTTAAGCTGCATCATATCCCTCGGGATGAAACCAGATAGCTGATGCTCTTGCTACTTTGTCTTCCATGTTTCGTGTGAATCACTGGAATGACGTGCCCGTAATCAAGGTGCAGCGTCTTGATAGACCCGCTCACGTGTTTACTGTTGAAAATATTCCGGATCAGGCTGATGAAGATGTGAATGATAGAAAACCTTGGTATTATAATATCAAACAGTTCTTGCAGAATCGTGAATATCCACCTGGCACTTCCAACAGGGACAAAAAGACCCTGAGGAGATGGGCTAGTAGATTCCTTCTGGACGGAGAAATCCTATACAAGAGGAATTATGATATGGTCTTGTTGAGATGTGTTAATAAACAAGAAGCTGAGAAATTGATGCACGATGTACATGATGGCACTTTTGGAACCCATGCTACAGGTCATACCATGTCAAGAAAATTGTTAAGAGCCGGCTATTACTGGATAACTATGGAGCGTGACTGCAACAGACATGCTAAGAGATGCCACAAATGTCAAATCTATGCTGATAAGATTCATGTGCCTCCACATGCCCTCAATGTTATTTCTTCCCCATGGCCTTTCTCTATGTGGGGCATTGACATGATCGGAAGAATTGAACCAAAAGCTTCCAATGGACATCGTTTCATTCTAGTGGCAATTGACTATTTCACCAAATGGGTTGAAGCTGCTTCCTATGCCAATGTGACCAAGCAAGTGGTAGTGAAGTTTATCAAGAATAACATCATCTGTCGATATGGTGTTCCTAAAAGATCATCACTGACAATGGTTCCAATCTGAACAATAGCATGATGCAAGCTTTATGTGAAGAATTCAAGATTGAACATCATAACTCTTCTCCTTATAGACCTCAGATGAATGGTGCAGTTGAGGCCGCTAACAAGAACATCAAGAGTATTGTTCAAAAGATGGTCACTACTTACAAAGACTGGCATGAGATGTTACTGATCGCCTTGAATGGTTATCGTACTACAGTGCGCAGTTTAACTGGGGCAACCCCTTTCTCTTTGGTATATGGCATGGAAGCAGTTCTCCCTCTGGAAGTGGAGATTCCATCTCTTCGAGTGATCATGGAAGCAAAATTAACCGAGGCTGAATGGTGTCAAAGTCGGTATGATTAGTTGAATTTGATTGAAGAGAAACGTATGGATGCTATGGCTCATGGACAGTTGTATCAAGTACGAATGAAGAATGCTTTTGACAAGAAAGTCCGACCTCGAGAATTCAAGGAAGGTGAACTTGTATTGAAAAGAAGGATAAGCCACCAACCCGACCCAAGGGGCAAGTGGACACCTAACTATGAAGGTCCTTATGTTGTCAAGAAGGCTTTCTCTGGTGGTGCTTTGATCCTTACACACATGGATGGTGTTGAACTTCCGAATCCTGTAAATGCCGATATAGTCAAGAAATACTTTGTCTAAAAAGAAAAGAACAGCGTGGTAGGTCAAAAACCCGAAAGGGCGGCCTAGGCAAAAATGCGCTTCCCGGTGGGTCGAAAACCCGAAAGGGCGATCCAGGCTAAAGTTAGGGACAAAAAAATGAATATGAAAAAGCTCGCTGAGATTGTACGCAACTCAGGCAAAAATGAGCGCCTCGATGAGCCGAAAACCCGAAAGGGCGGTTCATGCAAAAATGAGGTTGATAATAAAAGACAAGTAACTATATCTGGAAAATCACCAACACTCCTTGGGGCATCTACAACTGTCAATGATCATCTTCATCAGAGGCTTCTGTACTTGTGAATTCAAAATTTCTATGAAATGTAGCGGTCATCGTGTTCAATGTACCACCAACCAATAAAATCACCATTTTTCAAGCTTTGTAAATCCGTGGAGTTATGCCTTTGGCTGACTCTCACTCTTCTACATCAATTTGAGCCTGTACTATTGTTTGAAACTCTACTCTCTTTCTACTTTCAATGCTATATACAAAATAATTTCTTTCTATTTTGATAATGTCAATGTCTGAAACAAACATTTTTGAAAATTGAAAAAATCTTTTTCCATCTATTTTGAAAGCAAACCTGAGCAATAGGGCACATTCCAGTGAAACATGCATGAATAAACGAGTGTCAATGTCTATTTCAATACATGTTACAAGCAAGTTGTTCCCCAAGATGATATGTGGTCAATGGCAAGAATGAAAAAACAGAATAAAGAGGAAAAAAGAAAATGAAAAGCTCGCTAAGTCGAAAACCCGGAAGGGCGGCTTTGGCAAAAATGAGCACCCCGCTGATTGACAACCTATGAAGGCAATTCAGGCAAAAATGGGGCAATGAAAAGAATTTATTCCCGGTGAATCGAAAACCCGAAAGGGCGGTTCAGGCAAAAATGGGATTGAAAAATGAAAAAATATGAAAAGCATTGACCACAGATGCAAACATCCAATGTTTACCCAGCACTGACACGCCTAGCAACGGCGACCTGCATCAAAGAATCTTCAAAGGTTCCTCCTCTACAAGTTTTCTTGCCCTCAGCCATGGTTTTGATACGTCTCTCAACGACGGTCTCTCCAAAGAGGATTTCCATGTGAACATGTTATAGCACGAGCCACTACGTGCCCAATCTTCCCATGTTTCGTCTGTCTTGTTATACCCTAATTTTGGACCTAAAAATACCAACTCAATTCTTCTTTTCTTGCATTTCAAGTCATTTGATATGTCTCTGATCAATTGCATCCTTCTCTGCATTTTATTTCAATATTATTTGCAAAATTCATGTAAAAGGGTATTTTAGTCATTTCCTGCATTTAACTCATTTTTATCCTTGAAAATTGTTTGAGTCTTTTAAATTGGTTTGTATAAGTCCTTGTTTCAACCTCATGTCAAAATTCATTTCAGAAAACATCAGTTGAGTCATTTTTTAGTCAGTTTAGCCCCTAGGGGCATTTTAGTCATTTCATGTGATAAAATTTCTTTTCAGTCTTTTAAAAATTTGTTCGAGTCTTTTCATTTGGTTAGAATAAGTCTCTGTTTCATTCCTATGTCAAAATCCATTTTTTAAATTGCATTTGAAGTCATTTTGAGTCAGTTTTGCCCCTAGGGGCATTTTAGTCTTTTCATGTGTTAAAACCCTGTTTAAATTCTAAAAATTGTCTCTGAGTATTTCAATTCGCTCGTATAAACTCTTGCTTTAATCCCTTGTTAAAAAATCTTTTTAAAATTGCATTTGAGTCGTTTTTAGTCGTTTTAGTCCCTAGGGGCATTTTGGTCATTTCACATAATATCTCTGTTTCATTTTAATCTGCTTTGTTGTGTTTAATCGTCTCGCTTTACGTTAATTTTCATTTTTACTTTTTCAATTCAATTTTAGTTTAATTTTCATTTTTAGTCCGCGCACTTTTGTTATTTACGTTTTAATCCCTTTTAAGTTTGTTAGAGTCCAAGTGCCATGTGTCCAAATGCTATTGGTCCTTAAGAGTTTGTTACAAGTCTAGTGCCACATGTCCCACTCCAATTGGTCCAAAGCTTACCACATCACCTATATAAGTCAAAGGCATGGTCAATTTTCAACACAATTAATCATTCAATTATTACCAATCATTTTCCCACAAAAAAATTCCACAAAAAAATCACAAAAACTTTCTTTCCTTTCCCTCTTTTCTTTCTCTCACGTGACACAACTTCCACCACCTCTAACCACCTCCTTTCACCACCATAACAAACCATCTCCACCACCCTAACAACCTTTTTCCACCCTCCAAACCACCACAACAACCTCCTTCTTCCTCATCCCACTACCAATCTTCATCCCTAACCTCCATAACCACCACAACCTCACCATAATCCTCCATCAATTCCACCAATTTTCATCAAATCAAATAACGCAAAAAAGAAACTCCCAAACCGCAAGCTTCAAATCTCATAATCATTTCCAATTCCAAACGAGTCTCGTGAGTTTCAACAACAAAGGTTTAACAAGCTTCGAACGGAATCGCAGCAAGGCACGTGAATCAAAAGGAAGGAAGAAGAGGACAGAACAGCAGCAAAACGAAGAGGAAGGAGGGTTCGAATTCTGGTCGTGAGCAAGGAGGAGCCTCACAGCTTGCTTTCGAAACTGAAATCACAAGGAAGAGGTAATTGATTCTCACCTTCTTGACTTCGCATGTTCCTTCTCCGATCTGCTCATAATTTCTTCTTCTTCGTCGAAACTGAATCCGGATTCGTAATAAGCATGAAAAGTGATTCTAAAAAATGTAAAAAAACTTGAAAACGGAGGAGTTCTTGAAACTCCGACGCGGTGGTGCAACTCCTGGCCACCGCGCCGGCGTGATAAGCTTGCCGGATTGGTTTTGTTTCCAACGAAGGAGAAGACATGAAGAAGAGCCTTGTTGTGTTTTGCGTTTCCTATGCTTGCTGGATTTGCTTTATATGATGCTAATAGTTATGCATGTGGGCTTGGGCTTTGTTTGGCTTTTAGTTTTATTTTGTACTAGTTTCTTTACTATCTTGACACTATTGTTTGCTGTTTACACTACTGTGAGTTTTAAAACCTCTACGAACAATTCCAAAAAAGTACCTATTATTTTCCTTTTGATATTTTTGTTGATTCTTGATGGTTCTTGCATGTTAGTACTGGAAAAGATATGTGAAAACTTTTTGTCTTGTGTTAATTCATTTTCTTTTCAATTTTGTAAAAAAAACCTTGTTAAAAAACTCTAAAGCTAGTGAATTCTCTTGCATTTGTTTTTGATGATTAAGACTCGTTTCCTATGACCTTTGGCACGTTGAGGATTGATGAAAAATGTATGAGAAGTTGCTTGTGATTTATGTTGCTTTTTGTCACATTTTGTGAAGTCTTTTTGCACATTTTAGCTCCAATATTTTGGCTCATGATAATGGTTATTTGATGAGTGATCTTAGGGTGTTATTTGTTGCATAATATGTAGTGTTTGGTGCTGTTTGGAATGTGTGGTAATTGGTTGCTTAGTTAGCAAGTTGTTTGTTATCTTAATGTGTGATTAGTGCAAAGATGGGCTTAATTTCATACCAATGATTCCTTGGCTTATAATCCTCTTGTGACTCTCACATTGGGGCTGAATCTAAAAATCTTTGAAAACATCAAAATGTGAGAGTTATGGACTTCTTGCTAGCTTAGGAATTTTTGGTGTTTTGTTAAGTGCATTTTGCCACCTTTTGTTGTTTTTACCATGTTGATACGCTTTACTTTCTTGCCACTTTTTCCTACTATCCTATGCTTATTATTACTAACCATTTGTTCATTGTTTCATTCATTCATAAGCATTCCATATCTCATCTCTTTCTCCACTTTCATTTCTTGCACTTTAATTTCGTGCCATTTAATTTGTACAAAAAATTAGAATGTAAATACTTAGGAGTTTTTGTATTTTACTTTTATGCAATTGTAATTTCTTGGCAAAGGGGCCATAGAATGTATCTAGGGTGTGATGTAATAAGGACAATGGACTCTAATAATGTACACCGACACAAGCACCGACACATGCACACACTTCACTTTAGATAAATAGCTAGAATATGCATGTTTAGATGTATGTTTAGGATTATATGTTTAGATGTATGCCTAGGTCTTATACTTAGAAAAAAAACCAATTTTCCAAACAAATGTGAACAACTTCACTCAAATCTTTTCCAAATAAACCTTGGGATCCAATATCCCATTGTATTTTCTTTTCCATTTTCTTAATCAAATTTCAATGAAAATAATCAAACTTTGACCTCTTTTGCAATTCACTAATTCAACCTCACTATTTCCTAATCTCATGCCCTTGAGGCCCCTTTCTATTCTTCAAAATCCATTTTCAAACTTAAAATCAACCAACAAAAACAAAAACATTTTTGAGAGAGAACTACGGTGGATTTGATCCCTTAAGCGGGTACGTAGGCAAGGAACAAAATTCCTTCAATTCAACTAAAATAAAAATCCAAAAACATTCTTCTCCCTCCAATTCTTCACTTAGAATCCCTTTAGGTCTAACAACATCTTTCAAAATAGCATTTAAAAATAAAGCGCGCGCGTAGAAATTAAAGACGGTTCCTATAGATTACTATAGTCGTTATGGGTGCCTAACACCTTCCCGTAGCGAAAACAACTCCCGTACCTCGATTCTCAAGGGTTTTGCTTACTTTTTCCCTTCCCAAGAAAAAATAAGATATCACCGGTTAAAAAGGTTCAAACGTAATCAATGTTTGACACCCGAAAACCAAGATAAAACAGCTGGCGACTCCACTGGGGATTCGAGAGTTACGCCTAGTCTTTATTTCCACGCTTGCGCTTGTATTTTTACTTACTTGCTTTCCTATGTGAATAAATGTTTAAATTCTTGCAAACGTGTGGGGTGAGAATATCAAAAGTCCTGCACCCGGGCTGAGTGAACTTAGGATTTAGGGGGGATA
The DNA here is from genome assembly GCF_051527215.1 of Medicago sativa. NCBI lineage: Eukaryota > Viridiplantae > Streptophyta > Magnoliopsida > Fabales > Fabaceae > Medicago > Medicago sativa. The sequence continues at coordinate 7,094,681 of NC_140754.1, forward strand.
TAATCGACAATTCATTCCGGGGGTTGCCTCGTGTTTTGGATTATGCGATCAATCCCACATAGCTGAGGCATTTTGGAGGTGATGTTGTCGGCGCGAGTTGTCGCGTTTAGGCACTTTACTTCTAATTGTTCTATGACGCTATGAACCGTAGATAACCAAACCCATCCATGGCCATTTTCTAGGATGTAGTGCGGAGGCTAAACCGAGTGTCGTCTCGAGTTTTAGTCGTCACGCGATACTACACTCAAGTTAGACCTTCCACGTATAATCATGGAGCGAGAGTTGTCTCGTGACACCATGAGATACGTCGGAGAGGTTGCAACTTGGGAACCTTTTTAGAACCCGGTTACTATTATCCTAAAACCCTAGTTTCACCGGACACCGTGTCCACCCATGACTCCTCGACTTTGAACTTCAAACCCACCATGTTTTCTCCGAACTTGAACATAATCATGCATTCATGCATACATGCATACATGCATAAACCTTTTTGTCATGCATTGTTATCGAAGGGCTTAGACAAGTTGAAATTGTAAACATTGTAGGGATGAAGATGACTAAATCCTACAGGTTCAAGGAAGTGGATTTGGCTAGTTTGAGGGATTTGGCACTCAAGATTGAGGATCCGACTGGTTTCCGACGCCGTTACGGGGCTTTACTTCCTATTCTCCATACTAATGTGGATGAGAAGCTTGTGCACACTCTAGTGCAATTCTATGATCCGGGGTATCGGTGCTTTACTTTCCCAGACTTCCAGTTGGTGCCTACTCTAGAGGCTTATTCTTCCTTGATGGGTTTATCTATTGCTAAGGGGGTACCTTTCTCAGGACCTGAAAATCCTCTTCCTCCATTGGTTATTGCTAAAGATCTCTATCTCAAGACCACCGATGTCTCCAAGAATCTTGTTACTAAAGCACATATCCGAGGGTTCACTTCAGAGTATCTTCTTGGGAAAGCCAACCTCAATACCACTTGTCAGGACACTCTTGAGGCTATTCTTGCACTTCTCATCTATGGGCTTATTCTCTTTCCGAATCTGGATGGCTTCGTGGACATGAATGCTATTATGATCTTCCACTCCAAGAATCCGGTTCCTACTTTGCTAGCTGACACATACCATGCTATTCACGATCGTTCCAGCAAAGGTCGTGGATACATTCTTTGTTGTGTGCCTCTCCTCTATAGGTGGTTTATTTCGCACCTTCCGCAGTCTTTCCACGACAATCCGAGGAATTGGTCTATTTCACAGAGGATTATGGCTCTCACTCCTAATGAAGTGGTTTGGCTCACTCCCGCTTCTAGGGTCAAGGAAATCATCTTTGGTGATGGAAAGTTTCTTAATGTACCTCTTCTTGGTACCCGGGGTGGAATCAACTACAACCCGGAGCTGGCTTTGCGACAATTTGGTTTCCCGATGAAAGATAAACCCATCAATCTTGCTACAGCTCCTTACTTCTTTCACTACTCCAATGCCCCCACGGGAATTAGAGAGGATTTCATGGAAGCTTGGACCAAGCTTCGGAAGAAAGAGGTGAAGCATATGGGTGTAAGGTCTGGTATCGCTCATGAGGCCTATACACAGTGGGTGATAAACCGAGCTGAGGAGGCTGGTACGCCTTACCCCTCTATGAGATATGTGTCTGCATCTGTTCCTACCATGCCTCTGCCTCTACTCCCACCTACCCAGGAGATGTATCAGGAGCACCTAGCTATGGAGAGTCGGGAGAAGCATCAGTGGAGAGCTAGATACTACGAGGCTGAGAACTTGATCATGACTTTGGATGGAAAGGATGAGCAGAAGACTCATGAGGTCTTGACACTGAAGAAAGAGTTAGCTAAAGCTAAGAGAGAGATCGAGGAGAAAGATAGGCTGCTTATGAGGGACTCCAAGAGGGCTAGGAGTGCCCGTGACTTCTACGCACGATACTGCAGCTATGAGTCCGACTCTGAGGACGACGCTTCCACTTCCTATGCTTGAGGATTTCCATTTCCTGTTGTTATTTCCTTTTGTTTATGTTAAAATTGTCTTGTAAAACTACATGTTGTTGTTTGTTTCCCGTTTACGTTAATTGTTGTTTGGTAATGTTTACAAGTTCATAATTTGTCTAAAACCCTTCGATAACCTAAAAAGAGTCTTTTTTGCATATACATCAACACATTTCATGCATCATATGCATTCATTGGCTACAAAAAACTTCTCTCGTGCTCATTGCCTCCTGGTTTTGTCCGCCGCAGTCTGAAAAGTGGCTCGTGTTCGCAAAGTCTACCAACCAGACAGAATTCATCAAACAAGATTTCACAAGAGAAGGATGATGGCTAATTTTGAAGAAGAGAATGCTCAGCTCCGTGCCGAACTGGCTGCTATGAAAGAAGACTTGGCTAAGGCTCATGACGCTATGTCCGCTATGATGGCTTCACAGGAACAGCCAGCCACTTCTATTCCAGTTACTGCTGAGGTGATTCCCTCTATCCCACTATCTACTGTGGCTACTGATGCTCGTTTTGTTATGCCCAACGGCCGTCCTTATGGCCTCTCAGCTTACTACTCTCCTAATACTGCTGCTGGTGTCTCTGGTTTTGCTGGTCAAGGACAGATTCCTGTGTCTACTGCTATGCCTCAAGTAACTACTGTTGTTACCGACCCTATTGTACACACTGTGCAACAGGTGGTTGATGTTGACACTCCGCGTGGACAAGATCCCGCAATGGAAGCTATGAAGAGACAGTTAAGGGAGTTGGCTGGAGAACTCCGTGAGGTCAAGGCTAGCCGAGGAAACAATGGTGCTCCTACTAAAGCTCGTGATCTATGCTTGGTATCCCGATTTGAGGTTCCTAAGAAATTCAAAGAGCCAGAATTTGACAAGTACAATGGGACTTCTTGCCCACATAACCATGTTATCCGGTATGTCAGAAAGATGGCTAACTACGCCGACAATGATGCACTGATGATCCACTGCTTTCAGAGTAGCTTGACAGATGATGCAGCAGATTGGTACACTAGTCTGAGCAAAGATAACATCCATACCTTTGAGGAACTCGCTGCTGCTTTCGAAGGTCAATATGAGTTCAACACCCGTCTGAGGCCAAACAGGGACTCTCTTAAAGCCCTATCTCAGAAATCAGATGAAACCTTCCGTGAGTATGCTCAAAGGTGGAGAGGGGCAGCTGCTCGTGTTTCTCCCCGACTTGATGAGGAAGAGTTGACACAGACATTCCTGAAGACTCTGAAGAAGGAATACAAGGAGAGAATGATAGTCTCTGCCCCAAACAACTTCTCTGATATGGTTACAATGGGCACTCGATTAGAGGAGGCCGTCCGAGATGGTATTATTGTCCTTGAGAAAGGTGAATCATCAAACAGTGCACCAAAGAAGTACGGTAACGGTCATCACAAGAGAAAAGAATCTGATGTAGGGATGGTGTCTGGTAACCCGTCTGCAGCAGCCATGCAACTACCTTTGCCCTATCAATACATGCAATACTCTCAACATCCTTTCTTCCCACCATTCTACCAACAATATCCTTTGCCACCGGGTCAACCACCAATGCCCGTCAATGTTATCCCTCAGCAAACACAACAACAGCCTCCTGCTCAACAGCAACGACAGCAACAACAGGGTCCCCGACCCAAGCCTTCTTTTCCACCAATACCAATGCGGTATGGTGAGCTGCTCCCAACTCTATTGGCTAAGGGACACTGCGTCACCAGACCAGGCAAGCCTCCGCCTAATCCATTACCTCCCAGGTTCCGTCAAGACCTAACATGCGAATTCCATCAGGGTGCTCAAGGCCATGATATTGAAGGTTGCTTTGCCCTGAAATATATTGTGAAAGACCTGATAGAAAAAGGACGTTTGACTTTTGAGAATAGTGTTCCTCATGTCCTTGACAATCCGCTTCCAAACCATGCTGCTGTTAACATGATTGAGGCCTTTGAAAGGGTTCCTGTCCATCAAGAGGATCCCAGGTTGGATGTCCGCAATATCGTTACTCCCTTGGTGCCATTACATATCAAACTTTGCCAGGCCTCTCTGTTCAAACATAATCATGCTGCTTGTTCAGAATGTCTGCAGAATCCTATGGGCTGTTGTGTTGTGCAAAATGATATCCAGAGCCTGATGGATGACAAGTACTTGATTGTCAGTGATGTATGTGTGATTGTGCCAGTGTTCCATGATTCTCCTGTTGAAAGTGCAAAGAATGTTGAGCCTCTGGTGATCAGGCTACCTGGTCCGGTATCTTATACCTCTACCAAAGCAATTCCCTACAAATACAATGCAACCATGATTGAGAATGGGGTGGAGGTGCCTCTGGTATCCCCAGCTACAGTTGATAATGTTGCCAGTGAAGTTACAGCTCTGAGAAGTGGGAAAGTCCGTCCACCCTTGTTTCAAAGACAGGTGGTCACACCCATTGCTACGGTAACTCCACCAGTCGCTCCTCCTGTTGACAAGAACACCGGCCCAGCAGGCCAATCTATTGAAGAGTCCAATCTGGACGAAATCCTGAGGCTTATCAAGAAAAGTGACTATAAGATTGTTGACCAGCTGCTACAAACTCCTTCAAAGATATCCATCCTGTCTCTGCTCATGAGCTCTGAGGCTCATAGGAAGGTGTTAATGAAAATACTTGAGCAAGCTTATGTTGACCACCAAGTCTCTGTGGATCAATTTGATGGGATAGTAAGTAATATTACCGCCTGCAACAACTTGGGGTTCGGTGACGATGAGCTCCCCGAAGCAGGGAAACGCCACAACTTGGCTCTACATATTTCAGTACATTGTGGATCTGACCTGATATCCAACGTATTGGTAGACACTGGATCATCTCTGAATGTAATGCCCGAATCCACGCTAAGGCAATTGAGCCATCATGGAATTTCTCTGAGAGGTAGCAGCTATCTGGTTAAAGCTTTTGATGGATCCCGCAAAGATGTTCTCGGGGAAGTGGACTTGCCCATTACCATTGGTCCTGAGACCTTTCAAATTACTTTCCAAGTCATGGATATCAACGCCTCTTACAGCTGTCTCCTCGGAAGACCGTGGATCCATGACGCTGGAGCGGTAACTTCCACCTTGCATCAGAAGCTCAAGTTCATGAGGAACGGTAAGGTTGTCACTGTATATGGTGAGGAGGCATTTCTAGTTAGCCAGGTATCATCATTCTCTTGTGTTGAAGCAGGGTCCGCTGAAGGGACGTCGTTTCAAGGATTGACTGTTGAGGGTGCAGAGCCCCGGAGGGCTGGTGCTAGCATGGCTTCACTGAAAGACGCCCAGAAGGCTGTCCAAGCAGGGCAAGCTGCTGGCTGGGGCAAAGTGATTCAGATCTTGGAAAACAAGCGTAAAGAGGGCCTTGGATTCTCTCCAACATCTGCTGTTTCAAAGGGAACTTTCTACAGTGCTGGGTTCATCAACGCTATTGCCGAAGATGCTGCTGGAAGTAGTCACGTGCCTACATTTGTTATACCAGGAGGCACTGTGAGAAATTGGGAAGCCATTGATGTTCCTTTAGTCATGCATGCTTCCATGTAATGTGTTTTGTTGCTCATGTTTTTTGTTTTCAAAATAACAATCCTTTCGCTCTGCCCAAGGCGAAAGTGATATCTTTGTAAGGGCGTGTTTGTTTCGGCATTGCCGTTAATCAATAAAAAGTTGTCGTCTTTCCCACGACTCTTTGTTTTTATTTTTTTTAGTGCCTTTTTTCTTGGAAATAATGGTAATGCCAGAAAAAACCAAAACATTTGTTATTTTCTTATTAATTTCAAAAATCTGCATGAAAAACTTTTTCTAAAATCATCCCAATCATATTATGCAGATTGAACCATAATAAACCCGTTGAACACAGTGACCCTATGGTTCCTCCAAATTTTGAATTCCCTGTATATGAAGCTGAAGATGAGGATGATGATTATGAAGAGATACCGTATGAGATCACTCGACTGCTTGAGCAAGAAAGAAGAGCCATTCAGCCTCACCAGGAAGAAATTGAGCTTATCAACCTGGGTACTAAAGGAAACAAGCGAGAGATCAAGATTGGTGCAGCACTTGAGCCAAAGGTGAAAAAGAAAATCATTCAGCTTCTCCATGATTATCCAGATGTCTTTGCATGGTCCTATGAAGATATGCCGGGTCTAGATCCCAAGATTGTGGAACATCGGATACCGACAAGGCCTGAATGTCCTCCTGTCAAACAGAAATTGAGAAGGTCTCGTCCAGACATGGCTCTTAAGATCAAGGCTGAAGTACAAAAGCAAATTGATGCGGGTTTCCTCATGACAGCTGAATACCCTGAGTGGATTGTCAACATTGTACCAGTGCCAAAGAAAGATGGGAAAGTTCGGATGTGTGTTGATTACAGAGATCTGAATAAAGCTAGTCCAAAAGATAACTTCTCATTGCCTCATATTGATGTGCTTGTTGACAGTACTGCTCAATCCAAAGTGTTCTCCTTCATGGATGGTTTCTCTGGCTATAACCAGATACGGATGTCACCTGAAGATAGAGAAAAGACGTCTTTCATCACTCCGTGGGGAACGTTCTGCTATAAAGTGATGCCGTTCGGCTTGATAAATGCTGGTGCTACCTATCAAAGAGGTATGACAACTCTGTTTCATGATATGATTCACAAAGAAATTGAAGTATATGTTGATGATATGATTGTAAAGTCAAGTGATGAAGAGCAACATGTTGTGTATTTGAAAAAGATGTTTGAAAGATTGAGAAAGTACAAGCTGCGATTGAATCCTAATAAATGCACATTTGGTGTAAGATCTGGAAAGTTGCTAGGCTTCATTGTCAGCCAAAGAGGCATCGAAGTTGATCCTGACAAAGTCCGAGCCATCAGAGAGATGCCGGCCCCTCAAACTGAGAAGCAAGTCAGAGGTTTCCTCGGACGTCTGAATTATATTTCAAGATTCATATCTCACATGACCACTACCTGTGGACCAATTTTCAAATTACTCAGAAAGAATCAGCCTGTTGTATGGAATGATGAATGCCAGGAAGCTTTTGATAGCATTAAAGAATACCTGTTGGAGCCACCTATCCTTGTCCCACCAGTGGAAGGAAGGCCTTTGATTATGTATCTGTCAGTGTTAGATGATTCAGTGGGTTGTGTCCTCGGTCAACAGGATGAGACTGGTAAGAAAGAACATGCTATCTACTATCTGAGCAAGAAGTTCACCGACTGTGAGACTCGGTACACAATGCTTGAAAAGACTTGTTGTGCTTTAGCTTGGGCTGCCAAACGCCTGCGTCATTATATGGTGAATCATACAACTTGGTTGATATCCCGAATGGATCCAATCAAGTACATCTTTGAAAAGCCTGCTGTTACTGGAAAGATTGCACGTTGGCAAATGTTGTTGTCTGAATATGATATTGTGTACAAAGCTCAGAAAGCAATCAAAGGAAGTGTCCTCGCTGAGCATCTTGCTTGTCAGCCTCTTGATGATTACCAGCCAATTAAGTTTGATTTCCCTGATGAAGAGATCATGTATTTGAAAGCGAAAGACTGTGAAGAACCACTGATCAATGAAGGGCCGGACCCCAATAGCAAGTGGGGATTGGTGTTTGATGGTGCTGTTAATGCTTATGGTAAAGGAATTGGAGCCATCATTGTAACTCCACAGGGGCACCACATTCCTTTCACCGCTCGAATAACTTTTGAATGCACAAACAACATAGCTGAATATGAAGCATGCATCTTGGGCATTGAAGAAGCCCTTGATCTGAGAATTAAACACCTTGACATCTATGGAGATTCTGCACTTGTTATTAATCAGATAAAGGGTGAATGGGAGACTCATCATGAGAAGCTGATCCCTTACCGTGACTATGCGAGACGTCTATTGACATATTTTACCAAGGTTGAGCTGCACCATATCCCTCGGGATGAAAACCAAATGGCTGATGCTCTTGCTACTTTGTCTCCTATGTTTCGTGTCAATCACTGGAATGATGTGCCCGTAATCAAAGTGCAGCGTCTTGATAGGCCCGCTCATGTGTTTACTATTGAAAATATGCCAGATCGAGCTGATAGAGATGTGAATGATAAAAAGCCTTGGTATTACAACATCAAACAATTCTTGCAGAATCGTGAATATCCACCTGGTGCTTCCAACAGAGATAAAAAGACCTTGAGACGATGGGCTAGTAAATTCCTTCTGGACGGAGAAATCCTATACAAGAGGAACTATGATATGGTCTTGTTGAGATGTGTTGACAAACAAGAAGCTGAGAAATTGATGCATGATGTACATGACGGTACTTTCGGGACCCATGCTTCGGGTCACACCATGTCAAGAAAACTGTTAAGAGCCGGCTATTACTGGATAACTATGGAGCGTGATTGCCACAAACATGCTAAGAGATGTCACAAATGTCAAATCTATGCTGACAAGATTCATGTGCCTCCACACGCTCTCAATGTTATATCTTCCCCATGGCCTTTCTCTATGTGGGGCATTGACATGATCGGAAGAATTGAACCAAAAGCTTCCAATGGACATCGTTTCATTCTAGTGGCAATTGACTATTTCACCAAGTGGGTTGAAGCTGCTTCCTATGCAAACGTGACCAAGCAAGTGGTTGTCAAGTTTATCAAGAATAATATCATCTGTCGATACGGTGTTCCCAACAAGATCATCACTGACAATGGTTCCAATCTGAACAATAGCATGATGCAAGCTTTATGTGAAGAATTCAAAATTGAACATCACAACTCTTCTCCTTATAGACCCCAGATGAATGGTCCAGTTGAGGCCGCTAACAAGAACATCAAGAAGATTGTTCAGAAGATGGTCACTACTTACAAAGACTGGCATGAAATGCTACCTTTTGCCTTGCATGGTTACCGTACTACAGTGCGCAGTTCAACCGGGGCAACTCCCTTCTCTCTTGTGTATGGTATGGAAGCAGTACTCCCTCTGGAAGTGGAGATTCCATCTCTTCGGGTGATCATGGAAGCAAAATTAACTGAGGCTGAATGGTGTCAAAGTCGGTATGATCAATTGAATCTGATTGAAGAGAAACGTATCGATGCCATGACTCATGGACAGTTGTACCAAGTGCGAATGAAGAATGCTTTTGACAAGAAAGTCCGACCTCGAGAATTCAAGGAAGGCGAACTTGTATTGAAAAGAAGGATAAGTCAGCAACCCGACCCAAGGGGCAAGTGGACACCTAACTACGAGGGTCCTTATGTTGTCAAGAAGGCTTTCTCTGGTGGTGCTTTGATTCTTACACACATGGATGGTGTTGAACTCCCAAATCCTGTTAATGCCGATATAGTCAAGAAATACTTTGTCTAGAAAGAAAAGAACAGCGTGGTAGGTCGAAAACCCGAAAGGGCGGCCTAGGCAAAAATGCGCTTCCCGGTGGATCGAAAACCCGAAAGGGCGATCCAGGCAAAAGTTAGGGACACAAAAAAAATAATAAATATGAAAGAGCTCGCTGAGATTGTACGCAACTTAGGCAAAAATGAGCGCCTCGATGAGCCGAAAACCCGAAAGGGCGGTTCATGCAAAAATGAGGTTGATAAAAGACAAGTAACTATATCTGGCAAATCACCATCACCCCTTGGGGCATCTGCAACTGTCAATGATCTTCTTCATCAGAGGCTTCTGTACTTGTGGATTCAAAATTTCTATGAAATGTAGCGGTCATCGTGTTCAATGTATCACCAACCAATAAAATTACCATCTTCCAAGCTTTGTAAATCCGTGAAGTCACGCCTTTGGCTGATTTTCACTCTCCTACATCAATTTGAGCCTTTCTATTGTTTGAAACTCTATTTTTCTTTCTATTTTCAATGCTATGTACAAAATATTTTCTTTCTACTTGATAATGTCAAATGTCTGAAACAAACATTTTTGAAAATTGAAAAATCTTTTTCTGTCTATTTTGAAAGCAAACCTGAGCAATAGGGTACATTTCAATGAAACATGCATGAACAAATGAATATCAATGTCTATTTCAATACTTGTTACAAGCAGGTTACTCCCCAGGATGATCTGTGGTCAATGGCAAGAATGAAAAAACAGAATGAAAAAAATGAAAAAATGAAAATAAAAAGCTCGCTAAGTTGAAAACCCGAAAGGGCGGCTTAGGCAAAAATGAGCACCCCGCTGATTGACAACCTATGAAGGCAATTCAGGCAAAAATGGGGCAATGAAAAGAATCTTATTCCCCGGTGAATCGAAAACCCGAAAGGGCGGTTCAGGCAAAAATGGGGTTTGAAAATGAAAAATGAAAGAATAGAATATTGAAAAAGCATTGACCACAGATGCGAACATCCAATATTTACCCAGCACTGACACGCCTAGCAACGGCGACCTGTATCCAAGGACCTTCCAAGGGCCTCTCCTTTACAAGTTTTATTGCCATCAGCCATGGTTTCGATACGTCTCTCAACGACGGTCTCTCCAAAGAGGTTTTCCCCTGTGAATATGTTGCAGCACGAGCCACTACGTGTCCAATCTTCCAATATTTCGTCTGCCTTTGTGAAACTTCTCTGTCAAACTGCCAATAAATCATGCATTTCAAGCATTCATACATGCATAACCATGCATTTTATGTGCTCATACATCCAATAATCTTGCTATGCCATACATACATGTTGCATATCCAACTTTCAACTGCCAAATTCAATGCAAGTTTCAACTCTCCAACTTCAATTCCGATCATGTCGACTGTCAAATTCAACTCAATTTCAATTGTCAAATTCGATGCAATCTCAACTTCCCAATCTCAATTCCAAACCATGTCAAATGTCAAATTCGAAGCAATCTCAACTTCAATAACAATGTCAATGTCAACATTCAATGACAATGTCAATGTTGACATCCAATGACAATGTCAATGTCAATCTCCAATTCCAATTCCAATGCCAATCTCCAATTCCAATTCCAATGCCAATTTCCAATTCCAATGTCAATTTCAATGTCAATTTCCAATTTCAATCCAACTCCAATGTCAATTTCCAATTTCAATTCCAATTTCAATGTCAATGTCAGTATCCAATGTCAATGTCAATTGTCAATCTCAATTTCCAATCCAATGTCACTGTCAATATCCAATGCCAATATCAATGTCAAATGTCAATGTCAAATGTCAATGTCAAATGTCAACGTCAAGTATCCAATGTCAAATGTCAATGCCAAATGTCAATGTCAAATATCCAATGTCAAATGTCAATGTCAAGTATCCAATGTCAAATGTCAATGTCAAATGTCAATGTCAAACATCCAATGTCAAATGTCAAATGTCAATGTCAATGTCAATGTCAAATGTCAATGTCTCAATCCAATTCCAATTTCCAATGTCTATGTCTATGTCTCTGTTCAATCTCAACTTTCAATCTCAACTTTCAATGTCAATTTTCAACTCAAATCAATGTCAATTTACTCTCAATTTACTCTTAGGCCAACAAAAATGGTCATGTCTATTCTCAAATCAAGTCAATGACAATTTACCCTCAATTGGTATCTTGTTAAGCCAGACTCTCAATTTGTATCTTGTTACTGGTCAAGTGCCAGGTTCGAGCCAAAAAGAACCACTTGTACCTACTTGTATACCTATGCTTCCGGTCAAACGGCAAGTTCGATAGAACAGTTTGTACCCAGCTTATGCTTTGTTATCAGTCAGACGGCAAGTTCAATCTGAAGAACAGTTTGTACCCAGCTTATGCTTTGTTATCGGTCAAACGACAAGTTCGATCTAAGAGAACAGTCTGCACTCTCCCACATGATGTGGTGATAATCCAACAAGCAAGTTCGATCCAAAGAAACAGCTTGTATCAACCCTTTTGTCTATGTCTCCAGCCAAACAGCCAGTTCAATCCAAAAGAACAGTTTGTGTCTGCCTATCTGTTTGTATCTTCAACCAAGTGTCAAGTTCGATCCAAAGAACAGCTTGTATCTGCCTATATGTTTATGCTTCCGATCAAGTGTCAAGTTCGATCCAAAGAACAGCTTGTATCTGCCTATATGTCTATGTTTCCGGTCAAGTGCCAAGTTCGATCCCAAGAGCAGCTTGTACCTGTCTATTTGTTGCCCGTTCTTTCTACCTTGATGTCTATAAATCCCTTGGTGGTGTGACACAGCCCGTAGATTCCGGTTCGATTGTCTTGCATTCATAAATGAAATGTTGCATGGCATTCGTGTTTGTTTGAAAAATCTGAAAGTGTATTTTTATGTCCAAAAGCAGTGCAAATGTTAATATTTAAGTATCTTCGTCCCGTCAACTCAAAGACTTCGTCTCTTGACCCTCCGGAGAAAGAAACTTAAATAGGGGCAGCTGTTATACCCTAATTTTGGACCTAAAAATACCAACTCAATTCTTCTTTTCTTGCATTTCAAGTCATTTGATATGTCTCTGATCAATTGCATCCTTCTCTGCATTTTATTTCAATATTATTTGCAAAATTCATGTAAAAGGGTATTTTAGTCATTTCCTGCATTTAACTCATTTTTATCCTTGAAAATTGTTTGAGTCTTTTAAATTGGTTTGTATAAGTCCTTGTTTCAACCTCATGTCAAAATTCATTTCAGAAAACATCAGTTGAGTCATTTTTTAGTCAGTTTAGCCCCTAGGGGCATTTTAGTCATTTCATGTGATAAAATTTCTTTTCAGTCTTTTAAAAATTTGTTCGAGTCTTTTCATTTGGTTAGAATAAGTCTCTGTTTCATTCCTATGTCAAAATCCATTTTTTAAATTGCATTTGAAGTCATTTTGAGTCAGTTTTGCCCCTAGGGGCATTTTAGTCTTTTCATGTGTTAAAACCCTGTTTAAATTCTAAAAATTGTCTCTGAGTATTTCAATTCGCTCGTATAAACTCTTGCTTTAATCCCTTGTTAAAAAATCTTTTTAAAATTGCATTTGAGTCGTTTTTAGTCGTTTTAGTCCCTAGGGGCATTTTGGTCATTTCACATAATATCTCTGTTTCATTTTAATCTGCTTTGTTGTGTTTAATCGTCTCGCTTTACGTTAATTTTCATTTTTACTTTTTCAATTCAATTTTAGTTTAATTTTCATTTTTAGTCCGCGCACTTTTGTTATTTACGTTTTAATCCCTTTTAAGTTTGTTAGAGTTCAAGTGCCATGTGTCCAAATGCTATTGGTCCTTAAGAGTTTGTTACAAGTCTAGTGCCACATGTCCCACTCCAATTGGTCCAAAGCTTACCACATCACCTATATAAGTCAAAGGCATGGTCAATTTTCAACACAATTAATCATTCAATTATTACCAATCATTTTCCCACAAAAAAATTCCACAAAAAAATCACAAAAACTTTCTTTCCTTTCCCTCTTTTCTTTCTCTCACGTGACACAACTTCCACCACCTCTAACCACCTCCTTTCACCACCATAACAAACCATCTCCACCACCCTAACAACCTTTTTCCACCCTCCAAACCACCACAACAACCTCCTTCTTCCTCATCCCACTACCAATCTTCATCCCTAACCTCCATAACCACCACAACCTCACCATAATCCTCCATCAATTCCACCAATTTTCATCAAATCAAATAACGCAAAAAAGAAACTCCCAAACCGCAAGCTTCAAATCTCATAATCATTTCCAATTCCAAACGAGTCTCGTGAGTTTCAACAACAAAGGTTTAACAAGCTTCGAACGGAATCGCAGCAAGGCACGTGAATCAAAAGGAAGGAAGAAGAGGACAGAACAGCAGCAAAACGAAGAGGAAGGAGGGTTCGAATTCTGGTCGTGAGCAAGGAGGAGCCTCACAGCTTGCTTTCGAAACTGAAATCACAAGGAAGAGGTAATTGATTCTCACCTTCTTGACTTCGCATGTTCCTTCTCCGATCTGCTCATAATTTCTTCTTCTTCGTCGAAACTGAATCCGGATTCGTAATAAGCATGAAAAGTGATTCTAAAAAATGTAAAAAAACTTGAAAACGGAGGAGTTCTTGAAACTCCGACGCGGTGGTGCAACTCCTGGCCACCGCGCCGGCGTGATAAGCTTGCCGGATTGGTTTTGTTTCCAACGAAGGAGAAGACATGAAGAAGAGCCTTGTTGTGTTTTGCGTTTCCTATGCTTGCTGGATTTGCTTTATATGATGCTAATAGTTATGCATGTGGGCTTGGGCTTTGTTTGGCTTTTAGTTTTATTTTGTACTAGTTTCTTTACTATCTTGACACTATTGTTTGCTGTTTACACTACTGTGAGTTTTAAAACCTCTACGAACAATTCCAAAAAAGTACCTATTATTTTCCTTTTGATATTTTTGTTGATTCTTGATGGTTCTTGCATGTTAGTACTGGAAAAGATATGTGAAAACTTTTTGTCTTGTGTTAATTCATTTTCTTTTCAATTTTGTAAAAAAAACCTTGTTAAAAAACTCTAAAGCTAGTGAATTCTCTTGCATTTGTTTTTGATGATTAAGACTCGTTTCCTATGACCTTTGGCACGTTGAGGATTGATGAAAAATGTATGAGAAGTTGCTTGTGATTTATGTTGCTTTTTGTCACATTTTGTGAAGTCTTTTTGCACATTTTAGCTCCAATATTTTGGCTCATGATAATGGTTATTTGATGAGTGATCTTAGGGTGTTATTTGTTGCATAATATGTAGTGTTTGGTGCTGTTTGGAATGTGTGGTAATTGGTTGCTTAGTTAGCAAGTTGTTTGTTATCTTAATGTGTGATTAGTGCAAAGATGGGCTTAATTTCATACCAATGATTCCTTGGCTTATAATCCTCTTGTGACTCTCACATTGGGGCTGAATCTAAAAATCTTTGAAAACATCAAAATGTGAGAGTTATGGACTTCTTGCTAGCTTAGGAATTTTTGGTGTTTTGTTAAGTGCATTTTGCCACCTTTTGTTGTTTTTACCATGTTGATACGCTTTACTTTCTTGCCACTTTTTCCTACTATCCTATGCTTATTATTACTAACCATTTGTTCATTGTTTCATTCATTCATAAGCATTCCATATCTCATCTCTTTCTCCACTTTCATTTCTTGCACTTTAATTTCGTGCCATTTAATTTGTACAAAAAATTAGAATGTAAATACTTAGGAGTTTTTGTATTTTACTTTTATGCAATTGTAATTTCTTGGCAAAGGGGCCATAGAATGTATCTAGGGTGTGATGTAATAAGGACAATGGACTCTAATAATGTACACCGACACAAGCACCGACACATGCACACACTTCACTTTAGATAAATAGCTAGAATATGCATGTTTAGATGTATGTTTAGGATTATATGTTTAGATGTATGCCTAGGTCTTATACTTAGAAAAAAAACCAATTTTCCAAACAAATGTGAACAACTTCACTCAAATCTTTTCCAAATAAACCTTGGGATCCAATATCCCATTGTATTTTCTTTTCCATTTTCTTAATCAAATTTCAATGAAAATAATCAAACTTTGACCTCTTTTGCAATTCACTAATTCAACCTCACTATTTCCTAATCTCATGCCCTTGAGGCCCCTTTCTATTCTTCAAAATCCATTTTCAAACTTAAAATCAACCAACAAAAACAAAAACATTTTTGAGAGAGAACTACGGTGGATTTGATCCCTTAAGCGGGTACGTAGGCAAGGAACAAAATTCCTTCAATTCAACTAAAATAAAAATCCAAAAACATTCTTCTCCCTCCAATTCTTCACTTAGAATCCCTTTAGGTCTAACAACATCTTTCAAAATAGCATTTAAAAATAAAGCGCGCGCGTAGAAATTAAAGACGGTTCCTATAGATTACTATAGTCGTTATGGGTGCCTAACACCTTCCCGTAGCGAAAACAACTCCCGGACCTCAATTCTCAAGGGTTTTGCTTACTTTTTCCCTTCCCAAGAAAAAATAAGATATCACCGGTTAAAAAGGTTCAAACGTAATCAATGTTTGACACCCGAAAACCAAGATAA
The DNA here is from genome assembly GCF_051527215.1 of Medicago sativa. Taxonomy (NCBI): domain Eukaryota; kingdom Viridiplantae; phylum Streptophyta; class Magnoliopsida; order Fabales; family Fabaceae; genus Medicago; species Medicago sativa. Next base: position 7,110,581 of record NC_140754.1, read on the forward strand.
AACATGTCTCTGTGAAACTTCTCTGTCAAATTACAAACCAATCATGCATTTCAAGCATTCATACATGCATAATCACTTTATGTGCTCATACAGTTAATGATATTGTTATACCATACATACATGTTGCATTTCCAACCTCAATTTTCAATTCAACTCAATTTCCACTTTCAATTCAGTTCAATCTCAACTTTCAATTCAACTCAATTTCAATTTCAATTTCCAATTCAATTCAATTTCAAATCTCCAATTCAATGTCTACGTCTCTGTTAAACTTTCAATCCAACTCCATGTCTATGTCTATGTCTATGTCTCTGATTATTTTCAACTTTCAATGTCTCTTTCAAAATCAACTTTCAATTCAATGTCTCAATCAATGCTAATCCACTCTCAATTTGCTTTTGGGCCAACAAAAATGGTCATGTCTATCTTCCAATCAAGTCAATATCAACTTACTCTCAATTTGTATCTTGTTAAATCAAACTTCCAATTTGTATCTTGATATATGTCTTGTTATGGGTCAAGTGGCTAGTTCGATCCAAAGAACAGCTTGTACCTGCTTAAATGCCTATATTTTCGGTCAAATGGCAAGTTCGATCCAAAAGAACAGTTTGTACCCTGCTTATGTTTTGTTATCGGTCAAACGACAAGTTCGATCCAAAGAACAGTTTGCCCCAACCTACATGTTGTGATATTGATCAAGCAGCAGGTTCGATCCAAAGAACAGCTTGTATCAGCCTTTTGTCTATGTCTCCAGGCCAAACGGCTAGTTCGATCCAACGAACAGTTTGTACCTGCCTATCTGTTTGTGCTTTCAGTCAAGCGACAAGTTCGATCCAAAGAACAGCTTGTATCTACCTATATGTCTATGTTTCCGGTCAAGTAGCAAGTTCGATCCAAAGAACAGCTTGTACCTGCTCTATGTTTCTATTTCCCAGTCAAGTAGCAAGTTCGATCCAAAGAACAGCTTGTACTCACCTTCTGTTTGTATTACATGGTCAAGTGGCTAGTTCGATCCCAAGAACAGCTTGTACCTACCTCTTGTCCCCTGGTTTGTCTACCTTGTTAATGTCTACCTAAATCCCCAGTGATATGACATGCTTTATAGACACCAGTTTGTTTGTCTTGCATTCATAATCAAAATGTCGCATGGCATTCATGTTTTTGAAAATCTGAGAGCGTATTTTTATGTCCAAAAACAGTGCAAATGTTAATATTTAAGTATCTTCGTCCCGTCAAATCAAAGACTTCGTCTTTTGACCCTCCGGACAAAGAAACTTAAATAGGGGCAGCTGTTATACCCTAATTTTGGACCTAAAAATACTAGCTCAATTCTTCTTTTCTTGTATTTCAAGTCATCCAAAATATTTTTCTTGCATTTTAAGTCATTTGAATTTGTCCTTGATCAATTGCATCTTTCTCTGCTTCTTATTTCAATGTTATTTACAAAAGTCATGGAAAAGGGTATTTCAGTCATTTCTTGCATTCAAACTCATTTTATTCCTTGAAAATTGTTTGAGTCTTCTCAAGTGGCTTGTATAAGTCTTTGTTTCAATCTCATTGTTAAAATCCATTTCAAAAAATTACTTTTGAGCCATTTTGAGTCAGTTTAGCCCCTAGGGGCATTTTAGTCATTTCCTGTGTTAAAACTCTGTTTAATCCTTAAAAATTGTCTCTGAGTCTTTTCAATTTGCTTAAATAAACCCTTGCTTTAATTCCCTGTTAAAAACCATTTTAAAATTGCATTTGGATCATTTTAGCCCCTAGGGGCATTTTACACAAAATTTTGACAGAGAGAGGTTACTTTGAAGTACCTCATTTAAGTAGTACCTTTCAAAAAAAAAAAAAAGTAGTTGGTTCATTTTAGTCCATTTTGTGTTTTTTATTGGTTTCACTTTACGTTATTTTCCATTTACCAATTTTTAATCCAACTTCATTTTTAATTTTTTCATTTTAATCCTAAAATTTCTAAAATTGCACTTTAGTCCTTCTTTGCATTTTACTTTTCTTTAAAAGTCTCATTATTTGCATTTTGGTCCTTTTTTTATTTCAGCCCCTCAAGTCTTTTTTTCAATTTACAATTAAGTCCTTTAGTCTATTTTGCAGTCCAGTCCTTTAGTTTCAATAATTACATATTAGTCCTTCAATTTCGAAAAATTGCAAAAAGGTCCTTAAAGTTCCAAACTCAGCAAGGCCGAGCCAACCAAGTTCAAACCCACATGTCAGCAAGCTATTGGTCCAACAATACACATGTCAGCTATAAATACGAGCCAACTCATCAATGCAGTACGAATCATCATTCACAATACGCCACATCATCACAATCACAGAAACAGATTCCATTTTTCTCTCTCTTGGCAGTTACGATCAAAAACACAAAGAAACCCAGAAATTCATCCCCAATTCATCAAACCCTAAGTTTCCAGAACCACAAATTCAACACAATTTCAACGAATTGGTGAGAGTTCTCAGAGATTCGAATCTGAATCATCATCATTGAACTCCAGCCACTGCAATTCAAGCACAAATCGTACGATCACAGTGTTTGAGAAGAGAAGAAGAGAGAATCGAAGCAAGTTTTGAACCAGTAAAGAAGAAGAAGAGAATAACCGATTTATTTTCGGTTCAAGAACTTACCAGAAGCATTCGCAAGGATCTTTTCGTTCGAATCTCCAATTAAAACCAGGTAATCATCAAAACTTCTTCGTTTTTCATCGCAAAAGCTCAACGAAGGTCCACAAACGTAAATAAACGGTGAATCGAAGCAGAAATTTTGAAAAGATTTGAAAAAGATTGAAACCGAAACCCTAAAAATGTAATCTGTGAAGATTCACCGTTTATTTGCGAAATCTGAGTTCATATCCATAATCAGTGTAGAAAATAGAGTAGATTAGGGTTTCGTTTCAAGAAGTTTCGAAAAGATTTGAAAACCTAGAAACTGAAACATCAAGCGTAGATCTACAGAGTTTCACCGTTTATTTCTCAAATCTAAGTTCATATTTGAAATCAGCATGAAAAATAGAGTGGTTTAGGGTTTAGATCCATGTAGATCGGAGAAGATTAGGGTTCCGTCACCGTCATCTTCCCCGGCGGTGGTCAAGTCCGCCGGAGAAGACGACGGAAAGTTTAGAGAGGAGGGAGAGAAGTCTGAGATGTAGAGAGAGAAACGAAGGAGTGGAATGAACTGAACCGGTCCACAAACCTTTATATAGGCAGGTGACCCGGTCTGGTTCAGTCCTGGTTCATTTGGCTTTGCATCCTGGCCTTTAGATCTAGGGTTTGATCCAATTGGATCAATCCAACGGCCTTTGTTGATTCCCTGAGGATCCAGGATCCACTTTCCCTTGGGCCTGGGTTTTGGTTTGGATTTTCTTGCGTTGTTCTTTGTTTTTTTGCTATTTTCATCACTGTTTCTTGCTGTTTGCACCCCTATATGTTCAAAAACTTTGATAAAAATTCCTAAAAATTTTCTACATGTTCTTGACAATTTTCTTGACATTTTTGTGATATTTTCATGTGTTAAAACCTGAGGGAAAATATATGTGGTATTTCTTGCTAATTTGTTTACTATTTTGGTTAGAATTGGTGAAATTGTGCATGTTCTTGAGTCTAAAAATCCTTTAAAATTCTAAAAAGATTTCATGTATATTTCTTGTTAGTTTTGTGGTATTTTTGTGATGATTTTGCATATTAAAAATTGATAAAAATAATGTGATGCTTTTCTTGCTATTTTGTGATGTTTTATATTGAAAAACTTGTGAAAAGTGCATGCTCTTGATCCCTAATCATGATACATGATATTGATTGGTGAAGTGGGAATTTGTAATGAACTTCTTGCTGTTTTGAAGTGTTTTTTACTGCATGTGAATATATTGTATGTGTTTGCTTGTTTTACAAGTCATGTAAATGTTTGTTTGTGAAAATAAAGTGCCAAATATGCCTAAAATATATCATGATTCTTGACTTAAATGTGTTCCTATCATTCTCATATCATTGATTGTGATAAGCCCTTTAGAAAATTGGCATGATGAGAGGATTATAGGTCATATAATTGCTTTGATGTTATGGTAAACTTTAGGCATATTTTGTTACTTTTAGGTTAGGGGTCTTGTTATCTTCTGTCAAGTTTTTAGTGTTTCTTTTGCTTTTAATTTCCATTCTATTATGTCTCATGCTACTAACCACTTTACTTCATGTTTCATACATTCCATAAGCATTTCATCCTCCATCTTATATTCTTAGTCTTTATTTTCTTACACTTTAAAATTCATGCAAAAAATTCATGCAAAAGTTAGAATGTAAAGCCTAGGGATTTTGTAAATTTCTTTATGCTTTTAAAATTCTTGCAAGACCATAGTATGTATCTAGGCCAATGATGTAAAGGACAATGGACTCTAATGATGTACACCGACACAAGCACCGACACATGCACACACATCACATAGATACTTTAGATGTATGTTTAGGATATGCATGCCTTAGATGTATGTTTAGGGAATGTATGTTTAGATGTATGTTTAGGGACTTTGAAACTTAGCCAAAGATTTTTTTTTCCAAAAACATGAACAACATCACTCAAATCATTTTCCAAATAAACATTGGGATCAAAATCCCATTGTATTTTCCTTTCATTTTCTTAAATAAAATCTTAATGAATTTTAATCATACTTTGACTTTCTTTTGCAAAATGACTAATTCCACCTCACTTTTTCACAACCTTATGCCCTTGAGGCCTCTCTCTCTCATTCTTCAAAATTCCATTTTCAAACTTAAAATCAACCAACAAAAACAAAAACATTTTTTTGGAAGAGAAATACATGGAGTTTGATCCCTTAAAAGGGTATGTAGGCAAGAGGCCAAAACCTCTCCAAGTCCAATAAAACAAAATTCAAACATCCTCTCCCTCCAATCCTTCACTTAGTAAACTCTTAGGTGTAAATATCATTTTTCAAATAGCATTTAAAAATAAAGCGCGCGCGTAGAAAATAAAGACGGTTCCTATAGGATATTATAGTCGTTATGGGTGCCTAACACCTTCCCGTAGCGAAAACAACTCCCGGACCTCGATTCTCAAGGGTTTTTCTTATTTTTCCCTTCCCAAGAAAAAATGAGATATCAAAGGTTAAAAAAGGTTCAAACTTAATCAATGTTTGACACCCGAAAAACCAAGATAAAACAAACATCAACCCACAAGAATCACTTCTAATAAAGTGTATCCAAACATAATCAATTCACATTCAACTCACTTTTAACCAAAATCAATTCTCTCAAACTCAATTCTATCAAAATCAATTCTCCCGACCGCCATACCAAACACACACTAAGATTGTTATAAAAAAAAGAAGGATAAAGAACCAAAACGAAATTTTGCTAAAAGATAAAGAACGGAAAACATTAAATCCCTTATTGAAATAGCCAAGAATTTGAATTCTCAATCCGGTACTTAACTGCATTTTCTTTGTACACAAATAATTTTCATTTTAGCTATCAATCTAAGTGTTTTTTTTTTGTACACAAATAATTTTCATTTTAGTTATCAATCTAAGTTTTTTTTTTCTTTGTACACAAATAATTTTCATTTTAGTTATCAATCTAAGTGCTTTTTTTTAAAAAAAAAAAAAACAAAAAATATTACTTGCTTCGTTTATAATTATAAGACCCTTTTAGAAGATTTAGATGTCCTTAATAATAAGATCCCTATCCAAATTTTTAGATGTATTGAGTAAATTAATAAGCACTTCATCCCTTCAACATGATACCTCTAACCAATGTTTTAAAAACCATATCGGTGATCGACCCGGTCCAGGTATTGGATCACCGGTCGAACCGGATGACTATTGACCCGATCAATATTAAAAATAAAAAATACTCTGACATAAACCACCGACCCGACCAGGTCTCATCGGGTATATCCGTTTCGATTGCATATAAGGTCCAACGTGTAGACCAACCCGGTCCAACATGTCGACCAACCCGGTCACCTCTCCGGTTCCCGGTTGGACCGGACCGGACGGTCCGGTTTTTTAAACACTGCCTCCAAGCATATAGAACTCCCAATGAAGTGCCAAAGAAGTAATAAACTCATTCAACTTTCTTCAACATGTTCCAAAACTTGAATCTTTTGGAACTTTGCTTTAATGGGTTTGAAGTATATATTCACCTAATCGAGTTTCTAACCGCTTCATGTGTATTCTCCATGGTTTGGTTGGTGGGCAGTTGCAACAACAGCGTCAGATGGTGAACAATGATATTCACGTGAACAGTTCAAAAAGTTAAATCGTGCACTTAAGTATTTCTCAAAGGCAATTACCCTCTATAAATAAACGCATCATGATGTTTAATGTATAATGAATACTGAAAGGCAACCTTTATTGTTTTTCTTTGTGGTCTTCAATTGACCTGGTTGTTCTTGTAAAAAGAATTTAGCTACTGCTCATAAGAACTGTGAAATTGGGTTGTTCTTGCAAATCAGACTAGTTATTCTGATTTGTAGCTAAATCCTTCTTGCATGCACAACCTAGGTAACTTGGAGCACCACATTCATGACTTTCACTCTCTAAACCCATACAACAAATCCTACAATCTTTCTCCAGACAAATACACCTTAATCTCAGGAACCTCCCAATTCTAATTTCATCCTCAACAGAACAATCAGTAACTGAAGAGACTATTCTATAATAATGAACACAACCAAATCAGAAACACTAGCAAAAGTGTAGTCACCATTGCTTGAACCACTATTTGTTGAATAGAAATGAGAATAGCAAGTTGAACCATCATCTGCATCAGAGAAACATACACCTCTTTCACCACTCACATTACTTCCATGATGATGAAGATGATTTCTTGCTCTAAATCAACATGGGCCATTTGCAGGTTTTCTCACAAACAGAACATGAAATGTCTCAAACTTTGTGTTATACTAAAAAACAAAAACACATATTTATAAACTTAAAAAAAAGGTTTTTTAAAAAATCCCATAAAAAATACCAATGAAGCAGTTAGAAACTGGATTAGGTGAATATATACTTCAAACCCATTAAAATTTCTATAATGATCTTATTTTAGCATGATTTCTCATTGTTATATATTTTTGGTGATTTGAAGTTTGATATTGTTCAAAGATAAGCGATAAATACCGCAGATGTTCTCAATGATGAAGTGATATTTGCACCAACAAGAATGGTATGACATACTTACGTGATATAATGTTTGGTTACTAAATGCATTTTGAAACAGGGTTCAAGGAGTTAAGAAAATAGCTGTTTTGTAGAGTTAGATTGCTGGAAATTATGTGCAGACCAGACTTCAACCTGATTTAGTAGTGTTCATCTAGCTGATTATGAAATGAACACTATTAAATCAGGTTGAATCATATGTCTCCATATAACTCCAGCAAATAAGTCTCCAAAACAGCTTTATTTCTTAACTCCCCGAACCCTATTGATTTTCCTTTGAAAGTGTTATACATTGTTTTTTAATCATTGCACCAAGTATAACCATAAAATAACGTCACTTTGGAAGCTTTCTTTTGGTTTCAAGTAATTCATTGAAGAATTTTGTATTTTTTTTTAAATTATTGTCAGTATTAATGTCGTATCCGATTCTGTATTTATGTAGTGTATTTGGTAGAATCGATACTTCATTGTTTAGTAGTATTATTCTATGTAAAAACATATTAATATTCAAGTTTTAAATTTTTATCCTTTTGATAAATCATCATCGACTGGCTTATTAACATTAACACCTCTTCAGCTTTTTCAAACTATAATTGTGTGATCTTAACACATATAAAGTATAATTTTTGCATCTACTTTCACAATACATATTGAATCCACCTTAATTTGAGAGAGAAACAGAACGGTAGAGATGGCAAAGATATTTCTACTGGAGATGGTTTTGAAACAAATTATGGGAAGAAAGAGCAGCTCACAATGAGTGTTATGGCCAAAGGATCTCACAACATAGACAATTTGGCGGTAGAGTTCAAGGAGAAGTCTTTAGGCCAGCATTTACTCGTTCCTAAGCGTCGAAGATTCGAAATCAATAGAAAATCTTCCACAACAAGTTCCTTAGAAGTTAGAAGACAATGGTGTTCATAAAACTTAGGGGGTAGTTTATTATTTGCTTATATTTTGCAAAATCAGACTCCATGCAAAGTGTTCGTTTTCATTCTACAAAATTACACCTACAAGAAACACATCCACCCTTACAGGATAATACTTTTGCTCGCAACATTGAAACAATGATATATGAAACTCACTTATATTAATATATATTTTTCCCTTATTGGACACTTATGCCTCTGTTTTTCTTATCTTTTTTTCTTCCCTTTTTTATAGTACTCAAAACTCATAAGTTTCTTTGACCTGCGACTACGTGATTGTTACTTTAAATCTATCAATTAAGAGCCCTCTTGAAGATCAAACTTAAATCATAAATTCATCTATCAAGTTTATTTGTTGGGTTGAAACATTTTCGAATTAACAAATTGGCACATCCAGTGAGACATTAGTTCGGGATAATTTGTGTCAAGTGTCTAGTTATTAGAAACGTATAAAAAAAATAGTATGGATCAACTAAAATGACTGAAATGAATGATAGAATGGATCATTAACTACTTATAAAGTGATAGTAATCTATAATAGTTGAAGTATATTCCTAGTTTTGATCAAATCTATCAATACTCTTCCAATCTCCACCCTTCCTATTCCCAGCTCTCTTAAGGGTTATTGGGTCCCATCCCATCCCATTGATTCATTCCCTGATGGTGTAACCTGTCTATGCATTCCTAAAGAAGGATATTTAAAATATAAGTAATTTAATAGTAGTTCCTCTGACGTTTAAATAAAAAGTCAAATGTATTTAGTCCAAATTTAAATCAAATACAATTGATTTATGTTTATCTAAATAGGCAGGAGTTTGAATTCTCAGTTTAATACTTTACTGCATTTTCATTGCACACAAATAATTGTTATTTATTAGTCTGAGTACTTTTTTTAAAAGAAAATTATTACTCCCTCGGTTCATAATTATAAGACTTGTTTAGAAGAACATTTGGTTTTCTTTAAGTATAAGATCCTCTTCAAATTTCTATATGCACTTAGTAGTCTTTTTTTTCCTTCCAAATTTATCCATTATTAATAATTTAATACTACCAATTTATATTGAAATATAAAAAATCAACATTAAATGCATTTATGCACGCATAACTTTTTTTTTTCTTACAAAATTTATACACAAATGATAGTAATATCATACCCAAATTATATAATCCCTCCGTCCCAAATTATAAGAAAAAAAAAAAAACCATTTTCTTTGTCCCAACTTTTATCATATTTAATTACATTGTTTCAAAAAATTATATTTTTCAAAGGAAAATTAAATGCAAAGTGCATTCAATTTACTCCCTCTTTCATTTTCTCAATAACTAATAACCAATGAAAATTGTTTTTACATCTTTCTATAAAACTTATTTCAAGGATAACACAAGAAACTATGTTGCAAACTACTACTATATTTTGGTTTTCTTAATAAGTGTGATTTTTTTTTCCACTTATTTACACTATCAACTTTTTTAATATGCGTAAACTTATAAATATGAACAAAGTAAATAGTGTTGTTAGTATTATATTTGGAGTGAAGATCAAATTATAAACATCTTTATCACTTAATTTCACAACTCTCATAGTACAACCATCAAACCGAACTTTCATAATTTTTCAAACGAAAGTAATTAATAAGCACTTCATCTATTTCAACTTATTCCTTCAAAAAAATCTATTTCAACTTATACCTCCAAAATTTATTAAACAGGGCCTATCAATCACTATACAATCAAGGCTAAAGTGCAATTTTGGCCCCCTATCTTTCAAAAAGTTGCGATTTTGGCCCCCTAAGTTTGAAAACTACAATTTTGGTCCCCTATGTTTTAGCCCCTTTGCATATTTAGTCCTTTTGGTCAATTTTGACCAAGTCAACGCATACGTGGCATGCCACGTGTGTAATTAATTAATTAAAAAAATAAAAAAATCGAAAAAATCAATTTTTAAATTAAATAAATGAAAAAATAATAAAAAATTCTGGAAAAATGAAAAATAATAAAAAAAATTAAAAAATTTTGGAAAAATGAAAAATAATGAAAAAATAAAAAAATTTAAAAAACGAAAAAATATTACAAAAAAACGAAATAAATTCTTGAAAAATAAAAATATTAATAAAAATGATTAAAAAAACGAAAAAAATTCACTGAAAAATAAAAATATTAATAAAAATGATTAGAAAAACGAAAAAAATTTCACAAAAATTCATGGACAATTCCAAGAATCACTTACTCGAAAAAGTAATGTCATGGAAACATTCATTTCCCTAAAGAAGAAATATGTACCAAATTTGTGGCCAAGTTGTATTCTCGTCGGTGTTTTTGTGTATATTTTTTTCGAATTTTTTAAAAAATCTGGAAAATTTGACATTATTTTTTCAAATTTTTTCATTATTTTTTAATTTTTTATTATTATTTTTTTCATTTATTTAATTTAAAAATTTATTTTCTGGATTTTTTTTCATTTATTTAATTTAAAATCTGGAAAATTTTTTATTTTTTTTATTTTTTCATTATTTTTCATTTTTCCAGAATTTTTTTATTATTTTTTTCATTTATTTAATTGAAAAATTGATTTTTTCGATTTTTTATTTTTTTAATTAATTAATTACACACGTGGCATGCCACGTATGCGTTGACTTGGTCAAAATTGACCAAAAGGACCAAATATGCAAAGGGGCTAAAACATAGGGGACCAAAATTGTAGTTTTCAAACTTAGGGGGCCAAAATCGCAACTTTTTGAAAGATAGGGAGTCAAAGTTGCACTTTAGCCTACAATCAATTATAGCTCACAAATACACTCCTCTAAAAAAAACTCACAAATACTAAATGGACCCTATCGTGAGTACCAAATAATTATCTCTGAAATGGTTTCGTAACAAAATTACAGAAAAGGGTAATCTCTCAAATAGATGCTCTTAAAATGACCTTAAAGCAATATTTCGGGCTCATGCAAACAAGTTATGGTAAACACTTGTGTACCCTGTTGATAAAATGGGTATAGGTATCCAAATGAAATGGACCAATTCTAACTTACTTTCTCTTACATTAAAGGGAGTAATATCTCATACTTATAAGTTATAACTCTATTTTAATTAGAAATATAATACTCCTATACTTTTTTTTTATATATATAAAATCAACCATACGAATGAATTTTAAAGATTAAAATTATTTTCACAAATAAATCAGACCTTGCTATACTGTGGCCGTAGGCTGCCTTTATTTCTCCTAAATTCTAATATCCAACTTTGGAGATCGATATGTATAAGAGCGAGACAAAAAAAAAAAAAAAAAGGGTTAATTTCTTCAAAACCGGGTAACATTGAGTTAATTTTTTCCGATTTTGTATGACTTCTGAGAGTTTACTACATGTTAACTAAAGTAAAATTGAGTTCTTGTTCAACTTTACCCATACTCGATTTTCCAATCAATTTAACTCGAAATTCATACCTATAAACGTGCAATCAGACAATTTTACGAGTTAAAAAGAGATTTTAACAACCAAATAAAATGAAAAGCAATACAAACCAACAAACAATTAGGTATAAGCCAATAAGTGATAATTATCACAAAAAATCTGTAAATCATATGGTTCTAGATAATTTTAAAAAAAAAATTACCGGTGACGATGTCTCCCGTAACAGACATCCTTATAAATTCTACTTGATTAGTGTTAATTATTTGTGTTGGCTTTAGCTTCATAATAGTTTAGATGTCTTGGGAAGAAGAAGATGAGCAAGTCTCCCTTTTTAAGGACTTAATCAACTTCCATATGCCCTCAACAAAAGTTGAAGTAGTACATATGTCGTTTACAGCGTACTAGAATCCTATATTACAATAAGATCTTGATCAAGAACTCTATATTATGTTATCAATAAATCCTATATTCTTCCAACATTTTGTTTACATATGCCTTAACAGGCTTTAGAGGTTTTACATAACTATGGCCTAAGAGAAAATTTAACTTTGTTATAATAAAAATAAACTACGAAACCTAAATGAAATATACTATAAGAATTTGAGACAAAATATGAAGTATAATATCACCATTAGTGCCAAGATATAACAATTAAAACCTGATACACTTCGTTTAATTAATACATCCTAAAATGTCAATCAAAACGATTCATCTATCTTAAAGTTAAGATAATGAAGGAGTAACAAAAAAATTCACGTGTTATCTTAATGTTAAATTAGATGTAGGGTTTTGATTAACAATTTTGGGTTTATTAAGTAAACAAAAGCTTACGGTTTTAGTTGTTTTATCTCGATATAGAGGGTGATATTCTATTTCACTTTTCTATCCCAAATTCATAGAATATACTTTTATCAGCTTTTGTAGTTTATTTTTATCATGACTAGATGTTTCTATCTCCAAATCATATACAAAATGACCAAGGAATAAAAGCTTTATCGATAACATGTTATGGAGTTCTTGATAAAGAGATGTCATCGTAATGTTTGGACGCATTTGTAAACGACCTATACCCTCAGTTAACTTTTGTTGAGCACTTCAAATATTTACCAGGTCTTTAAAATGGAAAAACTCACTCCTTTTCTTTTTCTCGGGACTCGAGCTTCTATGAAGCTAAAACCAACACATACAACATATTTCAACACATCAGGATGTCATACAAGCGGAAAATCAAATATGGTATTTTTTATAAATTATCCAAACCGTATTTTTCTTTATTTTTTTTGTAATAAGTATCACTCATTGACTTATACCTATTTTGCTTGCGTTTGTAATATGTTTCCTTACATTTTAGTTGTTAAAATTGCAATTTAAGTAGTAAAATCGCCTGATTTCATGTTTTAATGTATGTGTTGCGGTAAGATTAAGAAAAAGAAAGGATTATAAAAAAAGGGGAAAAAAAGAAAAGAAAAAAAAAAGAGTAAATATAAATTAATGCTAATAATAAATAAATTTAAAAATAAAATAAAAAAGGAAAAGAAAGGTGTGTGCGCGTGAATCATTTATGCATACAAAACAACCCTAACATAACACACTCCTTGGTCTAGAGAAGAAGGTATTCATTCATCCAACTTACATTTTCGCTGCCTCCCCCTGATCTAGTTTTTCTGTTACTATTTATACTAAAAAAACTTGGTTAAAATCTTTGTTGGATGAAGAACATGCCAAATTATGCTTGTGAGATTGTAGCAAGGATGTCAGTGATGTAGTACTGGTGGTTGTAGAAAATGTATAGCAAAGCTCAAAATGAAGAATAAGAAAAACAAACACTAAAGAGCAACTGGAACGATGCTGAAAATAGAATTTTAAATGATGTACCAGTACTTGTAACAATATTTTTTTTTTTTTTTTGTATCTTGGTGGAATTGGTAAAAGAGAGTCCACGAAAAATAGAGAAGACAAACTGTTATTCTTCTTCTTTTGTTTTGATTATATATATATATATATATATATATATATATATATATATATATATATATATATATATATATATATATATTCTTTCATTTTGTAAATTTAATTTTTGCAAGTAAAAGATTAAGAATTATAATAAAGGCATATTTGTAGGTTTTAGGAGGAGATTAAAAATGATGGAAAACTATTACATTCGAAATTTGAATTATATTTTGAGTGGGTTAATGTTCATTTTCTCAAATCAAGACAACATGCATGTTAATCTAGAACCCGTATTCAATATTTTTTGCCTTTTTATATTATTACTTAAAACCCATATGTTTCTACGATCCACGTCTACATGCATGTTAATTTAGAACTGTCAACTAAAAACCCTCTTAATTTATGGTCATGCTGAAATCCTAGAATGATCTATCAACAAATTGAAACATTTTCAAATCAACATGTAGGAGCTAGTCATGATGGTTATATAACACTCAAAAATATATTTTTTTTCTTTTCATCTCATTTTCTTTATCATATTTCACTTTTCTTAAGGGTAAAATAATATAACACTCAAAAATATATTTTTTCTTTTCATCTCATTTTCTTATTTTATATTTCACTTTCATTTCATCTACTATTAGTAAAATGTAAATTACACCCGATGTTAAATTGTACTAATTGTACTATCAGAGAGATGCAATAGTTACGAAGTTTTAGTTGAGTTAGTAGGGATCACAGTAACGGATAGTGAACTAAATTATAACATGCAAACATTATATCTTGCTTTTTATTTCTTCTCTTTTTTTGGTGATGAAAGAAGGTTGAAACCCGAGAAAAGAAAACTATGAAGCTAGTCTTACAATTTTAGGTATGCAAGTATTGGAAATATCATCAAAACGTATATTTTAAAGCTCTATAGAGGGAGATTCTAGAATACATACATCTTATGAGTTTTAATTAAACTAAAAATTAGCTAACCAATGAGTGCATTCGTTTCCTTCACGTTAGGTGTGTTTAAAAATAATAATATGTCATTGTAAATTGGAAAGATCTTGGATATGACGAACTAAAGTAAGGGTATTTCCATGAAACTTGTAGCTCCCAGTTAAATTATCAATGAGAAGCTTCGAGTCACTCCCAGTTACGAGGTTAATATACCCCTATCTTCTTACTATTTGCATTCATGTGTATATATCCCACATCTCAGCATGAAGGGCGTCACAAGCTCCAACCTTTTCAACCAACGGCCATCTGAGTCTTGAAAAAGACCACTACACCCCACAATTCTTATAAACTCCATCATAGTTAAGCTTTATCCACTCCCTTAAGGATGCTTTTTATTTCTTCTCTATTATTAAAGTTTTGGGATGCATATAGAATAATTGGATTCGAGTTGATATTACACTATTATATTTATATTCTCATAATCATAGTAACAGGGAAAATGACTAAAATGAAAGATAGAATGGATTATTAGATATTAAAAAGTTATAATATGAAATAGTTAAAAGTATATTCCTACTTCCTAGCTTTGATTAAATCTAGGCTTAAATATGTTTTTCATCCTTGCAATTAGGGGTCGTTTAAAAATTGGTCCCTGCATTCGCTAATCCTTGGAAATTACCCTTGCATTCCTTAATCATTTAAATTTTGGTCCTTTGACCCAGTTAATCCGTGCCATGTCATCTGATTACTGACGTGGCACTACTAAACTGGTTTTCACTTGCCAGCTCAACCAACTGGGCGTGGGAATGGACAAAAATGCCCTCTGCAGATGAGACCTAATTTATATGACGAAAATACCCTTCCTTCTTCTTCTTCAAAAACCCTCCTCTTCTCTTCCTTTTCACCGCGACATTGTTCCTGTTTCTGTCTTCTTCTTGCAGATCGGCCTCTTCTTCTTCTTAATTTCATTTCAGTCATTGTTTCCTCAACATTGCAAATGTCTATTGATACCTCAACAAAAGACAGCTACGAAACCTACTTCAATGGTGGCAAGTATCCCCCTTCTTCATTGCCCACATCTCGAGGGATGCTTCCACTGTGTCGTTGTTTACCTATGAAGCCGATGATTCTTTACATATCAACGACTTTGGAGAATAATGGCAGGAGGTTCTGGAGATGTCGCGATTGGCAAGTAAGTTTTATGAATTTTCGTTTTCGTTCGTCGTATTGTAAACACAGTACAGTGAATAACGTTGGAAAATGGTTTGGTATGTAGAAAAAATTCAAAACCTGTAATGAGTGGATTTGGGATGATGAACTTGGTCCAACTACCAGACCAATGACTCAGTGCTATTCAGCTGTTTCAAACTCAAGGGAAGCAGAGTCTCCAGCTTTGAATGCACATCTGATTCGTGAAGATGAGTCTGCACCTGTGAATGCACCTATGAGTCGTGAAGCTGAGTCTGCAAAGACTGGAAAGTCTCATTGCAACTGTGGTGAAATCTGGGAGAAAAAGAAAGACAAGTGGAAAATGAAGTTGTTGGCTGAGAAGAAGAAGGTTGAATGGCTTAAGTGGGTAATCATAGCTAGCTGGTTGATCTTTGCGGTTTTCTTTGTTAAGAAGTAATGTTATGTAGTTTCTATGTTAATTGTGTAATATTATGGTTTAATGTAATGTTCTGTTGTGTTATGGTGTTAGTGGAACCTGTAATATTGTGTTGTGTTGATGTTAAGTGGTTCCCTATTATGTAAACTGATGCTATGAATGAAAAAATGCCTTGTAAGTTTGGGTCAATTTTTTTGAGATGCTTGTAATGATATTGAATACATAAGTTATAATACTTGAATAATTAAAACACATTCATTCATACATAACAGATGTTTCATACATAGTCTTACAAAAGTTGGACTTAGCCAAGAAAATCACAAAGTGATGCCAATTCAACAAGTGTTGTTACAAAAGTTGGACTTAGCCAAGCAAATCACAAAGTGATGTCAATTCAACAAGTGTTGTTACATAAGTTGGACTTAGCCAAACAAATCACAAAATAAAACACATCAACCACATCAATAAGTAGTCCTACACAAGTTACATTAGTTGGACTTAGCCAAGCACAAAACACAAGTAACACAATTAACACTAAATATATTTCACATTCTCCACACTTCTTAACTTTGCCAAACAGCTTCCACCATCATCTCTTAAATTCCTTGGGGCAGCTTCAGCAGCATCTTTCCCTGATCCACTTGCCTTTGGAACTTCTTCATCAACCACCTCAATTGGGTTGTCCATATCTTTCCCAGGACCATTTTTGATTGCAGGAGTTTTTCAGAATGTTCTGCTACTCCTCCTAACAGGTGCATTAACTTTCACTATTGGCTCCACAATGGCCCTAACAACATCTAAGGTCTGAACATGAGGTTTTCTTGGGGGCTTTTTGTGCATAGCAGGTTTAACAGATGGTTTCTTCATGACAGTAGTTGGTGGCTTAACAGTTGTGGTTACATTAGCTGAGGGCTTAACAACTGTGGTTGCATTTTTTGATGTGTGCACCACAGTGTTGACAGTTGCAGTTGGCTTTACATATGTGTTTGAAGTGTGAACCACAGTGTTGACAGTTGCAGTTGGGTGTATTAATGTGTGTGCTTTTTTGGTGGTGTGAACTGTTGTTTTAACACTAGCACTTGGTTTGACAGATGAAGACATAAAGGCCATTGGATTTTTTTGAGGTTTCTTACTCTGTTTTGGAGGAATGAACCTTGTATTGCTTCCAACCTTCCTTTTTTTTACTTGCACCCTGCACAGGCTCAGTGATGTCTGGGGTACTCAGTATAGACTCCTCAGTCCTTGCTTGTCTCTGACTTGCACTTGCTCCACCAACATCTTCACTTGCAGTTTCTCCACCAACAGATTCACTTGCACTTGCATTAGTCCCAGATTGACTTGTTTGTCTTGGTGGCTTTCTCTGTTTTCATTCATAACAAAATACACAAGTTAGCTCATTACAAAATGTGAACTGATATACTATAAACAGTAAGGATGATAACACTCTGGTACCTTTCTTTTTTGAGCATTGGGGTTGACAGTTAAACTTTTGCATCCTTTAGCATTATGCCCAAATTTATCACAGGTTGTGCACCTGTAAGTTGTCCCAGATCTTTTATACTTACCTTGTGATGATGGTGCTTCATCAGCTTCTCTCCTCCTAATTTTTTTTGGTCTTCCTAGTCCCTTCTTATATGCAGGAGGTAACAACTCTTCACACTCAACCTCTGGCCACATGTCTTGACCATTGATAGCACTCACATTGTGTGTATAACACTTTTCATACATATCCCTGCTATACCACTCAGAGACATAATCTTCTGGGTCCTTTGATGTTTTAGACATTGCTGTAATGGCATGTCTGCAAGGAATCCCCACTAACTCCCAAAAATTACATGAACAAGTTTTTTTGGCCAAATTAACAGTAAAGGCCTGCCTTCCTCCAACCTCATGAACTTCAAACTCTTCAGCAACACCCCATATGGCAACCCAACTACCAGACTTGACAATTTCTCTGTTTAATCTTTTCCTGGGCATATGCATTATGCTATGGTTCCAAGTTTCTAGCTTAAGCCTATTGGTTGACATCCTATTCATTAAATATGTTCTAATCCATTCAGCCATGGTCAGTACTGGCTTGTCTCTAGCAACTAATATTGTTGAATTAAAGGCTTCTGATATGTTGTTCATTAAGACATCACATTTAGAATAATAAGAGATAGCATGCTTACACCACATTTTAGGGTCATGTCCCATTAACCACTCCCAAGCTTTCAAGTCAATATTCTTCAGCTCATCCATCTTTGACTTCCACAATTGATAATAAGTTGCTTTGGCTGCACCCATCATCAAGTCCCTGATCACAGCACCACCTCCAAATCTCTTTTTAAAGTTTGCATACAGATGCCTCAAACATAGTCTGTGTTCAACTATGTCAGACCACTCCTCCAGAACTGATATGAGCCCCTGAAATTCAGAAACAGAACCAGATGTAACAAAGTAAGGTAAGGAACCTAAAGAAACAGAAACAGAACCTAAAGATCCAGATATACAATTGAAATAAAGGAAGCAATAAAGATACAATTGAAATATGAAATAAAGATCCAGATCTAAAAAAAACACCTAACCTTTTGTTGGTCATATATGAATACCCATCTCCTATTAGTTCCAATGTCTTCAAGCAGTAAGGTAAGGAACCACCTCCATGAATCTGATGTCTCAGTCTCTACAACTCCAAAATCCAAAGGAAAGTATTGGTCATTTGCATCCCTACCCACTGCAACCAATAAAATACCTCCATATTTGGTTTTCAGATGACAACCATCCACCCCTATGAATGGCCGACAACTTGATAAAAAGGCCTGCTTGCAACCATCAAAGCAAAAATAAAACCTACTAAACCTAGGTTGAACACTCAAGGACAGTCTCTCAACATTTATCTTACAGCTGTTTCCTTTAGACACCCTCTGAAGCTCAGCTGCATACCTCCACAGTAAGGTGTACTGTTTCTTTGCATCCCCTTCTATGAGTTCCTTGGCCTTCTTTTTTGCCATCCAAGCTATGTAAAATGACACTCCAACTGACTAGTGTGTTCTCAGATCTGTCATTATATCACTAACCTTCATTTCAGAGGTCCTCATATTATCAAGGGCATATTTGGTAACAAATTTGACATCAGCACTACGGTTTTCTAAAACCCTAGCACATGTGTGGTCCCCATTCCATGTCTTTAATTTAAAAGAATGGTTGTAGGCCACCTTGCTGCAAAGGGCTGTAAAGTGACATTTGGTATCTTTGCACACTATTCTACACCTTTCTTTATCATTTTTTAAGATTTTCATCTGGGTCCCATTTAATACACACCACTCCCTTATACCATTCTTGAACTCTTCAAGACTCTTAAAGTCCATGCCAACTGTGAACACATAATCCTTGGTTAGTTGGTTGGGCCTAAATACATCACAAGCAGGTGCTCTCTCATCACCACTCAAATCAGGATCATCAGAATCTAACTCTTCACTCTCATACTCCTTCCCCCAATCAGTATCATCCACATCAGCTATATTATCCACTTGCACACTTGCTCCTATATCACCCATCCTTGCCCCACTGTCTTCATTCAAATTGCCATGATCCACTTCTTCAAACCCATCATCAAATCCCAGTGCTCTCTCTTCTTCACTATCAATTAACCTATCATTATCATCTTCATCTTCATCTTCACTATACTTATACCACCAACATCTCCTTGTTCATTATCATTGTACACTAATACCCCTTTTCCCTTGTCAATTTTTACTGCCTCAGAACTCTGACCCTTCTCATTGTTAACTACCTGATAACTCTCACGCAATTCCTCACCAACAACATCATAATTAGGAAAATCAACTACATCAATACTTTCATCCACATTATGTTCAACAAAAACATTCACAGCAGATTTTTTTTTAAGTGCATACTCTTTTACAACTTCAGCAGTGGCGTCATCTTTAATCACCCTAAAACTAACCTCTTCATCTAACATCCACCACAGCCTAAAAGGTTTTTTAACTAGCAAATCAGTTTCCAAAATTCCAGTTAGCTCAAAGAAACACCACTTATCAGGATCTACACCTTCAATCAACGTTTCTTCACCCCCATTGTAACAAATAACCCAATCTCTAACAAACCTACCCCTGTAATGAAACTTAACAGCAATACCCATATCTGGAAAAAAAATAAACCCCAATTTAGAAATGATGGAAAAAAAATTATCACATTTACTCAAACATTCACTCACGAACAACAACTAATAACAGACATTAACTAAAAAACAACAACTAAAAACATAGTTATCAGTTCTCATTTATCAGTTCTCATGAACATACCCGTATTTTGTCGTGAACATTCTCCAGACGTTGCATTATTCGAACTCCAGTTTGAAACCTCCGTTGGATTCGCCATTGAAAACGAGTTACACCACCTAACTTCGTTGGATGCGTAGCATAGAGCAAGTACGATCTTCAATCCGGTTTTTCCCCTTTCAAAACCCTAGAATTTCGTCACCCACAAAACACAGATTGTGCAATTGAAGAGAATGAATGGAAGGAAGGGTATTTTCGTCATATAAATTTGGTCTCATCTGCAGAGGGCGTTTTTGTCCATTCCCACGCCCAGATGGTTGAGCTGGCAAGTGAAAACCAGTTTAGTAGCGCCACGTCAGTAATCAGATGACATGGCACGGATTAACTGGGTCAAAGGACCAAAATTTAAATGATTAAGGAATGCAAGGGTAATTTCCAAGGATTAGCGAATGCAGGGACCAATTTTTAAACGACCCCTAATTGCAAGGATGAAAAACATATTTAAGCCTTAAATCTATAATACTTTTCCCTTCCCTTCTTGTTCAGATCCCCATTGGGTCATTGGGTCCCATTTATTCCTTTCATGATGGGGTGACCTATCTATCTATACATTCCTAAAGAAGGAAATTTAAATTATTTTGTTTGCTTAAAACATAAGTAATTTAATGATGTATCTTTATCTAAATACCCAAGAATTCGAGTTCTTAGAGTCATAGGCCATCTTCAACCCATTAGTCCTTAATCTAGCACTTAGCTTCATTGTCTTTGTACGTATAATTCATTTTTATTTTACAATGTAAGTACTTTTTCAGATTGACGAAATGACAACGTTATTATAAATTCACACACATAAGTAAAGGTGTCAGAGTTCAAACATTGGTCATGACGTTCGGTCTACAATTTCAACATTTTTGTCAATTGAGCTAGGATTTGGACACAATGTAAGTATTTTTTTTTCTTGAAAAAATTTAGTATTGTTGGTATGATGTTGGAAGTGAAGATCAAACCAACATCATTATCATTTCACTCCTTAATTCTTCCACCCCAACCACCAAATCAATTTGCTCAATAAATTTTAAAGACTAAGTTTTTTTCACAAATTAACCTCTATATTAAAATAGAAAATACATAAATTAAGAAGAAGAAAAAAAATATACAAAAAACTTAATATATGAAAGAAAAGGAAGGTGATGAGTGGACAACACCATCGGAGCTCTGCATCTTCGAACCACAATTTTTGTAACAGTTAATGGTGCTAAAAGAATGATTCTCAATTCGTTATTAGAGCTAGTTGGTACGAATACATTTTAAAAAAAAATCATGTAAGGGTATATAATATATTATACGTTTTCAAGACTACCTACTATGATCCCTGAAAAATAAAAGTCTACCTAATATGAAAAATCATTTGGAAATTGTATTTCTAAGCTTCCAGCAATTTAATTTGATAATTTTGGTCAAAAAAAAATTGATAATTTTGGTTTCTTTATGATAAGAAATCATTGGACATTTATCGAGGTTTGTGTGTTGTAATCGGCTTAGAGTGACCTATCTAAAGACAGAAGATAACTTTAGTCGGTCTTTTGAATTAGTTTCCCTAAATTTTATGTGAGTGTGAAGGAAATATAATGATATATATTTCTGACAAAATATACAATATCTATCTACTATATATATATAAAAACAAATTACTACCAAAATTTCCTAACTGTCCCTGTTTCTAAATTTTTAACTACACTGTTTTTCCACTTTATTAAAGGGTAAGATGGTAACAAATTTTTAAGTGGGAGACTCCTATGCTTTTTACCATTATTGGACTTATAATACCCTTCTCCTCAACTCAATTACAACTATAACACAAAGGTTACACTTGATATTTTACAACTAAACTCAATTTTCCCACTTTTATCAAAATATATATATAAAAACAAATTACTACCAAAATTTCCTAACTGTCCCTGTTTCTAAATTTTTAACTACACTGTTTTTCCACTTTATTAAAGGGTAAGATGGTAACAAATTTTTAAGTGGGAGACTCCTATGCTTTTTACCATTATTGGACTTATAATACCCTTCTCCTCAACTCAATTACAACTATAACACAAAGGTTACACTTGATATTTTACAACTAAACTCAATTTTCCCACTTTTATCAAAATTTCAAATTTCAAATTTCAAATTTCATTCATTCACTTTATATTCCCTCTCTTACATTCTTTCTACAAAAACATACTTCATTTCTCTCATCTCTCCTTCTCATTTTCTCTGTCTCTTTCTCAATGTTATATCTATCTATTTCTTCTTCTTCTTCACATTTTAGGATGAAGAGAAGACGATGCTGAAAATAGTGAGCAGCTTACAAATAGTCAGCAAATTCTGTAACATCATCAAAATAACAAATTGTCATCAAGGTATACAAAATAAATTTATGTTCTTTTATTCTACTATGTCTACTTACAAATAATATATACTTCAAAATTGAAAATACAACAGAATCAAATAATATACACTATGGCATCAAGGTACCACTAACAATTTCTTTGCAGGAAAAATCTATTTCCAATGATCAACAAAGATCATTCACAAATTATGGCATCACTGTACCACTAACATTTTTTCTTTACTAACATTTTTTTATGACATTCTTTCTTTACTAACATTCTTTTATTTCTTATATAATGAATTATTAGTTTATTTTGCAGGAAACTTATTATTCTTTTAATCAAAATAAAAGTCTTTACTAAAAAAAAATTGAAGATAAAATATAAAAATATATAGAAATGTCTGGATAGGAAAAGTAACAATTAATAGTTTTCTAAATTGAATATCACCATGAAAGAAATTTTTATTACACCAATGGGTAACAAATTATAGATTGACCTCTTTTTTGGAAATTTTAATATCATTATTATGCGTAATAAAAAGTTATGGAAAACCTCTAAAAAAAATGTTATGGAAAAGAATATCACACTGCTAGGACTCATGGTATTGTACTTAATTTGATTTGATGAATTTTTTTATCAACATATTTTTTTTACAATTAATAATCGATATGTTTTTTTGTCAAAACTTAAAACAATTAATAGAAACAAAATTAATTTTTTTTACAAAGACTGCAGAAAAAAAAAGAGAAAATAAAATAAATACAAACATGTGTTAATGAATTTTTTCATCTGTGTATACTATTTTCAACAAGAAAATAAAATAAATACAAATCTTTGTGTCTTCTGTGTATACTATTTTTTCATCTTCAATGAATTTGCATGAAAAGAAAACAAAGGAATATATTTTTATCATTGATCTAAAATAATCTTGCATTTTTTATAAAGAATAACAAAAATATCATTTATCTATTAAAAAAAACTTCTTCACTCCTAACAATAAAAGTTCTAAATTTTAATTAACAAAATAGTTTCTTTTTATATGATTATGGAAAAAAAGGAACTTTTACTTATCAAAGATCTAACAGAAGGATTACTAAAAGGCTACCATTGGTATCTATAAAAGCAAAAACAGATTCACTAATCAACAAAAAATATGCTTACATCTCTTGAAAATACAACAAAATCACATCTAACTTCATCTTTTGATTGTTGTTGTTGGTTTTGCTGCATGTATGATAGCAAGAGATGTAAACTTTGATTTACAATTGTTGTTGTTGCATGTTTAAAAGAAGTCTGCGATTTGGTGGGATGAAAAAGATCAAAAAGAGGGCTTACATGATTAAGTATCAGATCTGCTGCTAAAGAAAATGAATGAGACCAAAGTATCAGATCTACGGTGTCAACCATGAGGATTTCGAAAAAATAATCAGAAGAAGAAAGTAAATGATGATAACATTAGATTGGTAGTGTTGTAATGGACATCGAAAGTCATATGTTGGTGGAGGCGCGGCCACCGCAAATAGAAGGAGAAGGAGCGGCGGCTAGGGTTTGTTTAAGGGAAGAGAGAGCTTTCTCTGGTAAGTGAAGAAGAAGAGAGAGAAAAATAAAATGAAATGAAATGTTTGTAGATGTGGTGTGAGTTGAAGGAATAAAAAATAATAATAAATAAATAAATATGTGGGTGTGGAGTCTGCACGGCTGAGAGTAGTGTTAGCTAATTGTTTTTAAATTTTTTTGTCAACTTATTAATTGTCCTTAATAGAGAAAAGTTGGTGGTTGTAAATGATGGTTGGAAAATTGTCTGATGGTTTTCTTCATTATTCCAGTAATTTAATTAGCATTATTTAAGATATGTATGTGATTCAAATTTTAAACCACAGAGATCAATTTTTTAACTTCTCCCAAGTATAAGTTTCATTCTAAAGTTAATTAATTAAATAAAACAATATTAGATGAAATGAGTGTTTTGGAAGAAGCAAGAAGACAAGGAAAGAGAAATCCTTATAAGTGAATCACGTGATAAATAAGTCATTAACAAAGTAAATTTTTTCTACTTTGTGTTGTCTCTTTGTCCCCTTGCTGAAATAAATTACTTTATATTTAAATAAATTACTTTATATTTAAATAAATTATTTTTTGCTTGAAAATATAAAAATATTATATCTTCATTGTTCTTAGAATACAAAATATTAACTTTGAAGGCAACTGTGATTGTTTAGTGGCCAGAAATGTTAATTTTGGGGGTTAAGTCTGACAGGAGAATAGGAGAACGATGAAGACAAAGAGAGAAGGCCGATAGTGTGATGAGAGAGAATAAATATGTTTTAATTTGTAATTATATACATAATTAATTAATTAATGATGTATGTGGTCTATATTATGAACCATATACATCATTAATTGAATGAACTTAAAAAGTAAAATTTTCTTATTAAAAAACGGATGGAGTACTTCAACTGTATCGGGGCAATATAAGTATGCAGGTAGGGTGTTTCAAGATAAGGACAAGTAAAGCTTTTGAATATAAAAACATACTCCCTCCGTTTCAAAATACATGTCCAAGTCAATCACTTCAGATATGTCAATGCACAATTTTGACAGTTAATATCTTTAATTATCCAAAGTAAAAAATTATAAAAATTTAATATTTTGAAAATATTTGTCGAGACAAATCAAACAACATCTTACATGCTAATATTTGTATTTATACATTAGTTAAAAAGTATGGTCAAAGTAAGTCAAGTGAATAGTGCACATTGCAAAAATTGGACATGTATTTTGAAACGGAGGGAGTAATATACTCCATTTTCCTCGATAATTATAAGATCCTTTGACAATTTTTTTTCCCTTTGTATAAGACTCATTCGCTATTTCCAACTACATTAATTATTTCTTTACATACATGCCCCTATTTATTATACATATTTTTCTTCAATCCACAATAAATAACATGTTGAAAACATAAACTAACCCTCTTTCTTAAATGAAAAAATTGTAAAAACAGTAGTAATTACAAACATATTTATTACAAATATCCACTATCTTAATTTCCGTTATTTTTTCAAAAGACCCTATAATTAAGGACTGATGTAGTACTTAGTATTTTATTGCCACTTTCCAAGACATATGCAGTATTATAAAATTATGGGGGTACTCTCTCCGTTTCAAAATATAAGCAAAATTCACTTTTTAGGTTCATTCATTTAAAGATGTATATGGTCCATATTATGAACCACATACATCATTAAATGAATGAACCTAAAAAGTGAATTTTGCTTATATTTTGAAACGGAGGGAGTAGCACTTAGTGTTTTATCCACTGAAACGGGATGTGGGGGCATGAAGAGGGTAAATAAAATTATATAGTAATATACTCCATCCGTCCCTTAATGTAACCACCAATTTGATTTTATTTTTGTCCCTGAATATAACCCCTTTTTCAAATTACTAGATGCATTTATAACTTTTTTCCTAAACATACCCCTAATTAATACTACTAACTTGTCTTGAAATATGAATAGTCAAATTTAATACACATACAAACAAAGGACAATTTGGTAATATTAATATACAAAACAGACACATTAATTACACTGACAACTTAGACTTGAGAATATGGGAAGAATGGAAAAGAAAGAAAGTAAAGAAAAAAGAGCATTGCTTTTTCTTGGTTTGGCAACTAATAAATAAATTCATCCCAAACATATTTTTTTTGGTTACAATTCATCCCAAACATATAACGTGCTTCCCATTGCTATTGTGAAAATAATTAAATTTAATATAATTAATCGTATTTTTTCATGGTGTAAATTACCGTGTGTGTATCTATATATATATAGTTAGAAGACACTTTATGAAGATGTCTTTTAACGAGTTATTCTATGAGCATTTGTTAAAATACACCAAATAATATTTTATGAAGGTATCTTTTGGCAAAGTTATAACAAAAAAGTGGACATCACACTTTGAAGTGTGGATTGCTAAAATACACATTCATAGGTGACTTATATCAAAACTATAACTATAACTATAAAATGTATTTTACGATATTTAATATATTCATAAAATAATCTATGAAATGTATTTTACGATAACAATATTAAATAATACATTAATTATGATTTTTTACATGATGTTTATTAATATTTTTCACACTGAAACATATTAGTAAATAAAAACTATGATTATTTTTATTTATTAGGTTTTTAATATCGTCAATACTAAAATTCAATTATTTTATAATTATTTATTACTACCGATCAATATATACATTATTAATTGACATAATTTACATATTTTCACTATTGAAAAAAAAACACTATACCAAACACAGCCGAGACACGACACGCGGCGGAGCCGCGGCCACATATTGATAAATATATGCGAGTGTATGAAATATATATTAATAAAAATATATCTCATTATACGTTTTTATACGGGAATATGTTAGTACATGTTTATTTGTGAAATGTATTTTCATTTTTTTTAATATCGTCAATACTAAAACAAACACAAAAATTATAATATAATATGATTAATCATACTTCAATTTTTTCCATTTTTTTAAATGTATCAATAAAAAACCCGTTGGAGTGTACAATTGTAACACGGGACCCATTTTAGTAACTATAACGAGTTATCAGTTTTAATTTGTATTTTTAATCTTTCAAAAAAAAATTATATTTTTTTAATATCTCTATTAAAACATCGCGACTGCCTAAGTTTTAATTTTTTTTTGAAAGAACCGCCTAAGTTTTACTAATATATTAATAAAGTATATGTTGGTGTATGGACTATATATTAATAAAAATATATATGAGTATATGTTTGTTTTACGGTAATATATTAGTATATTCTTATTTATGAAATCTAATGTGAAATATATATAATGATAAAATATATATGAGTGTATTGACTATATATTAACAAAAATATATCTCACTGTATTTTTTTTACGGGAATATGTTACCATATGCTTATTTATGAAATATATTTTACGATAACAATATTATATAATACATTAGTTACGATTTTTCACGGGATGATTATTAGTATTTTTCACACTAAAACATATTAGTAAATAAAAACTATGATTATTTTTATTTATTAGTTTTTTTAATATCGTCAATACTAAAATTTAATATATATTTGTTTATATTAAAATTTAATTATTTTTTAATTTTTCATTACTACCGATCAATATATACATTATTATGTTTTAAATATTTTACATATTTTCACTATGGACAAAAATAAATACTATACCAAACACAGCCGAGACGCGACACGCGGCGGAGCCGCGGCCATACAGCGCGGCGAAGCCGCGCTACCCGTGCTATAGCACGGGTATCTCGACTAGTTTCTTTTAAAAAAAATATATTTAGACATAATATATGAGAATATTGGACCAAATACATTCACTTTTGTTGACCCAAATTTCTCTTATAAATAGGACCGGAGGAAGTATTATTTAGGCTTTTTTTCATTTATGATAAGAAATCATTGGACATTTATCGAGGTTTGTGTGTTGTAATCGGCTTAGAGTGACCTATCTAAAGACAGAAGATAACTTTAGTCGGTCTTTTGAATTAGTTTCCCTAAATTTTATGTGAGTGTGAAGGAAATATAATGATATATATTTCTGACAAAATATACAATATTTCTTTTAAAAAAAATATATTTAGACATAATATATGAGAATATTGGACCAAATACATTCACTTTTGTTGACCCAAATTTCTCTTATAAATAGGACCGGAGGAAGTATTATTTAGGCTTTTTTTCATGTACAACTTATGTATGCGATTATGGAAAAAGATAGGTTAAACACCTTCTGCGGTCTTATATGTTTAAAGTTTTTTATGTAACAAATTGGTTTTTAAGTCATAAATGTTTGAACCCACACCCGGCCCTGGGGGGTGCAAACAGCTCAACAGAGCTGGGCCTCCCCCAGCCATGGCCATCAATTTTTTTTTTTAATACTCACTAGTACTATTGCCCTCCAATTTTTTTTTAATACCCCCAGCCATTTTCTGTCCTCTTGTTTTAGTGAGTTCAGATCTGCTCCAGTACTTAATTCCTCTAGTTTCCCAGTCCCTTGCTTGGATGTATGACAAGTGGCATGTAAAACATAACGTCCGAGATTAAAAAAGAAAAATAAACAGTTCATTGTTCCTTTTTCTCAATCGTACACCCTTCTTCTTCTCCCTCCCACGTTTTCTGCTTCCCTTGCGCAGCTTAAGCGCCACCGTAAGGAAAGCCACTGTGAATGAAAATCACCCTACCGTGATCCACCGCCACTGTGTCTTTGTTGTTCATGAAAACTACAATTCCTCACCATCTCTGCTTGTCGTCTCCATCACCGTCATATCGCAGCTATCATTGTCGTGATCCACCGTCTCACCGATGCGTGTTTCCTCCGCCATGATGTATCTTCCTCCGTCGTAGATATCATCGCCGCCGTTACATCACAGTTTTAATTCCATCTTGGAATTAGCTTCTCAACTCCCACTGTATCCCCTTTCTCAATTTGGGGTTCAAATATCAATTAGAATCAGAAGTGATGTAATGTTATCAATAAGAGTTTAGAACAATGATACAGTGTCGACGAATTGCGGCAGAATTTATGGTCTTCGCGACGGTGATGAAGCAGTCGAGTGAAGCAGAAAACGTGAGAGGCAAGAAGGTGCGGTTGTGAAGAAGAAAGGGAACAGTGGATGGAATGTTTATTTTTCTTTTTTAATCTCAGCCATTGGTTTTTTACATGCCACTTGTCATACATCCAAGCAAGGGACTGGGAAACTGGAGGAATTAAGTACTAGAGCAGATCTGAACTCCTTGTTTTAGCATTTTAGGCCTATTAGAATTAGGTCTTCTTGCTTTTGGTGTTAGGTGGGGGTTCCTCATGTATATGGTAGTCATTTTCACCTTTGGGTGTACCGCATATATATTGCACCTTGTATTTATCTTTTAAAAAATATAAATAGAACATTGCTCTTTTAAAAAAAATATGTTTTGATTTTATCACTGGCCTCTTTTCATTCCCAGAGCCGAGCCTCCAAATTCTTAAGGACGGCCCTGCTTGAACCATTACCCTTTTTTTCATCAAACTAAGTCAAAAGGCGATTATGTGACTGTTTAATGATAAGTTGGTAGGTCTAAATTTAGCGGTCTCAAAATTAAGGTTCATAAGTGTAGTGTTCAATCTTGGTTTGAAACAAAATCGATTACTTGATTTATAATGTTGCTGATAAAATATTGATCTGTAAAATTATGTTTGAATTCGGAAACAAGAAGAAAACAGGTGTAAGTAATCATGTTTTGCGTCATAAGCACTTTTTGGACCAATAACATCAATGTTAAACGGTCACATAAACACTTTTTAATAGAGTTGGATAGAAAAAACAATAATTGCATAAATGTTTTAGACTTAAATGACCAGTTCATTACATAAAAAACTTAACGAACTAACATGTTGCATAATACATACAGGGCCGTCTCAACAAATTCGTAGGCCCGGTTTTAATCTAGTGAGGGATGTTCGCAAATTTTAATTTTGGGCCCAAAAAAATAAATAAGACACTAAAAAGAAAAATTATAAAAAAATGCACTCTGGTAGGACTTGAAATTAAAAAGAAAAATTATAAAAAAAATGCACTCTGGTGTCTGGTAGGACTTGAACCGAAGTCCCTTCGCTCACAAACTCACATCCGCACCACTGAAGTACATTGAATTATTTGAAATATTTTCGCTTTCTTTCTATTTAACAATTATTTGAGTGTCCTTCAAAACAAAAAAAAACAAAAAAAGTATTTTGGGCCCCCAAAAATTCGAGGCCCAGTGTCATAGCCCAGCCTCGACGGGCTTTGGGCCGGCCCTGAATACATACATTTAACTTAGAGACCCGAAGATATTTGGCGAAAAAGATGACAAGAAAGTTTTAGTGCAATATTGTACGATTGAAATTTACAAAGGATTTATTTACATATTGTAATTTTGTCTCAAAATTGTGTTTTCAAATTTTTAAAAGCATAAATATTGTTTCTTTTTTATGCGAAATTTTTAGTTTTAAATTCTTAACACGTGTCCTAAACGAATAAGTTAGCAAGATCCTTTTAAAAAAAACATTTCTTTTGAAGATGACTTTTACAGCATGAACTAATATTTAATTGGTCCATCATGGTCTCATCTTGTTTTAACTTCAAACAATAGAGTTTCCACTTTGGTTTACTCCAATGATCTACGTACCTCAATGAAGTTGTTGAAGAGCCACTAAATCCTAGTGGATTCAACACTGCACCCAAATTCAATGTTTCTGCACCGATTGCATCATGTGTATCACATCACTATAGAGGATACCATATCATTTTTGGATCTTTTTCTTTCAAATACTCTCTACATCATCTCCATTTTCTCTATATCTCTCTTAACTTCTCTCTTATTTCTATCACTCTCTCTATCTCTTCCTACTCTTTTTCTCTAACATCTTTTGTCTTTTTGTGCATAAGAGGGATATGAGGATCAAAATTCCAAGCCACGTCTATAATTTACATTACACTACTCGATTCCTAATATAATTAAAAACAAACATCACATCTTTAGAAATATTAGTAGTTAATATCATTTATTTTTTAAAGTGATAACAAGATAACTGCATTCCCTTAATTACCCTCAACTGAACAATAAACAAATTATTAAAAATTAAAATCTAAATTACGACATAGTGTGGCACAAGAGGTAGATACTTAGGTCCTTAACCCTCTCAAAAAAAAAAAAAAAAAACTTAGGTCCTTAACCATTTGGTTCATGGTTTGATTTCTGACTTGTATGTATATGAAAACATTTACTGGAAGAGGTAAACCACTTAAATGAATCTCAGTACCTCGAGAGGATTAGTCAGCGTGCAGAAGATACCTTTGGTTTACCCAAAAAAATTGAGATTAAGTGGTTAATGAGATTCATAAAATGATGAATTGTTTTTGGCCTGACTCCGAATTACAATAATCCTCTTTCCCTGAGATCCGAAGGGTTAACTCCAAAAGAAAAATCTAAATTAAATTAATGATATTATCAAATAATACAAGTTAAATTGACTAAAATATCATTATTGATATGTAGGGAGCAATGAAAATGTTCACTCAAGTATTCACATTTAATAATTAAAAAAAAATTGTTAGCTCCCCGATTTCAAGGGGAACAATACCTCAGTAATCTGGAGTGCAGACGAAAGAGAAGTAAAGTCTGACCAGAATATATTTTATCAGGAATCAAATTTGGTATTAACCACTTGAGCTCTATCACTTGGTTTATTCAAAACTAGTTAACTTCTGCTTTATAATAATGATCAAGATCAAGACATTTTTTTGTTTATAATAGTGACTAGATAAAGTAATTTAATAAATTTATATTTTGAACCAATAAACCCATTATTTTATTTGAAAAAATGGGTGCTTAAATACACCATAGTCCATGCATTCAGAAGATCTATTATGACTACACTCGGATAGTTATGCTCGAAAGAGCTATTATGACTGTTGTTTTGTTCAAGGGGTTGCTGGTACGTGGATTTTGATACCGTGTTGGCAGTCGATCCATTCGTCACTTTAAAACTCTTTTTGATCCGTATACAATGCTCGCTCTTCATCTTTTTTGTAATCTGATTTCGCACCCGTACGCGAGTTTGCTATGTTGCGCCCGTGAGAAGTGTTTGTTATGTTAGGATTGATTAGGATTAGTCCATTTAGTTTGTATTATCACGATGAATCCCCAACTGGGTTGTATCTGAGTCAGGTTCAATGTCCCGACAATCTCTGTATCTTTTTATTTTTATTTAATATATATATATATCTTTGTTGTCTAAAAAAAACAAGATCACACACGGTCTTTAAATCAAGACTAGACAATCTGCATTTTGAGTTTTATTTAAAATTAAATGTGTGATTTGCTAAAGTCAAAAGATGAACGGTCGTCTTATCTTGTTATACAAACGACAATCTACCGACTGTAGTGACTACTGCCAGCATGGTGCTTTCAGTGAAATCAATTCTTATTTATTTTTTTCTAAATTTTGAGGAAGTATGCGTAATTACATTTTCCGATTTTCGGAACAATATTTTGTCAGACTTTACTTTCTTCTCAGTGGAACTTCAGATTATCAGGGTCGGCTTTCCTTAAAACCAGAGGATTAACAACAACAAAATAATTGAAGGAGAGCATATGTTCATTTCCGCTACCTAGACTTTATGATGTAGTATAATGTATCATCAGTATCACATTATTAAGCTGCGTGCATTTGTCAGTTACATTTAAAAAAATACTGAAATCTGAAAGTCAATTTTTTATACAACCAAAAGGATAAAACATGGCATAATTATCTAGTGTAATGATATTTTGACATCCATTTGATGACAACTTTGTTGACAACCTTGTTTTTTTCACTTCTTATTGGTCAAAAACAATAGAGAGAGAAAAAGGAAGAGAGAGGATAACAACATCATGTGAGTATGAGAGAGAAAGTTGTCCAAAAGTTGTCAAAAAGTGGTTGTCAAAATATCATTTCTCAATTATCTATTACCATTTCCCTATCCAATTGAAATTGTTTATACTATAAGAAGCTACAGTACTAAACTACTTATAAGTGTTTAGAATAATTTCATCTACCTATAACTGGATTTTTACGTGTACAAGTTGGCTTTTAATTTCTATTTTAAGGGTATAAGGGAAGGAGAAAATGACAAAAGTTTGGGATTCCTCCTTATTTTGGGATGTACTTCTCCTCAGCACATGCAATGTCGCAAAATATACCTAGGCTACAAGGCTAGGAGTTTAACTTTCTTTTTGAAACAAAATAACTTATGAAAAAAGTCATTTGAGATAAATCAAAATGCATGGGATGCTTAGCCATATTGATTATAGCCACTCGAATTATAAGCAAAAATTATCAAATTATGCATATTAACAAAGTAATTGATCATATTTAACATATTCAATCCCAATAATTAAAAAAAAAAGTCTATTGTCCAAATTACTTTCCATGACTAACAAATTTGGTCATAAGATTTAAAAAGGGATGAATTGCATGTTTGATCCCTTATGTATTATACGTTTTATGTTGATCCCTTACGTTTTAAAAATTTCAAGTTGGTTGTTTATATTTTAAAAGTTTCAAGTTAGTCTAAAATGTTACTCAAGTTTTATTAAGTTAGTCTCTTCCATCACATAATATTGAGTTTAATTAAACAAAACAAAAATATTAAAAATGTTTTAAAACTGATTTTGTAAATATGTTAAATTTCAACACTCATATTCTCAACCCATATCTCTAAACGGCGACAGAAGGGAATAACTTATTCCAATATGTGTAATGTTTTGGAATTTGGATCAATTGAAACTTTTAAAACATAAGGTACCAACTTAAAACTTTTAAAATATAAGGGGCCGACAAACTTGAAACTTAAAGTAACATAAGGACCAAACATGCAATTAAGCACATAAAAGTTAAATGAAGGGGTAGTTTAGAGATACTATTATTACATATGAGATAACCTATTCAACCAATGAGATATGTCTTTCTATCTTATTGAAAGAAAGATTGAGAACACCACAAAAAAAGAACCTAAACTAATAAATAACCTCGGCCATAATCATAACCTCATTACTGATCAGTGCTTAATCTCTGGCATGTATTGGCATCTACCAAGTTTTCAAGGGATTTGAAAAACAGGTGAATATTGCAGAAATGTTTTCATCAAATAATAACTTGTGTAAGAAGGTAAGACTATACAACCAAGTTTCACACTAAAAATTGCAATCAACACAACGGTTGATTTGAAATTTGATCAGTGTTGTTAATCGCAAATTGCTGAAAATAGGACTTTGTTCAAATTCTGCTACAGAACATCATTACAGTGTTGTTATGGCCGCTGTTTGACAACACTTTGTACTAAACCACATATCAGGGAACAATTAACGGCTAGCTATATAGCCGCTATTTGACAACAATGAAATTTATGATTATTTCAATAAATGAGACAGATTTATAGCATCTCACATTGATAATAAACTATCAAGTGCGTGCATACTGTCATAAACTCAATATCAGACAATCATAAACGTAGAAAATCAATTGTAAACTCGATGGAATATATATAAATTCACAATGTTACCAACCTCTTCAAATCATGGAATCGTGTAGAAGAGATTCACTTGTGCAATAACCTAGAGTTCAAGTAATCGTTAATGAAAGAAATCAATGTAATGCTACTGCTATTTTAGCACTTCTGCATGCAGGAAATGGATTGGTTTGAACACATAAACGAGAACATTTATTTGCAAACACCTCGTTCATAATAAAAGAACAACAAAATCAAGCTTACAGTTACAAAAATATGTAGTCGTGTCAATCTAAGTAAGTTCCAGCAGTAACTAGACAAGCTAGAAAAATAAACCAATGTTTTCTAGAAATGGTCGCTGATCGCAATCTGAACTGCGACAAAAAAGGTCTTTGCAACCACAACGCGACAACAATTAAAGCGGTATCAGTTGCAATTGTGATTCTCTACGGTATCAAGGATCGCGACAACAAGGTCTTTGCAATCACAATTAAAGTTGCATCAGCTGCAATTGATTGTGATTCTCT
Organism: Medicago sativa; assembly: GCF_051527215.1. Classification (NCBI taxonomy): domain Eukaryota; kingdom Viridiplantae; phylum Streptophyta; class Magnoliopsida; order Fabales; family Fabaceae; genus Medicago; species Medicago sativa. The sequence goes on from NC_140754.1 coordinate 7,145,912, forward strand.
ACAATATCAAGAATCGCGACACGACTATAACAGTGACGGTGATTTATAACCTTGGATTTCGTGGAGAGAATATGTTGTATTTTTACGAGCTGATAAATGAGACATATAGAAAGTACATGACTATAGAAGCAACACGACAAAAAGAAGTCCAATAAACACGGAGCAGATAAACAACACAACAAACTACAGAAGCCGACATCAATAATAAGACAACAATAATCTTCAAAGTTATCACAGAATCATTGTCTCCACAAGAGAATTCAATTTTCAGACAAGAGAAATCAAATAGATAACTAGAGTTTGCATTTACCTGCAAAAAGGATGTCCTGTATTTGCGCAATCCACTTCATGGTTAACAGCACAGACAACCTCTTGTATGAAAATCTGCCTACAACGAAATCATACTGACTGAAAAAGAGAAAGTGTACCGTTTTCATGCTATACCGGACAGCTTACGAAACTAAGTTCAAAACAAGTTATGGACATAACATAGGTTTATTTACATAAATTCTTTCAAACATTTCACAAGTGTTTATGCCAGTAGATAAGCTCAAATAAGCCAATCCAAATTAACTAACCTGCAGCTTATATCAAAATTGGGAACTTAAATCCTATGCAATTCTCACAAAATACATGGCATAACAATAACAATTAGAGACAATAGAATTCAGAAACCACACACAGAAATTGTAAAGACTTATAAACCTTGAAAGAAGTGAATCCAAATAAATGTTTTTATGTATATTCTCAAGTATAACCAACTAAATTTGTATGAAACATAGTTCCTTACAACTTATTACCAAAAGGCTTATTTAAAGACATCCTATAGTTCCTCAAAGAATGAGAAAACTTCAGATCCAAAAGGACAAATTACACATTCTATAAAGATCCAATGATCGCTTTCCTTCCTATAAATCAGAAGGATATTATTGTTTTGTGTACTGTCACCTACTTCTTGATCTTCCGAAGTTTCTTCGTCGGTCCCGGAACTTCTAACCTACCAACAGAACAACCACACCTAGCTCTCAGCACAAGCACAGCTCTTCCATTAATCGGTGCCATCTTCTTAAGCTCCGCTTCAAGTTCCTTATGATGATCACGCGGCAATTCAAACAAACCCTTCTTACAAACACCGCCATCTTTCACAAAAGACGGTGAATTCTTCACACAATCTTCAGTCTCTAACTGAATATCAAATTCTGCAGCTTTCTTCAAACCCTTACAATTCGGATTACCGCATTTGTTACTTGTGCAAACAATAACACCCCATGTAGCCAATGCAGCACAAACAACACTTATTCCAATAGATAGATAAATATAAGGTGCATAAGAAACTTCTTCCATAATCAGAAAACACACCATACTCATAATCTGAAATGACTTAATCACTAAAAGTTCAACATAAGGGAAAAACAAAAATCCACAAGCAATAACAACAGCAATGAACATAACAACATCAATCATAGCTGATCTAGATCGATCACAAGGTGGAATCTTAACAGAATTTGATAAACTATGGTTCCTCCTATTCCTTTGAAATTGATTAGTTTGCTTAGATTTTGAATATTTCGATCCGAATTCGATCGAATTCGCCATGGATGATTGAACTGGAGGTTGATCAACTGACTTACAAAGAGAGATTGAGCTATGGAAATAGACCATTTCAATCAAAAACACCAAAAACCATCAAAATTCAAATCTCAAAAATCAAATTTTCAGATCAAACCCATCAAAATTTAACCAAATTTGAATCGACCCATTAATCAAAAACTTGTAAAGATTGAAACTTTAAAGTGATCTGAGCACAGAAAAGATTGAATTTTGTCGGTGCCCAGATGGATCAAATTCACAAAAAAGGGATTTTTTTTTTGGCCCTTTTTATGAATTTCAATTCAATTTGTGATGATCCAATTCAATTGATTGAAATAAGATTGAAAAATGAAAAGGGGTGAAAATTGAAAAATGAGTGTTTGAAAATGGGTTTTAGGTGTTGAAAAGTGAGTTGATGAAGAAGCTAAGAAGACAAAGAAGGGTCATCATTCACTGATTTATTATCATCATATATATCATATGATAATAATATTAATATAATTAATATAAGATCCCCTAAAAAAACAAAATAATTAATACTATAAGATATGAAATGAAATCTCAAAATGTTTATTTGTGAAGTCTATTATAGTCATAGTTAAGTTACATACACGGCAAAAGAAGAGAGAGAAAATGATAAGGTACAATCTCTTTCAAAATATAAACAAAGGGTCTTGTTAACCGGTGTTCTGGGATAGTTAATGAATCCAAAAATAGAAAAATTGTCTTAGAAATATAAATTGTTACTTTTGACTAACTAATTATTACACCACTTTTTAATAAAATCTTACATCTTTTAGTTGTTTAACCAATACCCGAGGGCACTGGTTAACATTCTCCATAAATAGATAAAAGAGCATCCTGACCGATGTTCGGACATTGGTTAATGATACCAAAAAAAGAAGTTATTATTAAAAAGTAAAACTTTTTTTGACTTTTATAGATTGATTGCATAATTTCAATGTAATAAATACTATATAATTTTATTTTTTACTATCATTAACAGATGTTGGGGGCACCGGTTAAAATCGTCTATAGTCGAAATTGATTTGAGCGGATATTTGCATAATCTTTTTTTAAAGTATTATTGACATTCAATCATTTTGTTGAAGAAATTAGTTAAATTGTTAGGATATGTTCGTTTTGATCATGTCATCGTATCTCATACAGTAATATTTATATCTGTATCGTTAGCGTTAATAGTGATCTCAAAATGAGAATGAGAAACGTTCTAACCCATGACTATCATTTTAATTTGTGATTTATCCTAATTTTAGTTTTTGAATTAATCAAACTTATTTTGCTCTCAAAAAATAAAAGAGAAAATTAAAAGGTATTACCACAAGGATTGTTATGGGAAGGAATTTGAAGAAGGTTATATGATGTTTTAGAATGGGCTTGGATTAATATTTTTTAAATCATGGTGGGAATGATTTGGTGGGACCTTCCTATGGGCTTGGCACACTTTCTTGAAATTCACAAAAAGGTGAATATGATTCTTGTAAAATTTTTGAAAATCCTTTTGATATTGGATGTGGAAATTGATAATTCTAAACATTATTGGATCGAGAGTAGAGATTAAACCCAATAAACATGAAATTATATCTTAAACCCTAAAACAAAGAACTAATTAATTAATACATAGTTATACAAGTATAAGAAAAATTAAACCAAGTCCACATGTTCTAATTCAACTGACAAAATGTCGAAATTGTTAAGCCGGACGCTATGATAAGAATTTGAACCTCAACATCTTCATTTATGTGTGAGTTTATAATGGTATATATTGTTACAACCACACATGTCCTACACCTAGTTCGAAACTAAGCTTGAGGTTGTGAGTGATGACTGATTGGGTTTTACAATATGTTATTTTAAGGTTAGTACTTAGAGTGGTGACCATTTTTACATTAAATTAGGTCGATATATGCATAAGAGAACTAGTTTGAATTAATATGATAACTTTTAGGCCAATTGACATTGTTGGCTTGAGAGATTATTATATATGGGCCTTGTATGTCTATTGCATTTTCTGTGGGTGTATTACACGTCTTTCCTGCATGCTGATTGTGTTGATTTCCATTTGTTCTCTTCTATATATGTGTATTTTATATGTATGGGTATGCTTAAGTAGACCCTATTTTGAAGGATTGCATTGAAGAGACTATTGTGGGAGGAGGAGGACGTACTAGTTTTGGGAAACATTAAGTGATGGATGAGATATCTATTACTCCCCTTCATCTTTTTTTTTTTTTATTCAGCAAATATAATTAAACGCCATCCCCGCAAGACGCAAGGTATGGACGAAACAAGATACAAATGGTGCCGTATATAGACGGTACACCATAATCACCAAACAAAACCTCTGAAGATAAACCCACCAAAACACATCACCACCTAAGACAGACACCTTAACAGAACACAACACTGTAAACACAAAATCCACAACCACCCATCGCCACTACTCCCCCCAAAAGAACACCCCTCAAAATAAAACTCTCAGACTTCAACACCCAAGCTGAGCCACATTCGAAAAGCTCCTAACCAAATGAACAAGCTGCTTCCACAACCTCTCGATCTCCGATCCACCGAAAGAGCACAAAACAAAAGCACAAAAACCAACATAAGCCAAAGAGCTAACTCCCGATCTCGAATCAAAAGTGATCGGTCCATCAGACTTTAGAACCAACTCAGCAGGGCACCCCTCGCCCCCGGTACACCAGAGAACACCACATCAAGTCAAACAGGATTGCAGCTAGACACCAACTCCCGATCTCGAAGCAAAGATAATCGGCCCACCAGATACCAACACACAATATGTAAGACGATAGACATGTTATGTGATTGGTGCAAACAACAAACCAGTCACAATGAAAAGGCTCAAACACAACGGGACACGCACCCTCCAAACACCCTAAGCACCTAAACAACTCAAAAGCGCCAACAAGAGCAAGTGAGGACGAACATGGACCTGTGAAACAGAGGCTGCCTCCAAAATGAAATCACCCCAACAAACACCTGCCTCCTCACCTAAACAGCATCAGCCACTCCCTTATATAGCTCTCGTCCGCAAACCGTTCCAACATCAAATCCCCACCACCGCCGCCCCACCACCACCTCAAAAACGACCCACCACCACCACTCAAAACAACCCACCACCACTACAAAAACCACCCGTCAAACTGCCTCACCAAGAAACAAATGGCCACACAAACACGACTCGAGGAAGACGAAACCGAACAACAAAACCTGGGCAGCGACGCCGGTTTGAAGCGGAAACTCAACCCAGATCGTATAAAGGCGGCCACCGGTGACATGGAAAAGGCACCACCACCACACATCACCACCACCACACAACCGAAACACTATCACCACTGTATCCGCATCATCCCACCACACCTCACTGCCACCAGTCTCCACTGCATAGACCCAAAAACCTAACAACTTCCTCCTTCACAACAACAACACGAAACTCCCTAAACACCACTCTCCCATCGCCACCAACAGTCACGAAACAGCACCGGTGAAGGAGAGATCTGGACACACACAAACAAAAATCGCAGATCTGGAAACAAATCAAAACGAATTGGAAAACGGAATCGGACCGGAGCAAAAACGGAGAGCGACCCAGAGGGGCTAAAGAGAGGTGATACCGAAGACGGCGTCTGTAGAACGACCCACCTACTTCTGAACCTAGCGACGGCGGCGCCTCCCTGAACCACCCCAAGTCCTCCGGCGAGGCAGAGACACGCTGCCTAAACACTCACAGACCGCAACGACGACAGAAAAACAAGACACCGGTGCCGGATCTGACAGATCTGACGAAGAGCGGACCCAAAACCGCTGGAAGAGGAAAGGGTGGCACCGGTGGTGCGGAGGTTGAACCTCGTCGCACCACCACTCTTGTACTCTACATTGGAGAAGAAACAGTTTGGATTAGAGGAAAGAGGTAAGCGTTACTCCCCTTCATCTTATAAACTCTTTATAAAATATAAACATATACTACTTTAGGTTGTTAGGTAGTCGATTACTTCTTCTATCTCATATTAACTGTTATATTTAGTTTGTGTATGCTTCTTAAAAATTGATTAGTTGAGTTTTTTTTATAGTGACCGGGGTTTAAACACCTGATCTTGCATATTTTATGCATTATCCTAACCAACTGAGCTAAACTCACGAGGAATGAGTTTATTTCAATAGTAAAATTATCATCTATAAAAGGAAAAAGCCATAGACTATGACATAATAGTTTATTGGTTTCACACAAATGAGTTCTTTTACTGTCATTTGAGTTTCTTCTAATTTTGATTTGATTCCAAAGTCTCTTGTGGTTGTGCTTTATCAAATCACTCTAGCTTAAGCTTATGAGTTGTCTATCCATTTTGATTAGTCAAACGGTGAATACCAATATATTACAACACATCGGCGCACAAGCTTAGGATGTTAGCACCATCATTTTTCTCTAGATGTGTATTTTTTTTTATCTTGGTTTGTCTTTTATTGTAAAAAAAAATTAATTTAACACCTATTAGCAAATAAACAAATATGTAAATGAATTTGTTGTGCTATTCGTGTGTGGCGTGGTGCCTATCGTACCATGCAGCAACATTGTTTATTAAAACACTCTTAATAATTGTATTTAGTGAATTAGTTATATGGATTGTGCAAAACTTACCTTTATTGACAATAAGGTGGTAAACTTACTTTGCCTCAATTATACAATTGTTGACTTTAAAATTACTTTTTGTTGACCTTAGAATACTTGAATACGTATACATGTGGAATTTTGGTTGGAGTGAGAAATAAGCATGGTAAAGTGGAGGAAAATTGCGTCATGCCTAATAGTAGTGGTGATATACACGAAACACTTTCTATTCATTGCTGGCCAGGCTCCATGTGTTTACAGCAAAAGTATAATTGGGGATCTCATTACTTTCATTTATTCATTTACATAAGCAAAAATAAAAAATCAAAGATGTGTATTTTTATTTTAATTAATTAAATCAAAATATATATTTTCAAAAGTTAAAAATAGGCAAAATACAAATGCATGTATTTTTTTATTTGTTTTGGCTTATACTAAAATAAGACAAATATTAATGAGTATCCTTAAAACACTTTTTTATTTTACATAATCTTTAAGACAATATCAAAGAAATAAAAGTATAAAATAATTAGCAAGGACAATTTTATTAATGGATCAGAGTTCGAATATCAAATTCCCCATTTCTCCACATTTAAAATGTGTGAGACCTAGTCAATAGACTAGTTGAAAAAAAAAAGTAAAATATGTTGGAATATACTATGATAAATAAGTATTTTGATAGTGTGTCCTTAAAAAAAAGCATTTTGATAATGTGAAAGTTTAGTAACCCTAAGGTGGATAGAGTTTGTCATCCTTATAAGAAAACAATGTAAGTTTGATTGTCGAGTTAAACAGATCGATAATTTCAAGTTCGATTAAGAACTAAGTAAAATATGAACAAAGATTCAACATGGTTGAATCTAGTAGAAGGAGTCGAACTCTATCAATGTGACAATTCAAAGTTTGATCTCAATTATGAGATGTCTCTATTCATAGTGTTCGGCAATAATTCGAATATGATTACTCCCCGCGAAAGGAATCAACAAAAAACAAAACATATGATCAAAGATTGTTTCAATAGGAGATCAAATTCAAGCATTCCCAAAGAGTATAATCATAGATAAAACTCGTTAATCACTTAAGTTAAATCATTTCATTTGCACACAATGGCTGCCAACTAATGACAACTTTTTGCCAAAATTAGAGTAAAACGATAAAATTAAAGGCAATGATGGTTGCATAGACATAAAGATACAGAAGTTTCAGTCATCATATTAATTGCCAAACGCGTACAAGAAATTATCAGTACAAGAAATTATCAGTACATGTCCTATATTAGTGGCCAAGAGTCAAGCAAAAGATCGATCAGGTTATCCATTCATAATCAGTACAAAAGCACTCAAGATATGGTTAAGCTCAACATTAAACCATTAATTATTGTTTTCTATGACTTTTAAAATACTTCATTCATTGTACCATTATTATATAAATATCTATTTTGACTTCATGTGGTATGTACTTTGCCTTTGTGAGTTCAGGGCCAGACCTTGAGGAGTGCAAGAAGCGCTACCGAACCGAACCTCTAAAAACTATGAGCCTCAAAAAAAATTATAATACCCACCCTCATTGAAAGAATCACAACAATTATTTCTTTTTCACATAAACCATTCGTTTTGCTCTTTCCTACGACGTAGGAGTGACATTCCAAACGCACCGTTAGATAAATTTCACCTCTCTTTCACTTAATTTTATTTTGTTTTGTTTCGTGTTTAAAAGTTCTTCTAATTCTGATTTTTTTAATAAAGCTTAGCTACACAAAAAGAATTGCGTTTTGATTTTACTAGGGCCTATTTTAAAAATAGAACCGAGCCTTATCATAGGAACGGCCCTGGTTAAGTTCTTGGCTTCCTACATTAGGATTTGAATTTGTGGAGTTTCACGTTGTAGTCGATCTCTATCATTGATTTAAGATTAATTGTAGTTTAAATTTAATATCCATTTTTGTTCTGTAAAATGACGTCAGTCGTTGATTGAATATCTAACGGTGTAATTCTACGAGAGTTTTATGTTTTAAGTTTACATTACATTTTTGCTACATATTTGACCAAATTGGAGAACCATCTAACATGCTACATTATTTAAGTTTACATTACAATCTCTTAAATCAACATATGAAGACCATGCGACAAAAGAAACGTACAAAAACAATATTGATAACAATGTACATGTCTTAGTGTATTATTATTGTTATTATTTTGGTCAAATTGTCTTTTAGTGTATTATTAAGTGGTAACAATAATTTAGTTTTAGAAAGGTGCTCTTTATTTTTCTTTTTACCATTATTTTATCATCATCCTCTTGACTTAACATACAAAGACCATGCGTTTCCCTAAAAAAAATACAAAGACCATGCGTCAAAAGAAACGTACGAAGACCATTGTAGAAGAAATTACTATCTTTGAACATTTTGAAATTTATGAATTTTGACTAATCTTTAACTACTTGATAATTGACATCATTAGTGGATTTTGGGTCTATATTTTATTTTAAAGAAGGAATATGAGTTATTTTTAATTTTCGTCGGAGTACTTGTCGGACTCATTTAAAAGACAAGATGTTTAACCCCTAACAACTTATTTAAGGTGAATCGCACAATTTGTTTTGCAGAGAACACAAATAATTCTCTAGTTCATTCAACATGTATCATTTGGTAGTTGTCATCGATGTGGCGATGCCAGACTACAACGACAATATGTTAATTTCTCACGCGTCCTATGAATTTCAGATTTTATAATCCGAACAACATAAACAACTTACAAAACCCTCCAAAACATATTAAAGCACTTCCGATTTTATAATCTTAAACTATGAAGAGTGCTTGATGGTTTGCAACTAGCTCACGATGGTTTTTTCTTCTGCAATTGAGATTCATGTTGATTCGGAGATGGTATTAGGCATTTACTCAGTAATTTATAGGTTAGTAGTATGAGTTGATGAATAGTGAAGAAGATTAATCATGAGATTTTTAGAGATGAAATTGAAAGGGATTGGAATTGAAAGTGGTGGTTTGTCATTCATATCGTGAAACACATTTTTGTGATGATGGCTTAACTAATATTAGTTGTCATAGTGGTCATGTTTTGATTTTTCATGAGCATGTTCCTGCTTAAGTCGGTCTTTTATAGGCTACATATTGTGTTATACTCTTTGAAAATTGTTCTTCTCCCATACAAAATTGTTCACTCCCATACAAACTAGGGCTGGACAAGATTTCACAAAACCGCCCAAACCGTCCGATCCGAATGGCCCGCATGAAAGCGGGTCGGTCTGTGCGGGTTATTCGGGTAATTCGGATTGAGAAAATCGGCCATAGATGGATACTAACGGTCGGTTGCGGTTGGGTAAATTATACCCACGACAATCCATAGCCGACCGACCAAGACTGCCTAGAATATATAAATCCATTAATCCAATACTGCTTTTGTATGTGTGGTCCCATCCTAATGAAAATTACTGACAATGCTTAGCTTATTTTTCTCATCACTTCTTTGATTCTTTCTTTTCACAGTACCACTACACTATCCCAACAACTACCTTTCCCTTCCTTTCACACTTCTCTTTCCAGATTAACCCTCTCTCTTCCAAACTCCATCCTCTTTTTATTCTTCAGCACAATTCTTCTGCAAACTCCATCATCTATGAGCACCATTCTTTTTATTTCGTCCAAAAAAATGCAACTTTTTCATCAAATCTGCTTACTTAAAGTTTGTGGATCTACAAAGATTTAACATGTGATTCAAAGAAGATAATCTTCCACCACAAGTAGATCTAACAGTACAAAAGTTGTATAAGTTTATTTTTTAACCAAAAGTTTGTTGTGTAGGTTGAAATTCAGTGTTTTGATGTTTCTTTTCATTTGTAATTTTTTATGAATATTGCCGCTGGTTGATGCTTCATCAATGGTAAATTTTGGAATTTTTGTGTGACTTTGAAATTTAGCTTTCTTGTTACTTTGTTCCTTCGTACCCGTATCAACCGAACCGGCGAAACCGCATTTCGACCAACCCGTCAACCGCCGTAACCGAGCCTCCTAATGGACGGAAATGGTTTCTGTTTTACCACCCGCGGTTGCTTTCGGATTGGAGTTTTCGGACCGAATTCCGGCCGAACCCGACCGCTGTCCAGCGCTAATACAAACTGATCAAAATAACTCTCACGTGAGTTAACTCGCGTTTGGTAAGCTGAAGTATAACCTACATGAGTTAACTTACGCTGGGGTTTTAACCTACGTGAGTTAACTCACGTGAGGTATACCGATGTAAAGAACATGACTTAAGTCACGTTGGGTTCAACATCTACATGACTTAAGTCACATGGAGGGTATTTTCGAAAGTTTAGTTGGGAGTGAGCAAAATTCTGTTGTGAGAAGAGCAATTTCAATACTCTTTGTTTGATTTTGTAGTTCTTTTTTCTTGGGCTTAGCCCCTCTTCTATTTCATCATTGTGAATTTCTTACCAACTTTTTTTTGAAGGAAAATTGGTTCATTTAACTCGATTTAAATTTGAAATAATTATTTCAATTATAAGGGGTATTACATTGAAATTTCTTTAAGAACATTGAAACCACCATTTGAAAACAAGATATTTATAATACTTATAATAAGATCAGTATAGTTATTTATTTTAGTAGCTAAAATATCTTATAATTTTTGAAAATGTTGTAAAATAAAATGGTGAAAAATAAACACTTTTTTTCCACCCTATTAATTTTTCACTTGTTTTATAAATTTCAGATTTTATAATCCAAACAACGTAAACACCTTACAAAATCTTCCAAATCACGTTAAAGCACTTCATATTTTATTATCTAAATAGGGTGTGTGAGAAGAGAATAGGGTACAAAAAGAATTTGCCAAGAATATTTTAGGTCTATATACTCTTATGATTGTTGTAACGCCCTCCTTTTTATTTAATTATTTTTATTAAGTTAGAATCTATTTATGTGATTTATTTATATATATGAGGTGTTAGTATTTTATTACGTGGCATTATTCTATTATTTATTAGAATATGAGAATTATTAGTGTAAGTAGAATTGGAGGTTAGAATAGAAAGAAGAATAAGTTATTGGGCCTAAATAGATTTAGGAAGAGTGATTAGTATTATAAATAAGGAAGCTTAGGTTAGAAAGAGTTTTTACGTTAAACCGCTTTTTGGAAAAGAGGAGAACAAGGAGAGAAAAGAAGAGGAGAACTCAGAGAGAGAACTCTAGGAACGAAGAACGCACGCTGCTTTTGATTTCAGAAAAATAATCTAAGGTAAGGGTGAGACTATCTTTCACTAATATTAAGTCTGTAGATCATTAGATTGCATCTAACATGTTTTAGGATGAGTTTGTGAGAATATGAGGAATTAAGGTTTGAGTGAGAATTGATGATTAGATGATGGAAAATTGCTGAATTGATGTAAAGGGGAAGTTTATATTCACCATAAGGGCTGTATAATCACATGTGTAGTGAAGGGTTTTGTTTTCCATTGTTTTTTTTTATGATCTTTTAATGAATTCATGTTAAAATTTTGTGATCTAATTGCTGCTGCTTGTTTATTTTGGTCGGTGGTTAATTAATTTTCTCTTTGCTAATATCCATCGGTGAACTTTGAATTTTTGACATGAGTGTTTGATTGATTTTTCTTTTAATCTCCGGATCCAGAAAATTAGACATAAAGCAAATTGTGGATAAAATTTCTAGTCGGATTTCCTGTATGTTTTTTTTTGGTTAATTATAAAAGGGAGTTTATTGTCATTATTTTCTCAAATTTTGGTTATCCACATGGTTTCATGCGTCTGGTATTTTATAGGTTCATGATTTCTTGTTTAATTTAAGGCCACAAACAAGATTTAATATTAGAAAGTAATGATAAGTTCCTCTACTCTGTCTTCAGCTCCACTTTTTCTAGAAGCTATCGTATGCCTACTCACTTGTTATATCCAACTTTTCCATTTGAATAGTTACTAAGAGGTGCTTATGTGTGTGAATTATTTAGTTACTTGAAAAACATTCTCATAAGAAATTTATTATTCATAGAATTATATTTATATAATAGGCTGATGAACTACCATTTGGAAGGACATATTCATATGGAGCGAAAGGAAAATATTATTAGCAGTGGTGAACTAGGCTGATTAGAATTACCATTAGAATATAGGATCAGTGCCTCACAAATTATGATAATTAGGAAAAAGAAATATACCTACACACACAAGGATTTTACGTGTTGCTAGTGATTTTTATTTATGGAGATATTTTATTTGAGGATGTGTATTGATGCGTAATTGATGAGTCATTTAACGAAGTGTAATTGATGAATTTTTTTACCTAATTGTAATTTGTAAATTATTTGATGATGTGAAAATGATGTGATATATGAAGATGTGAGTATTTGATGATATGTTATATAAAGATGAATTAATTGACGATGTGTTATATAAAGATGTGTTATTTGAAAATGTGTGATTTAAAGATGGGTTATATAAATATGTGATCTTGTTATTTATGCACTATATGTGTTATTTACGATGCTTATGATGATATGATTCATTCTCTTTAATGTTGATATGTTATTTAAACACCGTTAAATACTGTAAATGTTGATTGGTTGCTGCTGTTGATTGTTAATGTCTTGAAGTTGCATGAGTCGGTCTAAGTTGCAAGAATTTAAGAAGTTGTCCATGATTATGGAGTTGTATAAGATGTTCACGTTGTTGTCTAAGTTGTAGGAAGATTGAGTCCATTGCATACTCATTAAAGTTGGGGGCTTTAGGCCCGGCAGCCTTGTGCTCATTAAAGTTGGGGGCTTTAGGCCCGGCAGCCTTTGTGCTCGTTAAAGTTGGGGGCTTTAGGCCCGGCAGCCTTTGTGCTCGTTAAAGTTGGGGGCTTTAGGCCCGGCAGCCTTTGTGCTCACACGTTGAAGAGCCTAATTACGCTCATTTATGTTGTTGATTGGTACCACATGCATTTGCATAACAAGAAGTTTCACGATGGTTTAAGTTGTTAAGTTGATAAGAGTTGCATTGTCAAGTTGAGTCGTGTTGTCGAGTCAAGTGTTAAGTTGAACATGATGTCTAATGATGATTTAAAAAGATGATGGTTGTCTATGATTTGATATGATGCTGAATGATAAATGTTTGATATGTTAATAATGTTCTATGTTGTTAAATGCATTTTGATGATTTATAAGCTTAATATTATTGTTTGAGAAATCTCACCCCTTCTGCGTATATGTTGCCTCGACCGTGGGTAATGTGCAGGTAATAAAGATTAGAGGCGTTCGTGAGTGGACTCCTCACTTGGTGTCTAGGTGCTCTGATACGTAACGGGATGGGGGCTTGTTTTTACTTCTATTCCTTACGTGTCTCTTTTATGAACTAATTTATGAGATTTTCCAATAAGGCCTGCGTGCCAAGACTTTTAAATGTTGAACTATTTTCCGCTGCAACAGTTTTAAGATTTTCACGATGTTGAATTTGAAGGATAATTATTATTATCCATTTTATGATTTAAATGAATTATGTGACATTCCGTTATGAATTAAATACTCTGATTTAAATGAAATTTTCAAGTTGGAAAAACGGGGTGTTACAATTGTTAGTTGAAGCAAAAATGAAAATAAGATACATTAAAGTAAACAAGCTCTGAATTTCTGGTTAACTTATTATCCTCTGTTTATGAAAATCATTATTCTCACTTCTAAAATTTCTCATTTTTCCCAATTGTCGTTGACTAAGCGGCACTAAATTGGCGTTCGCCTCTCCAACGGTAAATAAGTGTCCCCAACAATAGTTGATTGGGTGAATAATTTTTTAATCGATTTAACCGATTTTAAAAATATCACAATCGACAATTAACTACTGTTGATGGTAAATAGATAATTTCAGGATGGATTGCAAAAAATTTTAAAGTTTAAATTTTAAAACATCTTATTTATGTTAACGACTCCATTGAAAATTACCACAAAAAAAAAGGGTTAAGAAAAACAGTGGAGGTTAAGTACTCATCCCTAACCACATGAATATATCATCCTTAAATTGAATAATACTCCCCCCTTACAAACTCATCCTAAAACATGTTAGATGCAATCTAATGATTCACAGACCTAATATTAGTGAAAGATAGTCTCACCCTTACTTTAGATTGTTTTTCTGGAATCAAAAGCAGCGTTCTTCGTTCCTAGGGTTCTCTCTCTCTGAGTTCCACTCTTTCTCCAAAAAGCGGTTTAACGTAAAAACTCTTTCTAATCTAAGCTTCATTATTTATAATACTAATCACTCTTCCTAAATCTATTTAGGCCCAACAACTTATTCTTCTTTCTATTCTAACCTCCAACTCTACTTACACTAATAATTCTCATATTCTAATAAATAATAGAATAATGCCACTTAATAAAATACCAACACCTTACATATTTAAAATAAATCACATAAATAGATTCTAACTTAATAAAAATAATTAAATAAAAGGAGGGCGTTACATTAACTCACGTGAGATATACCGATGTAAAGAACATGACTTAAGTCACGTTGGGTTCAACATCTACATGACTTAAGTCACATGGAGGGTATTTTCGGAAGTTTAGTTGGGAGTGAGCAAAATTCTGTTGTGAGAAGAGCAATTTCAATACTCTTTGTTTGATTTTGTAGTTCTTTTTTCTTGGGCTTAGCCCCTCTTCTATTTCATCATACTTAAGTTGTGAATTTCTTACCAACTTTTTTTTGAAGGAAAATTGGTTCATTTAACTCGATTTAAATTTGAAATAATTATTTCAATTATAAGGGGTATTACATTGAAATTTCTTTAAGAACATTGAAACCACCATTTGAAAACAAGATATTTATAATACTTATAATAAGATCAGTATAGTTATTTATTTTAGTAGCTAAAATATCTTATAATTTTTGAAAATGTTGTAAAATAAAATGGTGAAAAATAAACACTTTTTTTCCACCCTATTAATTTTTCACTCGTTTTATAAATTTCAGATTTTATAATCCAAACAACGTAAACACCTTACAAAATCTTCCAAATCACGTTAAAGCACTTCATATTTTATTATCTAAATAGGGTGTGTGAGAAGAGAATAGGGTACAAAAAGAATTTGCCAAGAATATTTTAGGTCTATATACTCTTATGATTGTTAGTTGAAGCGAAAATGAAAATAAGATACATTAAAGTAAACAAGCTCTGAATTTCTGGTTGACTTACTTATCCTCTGTTTATGAAAATCATTATTCTCACTTCTAAAATTTCTCATTTTTCCCAATTGTCGTTGACTAAGCGTCCCTAAATTGGCGTTCGTCTCTCCAACGGTAGTTAAGTGTCCCCAACAATAGTTGATTGGGTGAATAATTTTTTAATCGATTTAACCGATTTTAAAAATATCACAATCGACAATTAACTATTGTTGATGGTAAATAGATAATTTCAGGATGGATTGCAAAATTTTTTAAAGTTTGAAGAGTAACTTTCCTTACTCATAGGTTGATTTGGTTCATCATCTTGGACCCTTTGGATTAAAAGTAATATTCAAACAAAATGTCTCCCGCAATTATTAAGTTCGTAACTATCTAAAAATATTTTTTCAGTTTTAAAAAACTTTGGTAGAGAACTACCGACAAGAATGGATCCAGGGGAGGGCAAGGGTGGGCTCCATCTCCTCCTTCAAAATAAATATCAAGTAATATGTTCTTTTCATGTTTATTGTTTTTTCGTTTTAGGGACTTTTCATGTTTTTGTTTAATCATTCTAATCTTTTAAATATGCTTTGTCTTTTTTATCAATTCTTTGACAATGTGCTGTTAGAGAAAAACTACGAATATACACACCACTCACCAATAATATTCCAATGTATATTTTTTTTTGACGTGACTATATAATATTCTAATGCATATTACTATCATACACACACACAAAAATAATTGATAGCTATGTAACACTTATCATAAAAACATTACCATAAAAATTAAACTATTTTTAGGATTTTTACTTTGGTATCTTAAATTTTTCCGTTCAATTTGTATCTCTTAAGTTACAAGCATTAGACATTTTTTATTTTGGTGTCATTATTTTTATGGGTCTTGTTAACCAGTGCCCCTGGGGCACTAGTTAAGCAGCTAAAAGTGGAAAGAAAAAACAAAGTCAACAATAAAGGCAACACTTTTTCAAGTTTCAAAAAGTAAAATATACAATTTTCAAGAAAACATTTCCTTTTATATTTCCTTAACTAGTGCCCCGGGGGCACTGGTTAACATTTTCCTATTTTTATTGATACTTTTAAAATGACCTAAAAACTAAACATCTTAAATCCTTATAAGAAAATAAACATTGAATCATTTAATGTTGTTGTAATTTTTTTTAATTAATATTATGAATTGATTCACAACTTGTTTGAATAAGTTTTCAAAGAGAGTTATTTTAGAAACCTACCAAACCTTGATCAATATGTATACTTTATTAATTAAATAAAAATATATCTTTTAAAGAATACATATATATCTCATTCTTTATGTATTTAATATGACTTCTGGAGTCATGTATTTTAATCATAGACAACAACACCAACTATATGCATAAACCACTGATATATCTTAAAAATAGTACATATTTTCCTCATTCTTTGTGCATTACATAAATCTCCTTGAGTCATGCATGTCATGTGAGAAAAATATTATATATGTTAGAAATACAAAGTGAATATAAATTTGAACCCTCATTACAATTATGTATAATGTGTCTATTATCTCTCAAATAGCTGAATTTATTTATTATAAATAATTGCATAAAGTTATTTAATGTTCTATTATTTTATAAAAAAAATTATAAATTACATAATTTTTCACTTTCAAATTAAACGAGAAACATCAACAAAGTTAATTGTTTATTTGTTCTCTCATTTGTTTTCATCTATTTTTTTTTGGTTTACTATCTTCCTTTTTCACAAACGCGTAAAATAAAAAAATAAAACTTTTACGAACACTTGAATACAAACAATGGTTATCCTTAATTGTTTGAATATAATATTATAAAAAATTAGTGCAGCTAAATATGTTTATTTGTTCACTCACTCATAGAATCATAGGGACTCAAATAACTCACTAATCAACACCATTTTATCATTAATAAGATCTTTATTATTCGTAATAGTTTGACCTATTTTTAGGTACCACTATTTAATATTTAATAACAATTATTTCAATGTTAATAGTATAACTCGACGAGAATATTAAATATATTATTTAATATTTGGATCTATCATTAAATATTAAATTGTTATTAATATAACTCGACGAGAATAAATTTTACCAATTCAAAAAAACATTGCAAATATGCTTTGATGCACAACCCACATTTCGACGCTCAGCTTGTGTGGAGCACATGTCATGTGATTAGCACGAGTCTGTTGCTAATTTACCCCATATAAAAGAAAACTTGTTTTTATGTATTACATGTCATGTCATATACTGTTATCTCTTTTTTTATGGGATTTTTCATATTTGTTTGCTACCTTATTTAGTTTGTTTTTGTTACCCTTACAAGGGGAAAATTAGAAAATAGTTAACCAAAAATGGAGTTAATTAAGCATCATTTGAATTATTAAGGAACAAATGAGTAAGGTAGATTAATAAGCTCTGATAGAAAGGAAAAAAAATAATTCATGGTAAAAAAATTGATGACAAGTTTTTTTTTTAAGCAAATGGAGCATTGATGATGAGTCAACTGCTAGGATACAATACACCCACTTAAAAATTAGAAGGTGTATTTTAACATCCTACACCTTTATAGTTTGGACAATAAAACAAGCACTTTCTTTAAAAAAAAAAAAAGAGATAAATAAAGTAATGGGTATATTGATAATTTAAATGTTAATCTAGGGGTGGCAAAAAAATCCGTGCCTGCGGGTATCCGCGGACAAAATCCGTCATGGGCACAGGACGGGTAGCTAAACGGGTACCCACAGGTATATTAAACGGGTATTTAACTACCCGTTACTTTATGGACATGGACATAGATTTGATGATACCCGTGCCTACGGGTATCCGTACCGTTAATAAATTACGTAAATTACTAAAATATTCATGTGCATATATATAAGAGTGTGGTGTCTAAAAAAAACCCTTGTTTATTTTACGACTTTTTAGTTTTCTCTGTTCTTTCTCTCAAGAGCGTCAAAAATTTCTCTTCATCTCTTTTCTTTTCTTCTCTTCTTCTCCTTAGAATGATTATTTGTTTATGATTTTAGAATTTAGGGCTTTCTAGTTTTAGGGCTTTCTAATTGTTTTATGGATTTGAATTGATTTAATCTTTTTTGGTATGATGAATTTGCTTGGGATTATGTAAGAATCCTTATTTTTGTTGGATTATGGTATGGATTATGAAATTTGAATGGAATATGATATGTATGGATCTTTAAAAGTTGAATTTTGTAGGTAATTAAAAGTTGAATTTTTCTTTGTACAAAATATAAAAATAAAAAATTCAAGGGTACCCGCGGATATCCGTGGGTATCTAAATACCTGTGGATTACCCGTATAGAGATACCCGCACGGGTATGGGGACGGGTACGGGTACCATATTTATCCAACGGGGAGGGGACGGATATCATACTACCCGTATCCACGGATACACATTGACATCCCTATGTTAATCACAAGGGTGATCTTTTTTAGTTTTTCTCTCTTGTCTAAGACCTTCACCTTCCTTCCACTATTCGCTGTCTGTCATCTTCATCTTCGTTGTTGGCAAGAACAACAACCATTGCTTCCATCACTTTATGCTATTCTATTTCTAAAGTTTATCATAGTTGCTATTTATTTATGGAACTCAGTAGCTGCTATGGCAACACATCCACATAGAGGCGGACGAAGACAAACAATTTATTTTCATCATTAGTTGTTATATGTATGGTCGCCTTTGTGAGATAGTGGAGCCTCGATGTGCCACCGTACATTATTTCCACTAAATTGAGACCCATTGATCCATCTAAACTTTACAATGAATGAAAAAAAAAAAATGATCAATTTTCTTTTATCAATGTGTGAATCACTTAATCCTTTCTACCTTTTTCCCATTTCTGGCTTGCTACCTTGCATGATCTATTATCGATTCTCCCAATTACTTCTGAGTTTATGGTGTGCATTCATGGCAATCAAGAGAGAGAATATATTGAGTTTAACAAGAATCACAATTCTTGATTTTAAAATTAAAAGAAATATTAAATGACATTAATACCTATCATATTAGAGTGTTTTTAGAAAGAATATGAAGGGTTTCTTTGTCCAATTCAAAAAGGTGTATGTTGCTAAAATACATCTTTTAATTTTCAAGTGGGTGTATCTCAGCATTTCCATTAGATCTAATCAATCGAATGACTCATAATTTAATTTAAAAAACAAATCGGTAATACGGCACACACAATTCTCTCTTCTTTCTCTGATTTGATTTTGCCGTCAGTGAAACCTAATTCCATAGTACAGAACTACAGATAGAAGCAACCATGGTTTAAACATACCAGAACAAACTTTGGATTTTAATTTAAAGCCACACAAATTATGATGTCACATGAAAAATTTATCCCAAATTTTGAAAGGAAACAAAAGTACACCGCTCAATATCATTTAATTCGATGCATATTTTTCAAATTTGACCGTTAGATTGTAAGTTTATATCACATAGATCATTCATGTAAATTTTTACAAAAATCTAAAATCGTTTCATATGTTATTGGGATACATCAAGATTAACGGTTTATGCACTTTTATATAACACCGTTAAACTTGTTGTATCTCAATAACATACCAACAAGAATAAGAATTTCTTATCTCATTTGGATAAGATCAAGATTAATAGTAAATTATGATGGTTGTGATAAGAACAAGAATAAGAATTTCTTATCTTTCCTTCATTCAAGTCCAATGAGTTTGTTTCCTCCACTTTTGTGGATTTGTTTCTTTTTGATCTTATCCACAAGTGTTGTTGAACTGATTAACGAATAAGTTTGCATTTTGATCTTATCCATTAGAGTAACTGTTGCCGCATTTTTAGCTAAAACAGTTACAAAATCTCTATATAAATAGAGGACTCCACTTAGTTCAAAAAACACACCAAAGAGTTTCTATTGAGTTGTCGAGAACTCTTTCTCTCTTCTCCCTCCAGCTTGTGTTAACGAGCTATTCTTCTCCTCATCTCCTTTTTTTGTCCCTTCGGAATTAAGAAAGGTCTTAAAAACATAGTCCATTCAATAATGTACGTTCCTTCGGAATAAAGAGTACTTTTAAGATCATAGTACTAACGTCCCGTCGAAATTAAGAATGATCTTAACAATATATAAATATTCTTTCAATATCTTTCTACTTAAATTAAAAAAGTCGAAATGGTGGTATCACCATATTTGAGTGGTCGTAGTGTCATATTGATATTTTGGAGAAGTTAAAGTTAGAATAGTGGTAACACCATATTTGAGTGGTCTCAACACAATAACAGAGTGGTAATAATACCATATTAAAGTGGTTTCTGTATTAAAGAGTGGTCTTAATACCATATCTGAGGGTGTAAATCTCGAACGGTTTTCTATAATGCAGTAGTTAACCGCACAATTGCAGCTGGGCTTGTTTTATCCTGCAGGCGGCTAATGTAGAATTTCTACATGTCATATAACTATGTACACGTGAGTATATATAGGATCGTTTTCCGCAGGGAGTTGCGTTAATCATAAGCATTTTCACAATCTTTCACATTAAGGTATCCTTTATAAAATGTTTGTTTGTAACACTATATCCAAAGATGACATAAACGTAAAAACGAGATGAGATCGAACTATTTCGCTTGCGGTATAAGATAACGAGCAAGCATAACAGCAGCAATCTCTCGATCGATTAACAGACTCTAGCTTTATAACCAATATTATTACAATCATTTCTACAACATCCTTCGTGTCCAAAGCGACATCGTTATTTCTAAGTTAGCGTTTAAACATTCGTGTCCAAATCCCTTAAACGATAACAAAGTCGATCAGATAAATTAATCGACCGTGTCCAGCCTGATTAAGTATTCAAAAGCATTAAATTCTTGATTAAAAGTAATTATCAAAGGTTTACAAACTTGTCAGGAATGATATAACTTAAGATAGATTGTTATTCTAGTTCTAGATTCAAGAGTTCGTGTCCAAATCATCTTGAATCTCATTGAAAGCATTAAACAAAAGAATAACAACAATATTGAATCATTAAGCTAGAACCTTATTCATTAAAAGATCAAAAGATTACATAATAGCTTGTTTGTTACCTCAATACTACAAAGAAGATGATAGCTACATATAGACATGTATACTATGCAAAGGATGAAGGAAAGATGAAGATTCCATGTCAAGATCCTTCGTGTCCAAAGTGATCTTGAGTTGAATCTACTCCTAAACCACTTGCTTTGTGTTTCTCTCTTGGAAATAGCTCTGACCTCTCTCTTAGAATGTATAAAAATATCAATGGAATAGTGAATGACCTAAAAGAGATGTAAAAATTCTATTTAAAGGGCCTGCGTTTTTACACCTACGCTAATAGCGCAAAGTACGCTAATAGCGTGGCGTGGCGGTTTAAGTTTGTGGCCAATGGGAATGTGCCACGTTGGTCTTGCCCTGCTTCTACGCTCCAGCTACGCTAATGGCGTGGCTCTCTGGAGTATTTACGCTAATAGCGCATCTCACGCTAATAGCGTATTCTTCAAGAGTGCTCCAGGATCACGCCCCAGGTACGCTATTGGCGTATCTCTCTGGACTTTGGCATCTTTTGCTCACGCTAATAGCGTATCACACGCTAATAACGTAGCTTGCTTGAACTTTGACGTTTCTTGTTCCTTGCTTGTATTTTCCTGCACAAAAAGGGTAGAATAAGGCTCAAAAGCATAAATGACATATTTGCATAATATTTGGAGTTTTCCATGGAGAATCTTGCAAAACAAGTCACTAAAATGCCTAAACTACCATATGAAATATATCACTTTTAAACACTTATCAAACTCTCCCCAACTTGGCTTTTTGTTTGTCCTCAAACAAATCAATCCAAAAGGAAACTTACAAGGCTTTGGACAAGGTTTTCAACACGGTGTCAAACAATTCAAAACAAAAATTTTCAAATGGTGATTCAAATATGATCGCGCGGGCAAGCATGAAGTCTTCCGCTACTCTAGATGCAAACTAAGAATGTGAAATATGTCCTAAACACAAAATATACATTATAAACTTCAAAACATAAACATAACTAACTATGAACCACACCTAACACACTTCTTTAAAAGTAAAATGAAATACTATGATAACAATAAGCGAAGGTAATGAACACACACCCAACAATCATGCCAACATCCTGATTAAGTTAGGTGTCCATCCAAATATCGTCTCAAAAAGCACAAAAGCATGGATCAAAAGGTCTTTCAAGGGTTATAACTTGGTCGGGATACAAAAGAAATGTCATATGTGGGGCAATTGATCAGAAAGCCTATCAAAGAGGAACATTCTTTGTATCACAACTTGAAATCCATAAACTTCCCTACCAATAATTACAACCTTTGGTGATTAACAATCTAACCAATAACCTTGACAACTTATTCTATTTTTGTTTTTTCTTTCTTTTTCTTCTTTTTCTTTTCTTTTCTTTTCTTTTTCAAATGTACAACTTTTTCTTATCGACAATGTTGTCAGGTTATTTTAACAATTTCACCAGATACTAGACATACAATGCCTCCTTTTCTCCCCAACTTGAATACAACAAAACCCTAATTGAATGTTCCCCTATCCTAAGGCAAGGGACAAAGTACAATAAGGTTAAGGGTTCAACAAAGTAAAAATATCAAAGTCCTATAAGAGTCAAGCATGAACTGGATTTTTGAAAAATTTCAGGCAAATTCAATGAGCATTGTGCTTATGAATATTGACAGTTCATGTTTGTGGACTTGATTCATTTGTCTCAGATTTTGGGGTATCAGATACTCGCTCTTCTCACAGGTAGGCTTTATGTGGTCAAGTAGGTTACTCTTAATTCAAAAAGTGCCTTGATCCTTTCCATGCTTTCAAACAATTCAAAATAATTATCAGATTTAACATAACTAAAACAAGTTAGACGGTGATTATCGGTCTCCAGCATATATATATAACAGTTTGAAGTTACCTCACATTTAGGTTAAGTACTAAGTGGTTCAAAAATATTTATGTTTATGACAAGAATTAAATGAGATATATTTTGTGCAAAGTACAAGTTTCAAATTCTTATTACAAACCTAGAATAACAGGAAACCAATACCTTGGCTTTACGCTTTCTCACAAGTAATATCATTATCACTCACCTGCTTTTGCTCAAACATGGCTCCATGGAGCACTTTAAACTTTATTGTTCATGAGCAATTTTCTTTTGAAAGACACAAGCAAGATTTAAACACAAAAATTATTCATCCAAAGCAAAACTAAACAAAATAAAATCACAATAAATTAAACTTAAACCAAAGTAAAGTTTTAAACTCAAAATAAACCAAAAGTAATGTGTTAGACACTTAAAACCAAAAGTTTGAAACTTGAAACATAATATAAGTTTGTGCTAAAACATAAGCAATAAAATAAAATAACAATTAAATTTCCTCAGACTGTGATGTGTCATCCACAACAAGGTTAGCATCATCGTCTGTGGCCTCATCATCAACATCATCAGCTGCTGCCCCCTCATAAGGACCTGGCCTGCCCTCAGGCCACAGGACATAAGTCTGGTACTATGCTGATGTCATGAATTGGTACTCAGGATTCCCCGGATGCAAATGAGCAGTGTTCAAGTCTTGCTGAATGCCTTGGTGACTTCTGTACAATGCTTCATTCTGATTCATTATATGATTGTTTTGATCCCGAACATAAGCATTATGTCTCTGCTGCTCCTGTATGAAAGTTTGAAAAGCAGAGAAGTCGAAATGACCTGTAGATAACTGGGGTGCTCTTTTGTCCCTCTTCATCAGGTTACTGATAAAAGTGTCATCAATGGGATTTTCAATATCTTCATCAATGGGTTCTGGTATGACAATCTCATTGTCATGAATTAAACCCATAATCAGTCCTGGAAAGGTTAGTGCAGCTTTTAAACCTTTAGCACAATTCACGACCACCCTTTTCAGCTCATTGGAAATGATTCTTGCAATGTCCACTTCAATTCCTTTCATTATGCACCAAATGAGTGGTATGACAGTCACTGGAGCATCTGAAGTATGAGTTCTAGGACAAACATTATGGATTAGGAACTAAAAGATAACACTCTCTTTTGCATTCAAGTCCGGGTAAAGTGTTTTTTTTATGATTCCCTTATCATTTCTAACAAATGTCCTACCCGGAAGAAGTATGTCTCTCTCAATTTGTTCAAAGTTCCAATTTCCCCTAGCACTTTCACTAGCATACTCACATAGGCTAGGTATTGTAACATCTTCAGGTTCAGGTAGGTCCAAAGGGTTGCCTAAATATTCATTTATGGTATCCCTATCAAAACAAATAGATTTACCTCGCACAAAAGTGGTGAAGGTAAAAGCATTATCAGTGGCGATGGTTATACTCTCAGGTACAGAGTTGCCATAAAACTCCTTCACAAGGTCTGTGTTTATTTCAGTGTGAGGGTTAAGGAGTTTGGTCCACTTCCGATCCACGAACATTTTCAAGATTTTTTTGTTTGGGCCTCTCGAGTTGATTTCAAAGACTTTTTCATGCCAAGTCTTGTATTTGCCCATTTTAATGAATCGGGCAGCATGTGCTGGTGATGGGAATCGGTTCAGGTCAGTGGGTGGTTGTGTAGGTTGTGGTGCAGATGAGCTAGACGCAGTTGTGCCTCTAGGGCGTTTGTTACCAATGGTGTTTTTTGGGGCCATCTGCAAAACAACCAGGAGATTCCAACATATACAATTGAAAAATTAGATCAAGAATGAATAAGGCATAAAAAAAATCAAAAATTTTAAAATTCTGGGCGAATTTTTCAAAGAAATTTCACTATTAGCGAAAACTAGGCTATTAGCGAAATTCTGCCCAGAATCTGGGAAATTTCGCTAATAGCGCAGTCTGGGCTAATAACGCAGTTCTTCATATTTTTTTTCCAGGTTTTTTAAAATCTTTGTTCCTGCAATTTTTCAACATAATCCAACATATTTCTACCCTAATTGCATCCTAATATCTCTACAAACTCAAAAGGATAATCAAAATCACAACTTTGCACAAGAATCATGAAAATTCTTATTTTTCAAAACTTTTCAAAAATGGGTCAAATTTTTGAATTCTTGATTCTTGTGGCTTGAAGTTGTAATTATTGTTTCTTTTTCCTCAATATACCCTATTAGGAACAGTCTCTATCACAGTTTCTAATCTTAACCCTAGCCATTCTAAAGAAATTGATTTTCTGAATTTGAGAACAAAGAAAGGAAAGAGTGATTCAAACCTGTTGATTCTGTGAAAAGTATGCAAAACAAGATGAATTGATGCAGACGCAGTGATTGCTTGATTTGAATTGAAAAAGAAGG
This sequence comes from Medicago sativa, assembly GCF_051527215.1. NCBI lineage: Eukaryota > Viridiplantae > Streptophyta > Magnoliopsida > Fabales > Fabaceae > Medicago > Medicago sativa. The sequence goes on from NC_140754.1 coordinate 7,171,661, forward strand.
ATTGTGGTTTGAATTTAGGGTTATGTGTGAGTGAGATGAGTTTGAGAGAAAATATGTATGTGTGTGTGTTTTGGAACCGTGAAAAAGAGAAAGAAATGGGGAGTTTTGGTTTTTGTGGGGAGTTAATCCCCTTGGAAAAATCAAAAATTTTGAGCATATTGTGCTGGTTTGAAATTTTTGATTTTTCCAATTCTTGCTTTGATTGCTAAGTGATCTAAAACTATATGCTAAACATAAAAATACTTACAAAACTGGGTTGCCTCCCAGCAAGCGTTTGTTTTACGTCATTAACTCGACGCTTTTATCGATGAAGAATTCATGGCTTGATTAGTGAAATTGTCGACGTTTGTCGATCAACTTCACCACCAAAGTGGGGCTTCAATCTTTACCCATTCCCCGTCCAGTCGGACTTTGTCATTGTAACTTCACACTACCGTTCCATAAGGCCTTTTTTTCTTTGATTGTAAACGGATTAGACCACCTAGACTTGAGCTTTCCCGGGATTAACCGAGATCTTGAGTTACAAAGTAACACCATTTGTCTGAGCTCAAAGTTTTGTTTCACAATCCGCTTGCCATGATAGCATTCACCTTCACCTTGTACATTTTTGAGGATTCAACGCTTGTCGCACATTTATCCGCATTCTTGTATTTGAACCTTCCTCTTTTCTCCCACTTACTCTTGGTCAAAATTAAGAAATCAAAACGCTTTGTGCGCACAAAACGCTTTGTGCTCTAGTTCAACCGGCAAGTGGCAAGGCTTCCATATGCCTCATCAAGCTTTAATGACCAATCTATCCGTGATGACAACACGGCCTTCTTTTCTAAGATTCCTTTGAATTTTCGATTGGACACATCGGCTTGACCAAGTGATTAGCAACATAAAAGAAAGTATAGGTGTAAATATGTACAACAAATATACAAGAACCAGTTTGTGCAAAATTGCTTAACATGACAAAATTGTTCGATACTTATGAAATTATCCGCTACTCCCCGGCAACGGCGCCATTTTAATGTAGAATTTCTACATGTCATATAACTATGTACACGTGAGTATATATAGGATCGTTTTCCGCAGGGAGTTGCGTTAATCATAAGCATTTTCACAATCTTTCACATTAAGGTATCCTTTATAAAATGTTTGTTTGTAACACTATATCCAAAGATGACATAAACGTAAAAACGAGATGAGATCGAACTATTTCGCTTGCGGTATAAGATAACGAGCAAGCATAACAGCAGCAATCTCTCGATCGATTAACAGACTCTAGCTTTATAACCAATATTATTACAATCATTTCTACAACATCCTTCGTGTCCAAAGCGACATCGTTATTTCTAAGTTAGCGTTTAAACATTCGTGTCCAAATCCCTTAAACGATAACAAAGTCGATCGGATAACTTAATCGACCGTGTCCAACCTGATTAAGTATCCAAAAGCATTAAATTCTTGATTAAAAGTAATTATCAAAGGTTTACAAACTTGTCAGGAATGATATAACTTAAGATAGATTGTTATTCTAGTTCTAGATTCAAGAGTTCGTGTCCAAATCATCTTGAATCTCATTGAAAGCATTAAACAAAAGAATAACAACAATATTGAATCATTAAGCTAGAACCTTATTCATTAAAAGATCAAAAGATTACATAATAGCTTGTTTGTTACCTCAATACTACAAAGAAGATGATAGCTACATATAGACATGTATACTATGCAAAGGATGAAGGAAAGATGAAGATTCCATGTCAAGATCCTTCGTGTCCAAAGTGATCTTGAGTTGAATCTACTCCTAAACCACTTGCTTTGTGTTTCTCTCTTGGAAATAGCTCTGACCTCTCTCTTAGAATGTATAAAAATATCAATGGAATAGTGAATGACCTAAAAGAGAGGTAAAAATTCTATTTAAAGGGCCTGTGTTTTTACACCTACGCTAATAGCGCAAAGTACGCTAATAGCGTGGCGTGGCGGTTTAAGTTTGTAGCCAATGGGAATGTGCCACGTTGGTCTTGCACTGCTTCTACGCTCCAGCTACGCTAATGGCGTGGCTCTCTGGAGTATTTACGCTAATAGCGCATCTCACGCTAATAGCGTATTCTTCAGGAGTGCTCCAGGATCACGCCCCAGGTACGCTATTGGCGTATCTCTTTGGGCTTTGGCATCTTTTGCTCACGCTAATAGCGTATCACACGCTAATAGCGTAGCTTGCTTGAACTTTGACGTTTCTTGTTCCTTGCTTGTATTTTCCTGCACAAAAAGGGTAGAATAAGGCTCAAAAGCATAAATGACATATTTGCATAATATTTGGAGTTTTCCATGGAGAATCTTGCAAAACAAGTCACTAAAATGCCTAAACTACCATATGAAATATATCACTTTTAAACACTTATCAGCGGCGTGGTTGATAATTTGTCTTGCACAACTTTGGTCAGTGCCACGAAACGTCTTAAAGAGAGCAACTTGGTCGTGACTCAACCTAGTAACAACTTCGGCAGATATTCTTTTTCAAAAAGGAACTTGGAAATTCAAATACAACAATTGGAAATCCAAAAAAACAACACCTACCCTCTCAACCATGATTTTCGTGAAAGATACGACGAGAAAGGTCCAAATCAACCAAAACACGCACGTAATGCCTAAAAGTACGATTTCGAGTTGTTGTATCAATGATGAGGTGTGTGCCAATAACGCTAGCAATTTCAAAGAGAGTTTTATCCAACTGATATTCTTGTGGCAGCTCCATAAGTCGCATCCACACTTGTAGAAGTGTTTGACATTCTGCGTGCTTATTGAAGTCTTTTGTCCATTGAGATAGACGAATCACCCCAGGTTTCAAATTAATGGTTCCCTAACCAAGGCTAGACGCTAATCATCAGCTGATGCAAAGGAGAACTCGTAAGACCCTCTACCGAGAGATATCATCTTTAAAAGACATGTTGTTTTCCAAATGTTTCGACAATGTTGTCATAATTTCCTTGGTTATGTACCCCCTTGTTGAGGACAAGCCGTCCATGTTAACGTCTCCAACAAGCTGCCAAACCCTTGGCATACACCTTCTTCGTGATTTTAATAGACAAAGAATCTTCTTTGAGAGCAGGTTGTGGGAAAGGGTCAGTAATGGTAGCCGAAGTAGGGGAAGAATCTGAGTGAAAGAATGAGGCTATTGGATAGGTTTGGAAAGAGTTAAATGATTATCTGCCACATAAGGCCATGTACACGCAAATGCCATGCCTGTGTCAGACAGAACCCAAACAACCAACCCTTCATAATCAATCTCGTGCCTATGTTGGTCTCGCAAAATTCAAAACGCACTAGTGATGAAAACCCTTTGCAATTGTTCGCATGTTGACATAACAAGAGGAATTGAAATACTTGATGATATAATTGATCCTCGTCAGCAAGCACAATTCCAATTAAATCGGTAACCACAATAGTACCGAATTGCAATTTGCTTGAATGGAATTTTGCAAGATTGATCAATGAATAATAGACGTACGGTGCTCATGCTAGGAAAACCCTAAGTTCCAAATTCAATAATATATATATAAATAATACTATTATACACACATAATTTAATTATTTATATTTAATAGCTATGCAACACTTTATTGTTAAATTTTTACCATAAAAGTTAAACTATTTTTAGGTTTCTTATTTTGGTGTCGTAAGTTTTTCTTGTATCTCTTAAGTTACAAATATTAGACATTTTTTATTTTGGCATCATTTCAGCCCCACGTCTCATAAGTTTCTCAATCCGTCCCTAACTATCGATGGTTGTTTTATATGATATGATATGATTTGTGAGCAAATAAGGGAGCTAAAAGAGCAACATCTCTTGTTAATATATATGATGTTTTTTTGGTGGTGATATATATGATGTTGTTAGTTGGTCTAACGAATTATCCCAAAAAAGTGGTTGTTTTAAACACAATCACAAACATATACACATATACTTCACATATTATGAAAACATTATCATAGTAAATCAGTGATATTTGTTTAATATAAAATTGGTTTTTGGTCAAAGTTAGATGGCTTTCATTAACAAATTTCCAAGAAGAATTGGACAAAGCTATTTCTTTGATGGAAGTTTGATGGAATTTTGATCAGTTGCTATAATTTGACTATTTCACACCCCTTGTTCTATAAGACATTTGGATGTGTACTTTGCATAGTGTAAATCCTTTTGTAAAAAAAAGTATTTTCTAGGGTAAATATGAAATAGTTATTTTGATCTGCTTTTGACGATTTTTCTTTTAATGGAAGAAAAAGAAAAATATATTTTATGTAGTCTTTACTTTTTAACCATATTAGTGAAAAAAAAGTTATTTCAACATCCATAGATGTTAACATTGATGTTTCTTCAACTATATTAATGAAAAATTATTTTGACATCCACGGTTTTCAACTTGAGTACTTTTTCATATGTATAATTTATTTCATAAAAATATCTTATCTCTAAATTCTTCATATGAAAAGAACATTTGTCTTGTCTACAAGTCCTAACTCAACTGAAAAAATACCGAAATTGTTAGACCGGACGCCATGACCCCGGTACCTCCACTTGTGTGTGTGAGTTTATAATATCTTTACAATTTCGTCTATCTACCAAAAAAAAAGAACATTTGTCTTAATTTATGACAAACAGACTATATAACAGTATTTATATTGCAGAGGAAGAAAATACCAAATCATCCATGATATTCTCTCAAAAAAAAAAATCATCCATGATATATATTTTTCCTCGAGAAAAAAAAGATCTATGTTATATATTTTGATTAAAAAAAAACTATGACATATATTTATCATTTACATATTATCATTTTGTACTCATTTTGTGTAAAATAATTATATTCAAACTTACAAAACGAACAATTTATTTAAAAAATATATGTGTACTATAAATATGAATAATGTAAGCATATAGTATCAAATAAATCACGGGTTTTCTACCAATAAATAAATAAATAAATCAAGGGTTTGTTGAAATAGTCATGGTTAATTTTCTTGCAATATACTCTTTTTTTTTTTTTTTATAATCTCTCACTTTACAATTGACTTACTCTAGGGAAAGCTGAATTTTCGAAAATCTCTCTATTCAGCAAAGTGGCGATGAGAGTGACGATGACATGCCAATAATTTTTTTTTTTTATAGAAGATGACACGCCTATATTATAGTATAATTTTCTATTAGGTGCAAGAGGCCAAATTTTACCAAAAATGAACAAAGACATTTTTACAAATGAAGGATTCTATCATCTACACGTGTCATTCCTAGATAATTTCTCTACCAACAGAGAAACCACAGCCACTACTATACCCAAAAAAATGTTTGCAGGATTTCATATTAGATTCTTCAATTAAGTGATAGAGAAATGATATTTGAACAACCACTTTTAAATAATTTTTGTGACAATTTTCTCTCTCATACTCACATTATACTTTTATTCTCTCTCTTCCTTTTTCTCTCTCTATTGTTATTGTCCAATAAGAAGAGAGAAAAAAAGGTTGTCATTAAAGTTGTTTGATTTTGGTTGTCAAAATATCACTACTCTAAGTGATATAAGCTTTTGCTCCGCACGTGCGGGCCATACACAAACAACACTTGTGCCCTAGGGCCTAGTTCAGATGGATTAGTGGAAGGCAAAAAGTTTACTTAAAATGATATCTGAACAACTATTTTTTGATAATTTTTGTGATAATTTTCTCTTTCATATTTACATTGTGTTTTACTTTCTTTCTTTATTGCTTTAATCTTTTAAAATTAAGAGAAATGGTATTTGAACATATATTTTGTGACAACTTTGTGATAACTTTATCTCTCATACTCACATTATTTTTTATTTTATTTCTCTACTGATTTTGTTTTCGTGCAAATACCTACTTTTTCTTTGTAAATTATGGTTATCTCATAAGTTGTTTATTAAATGGTTGTTCAAATAACACTCCTCTAATTTTTGTGTCACTGTTTAAATTTATTTGTATATTTTGGTTGTTCAACAAGTTGTTCCAACAAATGGTTGTTCAAATAACATTCCTTTTTTCTTTATAACTTACAAAAAAAAAAGTATACAAATCCTATCACAATTGATAAAAAAATGTCAAATTTATTAGGTCGGGTGTTGTGACGAAATTCAAACATCAATTCATTCACATAATTTGTGTATGTTTTTAATAACTATTTTCATTTTATCTATCTATAAAAAAAACTTAGAAAAAAATATATTTTCTTATGATCTTAACTCTCAATTTTAGAAATATTTTTATGCATGTAGATTACGTACAATAAATTGTGAGAAAATAACATATAATGCATTTTCTTTTTTGGTCAAAATAACATATAATGCATTTTCTTTTTTCATTAATAATTGCACTTTTTGGTCAAAATAACATATAATCCATTTTCTTTTTTCATTAATAAAATGGTATTTTTTTTTTAAAATAACATATAATGCATTTTCTTTTTTCATTAATAATTGCACTTTTTGGTCAAAATAACATATAATGCACTTTGTTTTTTCATTAATAATTGCACTTAAATTTCATTAAAGTGACACTAAAAATTATGATGTGAGCAAGTTTGATGAATTAAGTAGCACATTAAACATTATTATCTTCTCAATATGAGACTTATAATATTGTCATGTCTTTAAGAGTCGATTCTACAATGACTTTTACAATTGATAATGGCTCGATAATAGCCCTTTTTTTGTTCAAGAACTTTGCTCATCGAATAGTGTTTAATGATGCATTTCAATCTAACCTTTACGCAACCAAACTTTCAATAAAAACACCAATTGTTAGAATTTAAACGAAAACATAGAATAAAAATAATATTTTCTTGTGATCTAAACACTCAATTTTAATTTTTTTTTATGCATGTTGATTACATACTACCAGTAATAAATTGTAAGAAAACAACATTAATGTATTTTCTTTTTTGGTCAAAATAACATATAATGCATTTTCTTTTTTCATTAATAATTGCACTTTTTGGTCAAAATAACATATAATGCATTTTCTTTTTTCATTAATAAAATGATCTTTTTTGGTCAAAATAACATTTAGTGCATTTTCTTTTTTCATTAATAATTGCATTTTTTGGTCAAAAAAATAACATATAATGCATTTTCTTTTTTCATTAATAATTGCACTTCAATTTCTTTAAATTAACACTAAAAATTATTATGTGAGCGAGTTTGATGATTTAAGTACCACATTGAACATTATTATCTACTCAATATGAGACTTATAATATTGTCATGCCTTTAAGAGTTGACTCTACAATGACTTCGCTCACCGACTCGCGTTCAATGCTGCATTTCAATCTAACCTATGAGTAATCCTTTACGCAATCAAACTCTCAATAAAAACATCAATAGTTAGAATTTAAACGAAAACTCAATTTAAAAGATTAATTCATTAAATAAGAAACTTTTCTCAAAGAAAGTATTAAGAAACATTTTTTTTTTTTAAGAAAAGTATTAAGAAACATTAATTCTTTGGTTAGACAAAATTGAATTGATAAGGTAAAATGATGAATGTGTAATGTACTAATGTGTATGAGCTTATCCATATCCCTATTGAAAAAGGTAGTAACCTAGATCAAGAAAGATAGTGGAATGGCTATGTGTCATTCAAATATGAATCTAATTTAGCTATTTCCCAAAAGAAAAGAGCAAAAAAGTGAGAAAGAGAAACATCTTTTCAATACCACATAAACTATTTGTGGCTCAAATTCATTGTTGCATCTGATGTAGCAACTTTTGTATCAACAAAAACAACACAAACAAACCACACAAACATAACGTGTCACTCTCTCTCTAAACTCTCTCTCTCTCTCTCTCTCCACTTTTTTCATCATATATAAAAAAACAAAAATAGTTTTATCCAAAAAATACATAAAAATAAAATAAAAAAGAAACAGAAAAATCATGGAAGCAAAAGACCCTGGGATCAAGCTTTTTGGGAAGACAATTCCGGTACCGGAGATCTCTGCCGGATCCGGTGACTCTACCGGAGCACCAGCTTCATCTTCTGGTGATGCTGTTGATGATGGTATCATTCTAAACCATGGTTCTTCCATGGATGAAGAAGAGAGAGAAATTGATGAGGTATGAAGAAATTTTTGATTTTGAGAGTGACCCTTGATTTCAAATGTGAAAATATTTAGTGGGTTGGTGTTAGATTTTGGTTTCATGAAATTGAAGATTATGTTGACTTGCTACGTTAACCTTTTATGTGTGTTTTTTTGTTGTTGAAGGGTTTAGTATTTAGTTTGGATTTTTGTGTTTTTTTGGATCTATGTTGTTTGGTTTTGTTTCAATTTTGGAATTGATTTTGGTTTTTAAGGTTTTCAATTTTCATGATGTTTTTGATTTGATGCTGTTGTAGTTTCTAATGGCTTAAGCTTAACATTAAATTGGTTAAGTATTTTGAATTAATTCAATAGATACTTGATTTTATTAACATTATGTGCTTAATTACTTTCTGATCATAGTTTTTTTTTGTTTGGAAAAACCCTAGTTTTGATTTAGTTCTAGCTCTTGAATCTAAATGATACTATCTGAATCAGAGTCCATCTTAGATTCGTTATTATGAATGATATATGCACCAAGTTTCAGTATAGATATCGTCGTATCAAATATAAGCAAAATAAAGTTGATGTATCTGATTCAAAGTTTTAACCGGAAGTTGATGTGTCTGGTTCAAATTTTTAACCAATACATCAACTTTGTTTGACCAGAGGAGTAAATAGAGTTTATAATGTCAAGATCTTTTTGTAAATTTTGAGACCAGAGTATTGATTGTGTTTAACATGTATAGTTCAATCTAAAGTTTCCTTTTCTATATCTGATTCTGAATATATTCTCTTTTGTATTGTGAAAATATCTTTCTCTATTTAGCTTCTGGATTTTGTATGTTGGTTTTTCTAAATAAAGAAAAAACAGATTTAAGGAGTAAGGACTGTCATATTTCAAGTTTTAGCTCATTTTGTCATACTTTCTGGTTTGGTTTTCTTGTTCCTTGTACTTTTGTCTATAGTCAGCTAACATGGTTAAATGCTATAGTACTGATTATCTGTGGACATAAACACTTGTGAGACTATTCTTATAGAAACAGCTTATGACATGTACATAAACTGTTTTCAGCTTACATAAACTGTTTTCAGCTTATGTACAAATAAGTGTTTATGACATGTACATAAACACTTGAGACTATTCGGAAGGGCTTATAGAAACAGCTTATGACATGTATATAAACACTTGTAAGACTATTCAGAAAAGCTTATATGAAAACAATTTAATTTAATTTTTTCTTTTGTATGTGATAAGCCTTTACGCATTAAGCGCTAATTAAGCTGTTTGTACTAAATTTTTAGCTTAGAATATCATACTAATCAAGAGTTTTCTTGAATTCAGGACACAATGGAAGATGAATCGACCAAATGTAAGAAGGAAAAAGATGAAGCTCTCACCCAATCATCAGAAAAGGTCACTGATCTAGACACAAACTCAAGATTAGTGGAAGAATCAATTAACCCCTCCACTGAGGACGAGCAAAATACATTGAAAACTTCAAAGATTATGGAAGAACATACTGAGAATTCTCATGATAAGACCCTGAAAAAGCCAGACAAAATACTGCCGTGTCCCCGTTGTAATAGCATGGACACCAAATTCTGCTACTACAATAACTACAATGTTAACCAGCCTCGCCATTTTTGCAAGAAATGCCAGAGATACTGGACTGCCGGGGGAGCCATGAGAAATGTGCCTGTAGGTGCCGGTCGTAGGAAGAACAAGAATTCTGCTTCTCACTTTCGCCAAATAACTGTACCCGAAACAGCTGTTCAGAATTCTCAATCCGACTCGCCAAACGGAGTCCATCATCCTTCACTGAACTGTAATGGCACAGTCTTTACATTCAGGACTGATACACCCTTGTGTGAATCAATGCAATCTGCATTGAACCTTGCTGATAAAGGAGTTAATATTTCCGCGAAAAACGGAATCATTAGACCGGAAGGTCTACGGATTCATGTACCCTATGTTGGTGAAGAAAAGAGTGATGATCATTCCATCAAATCTTCGGACACATCAACAGCTCTGACAGAAGATGCAGCTGCCAGCAGTTCTCTTGAACAAGTTATGCCAAATTGTCAAAGCTTCCCACCGCAAGTTCCGTACTACCCTGGTGCCCCTTGGCTTTTGCCGTGGAATCCATCTCAATGGAGCTCTCAAGTACAACCACCACCTGCTTTTTTCCCACAAGGATTTGCCATGCCACTCTATCCTCCACCGGCTTATTGGGGTTTTAGCATGCCCGGTGCGTGGAACAATCCATGGCTGGCACAACCTTCTTCACCAAATAGTGCAGCCGTTAACTCCGGTCCTAACTCGCCAACCTTAGGTAAGCATTCAAGGGAAGAAAGCATGCTCAAACCAACCGACTCAACAGGTTCTGACGAAGGAAACAATAAAGAAGAAAAGTCCCTTTGGGTTCCGAAAACGTTGAGGATTGATGACTTAGGAGAAGCAGAAAAAACCTCAATATTGACAACTCTCGGGATTAAAAATAGTAAGGCGGACGCGATTCGTGGGGGAGGACTTTTCAAAGCCTTTGGTTCAAAGAGCAATGAAAAAGATAGCGTGCAAAACTCACCTGCCATGCAGGCCAATCCAGCAGCAATGTCTAGGTCAATTAGCTTTCATGAGACCTCATAATTATGTAGCTTATAAATTTGCTTTTATTTATTAGATGCAGCAGATGAGCCAATTGACACAGCAGCTATGAAACAGACACAACATTGGTTCAGACGCATCGACACCATTAATGATTTGAGAAAATGAAAGTGTTGGTGTCTGACATGCGTTACAAGCACAGTGGTGTTCTACAGTTCTTAAGAAAGTTACAAACTGTAAGAATACATTGGTTCATTTTTGTTTTTGGCAAGAGTTAGTTTTTGTTGATCAATGGAAGATATTGAGAAGATGGTTCTTTCTGCATTCGCTTTAAGGAGATTCAAGTCTTCTCTTTGCAGAGTAGTTTCACCCCTTATGTGGCGGCGGCGGCAAGGCAATTTTACATTCTTCCCTTTCTTTTAGAATGCTTTCTTAGTTCATGTACATATATGTAAGCTTATGTGACATAGTGAGGCTTAGCTATTTGTTTTTCCTGCAAGATCGTCGATGTATATATAAATAAGATTGAGAGTTCAAATTGAACATTTTGTTTTGCTATAATATTTCAGAATTTTATCATTTAGGTGCAATAAACATGGAAGTATTTTATCGTTTTGGATAACTATGCATGTGTTTGGTAGTGCATTACATTGGATGCAAACGTGACTTTGGAGAAGCAGCTACATGGTAGCTTTCATGTTACAGGTAAAAAAGTTACAAAACTGCCTGATGTGATTTTAGGACGCCGACTTGAACATGGACACGGAACCAAACAATAATTTGTGTGCAACTTTCTGTCTGGCGCATGTCTCGGCCAACACCATACTCGGATGCTCGACTCTGAAGCCGAATAGATAGACTTCTTTTCTGACTTAGTTTTCGAATCGGTCAATTGTGTATTGGTACACAGTCAATTTTTGTACTGTAAGAGTGTGCTTGAGATTCAGAAACTATTGTGTTCATTATTTTTTTGGAGTGCTATTATTACTAGAGTTTTTCAACTGATATTGTTTTATTAATAACACCTAAAACTAGTAAAAGAAACTAGTGGTGAGATTCAATGAACTATGAAAGTAGATATGAAGGCTTCCGATGCTAAATGCAGTATAATATCTTTAGGCAGATCATCTATCATATTTAGAGTACATTGTAAACTAATGAGAAAATGGAGTATAAAATTTTACCATGTATTGGTGTCAAATTATCTTTGAATTTTTTTTTTTGTTGATAACTAATCTCTACTGAAAAATCTAGATGACATATTTAGAGATGTCTTTCCTTTCAACCACATTTTCTCTATCCACGGACAAGGTTGGTCTTTAGATTTTTGGTACGCTATAGACCAATTATTTTAACGGTGCACCACTTAATGATATTATTACAATTGTTCTGTTTGTGTGTTACAATGGAGTTTGAACAAAAATTTGAGATTTTAAAATGAAGATAAAAAGTATAAGTTGCAAAATAACCTAAAAAAAAAAAAATCAAATTAAAAGGCAAATTCATCAATTGATAATAGCACCAGGAGTATTTTCTTCTCTCTTTTTTTTTTTTTTGAGGGAAGTATTTTTTTCTCTTAAACCTTGGTTCATTAACTCCCTTAATCCTTTAGCTAGCTCAAACTAATTGAGTTTGTCCTCGTAAGATTATCTCAGTTGGTATGTTTCCCTAGTTTTTTTTCATTTTTCTCAGTCGGTGGCCATTCTATGCATCAATTTGTTATATGCCGAAAGTTTTCATATGAACAAGTGTGTGGAGACGGAGAGGAGAGCTCTCCTCAAGTTTAAAGATGCTCTCATTCTTGGAAGGGGTAGCCTTTCATCATGGAAAGTTGAATATTGTTGCAAATGGGAAGGAGTTTCATGTGATAATTTAACTGGTCATGTAACCGGTTTGAATGTCTTTGCTTTAGATGAAACTAAAGGATTTAGAGGTAAGTTAGATTCTTCAATATGTGAACCGCAACATCTTATCTTGATAATAATCACTATTTGAGATAAGTAAATTTGTTTCCTTAGACACACTAGATCTATCCCATAATCGGTTAAGTGGGTCATTGCCACATACAATTGGCTAACTTTCTGTCTTCGATGGTTGTTTCTCCCTTCAAATAAGTTAAAGGGCGTCATTAATGAAACACATCTATCAAACTTATCTCATTTGACAATTTTGGATGTGTCTTAAAATTCACTTTCATTCGACTTGAGTTCGGATTGGGTTTCACCTTTCAAACTAAAAGCACTTTATGCATCATCATGCACAATATGTCCTAAATTTCCAAAATGGCTTAAACTTCAAGAGGAACTTAAGAATCTTGATATCTCTCATAGTAGCATTTCATATTCATTTCCTAAATGAATCTGTCATAAAGGTCCATTACTCAGGATTAAATACAAAGTAGTCCCTGGATGTGCACTTCCATTATCAGTTTGGTACCTGACATTAATTTTTTTTGTTAACTGATGAAATAACAAATGTTTGTGCTAATAAGGTATATGATGTGTCACAGGGACTAAACTGAAAGTAGAAAACCGAAAATCAAATCCCTAAATTGAATCTCAAATCCCTAAATCCTAATTTAATCATCATATCCTTAAATCCCTAAATCTTAAATCCCCAAATTGAATCTAAGATCGCTTAAATCCCTAATTTTTTAATGACAGAGGCTAAAATGGTAACGAAAGTGCACATGCAAGGACTACTTTGTATTTAATCACGAGTCAGACGCGTTTGTGACAATGAGGTGCAGAGTAAGGGACCAAAGTGACTATTTGCTCTTTATTAATTAAAGAAAAGATAAAAATATAATTAATATATCATTAATTTTAAATTACAAAATAAAATTTGAATATTAGTTAAATCACACATAATTGATTATCTTTCATTCTCATTAATTAAATATGACTCTTGAAGTCATGCATTTCAATCACAATCACCAACATCAACTACATACATAACCACCAATATATATTGCAAAGATTACATGTCTTCTTTATTATTCATTTATTGAATATGATAATTTAAATCATGCATGTCATGTGATAATGAATATTATATGTGTGTGAAATACATAACTTCATATTAAACTTATCTATATTCTGTCATCGTGAGATAAGCTCAGTTGGTAAGGACAATGCATAATATATCCAAGGTCTGGGGTTCGAACCCGGACACTCACCAGAAAAAAAAACTTATCTATTTTCTTCCCAAGGGGTTCGAACCCGGACACTCACCAGAAAAAAAAACTTATCTATTTTCTTCCCAAAAAAGAAAATTAAACTTATTTATTATATATTCCTTTTTTTTTGGTAGAATATTATATATTCCTTTAAAAAAACTCGTATATTATTATCTATTAAATAAGAATCTTTAAATCATAAATGTCAAATGAGCCCATGCCGGTCATGCTTGGCGCCACCATTGTTTACGGGGCTCAAAGCCTCAAACCAAATACTTTGTAAATCAAATCCAAAACTAATTATTCTCATCAATTTGGTGAGACTAAATTGATGGGTGAAAACATAATTTGAGATCTTCAAATTGATTTTAATAGTTTAAAGACCAAGTTGATGAGAATGTAATAGTTTAGGGACTAAATTAAATGTTTATTCGTATTTTTGAATTTTAAATTAAAAAAATAATTGAGTTTGAGCAAAAAAATGTCGGACTAAAAAAATATTTTCATAAAATTTTCTAACTATTTAATACTTCATCAAATAGCTTTTAAAGAACGATATTCGATAAAAAAAAATATAAAATATAAATAAATATTGATTGTCAAATTAATATATTTATGAAAAAATTGTGAAGTTTATCTACCCAGTAAAAAACTTTAAATTTGACAGTTGCATCAATAAAATTCAAATATACAAAATAATTACTAATTGGAAGAGTTGCTGATAGAGTAAGTTAATCCCACTTAGTTTTTATTGTATATACTTTCCACAATAATTATTATGTGCTAGTAGTCTAAATAAATTATATCAAGTGCTGGTATTTGATTTTTAGGTAACTTTCTTGTTAGCTATTCTATAAATATTTGGCTTGGTGTGGAGATAATGTTTCCTCAAAATTGTTTTTATTGTTGGATTATGAGCGGTTTGTTTAAGTTTTTTTGTTGAAAAAAATTATTTTATTTTACAAAAAAGAAATCACTTTTGTAATTTTTGAATGTTTGTATAAGATTTTTAAAAACATATATTTAACACTAAAATAAAAAGTTATTAAGATTTTTTTAAAATATCTAGATTTTTTCAACACAACATTTATTTTTTAAAGTTGAAACAAACACGCGTATATTGTGTCGTGCCAGATAAAGAAATCATAAAAAGATTAAAGCGTTAGTTTTTACAAAGGTGTGGGTGTTACATAAAATAATATAACAATGAGATTAAAGCGACTTTATGAAAATGAAGTTTGATTAATTGATTGCTAACTTATTTCTTCTTGTACTTGTACATGTACAAAATCATCAGAGAAGCGAGATAAGTGGCTATTTTAGTGCAACGTCCACCGGAAAGCCATGAAGATAGAGATCACGCCATTACAAAAGATAGAAATATATTTAGATAGAAATGTAATCAGCTATTCAGATCAACCACTCTAACAGAACCAAATCGATTAGATAACCAAAATTCTTTCTAACAAAACAAAAACTAAAATTTAATTGCCTCCTTGTTCACTTTGTTCTCTCACATTTTGTGAGATAGACGGTTATTAATAAAATTTAGTTGTTTATAAAAAATATACTGTTTGATTTCAATTTTATCATTATTACTCGTGTTCGTGTTGCTATGTAACATTTCATCTTTTCATTTTGTTTTTCGTTGGTTTGTTGTGAACTATATTTGATTAAACATTTTCTTTTTCTTATTGGCTCTAAAACGAAAGCAATCTAGTTGGAGCTAACATCACATACGTACAAAATTATGTCGTAATCATATCAAGAGAGAAATCTAATTCCTTCCGTGTATCTTTAGTTAAATTATGATGTTAGACGTGCAGTGCATGGAACATATCAAATGCATGTGTACTCCCTTTAGTATCGAGTTCTCATATTCCTAATTCAATTATGCTAGAGTCATGTTCTAAGAAGATAACATTATTTTATTTTTTAATGGTAAATGATAGTAATATGTTAGATTAGCTTTGTCCTCATTTACCTGTGTTTGAATTCAAGATCTTCAACTTCTTATCTCTTATTTACTATTAGAGAGTCAAATTTGAGATTCCATCTTTTAAGCACAAAATTCATATTCCTAATTCCTTAATAAAGTCATCGGTAGCACCCTGTATTCTATTCTTGGTTTTCCAGCCCCTGCAAATATAATACAATGTTCCTACCAACGAGACAAATTCGATTCATTTAACTTGCAATATATATTTTTAAATTACAATATGTTATTTGCTATTAACACTCAAAATTTGGAAGAATAAAATGTTACATATTATTTCCTTATTACACAAGATAACTTATTTTCCTTTTCATCATTTGTAATTTTAATGCGTGAAATTTTATTTCATAATCTTTTTAGTATTGACGAGTCAATTAGGGATCCACCGGTCCAACTGGTGATGATGTGCCTTGACCGAATCGACAAGTGACATGGGTTTCAAAACACTAGTTTATATGAAAAATGCTACTTATACCAAACAAACTTATCCCAATTTTGTCCCGAATGATGTGTATCCACACTGTATTTGCATATTACATTATCTGCTTTTTATTTATTTATTATTTATTTTCACTCTCCTCTCTCTCATCATCCTTTTACCCTCCACCCCAACAACAACAACATCCCTTCTTCTTCTCTCTGCAACTTCCTCTTGTATTCTCCCAAAATTCTCTCTCTCAATTTCCTCTTCTTCCAAATCTCTCTCTCTCTCTCTCTCTCTCTCTCTCTCTCTCTCGCTCTGTTTATGCTTCCATGATTTCAAGACTTCTTCAAACAATTGGTATCACCTCCTTCAAAGAGTCACACTACTTATTAATTTTTTCAAGTTCCTGTTTCTCGAAGTTGTATTGTTTTATACTATGTACAAAGAAGCTCAAGAAGCATGGATAGGAACTTGTGTGATACAACAGAACGGGTAAAAATCCTCTCTATTTGTAATATGTTCAATTTGTTGCAATTTGGAGAGAGATAGACACAAAAAAGTAAATGGTGGGTCATATCACTAAGTGGATCCCACCATCATTAATTTTTTTGTATCTATTTCTCTCCAAATTGCAACAAATGGAACAAATCACAAATAGAGAGGATCTTAACCCCAATAGAACGGTGCAACCTTTTTCATTTTGATTCAAGGAAGAACGGACCAAACTTATTTATCCACTACTTTTTTTTACTTTTTCTATAAAAGAACCAAATAGCGTGTAAAACCACGTTTGTGATATTTCGCGAATTTCCTTTCGCGAGATATAGCAGTCCTGAGTTTATATATAATATATATAAACAGAAGGAATCAAATAAAACACAATTAATATATCCCCACGAGCATAACTCAATTGCTATGGATATTGCATTATATAAGCAGGGGTGAGATTTGAATTTCAGATTACCCATTTATTCACTTAATAGATGAATTTTTAACCAATAGACTACTTTACCAAAAAATTACAATCTTTTTTAAGCAAATGGGATACAGATGACTCTGCAACACCCTATATAGAAAAAAAAATAAAGAGTTACAAAAGACTAAGAAGGTTTGAACCTAACTCAGTCCAACCACAATAAAAGGGTAGGTATCAGCCCTAAAGGGTATTAAAACTCAACAGCCTACCAAAAAGTGGTTTAAGACAAACCCTAACAGGTAACAACAATCTATACAGGCGATCACCCACTACAAGCACAAGTATATCAATATATAGTGAAGCTCAAATTATTGATCACAAGTATTATCTAACTCGAAGAAAAAGTATTATCAAACTCCTTAAGGCATACTAACATAGTTACATAGTGTAACATGATTAATGTACATGATAAAATCCCAAGGGCATTTAATTAGGTATTCAATCCCTTGCCAATGCACATGAAAAACACCTATTTGAAATGTCAACTCCTTAAATGTATCTCAATTATCTAGTGAGATTAGTCTCTATTATTGGATACCAATGATACCCCAGTTTAACATAAAACTCTTCAATGTATCACTTGAAAATGATATTGTAACACATTATGATGTTCAATATATTCCAACACTCTTACTTTGGCCTATTATCATCTGTTTTGTATCATCAGTACAAAAAAAAAATCCCACTAAATTTATCAAATGATTGATTAATAAACTGGGTCCAAAATCTTCAAGCTATGTTGTAAAAACTTTCAAACAAATACTCAATTTCTATGCCCAGAAAATGAAAACAGCTACCATAAACTTGACTCAAGCAACATCTAAACTACAAAATTGTCCCCTACAAGTATGACGCAAATTGCAAAGTGCTAGCAAGATTGTAAATAACATGTCAATAAGATTGAATTGTTGATTTTTACACATGGAGGTTAAATAGCTTGAAAATCAAGATTCTTTGTCTTTCGGTATATTACGAGGCAGTCTGTTGAGAACATTCTCATCAACAATTTTATAATGTTTTGAAAATTGGTGATGGATAACTCCAAAACACTTATCTACGTAAGTTCCATATTTTCTGTACAATGCAGGGACAGTAAACATCATGAGGGTTCCTGTCACCATAAGAGAAAAACAAATGTGAGCAAGTGTATTTACAAAGAGTCAAGAGTTTTGTCACACTATGGTTTAAGAGTAATGTTGTAATCTACAACATAGTATTTAAATACAAATTGTTCACTATAAACCCTAAGCTTGAAATAATAAAAAAGAACTCCAGCCACTCTACTCTGCAGCTGGAGACATAGACACAATTGACCGAACTTCGTTAAAAAACTGTGTTAATTGTTTGTATTTTTATATCGTTATTCTTTTGAACTAGGATTGCAAGTTTATATATAAAACGCCGAATTTTGTTTAGACCATAAATATTAACAGATGTTGTTCACACTTCAAAAATAGATTTTTCTTTAAAAATGACCCTTCATAGAACATAACATGATGGATTGCGATGTAATTTAGGACTGGTGCACAGCATGTAACCTATATAGTTTTAAAACCACAACCATGCCTAGGCAAATATCCAATACGGAACAAGAAAACCATGCAAATGCAAAGGAAGTTCAACAATGATTTCATTGTGGAGAGTTGGGCAAATGCCAAAGAATAAAAGGCAGCAAAGGGTGTTCAAGTGAAACACATCAAAATGGTTTAGTACGGAATTTACAGTACGTTGAAGAGAAAGAGGGATCTGAGTTAGAGACATCACAAACTCTTTTTAATAGATAGATTTGCGATAAAAACATACCAATATATGCAAGTGTGAAGAAGGATAAGATGCTGCCAATGACAGACAAGAGCCACAAGCAAACTACCACCTGTAAAGTAGAAAGTAAACAGTGAATTATGTTTTCACTTTCCTAATTTCATAAAGAGCATTGATATTTGGACAATAAAAAAAGTGACAACTTTACTAACACCGTAGAACTGTTGTGAAGGCAGACCCTAAGGGCAGTAAAAAATTATTAAAAAATGAATTGGTATATGTTGACCGTATGAATAGACGGTGTGGTTGTAAGCTTGGATGTTCATTTATCATTTCTGTTTCATAAAGTCATATGTGCAATATTAAGAATTGCCATGTTCACATTTCTAATTGTAAAAATTGCATTTTTTTAGAAAAATAAACATTTGAAATATGAATAGTATGAATAGACCATAAAGTTGTCATAACAGAACATATTAGCAGTTATTGTTGAAAACCAAATGATAAAGTTGAGAACATGGCTTCAACAGAGCAAGTTCAAGGAACATAGTACTAATAGTTTTTTTGAAGAAGCTAAATTAGCCCACCTAAATTGACACCAGAGATAATCAAACCTGAGATCACGAGGAGGAGCACACTCCCAAATCCCAAGCCAATACCACTAGGCCAACCCAAGTGGGTTTATATGAGCTTATCCCAATTATATGCATTTTTTGTTAAATTTTACCGGGACATTCGTCTTATAAAGTGGGAAGACGCCAAGGGGTTCAAGAGGGGCATCTTGAGTCTTGACCCAAGGTAGGTGTGGCTTGAATGAGGCCTGGCACAGGGTCTATCTGCGTATTAAATAAACTACACTAAGTCTTTTTTCAAAGTCTGGTCAATGAACTAAAATATAGGCTCAGGCCGCCACCAAAACGTATTTTAGGACTTCGTTCAAATGGCAGAGATCTTGGTTCCAATTAAGCGGTAACTGGTTCGAGTATCGTGAACGAAAAAAATAACCGGTGGATAAGCATTGCCCTCTTTTATGGGTCCACCCTGCTAGACTCTGGTTATAATGAAGCCTTTTAGGCTGGGTTGTGAAAACCAATCATTATAATATATTACGGCAACATCTTAAAACTATATATTCATTACCTATTTAAAGGACTTAATGCAGAGTGAACTTTTAAATCGGCTTTAAGGCAAAGCCAGTCTTTTAGAAAGGTTAGGTCAAGCATTACAAATGGCTTAGGTAAGGTAGGTAAGTTAGGATTATTTAAGCCAATGCCGAACTTATCCAATCTGCACATCTTAGAAAAGTAATCACTAATTGTTTAGATAACAATTCCCCCACTAACAATTCCTAAAACATTGTAACCTGAAACAAAACTAACCTTAAAAAAAATTCTGAAATCCTTGCCAACGGTGATGTCGTGAGCTATAAGAAGCACATTATTGATTTTGACCCGAAATGATGCGGCTACATTGTTAACCATCTCCTCTGACACTACTAGCTCAGGTAATGTTGGTGGTTGTCTGCTCAAAGAGAAAAGGATAACCAACAACATCGTGTTAGTGTTAAAATGGTGAAAAAACGTAATATAAATTATAAGCAAGCACGGCAACGTTTAGTAATCATACTTATTTCTAAGGGCGGCATAGTTTGAATTCAGAAACAGTAGTACGATCAAAAGCAGCAAGACATCTGAACAAATTGTTAAGAATGGTAAATCCGTCCACTCGAGTAGGAACCAGGCAACCGTAGAAACAACAATGACACCGAATGAAACCTGCCACCGCTTCCATAGTAGAACATCGGAAACTATGATAGAGAAAAGGATAGAAAACATTAGAACTGGCATAAGCATATTAAATCCAAAAATAAACTGCAAGAAAGCAGAATGATGCTCCTCAACAAAAAAATTCAAACTTCATAAAGATAAGTAGAGTTTAATTTATCAAACAGATGTCTCTCAAATTTGATTTAAACTTAACTCGGAAGTATCAAACTCTAAATTAAAACAAATTTCAATCCTGAATCGAAATCATATCAAGATTAGGCCAACACAAGAGAATAACAAAACATGCAGTCCAAAAACAGAAAGATATATAAAAAAATGAATAACTATATGCACATAGGGTAGCTGAGCTACAGAAGATTCAATGGACTGTCAGTGTTGTTAAGATCACGAAAAATAGCAATTTGTTCAAACTCCGCTATGCAACAGTGCTAGAGCGCCGGTATAGCCTCTATGACAATATTTTACCAAATTGCATATCACGGAACAACAGTGACTTGTTCAAATTCCGCTACGCTATCGCAGTGTTATTATAGCCGCTATTTAACAACACTACTATCAAGCAAAAGTCATTAAACAAATGTTCATGTGTGTGTGTTAACTATCTATATCCTCATTTGAAACAATGCATATGATGAAACAAAACAATCTGTGAACACTAATCAGGAAGTTACAATATTACCAAAGGTGGTAGGAGGCTGAGCATCTGACTCAGACATGAAATTAACTCTTCGAAATCCTACCAACTAGATTGTGCAGCCCTGGATATAAAATTAACGTGTTAGTCAGCTGAACTACTATGATAACAAGCTTTACAACAATCAAACATCAAAATCATTGTTCAGCATTCAATCAGCTCAATTCTCTACCAAATCACAACACTCGTTCAAAATCCAACACATGCAATACATCAGCATCACCGTGCACTTAAATAAACAAAAACACGCATGCAGAAATGATTAAGTGATTCAAATATGCACGGATGGATCCACTCTTGAGCTAGGGTGTGCACATGCAAACACTAAAATTTTCAAAGTTACATGCATTATCCTAAATTCTTTTCTTTTGACCCCCCTTGACCCAAACACACCAACACTCTCGTTCAATAACCCCTCACTTGATCTTTGAAAAATAAAAAGTACTGACAGGCCATTTGGATCAACTTATTTGAACTTATTTATTGCCATAAGCACTTGTGAATTGTGATAACGTTTGGATGAACTTATGAAAACAACTTGTTTTGATAAGCTCTCCAGAATAGCTTACAAAAACAGCTTATAGCTTATACGAAAACAGATTAACTTTATTTTATCTTTTGCTAGAGAAATAGCTAACAATAAGTCATAAGCCCTTATATATGGTAAATAGATTATATAGCTTATACGAAAACAATTTAACTTTATTTTATCTCTTGTTACCAAAATAGCTTACAATAAGTCATAAACCCTTATATATGGTAAGCACTTATGCTATAACCTGCAAGTTAAGCTTATTATCCAAACAGGGCCTAATTTGGTTATAAAAATTCAAATGCAGTTCAAAATAGTCCCTAACTGTAAACTGGACAAAAATATCACTAAAAAATATCACTTCAACCAACATTTTTCAAATGGCCAATTTAGACATTTAATCTAATAACTTTTTAATTTGACCAACAATTTACAAAACTGCTTCAGGGTTAAATTAATCACAATTTTTCTCCATAAATAAATAACAATCACACTAAAAATCTGAAACAGTGATCACAAGTCCTGAATTATGATAACACAAGCTAGCATCTACATCAAAATCATCACTTTTCATTAGCAAAAATCAATTTACATATAATTAGAACAATCATAGTGATAAAGTTTGACATAAGAAGAAAAAATTGAAACTTGAAACTAAAAACAGAGCTTTTTTACCTCTAAGATCAAAATTGAATCCCAAAACGACGGTATTGTGCGGAGAACACGAAGCTGGAAGATGAAAGGGAGAAAATTGAAGCGAAATTGGAGAGAATTGGGGATTATGGGTGAGAAAGGGGAAAGAGTAGAAAAACTCTAAAATTGATTGATGAAAATGAAATTGAAATTGAAGGGTTAAGATGAAGAATTAGGGTTTTGAATTGGGATTGATTGAAGAGTGAATTGAATTGAATAGTTTTATTCAATTTGTTTGTTTTTTTTTTTTTTTTTGAGAGAAATCAATTTGTTTGTTGTTAACAAGAAAATGTTTGGAATTAGGAATGTCTTACATGAATGAGTAAGTATATACCTTTCCCACACTAAACTTTTTGAGTCAATACCTTTATTTTTTTAATCATTTTTAGATGAAATGAGTCTTTAATCCTTTTACATGCAAGGTGAATGCATATCGACAATGCAAAAGTTTGAAGTTTGAACCCTGAACATTATAAAAAAAAGGGAAATGCTAACAAGTATCCTAAGGGCACTTAATAAGAAACTTAAAGTAGTAACTTTATCTTGGAAATTGTGCATTCAACTTATTGAAATTGTAAAAAGCAACTTTTTCTACATGAAATTTCACAATTATTTCCTTTTTTGATTCTTTAACCATTGTCCTAAGGGCATTGGTTAGCAAAACCCTAAAAAAAATTCTTTTATAAAGTCTGATAAAAAAAATTATTGTATAAAAAACTAAACATAATTTTTTTTTTATCCCATAAGTTGTTGGGCACAAATGCAGAAATTGTTAGGTTGGACGTTGTGATCGAAGTTTGAACACCAACACTTACATTTTGTGCGTATAAGTTTATGATAGTTTTGTCATTATGTCTGTCAACCAGAAAATATTACAATTCGATTCTAAGAGAGTTCATTAATCATTTGATTTCAATGACTTAGTTGAGTGAAAACCATTTACTAGCACTTCACGATTTTCTCAATTTTTTTTAATATTAAGAACAAATAATTCATTTGTTATAAGAACTAATTTGGCAAGAGAGTAATTGCATAAAAAATAATATTGTTTGTCAAATGAATTATTTGACAAATAATTCATTTACTAGTATGTTTGGAAACACATTCATTAATTGATGTGATAACAAATCATACAAATTAAACTCTTTTTAAATTACAATTTTTTAAATTACAATTGCAAGCCTTGTATATTGTTATTTATCATGTAAAATACGCGCGCAATCTACTGTTGACAACAACAAACATGTTTTCGAAATTCTCAAAAAAGAAATCACAAAAATGTCATTTATAGTGAATATTTATCGTTATTTTTATTTTTATTTTTTCTAAAAATTTGATTTCAGGCAAGGACCAACTTTGTCACATTGACCGTATTATGTGTGTCACTTTGTCCGTCCATGTTTAATTTGATGTCTTTGTGAAAAGTAAAAATTAGGTTGATAATTTGTCATGCATGCCAATGGAAAGTTGAAATTAAAGAAGGGTCATGTTTTCCCATTAAAGAAAACTAGCCGCTAACGGAGTGATCGTAAAGCACGACATAAGGAATACTATAGTAAATAGAAAAATATCAATCTTTACTTCAAAAAAAAAAATATCAATTTTTTTAAAGAAAATTAGCCCACCTAAGGAGCACACTCTGAGGTCCCAAAACAATACCACTAGGTCAACCCAAATGGGTTTAGAAAAATATCAATTATTATAAAGGCCGAACAATTTTTTTGAATTGAATAAAAAATAAATAGGTTCGATTAGTCCTATAAATCCTAGTTCAACTGACAAAAAATGCCGAAATTGTTAGGTCGGACGTCATGGCCGGGGTTCGAACCTCGGTACCTCCATTTGTGTGTGTAAGTTTATAATGGCTTTGTCATCTCATCTATATAAAAAAAAAAGGTTCGATTCAAAACAACATCGTACATAACTTTGTATTCATCGTCCACAACTGTGTGTATTATTTATAACCGCTAAGGAAAATACCGCAGATCATTGGCTGGGCGGATTTATTAGGAAACACATCTAACTCGGTAGCACAAGTGTATAAATGCAAAAATTATTGACGATTTATTTTCTATGCTAAGTAAGACAAACCATGTACACCCTCCGGTCAATATCATAAGCAAAAAACTATATTTTAGATTCATTCATTAAATGATGTATGTGGTTTATAATAAAGACCACATACATCATTTAATGAATAAAATGTAGTTTTTTTGCTTATAATAGTGACCGGAGGGTGTAAGTGTTATACTCCCTCCAATTTTTAACATAGCAAAAGTATTTGGTGTTAATTTGGCCTAAATACATTGCTTATATTTAAAACCGGAGTGGTATAACTTAAGATAAAATTGATTATTGCGGTGGTCTGCCACAAAACAAGGCTCACTTCTACACTTGATATTATAGATGATAGCAAAATGTATAAGATTATCAAGTTGATGATGATGGTGAGCGCAGGTGTCTTTGGTGCTGTGTATGGCATTGTCAGGACCCTAGACCAGGGGGTTCATTTTTTTTTTCTTGCAATTTTTTTTTGAACTTTCATTATTAATTATAATGATATATATTAAAAAAAAACTACATTGTACTCAAACCATTTGAAGTAGTAGCTAGTAGAAGTAGTAGTAGTAGTAGTAGTAGTAGTAGTAGTAGTAGTAGTAGTAGTAGTAGTAATAATAATAATAATAATAATAATAATAATAATAATAATAATAATAATAATAATAATAATAATAAAAACAACAACAATACTAGTGTTTTAGACGAATCAAAGTTAAACATTTCTATTAGTCTAACAATATTAGTGTCGGTGTATATGAATTAAATCTAAGATAGTCTATCCTAGCCTTAAAGAATTAAAACTAAGCTTCTAAAATAAAATTATATCAAGCAACTAGTATAAGGGATAAGTGACATTGCACTTTATTGGCAATGTGGAAAGTGAAAAACAATAGCAAGCAACTAGTATGTGAGAGAGAGTTTCAGCAGAAACGGTGCAAAAGATTTATTTCAGGGGGTTCAACTATAATTTTCTATAAGAAGGTATATACAGATTTTTAAATCTCAGGGTGTTCAGTTGAACCCCCTCAGCTCTACATGGCTCCACCCATGGGGGCTGCTGTGCTTTTTGTTGTGGCATGTGGTTGGCCTATGTGTTCTGTAGGCTCCTGTTGTTTGTTGTGCTGCGTCTGTTTTTTGGTGGTGAGGCGCAGATTTGCGTGTGGTTTCAGTGGTATGTTTAGTTTAGCTTCTTTATTGAGCGGATGTTTTATTGGTCGGGAGTTTTTTTAGTTTGGTGGTTTGCTTTTTTCTGCTGTGGTGTGTGTTGGTTTGGATGTTTTCCTGCGGTTTTGGGTCTCTGCTGTTTTCTGTTTGTGAGTAGCAACAGTGCTGTTCGGTTGGGGTAGCAGGTGTGTTGGCTGCTCTTTTAGCAGGTTCGGCTGGCATAGGTGTTGACGCAAGGGTATGCATGTGGTATGTCATTTGTATATGCCCGTGTCATTACTCTTTTGGTTGTTCTTCTTGTTTAGGGGTGGTTTTTAAGGGGTTTTTGTTCGAGCCGGTGTTTTTGCGGCAACCGATTTCCCCTTATATGGATTTTTTTAGTGCTTCTTGCACGGGCTTGTTGGTTAATAATATTTTGTCATTTCAAAAAAAAAAGTAATACCATTACAAAGTGCTTCTGAAAAAATAAAACAAGATCAAGGATTATGAACACCACGGTAGTGTCATGTTCTGCCATTAATTTACCAAAAATGATTATATACCCCTTGCAGCAAAAATAGTCAATAACAAGGATGATGATGTTGTTGTCACGACTACTTGCTTATGAGTGTGATCTCTATTGATCATGTCTCTCTCTCTCTCTCTCTCTCTCTCTCTCTCTCTCTCTCTCTCTATATATATATATATATATATATATATATATATATATATATATGGCTTAAATATGTAAAAGGTCCCTGTAAGTTCGCGCATTTTTTATTTTCGTCCCTGTAAGTTTTTTTTCCTAAAATAAACCCTGTATCTTCCTAACCATGTGAAAATGGTCCTTGCCGTCAGCTTCTGTCAACAAAAACGCCTTTGTGGCTAACAGAGGACAGGTGGCAGTGCATGAGTTGGCACAGATGAATGTTATGTTCTACTTTTTTTGCAACAGACTTATGAATGTTGTTTTCCTATGAACCTTTTATCCATTTTGATGTATTCTGGCCTTTATAATTGGCCATAAGACAAAGTTATTTTGATTTCAAACTGCTATGCATTTTGGTTAGTACATGTTCTCATGTAATCTGGCTTTTACAATTGGCCATATGACAATGTTATTTTGCAGACAATGTTATTTTGCAATCTATAAACTTTGTGCAATTTGACAGATTATTATTATCTACGTACTTTAGTAGCATAACTAAATTAATCAAACTTATGTAGCATACAATGTTTCAACTTAACATTACAACCAAAACACACAAATGTTGAACTAAACCATTACAACCAAAATAACCAAATTCAACAGAGTTGTTACAAACCATATATCAATTGCACCAGTCAATTTAAATTCACAAACCCAACAACCAGTCAATTTAAATTCATTACAAACCCAACAAAAAATACCCAAGAAACAATCAACAAAACCATAAACAAGTTCGTCTTCTTCCTTGAATGTTGTAGCTTCTTCTTCAACTTCTCATTTTTGTTGATTCCCAAATCTTTCAATATCACAGTCAAATCTTTCATCACCGCTTCACAATTGCAATCACATGGAAGCTTGTTCATGGATGCGGTTGATGATTGAGCTGCGATTGCTGGACGAACATATGGAGGATGTCCTTCAATTTCATTATCCCATATGTACAACTGACAACTACTATCAGACTGAGATGAAAACAAACATATACAGCTAATTAAAATGTGCGAAGATACGAAAAACAAGAAAGTATTACAACAGCAAACTCACCATATAGGTTGGGCATTTCCAATATCTCCTTCTAAGGTTGTCACGTGAATTGGATATGAACATTCTCATAATTTTGTTGCAACCACACCCAGGTAACCCATTTGATGATGATTGAGTAATGGAATTAGAAGACATTGTTGAAAGAGATGATTTTTGGTTCTAGGGCGCAAGGTATGACAGGAAGGAAGAAGAAGAAGACTGATATTGAGGAGGAAGAAGAAGACTGAATGTTTGGTTTTAATTTCAAATTTTGATGTTTTCGTTTTTTAATTTCATCCCTGTAGTAATTTACGTTTTTGATTTCAGTCCCTGTCTTTACACAATTAATCATCTCTCATGCCATCTCATCAAATGTGCCAACTCATGCACTGCCACCTGTCCTCTGTTAGCCACAATGGCGTTTTTGTTGACAGAAGCTGACGGCAAGGACCATTTTCAAATGGTTAGGAAGATACAGGGTTTATTTTAGAAAAAAAAAACTTACAGGGACGAAAATAAAAAATGCACTAACTTACAACGACCTTTTACATATTTAAGCCATATATATATATATACACACACTACTTTAGTTCGCTTTTTGCTTTCCTATTATACCATTCATTTAAATTATTTTAATTACTATTTTATCATTTAATAATATTATTTAAATTATTAATTAAGAAACTCATCTTGTGAAAATATGAACTACTCGATACAATTCGAACATATTTTTATCATAGTATATATGTTAAAATTGTTATATCTTTTTATGTAAAATTACGTGTGCGCAATAGAAAATGCAGATAGAATGGCACGTTAGTTGTTACACCCCGAATTTCTATTTTATTAAATTAATGAGGTTAAATAGGCATAGTTTTTATTATTATTATGATGATAGTACAATCTTGCTTAAGTATTATACTGTTGCTGCTGAGAAAAATATGGTTGCGATGGTAATTGATGGGTGATGAGGATTAATATGATGAGAAAATAAAAGTGTGAGGTGCATAGTAGAAGTAATAAAATAAGTGGGGGAAGAAGAAGTAAAATTATGGTAAGTTGAAGAGAGGAATATAATAATAGGTGAATAGCCTAACTTAGCATAAATAAAGAGATAGTAAATCAAAATAAACACTCTTGCTGAACCGGAGAAAAGAATAGAGGAGATGAAAGGAGAGGAGGAAACCCTAGCTAAGAATAAGAGAGCCAAACACCGCGTTTTCGGAAAATTCGAGGTAAGGGGGTGAATCCTTTCACTTTAGGGTATCTTAATTTATGACGGGGGGATTTTCTAATTCATAAGATGTTATGTTGCGAACTTTGACGAGAGAATGATGATGAACGAAGATAATGATGATGTTGAAAGATGATGTTGTCGATTAACATCATATCTACATTAAATATGTTGTTTTTATTTAGTGAACTTATGTTGTCGATAAACGTACACTCTGATCTGTAACACCAGGGTTTGAGTTAAAATGTTGAAATTTAATTTCCATTTGAGTTAGAAGTCTTGTGAAACTTTTGTCTTTCCCATTGTTGATGTTGAAGACATGAATATTTTTATTAAAATGACAAGTTGAATTATTATCCGCTGTTGAAGTATGAATTATTAATGCATTATTAAATGACAGATGATGAGTTTTGTAACATCTTTTTAATTAAATATATTCTTATTATTTAATAAATCAACGTCAAGATTTAAGGTGTTAGATTAGTGTCTGTGTGTCCTCGTGAGCTTAGCTCAGTTGGTTGGACAATACAATGCATAAAAATATGCAAGGTCCAGGGTTCAAACCCCGGACCTTTTTTTTTTGTAAGGTCCGGGGTTCAAACCCCAGACCTTTTTTTTTTTTTTTGAAGGATTAGTGTCTGTGTTTCTGTAGTTTTAACAATGAGATTTTTTTTTAGTTTATGTGTTTCTTTAGTTTTAACAATGAAATTTTTTTTTGAAGGACAATGAGATTAGATATATACAATATTGCTTTTCGAATTTTGTTTTTTTTTAAATAAATAAATAAAAGCCGAAAATAATATTAAGGGTTGAAATAGACCATACCGGTCTATGGTCTTACATAACCTACGCTATGCTTATCAGATCATCCATATTTAAATCAATATGAATAATAAACTAGAATTAAATTATAAATTAGTTATAAATTAGACCTAACTGTGATATGATGTGATGATAAATATAAAAAATGAAGTTTAATGTTATTGGTTTATTATTACTTTGTCAACAACCAATTTAACATTTGCTCAAAAAAAAAAAACAACCAATTTAACATATCAAATTATTTATGAATTATGGAATAGATTTTTTTAATTTGGCAACACTTTTGTCCGCTTTGTTGATTAAACAAGCATCTCGATACAATACATGATGTGAACACCAACTTAACGTATAATTAGGTTTTCACATTTGTCAAACTAATCTGATAACGTTTGGGTTTAACACATTCTCGCCCTTAACTACCAATTTGTACAAAGTATTAAAGGGATTGAATACATAGAGATATACATACATTTATATACAGTCTTTCGAATTGCATAGAAGAATATTAAAAGATGTAGTAAGTGTTGATCCTTTAATATTCACATGAGATGAGACTGTTGTTGTATGTGATTAAGTATTAAACCTACGAAAAGACTTTGTTCATCCAAATCTACGCAAGTCTCTTCCCAAACACCGATTGATTACACCAAAACTAGTTAAAAAGTTAAATATTAAACTAGTTTTTTTAAAAACATGAGAGAGTAACGGTTTCATATATGCAAAAATACCACTTAAAATATTAAAATAGTTTTTTAAAAAACTGTTTCTTTCTTTGGTCAAAAATACCACTTAAACAAACTTGTTTATATATGCAAAAATAAATATACACTTTGGCAAGGCTTTTTGATTTGGTCAAAAATACCCTTAAACAACCTTGTCCTTAATTGTATATAGAACGAGATATCAATTTTGGAACATATAAAATATTTTTGGTAAATAAGATTAAAATAAATAATTTTATACTTCCTCTCTCTAAATAAGCGACATTGTTGATTACTGCACACATGACAATGCATATCTACAACCTTTAATATATTTAATTATGTATTAGAAAAATTTATAAAAATTGATATTTAAAAAATATTTATCGAGACAAATCTAATAACATCTTACACACTACCATTTATCTTTATATAATAGTAAAAAAATATGGCTGCATGATGTTATCTGAAAAGTGTACATAGCCAAACAAAGTCATTTATTTTGGTATGAAGTTATTTCGGGATGGATGGAGCAATAAATATGTTATGTGGTTATTAGTTTTCCTTTTCTCTTTATCCTTAATGGTTTCCTTCCCTTACTACATTTTTCCCTTACTACACTATTTATGAAATGAAGTTTTAGTTTTGGTTCTCTTTTTGTTTGTGTTGGGTAATTTGGTGAAATGGGTTTATGTGGAGATGGTGAAGATTGCTAGGGGATGGTTTGATATTGTGGTGTGGTTTTCACATGAATATGGAAATGGAGAGAGACGAGAAAGTAAGGGTTTATATGAAAAGAAGAGTGTTTAAGGTTTTATGTGTGATATGAGAAGTCTTATATATTGATGATGGTAAAGGAGAGACAGGAGTGTATGGTTGATGTTAGAAAATGTTCAGGAAACATGAACCAAGAAATAAAAGAAACATGAATTGCATAGATATAATGCTTAAAAAAAAAGGCTAGAATATATGACCCTTTTTTGTTGTGATTATGAAAATACAAACACAATTTTCTTTCTCTACCAACTTGGAGTTTCCCTTCTGCATGTTACCTTGTGGACGAATCATTCAAAATTTGTGGTTTGGCTTTTTAGTTTTTGCCTTTTTTTTTTTTTTTTTTCAATGAAACTTTGATAGCCAAGTTTATCCATCTATCATACAAAAAAAGAAGAAGAAGTTGGTTTGTTGAAAACATAGAACAAAAATTCAAAAATGGAATTTATTTTATATTTTGGTTTACTGGCACTGCCAATAGTATATGACCTTAAGTCTTTAAAAATAAAGCCTTAAAAAGTTTATGACCTTAAGCCGTAACAAACATCACACGATAAGTGATCGCAAAATTTGGAGAAGTTAGTTTTTCATTCATTGATTTGCTCTGGGATAGATGATTTGAAAATATTATTGTCTGACGATTCTTTTAATTTATTATTACTTCATAGACAAATCAATACATAAATAATTACTATTTCATGTTCTTTGACTTGGCCATGTACGGTTAAAGAACCTACAATCTATATCCGAGAACTTAGTTCGATTGGTAGGGATGCTGCATATTATAAGTAAGGCCCAGAGTTTGAACCCGAACACTCCACTTCTTCACATTTAAAATGTGAGTTTTAATCACTAAGGACAAAAAAAAACCTACAATATTTTTTTTCTTTCTTTTTTTAACTCAAACAATTCCTTTTTTCCTTCTGTTAGAGTGACTACAATTCCTTTTGTTTTGGTAGAAGTATGAAATAGATTTTATATTTATGTGTACATCATAGAAAGATATCACATTAGGCATCTGGCCCTTTTTTAACCAAAAAAAAAGTTATTGCATTAAAAGAAAACCTAGCGAGCTAGCGAGCCTTCGGAAATGGTATGGAACAACTGTCGTCTTCAACCGAATGAGCCTTCACAAATGTTTAAAATACCAACTCACATGGTTTATTAGACAACATATTGACATGGGGATACATGTCATCATGCATCAAGTCTCCAAACAACTTGATGACATTATGAAACACGTGGTTTAAAATGAGTTTCAACAAGCCAAGAATTTGGAGGTTGTGCGAACCAATTATGGTGCCAATTCAGTAACCAATACAAGGGACCCAAAACAAACAAGTGTTGTTAATGAAAGTCAGCCGATTATTGCATCGGTAGGACCTTAATAGCTTTACTCGATTCATATAAAACATGTACCTTATGCTCTTTGTTCTCAACCTAATATTTTTGCTACGGCTAACCCGGAGGACACCCAGTGGCAAATGATGCTTATAACCAGCCTAATATCAAAGTTGGACAGGTACATATGGTGAGGATGCCAATAGTAGATTGGTTCCAATTATTCAGGAGTTCTAATTAAATGAATGTAAATTTGTTCTTTGTTAATACGCTAGACCATATCTATATACTACTATATAGTACTATTAGTATCATGGTATGTACAATTTTTTTGGCCTACAACGATGGTTTGTTGGCATACTACATGACGTTGGGTTCATAGAGCACTAACAAATGTGTTTACAATTTACCTACCAATATTATCCTCATGTTGACAACAATCGCCCAATCGTTAATCCACACCTTCGTGGAATACGAATCATCTCTTTACCATTCAACTTCATTGGTATATTAATGATAATTCTATATGAACATTATGTTATGAGCAAGTTCACTAGCAATAATGAAGCAACAAATATGAGGCCTAAGCAATGGTCCAGCCCAAAAGATTATCAATAAACCTAAGAAGTGAAAAGTCTATGTTGCCATTAAATGGTGACTCATCAACCGTAGAAGATTGATGATTCAGTAGTTTGTTATGAAGAAGGATCTTGAATAATGTATTTTAAAATCTTGTACTTTCTATATTATAATCATCAATGAAATTAAGTCTATTTCAATCATCTTAAATTCTTAGGTGGTTTTCCCATGCCTTATACTCCATCCGTTTCAAAATGAGTGTCGCTTTAGCAAAAAAAATTTGTTTCAAAATGAATGTCACTTTCAGTTTCCAATGCAATAATAAATTTTTCTTTTCAATTGTACCCTCCAATTAATACTCAGCACACTACTTCCAAATTATTACTTTTAAAATTAATCAATAGTTAATAAGGATAATTTGGTAAAATAACCATTCTATTTCTTTTAATCATTTACATTTCTTAATATGTGTGCAAACACCTAAAACGGCACTCATTTTGAAACGGAGGGAGTAAATGAGAGTGAGTTTGTTCTTATCACATTGCACAAACATGAAAATGATATTGATGTCGCAATTAATTTGTAGATTTATCATTTATACAAATTTCTTTAATGTTAGTATGTTAATTGTCATATTAATTTTTTTTCTCATACTTGAACCTTGATCCTCGAGCTTCTTAACCTTTAGTTCAAACCAGTTGAACTATCCAACCAATCTATAAATTCTTTTTATTTAGATTTCCATTTTGGAAAATCCAGTAGTTCATGTATCTTGTTAGATTTTGCAAGATTTCTATCCACGTTAGCCATGCCTGCCTGAGGATTACTATCACTTCTGAATGGAGAAGGATAACAATCGGTTTTTAGATTAAACTCTTTTCCCATTCATTTGAGTTTTGAGTCTAAAATCTTTAACTCTTTATCTTTTCATTCAAATCAATTGAGCTACTCAATTGTCAAAATCATCACTATCACTCAAGTATCGTGGCCAACAGACTACAAGCTCACTTTATAACCCCTCACAAGTCATTGAGAATTGATTTTCGCCCTTTCAAAATTACACTTTCCCTTAAAAATGTCCAACATAAGTTAACTCATGTAGGTACAAAAATAAAAGGGGAATGAGCAAAACCGAAAAGGAGAATAGCAATTTTCAAGTCATTTGAAGCAATTGGGTCATGTGACTCTTTCATCTCTACCCATTAGTCTCACCAATTGGCCTTCATGTTACTCCATTTTAGCACATATATTTGACCTAAACCCTCTAAACTCTTATCCCCCCAAGCTAAAACTAGTAATACCCCACGATGACACCTCAACTACCTCATAGATGCACAGCTCATAAGATAAGTGACATTTCATGGCATGGAGTACAGCTTGTCTAGGATTCAGATGCCAAGTTGGAAGCAACCTTGATGCGAAATATTTCCTTTATAATTCAAATGAAAGATCTTGCTTATTTTCGTGAATATTTTCATTCATGATTAATGAATTATGATAAGTTGTTGACAAGTGTTAATCTATATATTAACAATCAATTCATCAAATATGAAATGACTTTTTAGTTGTGAGTTTATGGTATAACTGATGGCCATTGCTAACATGTATGCTTATGATGCATGATGCACAATATTTTAACTTATGTATTTACACACTTATATTGTGAACAAAAAAAAAAACTTTATTTTTGCTCTTCAATCTGGTTATATTTTGTTTCTTAAATAGCAATGAAAATATACTTCTGTCCTTAGCGGAGAGTGGGGTGAGGTTGTAAAAATGTTATATTATACTATCTTCTTCGTCTCATTTGTTTCTTCAATTTCTTATGAATTTTCTCTAAAGGGAGAGATTATATTTTTCGAGTACATTTTCAGCCAATTTTAAGCTTTGGTTGACTATGTTATAGGAGTACATTTCTTGAGAACAAATCTCTTGTTAGTTTTCATCTCATATTAACAATGGTTTTAGTAAAAAAAAATTGTCTAATTTTAATGTCATTTTAAAAACTTAAAAACTTAATAAAAGAATTTTTTTTAGAGGAATATTAATAAAAGATTAATTATTTTTTCTATTCTATTTAATTTCATTTTTTAGTTCATCATGCAGCAAAACTTCAAACGACTTATAATGTATTTTTTTCTTAAAGATAAACATTCATTACAACACATTTATTATCAATTTGAAATTCTTAAAGTGCGATTAGTAAGTAAAGAAAGCATTATGGATGATCGTTAATTTTTTTTTACAAATGGATTATGATTATTATTGACTAGTGTCAAGATGCCGTCGGCTTTTATCGTACGAAACAGTAGAAGTTTCTATTATATAAAAATTTAATTAGTTGAAGGGTAATAGGCATGACATTTGAACCTGCCGCTCAGACCCGGCCGCCGCCGCCGCCCCTATTTAACGGGGAGAAGCCAATTTAATTGGGTGTGGGTGCGGTTGCAGGGAAAACTCGTTGCTTTAGTAGGGGGTGGGGGCGAGGTCGGGTGATGGTCAAACCCGCCCTGCGCCCACCTCCGTCCTCCGCCCCGTTTGTTTTAAATTATTTTTTACCCTTATATTTGATAATCATATTACTCTTATACCCTTCTTTTGTTTTAATAATCTTGCAACTTAGCAGGTTTTATTTACTGTGACATTATGATCTTTAGAAGATGTTCTTAGTTGTAATGATTTTAGAAGCTTTTGTTATTAGATCATTTTTGCTGCTGTGAAAAAAATGAAAAGAAATGTATTTTTTTTTTTACTATAGTTGCGGGTGAGGGTTGGGGCGGGGCTGGGAAACCCATCCCTGCTGGGGGTAGGTTTGGGCGTGAATTTGCTATCCCCAAAGGGTTTGGGGGCGGGGGCGGGGCTGAGTATAGTGAAGCGGGGGTGGGTATGCGCCATGTCTAATTGGTACACAATGGTCAAATTGTGAAAAAAGTTTAATTAAAGTATAAATTAGAAGAAAAATTGTTACACAACATTTTTTATATAAAAATATATATTTGAAAGTGAAACTTTAGATAATTTAATTAAATAAAAAAATATTAAATTATAATTGAAATAGTTGATATAAAAGACAAAATTGGAAAGAAAAAAGTCACACCAAAATCTTGTATATTTTTGTTGTAAGTATAGGTAAAAAAGATTATTGAACTAGCTTTGAAAAAATTAGAGTTTATAATTCATAAAAGTATGAAATATGTTTTAGTCCCTATATATATTTTTTTTTTTGCCATTTACTCTTTTTTCTCAACTAGCCTAGCAATTTAGTTTGTACAAAATATTTGCCTATTTTTAGTCCTATTTTTATAAAGCTCCCAATTTCTATAAAATGTGAGGACTAATTATTTATATAGTTATGATAATACAAAAATTACTTAAATTTCATAGTTAGAAAAAGATTGATAAACACCCAAAACTCTTTGACACCTTGAGAGAGAAAGAGATAGAGAAATTGATGTGATAAAAAGAAATGAAAAAAGGTGATGAACAAAATAATATAAAATAAGGTGATGAACGAAGTATGAAATTTAAAAATATTTGAATATAAGATACTCCTTTTAAAAATCAATATTTGTCAATTTAATGTGACCCGTTTTGATAGTGATAGGGATCCCTTATTTGTTAGCAATTTCTGTCTGGAATTATTTAAACTTACCCGAAAACTGATGGACAAACAGATGTGATAAACAGGTGTTTGGAATGTTATTTGAAATGTTTTTCGGATCAGCTCAAATCTTGATCAAATTGGATCATGTCTATTGCAACCACTAACACCTAGCATTTTTCAAATCAGCTCAAATCTTGATCAAATTGGATCTCTTATATGTGTCTATTGCAACCACTACCTGGCATTTTGTTACAAACCACCTATCAGTGCAACATTAATCCAAAACGTCTTAACTATCAGGGTTGGAGAGACCACTCCCCTATGCAAAGGATGTAAATGAAATATCTTGTAAAAATTTAATAAAAATTGAATGATTTGTTATGTTTAAAAGATTGTTTTTGTTCTCGATTACTTTTTGATTTTTGATCAGTTTTCATTGACTTTTGATTTTGATTTAATTCTTGGCTTTTTCTGTGGATGTAACAAACCACTAAATCGGAAGCTTTCTCTCATTAGGTTCTACCACAAGTGCCTCCTGAACAAGTTTGCTTCACCTTCCTTTTTTTTATATTTGTTTTTCTAGTTCATCCATTTTATTATTAAGAGTTTGACGATAGACTAATTTATTGTGTTTTTTTATATGATCATGATTTTTGTGTGTTGAATTTTGATACGAAAAAGGTAGAAGAGATAGATCTATTGAATGATTGAAATTGTCCAAGTAGAGGCATTTTCAACTCCAGTTTTTTCATCTAAGTTAAATATCTACTGAGTTTGGTGTCGTAGTGTTCATTTTGTACCATTTTGTGTGGTAGTTCTTAAAGAAGTGACCTTGCATGAAAAGTGACCTTATAGACATTGATACATTAACACTTGTGGCATCTCTAATTTCCGTTTGAGGCAAGATAACAATAAGTAAAAATCATTACATCACAACATTTTTATCCAACAAGGAAATTCATTCATCTTTAAGTCATAGCAGCCACCCATTTTCTGCAAACAACTTGTGCAATGAAATTTTTGGATGTAAAAATGTGCATTTAATTTTTATTAAACTAATGAAGCATTGACATTTCTTATTCAATAATAGTTTCATGTACAAGAAGAATATATTTAAACAATATTGTAAAGGTTTTCTTTCTGAATAAAGCTAGAATCTCATTTGCTAAATTCATCACATGACTTAACTTCTTTCAAATAGAAGTACTTTCCCTTGAGACTTGACATATATTAAGGAAACAATTATTTTTAGGGAAAAAATAACTAATAATATAAATTAAAGTATATTACATAGACTACACCATTTTAGTTGTGTTGAATATCAACAACTATGAAGCATTGACACATATACGGGTACGATAACGATAGCAATGTAGATACATATAGACACCATTAATCATTTGAGCAAATAGAAGTGATCGGATGTAACTATATATATCGATGTCGCGGTGGTGTTGATATTGAGCATATCAAATGTTGAACACACCACCGACACATGTCGAATATTAGACACACTTTTAATATGAAGTGTTGAATACTAGACATGCCACTAACACATGTTGGATACTAAACACATTCAATATAAAGTGTCTGCTCCACTGACACGTATCACATACAAGACACACCTTTAACTATGACTTAGTTATTTTTTAGGCCTATTTTTTACTATATGCAAGATGCATTTAAAGGGTTGGTTAGTAGAGGAACTGCCTTCCAGTGTAGGTTTGTCCAAAGGACCAACTGGGTGGGGCAACATTAAATGACACAATACTATGACCATTACCAGTGGTGACTACAAATGAAAGACTTTGTCCATTCAAATAAGAGTTGCTCTGCCAATTTTGTCCCCAATTCCTTGACATGGCTTGCCATCTAGTCCTTGAACCTTTGATGGCTACAGAATGCACATCACCAGCACCTCCAACATTAGTCACAAGGACTAAATTGAAGTAAGAATGACCATTGATTGTGAACCTTATTCCACCTCTTCTTCTACACCTTACCCTTCAATCAAAAACCATGCATGAAGGAAAAAAAAGTTAGCATCATGGCCAAACAAGTAGTAAAAGATTAATGATATTTTCACAAATTACACTTACATAGTCATTTTTAAGATCTTATTGTAACATTTTTTTAACACAAACAATCTAAATTGTGCATCCACTTCACATATTGTTAAGGGTAAAGGTAAAAAAAAATGAGAACATTAAATTACCTTATATAAACCACAGGAACAATGGAAATGTTCCCACTTCTTCCCAGAGGTTGTCTGAAGAAATTTCCAAGCTGCCTCGTGATTAGTGAAATTCACAAAGGCATAACCTTTGTTTAACTCAGTTCTGCAAATTAATTAAACAATGTCACAATTAGCAGTGTATGAACACATCAACATTTCACACACAAAAAAAAATTCTAGTGATTGAAGTTATTTTGGCAGTGTACCTGAAATCAATAGGTAAATAAAGGAAATCGAAAGCAAAAGTACTTTCTTCACCATTGGCTTGATCTATAGCATTTTCAGGCATGCAATGTTCCTCCAAGAAAGCCAGCAACTTATCTCGACTGTACCAACAAGTTGATTAATGAATGAAGTAATGAACAATCATGCATGCACCAGCTTAAATTTTAAAAGCAGTTTCAAACCATAAAGTAGAATAACTAAAAATAAATGCACATAATGAAGGAGAAAGTGCATATTAAAGAAGGAATATATGAAAGGAAAGTGAAACATATATACGAATATTTGCTAGGAATGTTTTTTATCATAACCGTTGTTTCTTCACCATTTTTGTGAACCGGAATCACAGGAAAACTGTTGGAACACTAGTTAAAGTCTAGTGAAAAAATTGGAAAGAAAGAAAACACTATGAGAAACTAGTGTGTGGGTATGTGACTTAAAAATGTCCCACATTGGAGAGTCACCCCAACTAGTAAGTGTTTATATAAGGGTGGGGTGACCTCCAAGGGTGTGCCCTTGGGGTACCCATTTTTGTGAACGGGTGAACGCTTACAAAATACATATATCACACGTGACGCCGCCGTCCGACCGGCCGGGCCGGGCTTGGGTCGTGGGTTGGAAAATTGATATATATTTTTTGTCACTTGAAAATGTTAAATTAATTAATTAATTTTTCATTATACGAAAGCGTTCGCGTAACAAATTGATGTGTTACATTTCGACCCGATCCAAACCAGTATCCGGATATTTCCAATTAAGTAAACGCGTTTGCTTTGCTTAAGGATTAAGCAAACTTAATCCCCAAGTCACGTGTAAAACGCGTTTGCTTAAGGATTAAGCAAACTTAATCCCCAAGTAATTCTCGCGAACTCTGCCTATAAAAGGAGAGCTCCCCCCCACTCATTCTACACACCAAAATCTCACAGTTGATGCTTCCTGTGCGATTTTCTCTCTTCTCCCTTCGATTTTAAATCGTTCTTCTTCTTCTACTCCTTTCTGTCCCATCGGTTTCGAATAGAGCGGCTGCGTACCGTATCGAGTGGCTTCGATCATACGATTGAACCATACTTTGAGGTGTAATTCTCGAGCGACTATATACTGTGCAGTATATACTCGTAACAGTGATCTGGGCTGTTTTATCCTGGAGACGGCGTGGTTGTTAGTCTACCTTGCACAAACTAGGGTAGTGCCGCGAAACGTCTTAAAGAAAGCGACCTGGTCGTGACTCACCCAGTAATTTCGTTCGGTATAATTTTTTAAATCGAAAAACAACAATTTTAAGACGTTTCGAAAACATGAGTACCAACAACGAAATTACTGTATCTGGAACAGCTATCGATTTCAACAAACCGTTTAAGTTTCACGGTAGTAACTTCAAGCGTTGGCAAACAAAGATGATGTTTTTTCTAAATACTAAAAAGGTTGCCCACGTCTTGAAGAATAACGTACCTGTGATACCATCGATGTCGGTTCCTATGGAAACGACTAGTAACGGTAAGACAGCAGTGGCTACAGATGCTTCTGTATCTGCGACAAATGCTGAGTTGGAAAGGCTTACGACCGAACATGCTGAAAAGGTGAAACAGACTGAAAAGGATATAC
Organism: Medicago sativa; assembly: GCF_051527215.1. Lineage (NCBI taxonomy): Eukaryota > Viridiplantae > Streptophyta > Magnoliopsida > Fabales > Fabaceae > Medicago > Medicago sativa. Next base: position 7,212,435 of record NC_140754.1, read on the forward strand.
TCCTCTGGCAAGATGATGATTGCATGTGCAAGAATTATATTTTGAACTGTCTTGCGGATCATCTATATGATCTGCATCTTATTCATAAGACAGCTAAGGATGTTTGGGATTCTCTTCAGAATAAGTATAACACTGAAGAGGCTGGATCAAAGAAATTTGCTGTGAGCCGGTACCTAAACTATAAGATGAACGACGAGAAATCTGTCGAAATACAATCTCAGGAGCTTCAGAATATAGCTCATGAGATTTTTGTTGAAGGGATTCAATTACCTGAGCAGTTTCAGATTGCTGTGATAATTGATAAACTGCCCCCTGCTTGGAAGGACTTCAAGAATGCCCTTAGGCATAAGACTAAGGAGTTGTCTCTTGAAAGTCTGTTTACTCGACTTCGTATTGAAGAAAAGGCAAGAAAACAAAAACTGAATGAAGAGGTGTTTGCTGTCTCGAACAACAACACTAAAAAGAAATCTGTGGGTGCTGTTCTGAAGCCTACTGGCATACAATTTAAGAATCAGAACCGCCCTGCAAATAAGAATTCCAATCGGAATAAGAATGGGAACCCACCAAAGGTCCCAAGAGCTCAACCATCAAAGAATGACCCTGCTCAACCGGTTAATTGCTACAATTGCGGACAACCAGGTCATATGGCACGAAAGTGTAGAAACCCATCCAATAGACCGGCTCAAGCTCAGACTCACTTTACAACAAATGAGGAGCAGCCGTATACTGCAATGACAACTGAAGTCAACATGGTGGGTGGATCTGATGATTGGTGGATCAACATGGTGTGTGAATCTGATGGTTGGTTCTTATTTGGCATGCACGACTCTGTCACGTTAATAAACGAATCATTTCTAATATGAGCAATATCGGTTTAATTCCTAAGTTATCTTTGAATGAATGTTAGTTTTTCTTTGAATGAATTTGAAAAATGTCAGTTTTGTAGTCAAGCAAAAATAACAAAAGGATTTCATAAATTTGTAATAAGAGAAACCGAACCATTTGAATTAGTACATTCTAATATATGTGAACTTGATGGTAATCTGACTAAAAACGGGCAAAGATACTTTATAACTTTTATTTATGATTGCTCTGATTACACTTTTGTGTATTTAATGAAAAACAAAAGTGATGCGCTTGATATGTTTAAATTTTTGTAAAAGAAATTGAAAATCAATTCAATAATAGAATCAAGCGCTATCGTAGTGACAGAGGCACCAAATATTTATCACACACATCCAATGAGTATTATAAAGAGCACGGAATCATTCATGAAACAACTGCACCTTACTCTCCTGAGATGAACGGTAAAGCGGAAAAGAAAAAAATAGAACCTTTACCGAATTAGTAGTTGCTATCATGCTTAATTCTGGTGCAGCGCCTCATTGGTGGGAAGAAATTTTACTGACTGTTAGCTGCGTGCTAAATAGAGTACCTAAAACTAAGAACAAAATTTCTCCTTATGAAATTTTGAAGAAAAGACAACCAAATTTGTCTTACATTCGAACATGGGGCTGTCTAGCGTATGTAAGGATTCCTAAACCCAAGAGAGTAAAACTAGCCAGTAGAGCCTATGAATGTGTATTCATTGGGTATGCCTTAAACAGTAAAGCATATAGGTTTTATGACCTAAAGGCTAAGGTGATCATAGAATCAAATGACGCCGATTTCTATGAAACGAAATTTCCCTTTCTATCAAGAGATAGTGGGGGTAATAGTGGGGGCGCAAACATGAACACTACACCTGATCACAATCCAGTAATCAGAAATAGTGATGAAAACATCATAACTGATGTTACAGAACTTCGAAGAAGTAAGAGAGCAAGAACTGCTAAAGAGTATGGACCTGAATATGTGGTCAATACATTAGAAGAGGATCCATCAAATCTCAAAGAAGCCTTGTCTTCCTTGGATGCAGACTTATGGCAAGAAGCCATAAATGATGAAATGGATTCTCTACAGTCTAACGATACTTGGCACTTGACTGAACTGCCTCCAGGCTGCAAACCAATAGGTTGTAAATGGATTTTGAAAAAGAAACTGAAACCTGATGGAACTGTTGACAAATACAAGGCACGCCTTGTAGCCAAAGGTTTCAGACAAAGAGAAAATATAGATTTTTTCGATACCTACTCACCAGTTACTCGATTCACATCCATAAGGGTACTAATTTCCTTGGCTGCTGTTTATAACTTGATAGTACACCAAATGGATGTGAAAACTGCTTTTTTGAATGGTGAGTTGGAAGAAGAAATCTATATGGAACAACCTGAAGGTTTTGTAGTCCATGGACAGGAAAGCAAAGTATGTAAGTTAGACAAATCTCTGTATGGTCTAAAACAAGCCCCTAAGCAATGGCATGAAAAGTTTGACAACTTAATGATTTCGAATGAGTTCAAAGTGAATGAAAGTGACAAATGTATCTACTACAAGTATGATAAAAACATTTGCACTATCATATGTCTATATGTAGACGATCTACTCATATTTGGGTCAAACATTCCTGCCATAAATTCTGTGAAATCACTGTTGAGTAACAACTTTGATATGAAGGACCTAGGAGAAGCTGATGTAATTCTTGGCATCAAGATTACTAGATCAGATAAAGGAATTTCCTTGGATCAGTCTCATTATGTTGAGAAGATATTAAGGAAATACAACTACATTGATTGTAAACCTGCAAGCACACCTTATGATCCAAGTGTAAAACTTTTTAAGAACACTGGAGATGGTGTTAGACAAACTGAATATGCGAGCATCATTGGCAGTCTCAGATATGCCACTGATTGTACTAGACCCGACATTGCCTATGTCGTGGGACTCTTATGCAGATTTACAAGTAGGCCAAGCAAGGAGCATTGGCATGCTATTGAGAGAGTCATGAGATACCTGAAAGGGACTATGACATTAGGACTGCATTATCAAAAATATCCTGCTGTACTTGAAGGGTACAGTGATGCAGATTGGAACACCTTGTCGGATGATTCCAAAGCGACCAGCGGCTATATATTTAGCATAGCTGGAGGAGCTGTTTCTTGGAAGTCTAAGAAGCAGACCATTCTGGCTCAGTCCACAATGGAATCTGAAATGATAGCACTAGCTACTGCTAGTGAAGAAGCAAGTTGGCTAAGATCCTTGCTAGCTGAAATCCCTTTATGGGAGAAACCGTTACCAGCTGTGTTAATTCATTGTGATAGTACCGCGGCTATTGCAAAGATTAAGAATCGTTATTACAATGGTAAGAGACGACAGATAAGGCGAAAACACAGCACGATTAGAGAATGTATCTCTAAATGGAGCGGTTAGAGTTGATTTTGTACGTACGAATGAAAACTTAGCTGATCCTTTGACGAAAGGACTTAATAGAGAGAAAGTCCAAGAAACATCCAGTAGGATGGGACTAATGCCTATAGCCCACGAATGATGGTAACCCGACCTATATGACTGGAGATCCCAAGACTTAGGTTCAATGGGTAAAAACAAGTCATGAAGTGGTAGAACATGCTATGAGAAAAAGAATTTAGAAAGCATGATCCTCCAGCGAAAGAAGGATGAGGTAATAGTAACTCTTAATGAGATCTATACTCTATGTTGAGTGGGGTACACAGCTACAGGAGTACCCTTGATAGACTCACCTATACGAATGTGGAACTTAGGCCGGTCCTATGGAATTTCGAGGCAGAATTCCTAGAGCATTCGTTAAAACCGGGATACACGTGCAGGGCCTTAAAACGCACGGGCTTTTAGAATACACCTATGAAAAGGTTTGTGTGTGGATTCTATGTCTGAGATAGAGTTCAATGCTGTAAGCAACTCTTGTTAAATCAGAATACCTTCCACTATGCAAAGGTTCAAGTTGTTAACAACACCTTTGTATATTAGCAAATCTTATGGAAACGTTTTACGTTATTTCTCGAAACCATTTTGAAGTCAAGTGGGGGATTGTTGGAACACTAGTTAAAGTCTAGTGAAAAAATTGGAAAGAAAGAAAACACTATGAGAAACTAGTGTGTGGGTATGTGACTTAAAAATGTCCCACATTGGAGAGTCACCCCAACTAGTAAGTGTTTATATAAGGGTGGGGTGACCTCCAAGGGTGTGCCCTTGGGGTACCCATTTTTGTGAACGGGTGAACGCTTACAAAATACATATATCACACGCGCGACGACGACGCCGCCGTCCGTCCGACCGGCCGGGCCGGGCTTGGGCTTGGGTCGTGGGTTGGAAAATTGATATATATTTTTTGTCACTTGAAAATGTTAAATTAATTAATTAATTTTTCATTATACGAAAGCGTTCGCGTAACAAATTGATGTGTTACATTTCGACCCGATCCAAACCAGTATCCGGATATTTCCAATTAAGAAAACGCGTTTGCTTTGCTTAAGGATTAAGCAAACTTAATCCCCAAGTCACGTGTAAAACGCGTTTGCTTAAGGATTAAGCAAACTTAATCCCCAAGTAATTCTCGCGAACTCTGCCTATAAAAGGAGAGCTCCCCCCACTCATTCTTCACACCAAAATCTCACAGTTGATGCTTCCTGTGCGATTTTCTCTCTTCTCCCTTCGATTTTAAATCGTTCTTCTTCTTCCACTCCTTTCTGTCCCATCGGTTTCGAATAGAGCGGCTGCGTACCGTATCGAGTGGCTTCGATCATACGATTGAACCATACTTTGAGGTGTAATTCTCGAGCGACTATATACTGTGCAGTATATACTCGTAACAGTGATCTGGGCTGTTTTATCCTGGAGACGGCGTGGTTGTTAGTCTACCTTGCACAAACTAGGGTAGTGCCGCGAAACGTCTTAAAGAAAGCGACCTGGTCGTGACTCACCCAGTAATTTCGTTCGGTATAATTTTTTAAATCGAAAAACAACAAAAACCACCTCCACTGTTCTTCTTCTTATGACAATGATCACGAATATGTTTTGCATGGCGATGGCGATTCTTTCTCATCAAATGCTCATCATCAACTTTTTCTTCTCTTTTTGCTCAACGAGTTCATCATCCTTGCGTACTTCCTTCCTCATCCACACAAAACGACCACCCGATCTAAACCCATGAG